>NC_141043.1:20900000-21541250 GCF_052040795.2 Danio rerio
TCTGATTTGCTGTTTAATTTATATATTTAAAGATGCACTATGCAGTATGTAATGCAAGTATGAAAGTAATCATTTATCATCATTTTATCATTTAACATTCACTGCAAATAAAAGATAGAAAAAACTTTGAAATAGAAACATTTGACACAAAAAGGTGCACGCAAATGCCAGAGTTTATTAAAAAGAAATCATTTTTCAGTGGGTAACACTATAGTTTTAGTACATGACCACCTGTGTTCAGATTTTGTCAAGACTTTTTGCTCTTGTTTTGGTACTTTGGCATTGCTATTAATTGAATGAACCCATTTTATGTGACTAAGAGCGAGGAGAAGAGTGAGCAAATGTAATGGATGTGGATTTCATTGCAGTAAACTATAAACACCTTGTTTTACACTTCTCTTTACAACAGGTCCAAATAACAGGTGCTCTTTTTTTTTTGGCTGTTTGAAACCATTTGACCACATATTCATTAAGATTTTTTTTTTGAACAATGTATTTGATAATGTATTTGATTACTGTGTCTGATCCTATTACAGGAGATGCACAGCTATCAATTATTTCTTTAATTCTGACCGCACATATCAAAAAAGATCTAATCGAATATTATCAGAATCACAAGGAACCGATGAAGCGATGGGACAGACTACGCCAACTGGTCGACCACAAAAAGGTACTTTCTTTTTTTTTGTACATCCCATTTGCAGCTACAGTGAAATCTATACATTTGCATGAAACAGTTCAGTTTTTCATTGTATTTTATATATATATATATATATATATATATATATATATATATATATATATATATATATATATATATATATAAATATATATATATATATAAATATATATGTGTGTGTGTGTGTGTGTGTGTGTGTGTGTGTGTGTGTCTTTGTGTGTCTTTGTGTGTCTTTGTGTGTCTTTGTGTAGTCGAGTAGCAAGAAGGGAGGCCAGTACTATGATAAGGAGATCATGCTGCAGTACTGTTACCCACGTCTGGATGTCAATGTCAGTAAAGGAGTCAACCATTTACTGAAGAGCCCCTTCAGCGTTCATCCCAAGACAGGTCCGATCAAATTTATCCATAGTACTAACTTTATTAAGAATCATTTAAGAAATGAAAGCATTCATGAACTGCCTTGATATTTTAAGGCATCTATAATGTTATCCAGATTTTTACATCAATAACCATCATATTTAGAAGTAAATGTCTGTCCTGTTTTTACCCCCTCTCAAATCGCAACAAACTGAATAGTCGTGGCAGATTGTAGAATCATCTAGAGCAGTGTTTCTTAACCACGTTCTGGAGGACCACCAACACTGCCTGTCTTGGTTGTCACCTTTGTCTGACACACCTATTACAGGTCTTTCAGAGACTGTTAATGAGCTGATGAACTGAATCAGGTGTGCTTTTATACTTACAACTTGCTGGGATCCGGTTCACTTCTGATATGAATGCAGTCGTACTAAATAACGGAAGTGAAATGCCAACTGTACAACAAACTAGTTTTCTTATTGTTCATTCATGTGTGTGTGTCTGTTTATCACCTACCTTGGTGACAAGGTACTTCCTTTCATTTTAGTCACAATCATACAGTATAGAACGTACTTTTCTAACAGTAGAGTATTAAATTTTAAATTCTAATGCAGTACCTTCCAAGTAGCAGGCGATTTCAGATGCAGCCATGGAAAATCCAGAAGCTCCAGGAACGTGGTTGAGAAACACTGATCTAGAGTTTTCTTTATTTTGACACATTCATTTTAAATATGCAGCTAAGAAAAAACTAATTAGAATTTTTCTTGATGGGTCAAGTAAAAATATTTACTCCTGGACCGACTGGGACTTTAGAAAAAAATCCTTAGGCTTTTTTTTTTTTTGCTCTGTACAAGTCTGCAATTTAACTTATAATGGTCTTAAATTTGATTTTGTGAAACCTGCAGAAACCCTGGTTTGACAGCCTACATTCTTTATAGATGAACGCTTCTGTGATTTAGGTTTAAACATTTGAATACATATAAAAAGATCAGTAAAAACACACCAATAGATCACATTATAAAAACAGTTGCTCACACTTGAGTGGTGCAATGTAGTCAATGTAGCCAATATCATGCCCAACTGAGCATGGTTTCTCTACTTTCATTCAGTTTGTTCCTCACCGCTGTCGTCACTGACTTGCTTGGTTGGGACTTGTGGAACTGCACATCGATAGATTTGCTATTCACTATTTGGACTTTCAGCAGTGAAATTTAAACCTCACTGAACTGAACTGAACTGAACTTCAACTCTAAAAACTGGACTGACACAGTTTCAATTTACTATGATCATCTGTGACGCTGCTTTGACATAATCTACATTGTAAAAGCGCTATAGAAATAAACATGAATTGAATTGAAAGTTAGCAGGAGATCTGTTGTAAAATTAAGTAACAAAGCGCCAATTTTTTTCTGACATTGCCTGAAACTTTTATTATTTTTACATTATTGAAGATAATGTTTATTCGATTTTTCCTAATTTAAGATCAGAAGTAAGACAATGAATAGAAATCAACAGCATCATCTTGTTCTCTTCAGTTTCTGCTTGCATCTGTGTTTGCCTTTCTCATGCTTTATATATTCATCAGTGGGTGGAGCTTAACAGGAAGTGATGTAGATGGAGGTGTTGATCTTTTGTGGAGGCGGGGTTTAGTCACACTGTCAGATACTACTGTAATAAAGGCACATTTCACAGTCGTTATGCCAGATTGAATTCAATATACGTAGTTTTTTTTTTGCTAACAAGAACGTTTGGAGTTCTGAATAAAAATATCAAGAGAATTTTCGTTTCTTAGACAATAATCCATTTGAAAAAATCATGCTGGTCCTAAATCTTTAAATAGAGTACATTATTTATATTATTGTTCTTTTTCTGTCATTTGCTTTAAAACATCTTTTTTTTTGTCATTATATCCTTTAGGTCGAATCTCTGTTCCAATTGATTTGAAAGAACTGGATACATTTGATCCTTTTGAGGTTCCTACAATCAGGTAAACCCTTATTAAACACGTGTTAATTTTTGCCGTATTATTCTATAATAAATTTGCAGGACAATAAAAATGCTTCTTAATATTCATAAGACTGAAGATGTAAGTGTCAATGCTCTCTCTGTAGTCTGATCTGTAGGGAGCTGGAGAAACCCAGAGCAGATGAAGCAGAGGATGAGGACGTAAAGGACAAGGAGAATGAACAAGAAGCTGCAGAGCGACGCAGAATCAGAGGTGAGCACAGCTGGAAAAACTGTTCACCATTCAGCCTTAATTCTGTGGACATGTTCTGAGATCTAAACACAGTTTTGGGTTATTTGTAGACTACAAGCGCACCAGCCTGGCCAAATATGTGAAGGTCTTAGATCGCTTTCTGGATTCAATGGCTCGATCTCGCAAAGGAGAGATGCTGAAGAAGAGTGGTGAGTTAAAATGAGGTGTTTCAGGTTAGCAATGAGTTGAGTGAATGTCCAAAATCCCTCCCTGACGTTAGACAACTTTACACTTTTGACACTTACTTGTTGCACAGAAGTAATACTCATGCTTTTTCCTTGTGTATTTATCACATAGGATTTTCCACTTCTGTTTAGCCTCGTCAGAAGTGTGCTAGAAATAATTACAAGCAATAAAAAGCAAATTAGGAGAAATTAAACTCTCCAAAAATATGACACTCTTATGCCTGCCATTTTGCAAGTCGGTCAACATACTCGCATTACTTTTGTTTAGTCATGAGTATGCCCACACGAAACCGCAGATTTTAAGCTCTTCATTGAGTCTATATGTATTGCGTAAATGTGTGAATTTATATTTATTTAGTTTTTTAATTAATTTCACTAATATTATTGTGATATAATATTAAAATGTTCATATGATTTATTTACAATAGTTTGTAAAGTAATATTTTCTGTCTTTTAATAGATATATGAGAGACTTGCTTTGTTTACCAAATAAGTTATATCTAATTGGATTTGCATAATAAACGTTAGAAATGTATTATTGGTTGATTTCATGTTAAGTTTTTAGTTGTGATTCTCCTAAAATCATTTCACATGAATCCACAGATTTTGTACAAAATTCTCTGCAGAAATAGCTAAAAATGTCTGGAGATTCTGCCTGGCCCTAGTCACGGTGTTAAACGTCACTGATAATTGCTTGCAAAATTTGTCTCGCTGTGCAATTAAAACTTAATTGAAGGCTTTACAAATGGATTAGTGATGCTGGATGTCAATTATCAATAGTGATGCACCAGAATACAAGTTCAAAAGCTATTTTTTTAGAATACACTTTGCTGGCTTAATTAAATGTGAACTTTAAAAATATAATAATAATAATGGCGACGCCGTGGCGCAGTAGTTAGTGTTGTAACACAGCAAAAAGGTTGCTGGTTCGAGCCTCGGCTGGGTCGGTTAGTGTTTTTGTGTGGAGTTTGCATGTTCTTCCTGCGTTCGTGTGCATTTCCTCTGGATGCTCCAGTTTCGGTAAAGGTGAATTGAGTAAGATTAATTGTCCGTAGTGTATGAGTGTGAATGAGTGTGTGTGTGGATGTTTCCCAGAGATGGGTTGCGGCTGGGAGGGCATCCGCTGCATAAAACATGCTGGAAGTTGGTGGTTCGTTCCGCTGTGGCGACCCCGGATTAATAAAGGGACTAAGCCGAAAAGAAAATGAATGAATGAGTGAATAATGAATAATAATAATAATACGTCCATTCATTTAACTTATTAACTTATAACAGATTTGACCTAAACACAAATTTTAGGTAATGAAAATAAACTGTGGTACAAAAACCTTTAAGACATCACTTTAAGACTGTTTTAATATATATTGTTTTATTTTAATTTGTTAGTGAAATATTAACATTTGCAAAATAACAATTTGGACAATTAAAATTATTCCAAAAATCACTCATATAAATATAATAAATGTGTAATAAAGTGCATTTATTTAGCAAAATGCTAGCTAATGTCATAATGTGTTTCAAATCTGATTTAATGTAATCTGTAGCAAAAATCAAAAAAGTGTTCATACTTTACAAGTGGTACATGCAGCATCACATAAATCAGGGGTGTCAAACTCAATTCATGGAGGGCCGCAGCCCTGCACAGTTAGGTTCCAACCCTGCTCCAACACACTTACCTGTAGGTTTCAAACAAGCCTGAAGGACTCAATTAGTTTGATCAGGTGTGTTTAATTAGGGTTGGAACTAAACTGTGCAGAGCTGCGGCCCTTTTGGAACTGAGTTTGACACCTGTGACCTAAATGATTTGGTTTGTCTTTAGGGTCTTTTTTTATTCATAAAATAAAGTCCAGAAATTTGTAATTGGCCATAGTTCAAAATAATGACTGGCTGCACAATGTAATTGTTGTATTTGATTTTTGCAGATCTTCAGAAGGATTTTTAAGGCAGAAGAGCTGTGACATCAATAACAACAGCCCATCTGCTTCTGAAGAGATGGACACTTTACTTCTCTGAACCATATCTTGAGGGATCAAATGATGTATGAAACAATGCCATTTATTTTTCTGTAATAACTGCTCCTTTACTTTTCTAATAGAAATATTTCCTTTTTCAATTGTAAATCAGATTTAGTTTTCACTATTTTTTCCACCAGCTTATTAAACAGAAATACACAATAAAAATTTGTATAAAATAAAAATCTCTTCCTATATTAGTCTGATTAAAATGAAATGTGACACATCAGTAGGCGGTAGCTGAATGAAACGATCAACCATTAATTAAAGCACAAGTTTATTCAGCAGTATAAACAATATTGATAGACAAACAGTTTAAAGCAACACAGAACTAGATTAGAGAGCAATATTCAAACCTCCGCCTCATTTGGCCATGTCAATAAGACTCTGTAGTGATGTTGGAACCCAGGTTTTCTCACCTTGGACAAACACCACTCCACGCTCGATGTAGATGACTATTCTGCCAAATGTGAATAGCTGTTTGCCCATGTGCCGTTTGGCTACCAGTGGCATAAAGACGATGCCGTTCTCTTCGGCCTTGGCCTGTACTAGATCTTTAAAGTTGGTCGGTACAGATGCTGGCACCGCTGCCATTCCTGGTGGCCGTGTGGCAGAATTGTCCACTTCGCGCCGCTCTGGCTGAAGCTCGCATTGGAAATCCTTCCTTCTCTCTGTCTGAATCAGGTATGCAATGTTCTCTCTTGCTCCAGGTTGCATATAACCCCCTGCAAGGACAGCAAATGTATGAGAAGTTGAAGGTAGAATGGATGAATTAAGTGAACATTATTTTTTTAGCATGTGACTGACCGAGTCCAGAAGCAACGGCACGGTTCATGATGTCGAGGGCTTCGTTGAGTTTTTCTTTGACTAATGGGTGACTGAGCAGGTTCTCTGAGAGCAAGCCCTTCCAGCCCAGATACCATTTAGTGATCTCCTCATAGTTTGGGTTATTACTGAGCCAAGAGCACAACACCTGCAATAGGAGACAAAGAAACCGTGAACAAATGTAGTAGGAGTGCCTACAAAACATCAGTGTGTCATCCGGAGCCATGGCATTTAATGACTACTTTTATCAGCTAGAACTCTTTAATGTTCTCTTTTACTCTTTAGTGTTTAAAGACGAAAATGGCACCTACATTTAGGCATGAGCTGGTATAAGATTCTGACGGTATAATAACCTTGGATAAAAATATCCCGGTTTGACAGTATTGTGATTACTGTGCAGCAGAAAATGTTGACGGTTTTAAAACCTTAACTTTTCCAAACCGCAGCTTACTTTGAAAACAATTATCATCCCATGCCTTCCTACATCTTGGATGAAAGTTTTATTTGAGTGAACTATCCGAGCTAAAAACATTCTTAACCTTTGTGTACTTTTCGAGTATACTGCCCTTTTGTTATGTTTGTGGCTGTTTTAGCATCATTGACTTCCATTATAATTACATTTTTATTTTGTTGCGAAGCCATGACACCATATAATCATGCATTCTTGATTGTTGGTGGTTTACCCTGTTGGGATAAGGTAAATGTGTCATTTTTACTGATGAACATCAGTTGGCAGCATTAACACTTTAGATAGGCATGTGCAAAAAATTATTGTTTAGATTATTGTGTGTGTGTGTGTGTGTGTGTGTATAAATACTCTTAATATGTTTACTATTTTCTGAGAGCTGAGCTGCTTATTTTGATTTTCTCAAACATATTAAGAAAAATGTGCAAAGGTGTCTCTCTCACACACACTAGTATAGAAGACAGAAACTGAGCTTTTTTTTTGCTCTTCAATTAATGATCAACAGTAAAAAAATTAAATTGCACCTCTTTCCAAGAGGGGAAAACCACCAACAACAATTAAGAATGCATGATTATATGGTGTCATGGCTTTGCAATTTTTGGCTTTGCAAAAATATGATTATAATGTAAGTCAATAGGAAAAAACAGAAACAGAAATAATGAAAGGGTAGCAAATTTTCCCAAGGTGTATTTTTAAACATTTTCAAAGCATTTTCCCAAAATATGTGTCAAAAAATTTGTCACCAAAAATGATTCCATTTGTTGTAACACAGACAAAGTTTTGGCCAACTTACGACTCAAAAAGCACCACAGAGTGAATGAAAACATCCCCAACAGTACACAACAGTCTTTCATGTTTTGTCCCAATCCCAAAGAAATACAAGCTATGCTAATGCATTACACTGACTAACCCATCTTTCACACCGCGAGCAGAGCTTAAGCAGCGCGTGTTTTTTCGGCGTCCATGTTAACAGATTAGAGCTTTCATACTGCACGCAGAAGCAGCATGTCAGCGTGGAGCGTGAGCGATAGTTTCAGTGCTGGGTCTATTTTTGCCATGCTGCTCACGCTCAATTAAAGTGACAGTGGATTGATAACGACCAAAAACACATTGAATGACCGTAAAAAGTAGCAATTTTACCCAATAAATGCATCGATAATGTCCCCAGATTTTTATATATTCAATTAAATGAACTTAAACAACTTAAACAGTGCAATAACTGCTGATGCACTGCGTGCTGCTGACAGAGCTACTGTGAAAGGCAAACGCCTGTGCGCTACATCTGCTCTCAATCTGCTCTGTGCACGTGCTGCTTATGCTCTGCTCTCGCTTACAATGTGAAACAGGCATAACTGTAAAACTCTGTAAGGCTGACCTGTAGCCATTTGGGGAAGAAATTTTTATCCAGGAGTCCGACCATGGAAGAGACAGAGAGCATACATTCCCAGTCCATCACCCAGTTAAATGGATCGAGCAACTGCTGATGAGGATTGACCACTAGCTCTCCTAAACACAAAGCTGAAACACAGGAGAAAAACCTTCACATGCCATCCAAGTCTCCCAAAGTCTGACAGTCTAGCAAAAAAGCACATACCCAGTTTGGGGACAATATTTTTGACCATGAAGGCCTCCCAGGCGCCGGGTGTGAAGACATCTCTCCAGGGTTGCAGAATGAGTCTGGCGGAGGAATCGCTGGGGTGCCAGCGCTGCAGAGCATGGGCTAGTTTACTACGGATGGGTGCATACAGCGGCTCAAGACGGGTTTGCATAAGAGGTAGCCAGGGATGAATCCATGAATGAATGGGCACTGTGTCGGTCAGTGGGTTCCAGTTGTCCACCTATTTAAAAAAAAAAAAAGTTACATCTTTATAGAAACACTTGGTTCTGTTTACATCTGGTATTAGGATGTTTTCATCATTCTGATCACAGGTGGACATGGCTTTATACAGGTGTAGACAAAGACTAAAATGTTTTAAGATTTTCCACTTTCGTCCACATCCAAAGGTAGTTGAGAACACATAAAATCGGACCGTTTTGTAGTGTTGACATTCATGTGGTCAAATTCATCATCATTCAACAGGCACTAAAAATTAAGTTTTGTTTTTTTGCAAAAAACATTTTTGACAATTTATTGTCATACTGACATCTTAAAGCTAAAAGGAGCTCTTAACTTGATGATTTAGGAGAGAATCTTACTTCTAAATAATAGATTTAAATGGAGTTTCTGTCCTAAATTTAGGACTCCAACATTTCACTCATAGTATTTCACAAAAGCTTTTTCAAAACACTAGCTCCTAAATTAATGAAACATTAGGAGTAGTGAAGAGGACTCCTAAGTCACAAAGTTCTTATATGGTTAGAAATTAGTTTTTAAATATTTATTAATTTATTTTTTTTAATGGCTAGAATAAAACATTTGCACATATGTTCTATAAATATAAATTTGGCCATTCTCTATCATTTAAAATATTTACAAATATTTAAAAGCATTTAAAAATATTTATTCAAAGAAAATACTTACATCAATAATTCTCTTTTTTGAATATGCGCCCTGAATTATGACTTTATTGCGGATTCTTTTCAGAGAGATCTAAAATATTAGTAAATATGAATTTAAACGTAGACAGTCATACATCTACATGTTAAAATTGTACAAATGCCAATGTATTAAATTTGTGTTTAACGCCATGCTAGATTTAATGGCCTTTTTCATGCTTTTTGATGCTTGTTTGTTTCATGAGTGTCAATGTATTAATAATGCATGGTAATAAGATTAATATTATTATATATTTATTTATTTATCTATTTATATTTACAACTGATAATATAATACATTTCACTGTTTATATATGTATTCAGTATATTTGAAAATAGCTAAATGTTGAGTATATTAAAAATGAGTATATCACTTTAAAAAGGGATGTTTTTAGACTATAATAAGTTGAAACAGGTTGAAAATGGCCTAAAAGTGTACAAATAAACACCTAAATGTCAAGAGTGGACAACAATGTGTCTCCTTTGTCTACCAGTAATCTGATCGACCGAAACACATGTTAATAGCAGGTATAAACAGGACTTTACAGCTGACAAGAAAATAATAGTAGCACAGACCTCTCTCTGTAGTCTTGGAAAAATAAGCTGCTCTAAAACATGATCCAGAATCCACAGCGGTAATACAGGAGCCCAGCACTCCACACAGTCCACCATAGGGCCCACATTTCTAGGCTGCCATTGAGAAACACAGGTCCTCATGACTGGAACCCACACTTCCCATATCAACCTGCAGACAAAGCTCCAGGTCAAGTCATCTGCTTCCACAGACATGCAGCATTAACACTAACAGATATGCCTTACCTGTGATAGGGGTCCATGTTAGATGTGTCTGGGCCACTGTGAAGAGAAAGCGTGCTTTCAAGAATGGCCCTCCATTGACCGACTTCCTCCAAACCATCTGAACAGTCCTGCAGATACACAAGTGTAGGTTCGCTTTTACAAAGTGTGGACTTAGTAACACAATAAATGATGATTAATTCGAGGATATAAAAGAGGTGCAATGCATCTTTAAATTTACTTGTTTTTCTCTGCACATTTAAACAAGTCGATTTAAATTATTTATTCTAAGCGAAAAACATTGATCTCACAATTTGTTTACCACGATTTACACCAGTCAACTATTAAAATCTCACTTAGTGTTAATATATAAGATGATATAGCAAAAATCCTATCAGGAAAATTAAGAACAAGAATCTGATCAAAAACATTATTACATCATTTTACATTGCCATCATCACTTCAAACCAATAGTTTTACCCGTTAATCACCAAAACGTATTTAATAATTTGACATGTAATCAAATTTACAATAACGACTTATTCCTTTACATTATTCAGCACATATTTATTTTTACAGAAATATTTATTTGTAGTTATTTGGAGCTTTTAAGAAGACTTTCTGTGTATATAAAATAATTTTTACAATTATAATTTGACACAAACATTAAAATGATAGATGGATAGATGGACATAGGTAGGTGGATGGATGGATGGATGGACATAGATGGATGGATGGATGGATGGACGGATGGACGGATGGATGGATGGATGGATGGATGGATGGATGAATGGATGGATGGATGGATAGATGGATTGGTGGATAATTGGATGGATAATTGGATGGATGGATGATGGATGGATAATTGGATGGATAATTTGATGGATGGATGGATGGATGGATGGATGGATGGATGGATGGATGGATGGATGGATGGATGGATGGATGGATGGATGGATGGATGGATGGATGGATGGATGAATGGATGGATGGATGGATAGATGGATTGGTGGATAATTGGATGGATAATTGGATGGATGGATGATGGATGGATAATTGGATGGATAATTTGATGGATGGATGGATGGATGGATGGATGGATGGATGGATGGATGGATGGATGGATGGATGGATGGATGGATGGATGGATGGATGATAGATGTATGATGGATGGATAATTGGATGGATAATTGGATGGATGGATGGATGGATGGACATAGATAAATAGATAGATGGATGGATAGACGGAAGGACGGACAGACAGATAGATAAATAGATAAACAGACAGACAGAAAAACAGATAATTTTTTTCTGGAGAAATTCTGAAAAATAAGTGTTCATTACCTGAATAACATTTAAATAACTTTTATTTGTAATAATACTTCATTGTTTTACTGTAATTTCATCAAAAATGTCACTTGGTGAGGAAGACTTTTAAGCAATGTTGAGCAGTGTCAAAGCCTTATAATAGCGCATAAAGAAGTTTAATCAAGATTCGTTTTATTGAATGATTTATATGATGAAGACTATGCAACGTTATTTTAAATTTGATTATTCAGTTTCTAAAAGCCATGAAGCACTGTTTATTTCACTTTAATATTTGCTCCATCAAATATTTGCTGTATTTATGACTGTAATTTCTTTAATATATGTATATACTAACTAACATAAAAATATGTTTATGTTTCAGTCCCCTACAAAATCATCCCAAAAGATCTAATTGAATGACTTTCCAAATAGAGCTGTTTAAGTCATCTGGTGAAATTGTATTTATATTACAATATATATCGCAAAGAAAAAATATTAAAATGTTAAAATTAAAATTATTAAAATTTACCTTAAGTGGATCCCAATTGCGAAGTTTTTCTTTCAACAGAGGATGCACAACAGACACAGCTAAATCTCCCAAACCCATAGTCTTATACTCCTGGTAGAACTCAGTCTGCAGCTGCTCGAAGATCTTAGCGCACTCCTGAAGGCTGAGTGCAGGGTCTCCCTCTTTATCGCCTGCTTCAAAACGCTCAACCAGACTCATCACCTGCTCCAGCCGACCAAGAGTCTCCTCCTCCTCTGCCAGCCGCACCTGCAGGGCGTCGCTCTCATGGGTCAGAGTCACTACTGTGTCTTTTTCATGCTGGAGAAGTCGAGCACTCTGCATACACACCACAAACACAAAGACTATTTGAGTGAAGTTACAAATGCCACACTTTTTATAAATAGAAGGTACAAATCCGAATTCTTCAATATATATTACGTATATATATTACAGGTGATTTTACAATTAAGTTTATAATAGTCAATCAAGGAGCGACACGGTGGCTCAGTGGTTAGCACTGTCACCTCATAGCAAGAATGTTGCTGGTTCGAGCCTACTTGTTCTAAAACTTTATGAGTTTCTTTCGTCTGTCGAACACAAAAGAAGTTATTTTGAAGAAAGCTAGAATCCTGTAACCATTGACTTCCATAATAGGAAAACAAATTCTATGGAAGTCAATGATTACAGGTTTTTAGCTTTCTTCAAAATATCTTCTTTTGTGCTCAACAGAAGAAAAAAGGTTTAGAACCTCTTGTATAAACTACCCCTTTATTGCTTTGATCAAATTGCTTCAGACTTTAATATTTGTTTTATAATTTAAACAATTTCAAACTGTCTACTGCATCCATCTATACCATAACTGTTTTACACCTCAAGCTTTTTTTAAATTATTTCAAACCGTCAGCTTAAACTTTCTTAAGACAGCATCTAGGTTTGTCTTGACCTTATCTGGATTAAACTTTTCTAATAGGTGAAGCAGTGGCGCAGTAGGTAGTGCTGTCGCCTAGCAGCAAGAAGGTCGCTGGGTCGCTGGTTCGAACCTCGGCTCAAGTTGCCGTTTCTGTGTGGAGTTAGTATGTTCTCCCTGCGTTTGCGTGGGTTTCCTCCGGGTGCTCCAGGTTCCCCCACAGTCCAAAGACATGTGGTACAGGTGAATTGGATAGGCTAAATTGTCCTTAGTGTATGAGTGTGTGTGTGTGAATGTGGATGTTTTCCAGAGATGGGTTGCGGCTGAAAGGGCATCCGCTGTGTAAAACTGTGCTGGATAAGTTGGCGGCTCATTCCGCTGTGGCGACCCCGGATTAATAAAGGGACTAAGCCGACAAGAAAATGAATGAATGAATCTTTTCTAATTCGTTGAGTGCATGTGTACAAGTGTTGTACCTGCAGGATGTCTTGCTCCGTGAGCTCAATGAGCAGTTTGAGGTTGTGTTCGAGCTCTGGAAGTGCGAAGCCAGAGCTCTTCTGCTCTCTTGTGCTCACGCTCAAAGGAGCCTCCTCAGGAACACTGTGCTTCTGACTCATATGACTGTAACTGTTATACACCTTCTGCTCTCTGCCGGTCATGTCGATCACCTGAAACACATGAGAAAGTGGCTCATTGCTTACTGTAAAATGTGTTTAAACGGTTCCTGTGCAATAATGTTTTGTGATCTCACCTTGACCTGAGCCAGTTCTCCAGCAGGTCTGCTCATGCTCATGTTGGCCCGTGTACCATGTGCTTTCAGATCGTCCACAGTCCTGTAAGAATATTTAGGCTTTTTCTTTGCAGTTCCAGGTTCTTTACGCCATTGCCCCAACTCCTTCTGAAATTCCTGCAAAGATGAAGCAAACGATGTTATAACAGTGTTCGCTTGAAAGCAGACCTTTAAGGCATCTTGTTGTTTGATGCACAACATAACAGAAAAACAGTACCAAAACTTTAATCAGACAAAACCTTTCAAGTGAGAACACGCTAAATTTAACCAGGTCAAAATTCCATTATCTATATATTAGCTAAGTTGCAATAGTAACTCTCATTCACTACTAATCTAAATATAAGAATGCTCTGCTTGCTTGACAATAATTGCAATTATTTAAATATGTGCATTTTTTTAAAAATAGTGGCAGAAAAATGTATGTGGTTCATCTACTAGGGCCACAAAGAGTTTGGTAGCAAACAATGATCACACCCATAAGATAACACCAATTAATAATAGTAATGAATATTTCAACAGAGTTTGTTTTGGCTAAATATTGGTTGACATAAGAGCAAGTTGACTTTTATGTCAACTAGATTAATGTAAACACAGTTCTCTATAAATACTCTTGTAATTTGCTTACACCCTTCCAAACATTATTAAGGATTATTTTTAGATTCAAGTGGTTATTATAAGGAATTGGATGCAAGCAGATTGTATCTACTTGTAAAGCATACAGCACCATCTGCTGTTAAAAACTAACCTCAGAATTGATTCAAGAGAAAACAGTGTTGCAGAAATCAAAATTGATGCAGAATCTAATTCACAAAAGATTTACATCACAAATAATCAAAAACAAAAAAATTATATTTAAGTATACTGGGGCCTTTTAGCCAGATACCACCAAAAACACTATTTTAGTGTTGACTTACTTCCTCCTCCTCCTCCTCAGAATCGACAACAGGGAAATCCTGCAGTGACTGCTGGGTCCTCTCACTGCCATATGCACCAACCGCTCCTTTCCCTTTCCGCAACTTGGCTTCAATAGGATTCACAATACCTGCAGACAAAGACAATCAAAATGTCTATATCATTTAAATGTAATTTAAATAATCAGTATACTGAGATATAAAAACAAAGGGCTGATTTGTTGTACCCTGAGCATTCTTTCCCAATCCTTTTCCAGGAACGTAACCCATCTTCTGCAGGAGCTTTTGACCAATGCCTCGTGTGTGTTTCTCCCAGTTTCCCAAGTCCTGCCCCGTTCTGATGCCACCTGCAAACCTCTGAGATGTCTTAAAGCTCCCACCCTAAAATAAAGAATTCAAAAACAAATCTTAAATAAACCTGTGTAATAAGACTTATTTTTATAATTTTTACCAGTAGATTTGCATGAAATGTTTGAACAGTTTTAAATGAATGCTGTACTTGAGAACTTTCAACTTAAATGAATTTCAATGAAGCCTGGAATAAATATTTAAATACCAAAAGCATTAAGGAGCACAACTAATTTCAATATTGAAATATAAAAAAAGGCTTTCATGGCATTAAAATGCTTTCTGGATGATCATGATTCATTTAAAACTGCAACAAAAAGAGCTCATTAAAGCATTGCATTTTTAAACATCTATTAATCAAATATTTTACACATAAATTTTATAGTATTAATTTGGTAAGCTTAAAGGTATTTCAAAAACATTTCATTAAATTACAGCCCAGACTTTTTGGACCGAAGAATCAATGATTCCCTAACATTTGCACACATCTCAATCTACCGTTTGGAGCTTTTTGGGAGCAGCAGCTCGGGGTGGAGGAGGTGCCTCTTCAGCATCAGAATCATCTGAACCCTCCCGCTCTGCTTTTTCCTCAGCTGCAGTCTTTCGCAGGCCAGCACTCACAAAGCTCACGGGAGTGGAATAGTCTTTCGCTCTGTGTGGATACAAATCAGGGTCATTTAAATAGTATATAGTATTTGTATAACACCTTAAAACAACATGAATGATGACCAAAGTGCTTCACAGACATGGCAAAATAACAATCATTAGAAAAAAACACAGTAAACATACAATAAATTAAAATATAAAAATAATTTTAAAAGATATGTACAGTCAAAAGTACTAAAACAAAAACTAAGTTTTATAAGTAAGCCAAAGAGGTAGGTTTTGACCCATTGTTTTTAAATACTTCATGTAGGTGAAGCACTAATAATCAATTCAGATGCTCAATATCAATACAAAATGCCAAATAATAATGCAAAACGCTTAAACTGTGCAATGCTGATGTCAATTATTTACAATTGATGAATAAAATAAAAATTGAAAATGTACAAGCATTTATTAAATAGTTTTATCTTATGTGTGAATGTCACTTTAGTTTACCTAATTATTCAATTTAGGAAAAGGATGTCAAAAGGAGTTAAACAAAAAATTTACTTTAATTTACTTTAACTGCTGTTATTTGATATTTTATTATCTAAAAAACTTTGTTAAATACATTACTTAATACATCTATTATTAAAAAAGACATCGTAAGTTCTCTAGCTGTTTGACAACAACCAAATACCTTTTTCCTCCAAAGCTGGGCCGTTCATCATCAGAGTCCTGCTCTGCCCAAATCCCATAAGTTGCTTCTTCTTTAGTCTGTCTGTATCTGCGTCTGTCCGGATTGAACTCATTGGCCAAGTCCCACTCCGACACCTCAAACTTCTCAATCTCCACACCATCCTCCTCCTCCTCATCACCCCTACGCCCATACAAATGGGACATAGACATCTTTCTGTTGGAAAGAAATTCAAGTTTTAGTCCAGGGGTTCTCAAACTGGGGATCCCTAGTTGGCTAAAAGAGATTAATATTGGGTTATGAAAACTTAAATTGTATTAAAATTAATACATATTACAATTACAGCATTAAACAGTGTTATAGAGCAGGGGTTTCCAAATTTTTCAAACACGCAACCCCCAACATAACAATGTCAGTGACTTGCAACCCCCACATTCCTCGGAGATGGTTATAAGTGTTGCTTATATAAACACAAGCATATTGACAACACAAAAAGGTGCAACAGTCTAACAACAACAGGCTGTAATTTATATTGGTCATTTATGAATTTGTTTAATTTAATATTAACCTCACCTAATGAGAATGGTGTGCACAATGTTTTCAGCACAAGTCTATTCTTGGTTTAATTTTGGAGACCACCACTCAGAGATCATTCTCAATGTTCAGTTGTGGCCTGTTTGATGTATTCGATTGCTATCAAGGTGTCAGAAAGTTTAACCTGCTGCTACAAAATCAATCTGCTGCAGCTGACGCTATTATTGTAAACACACTAATTCTATGAAAAAAATCATTTAAAGGCTGATGGCTTTTTTTCTTTTTTTGCATGTTGCTTTTTTATGAAACTATTACCTACTTTTTTATATCCTCTGTGGGTTATGGATAAAATATGGTACTTCTAATAATTTAATGAGATTTATTTGACTTTTGGATATCACCAAGCGACCCCCTGTCATTTCATTGTCTTGCTCTTTTTTTGCAACTTGTTACAATGTTATGATAATATTATTTTGCTATTTTTTTTTAAACAAGAAAATTTGAATACAATCATATGCATGACCAAAGATTTCTCACAGTATTTGTAGTAATACTGTCATTGTTTCTTTACACAAATAATATAATACAAAAAAAATTATAATAACACAAACCATGATTAGCATCTGAGAGCACAAAATATTTGAATGAAGATATGTCAGTATTTAGATATAATGTGTAAGTTACGTTAGGTGCATAAAATTGTAGGATATCATCCCTCTCATTTGCTTAGTGGTGTTTTAGGGTCTGCTGGGTCTACATAGGATTAAAAAACATCACTTACATAAGCAAAACAGTAATGTTGGATACATAAGCACAAACATCCGTAAACAGAGTGTTCGGTCCGTGTATCATCCGTTCATTTGATTATTCCTTTTATTACGGAAAACGAAACATCAGAAAAACGATGAATATTTCGTTTTTCTGTTTATTCTGTAGGCAGAAAAAACGGAAACTCATCTGTTATTCTGCTTATTAACTTAAAACGAAATATTAAAACAAACACAAAACCAAAACGAAATAATGAGTCAAAAAATGGTCCGTGTACGGTCCGTGTACATTTTGTTCATTTTTTTTCCAGTTTCAAACGGAATAAAGGAAATGGAGAAAACTGCCGTTTTTCCGTTTTTCTTTTGCTCACGAGAAAACGAAAAAACAAGATTTTGGCTGGATTTTCGTTTTTTGGTTTAGGGTAGGAAAACGGATAAACGACTTTAAAATTCATTTTACACATGTAGGCGGTGCTGAAACGCCCACTTTCCTCTAATTGGTCAACCAAATCTGCGCTCGTGACGTCACCCTCAAAATAAAAGCCTTACACGCAGGCTTTTAATTATTATTATTTAATTATATATATATTAACTAAGTTTACAGATTCTATCATTTGAACCACACACATTTAGCAGGCTTACATTCATTGCGTATGTATAAATTAAATAAAAACGTAAATCAGCAGTATTCTTAGACATTTGTCATTAAAATAAGGTCATAGTTCACTGCCAAGCTTCTTGCTGCTGTGCACCTGATGCAGAGCAAAGATAGCCATTTCCGAGCAGCACCTGGTTTGCATGATTGTTTCAGAGCAAGGGCTTTATAATAATAATAATAATAATAATAATAATAATAATAATAATTATTATTATTATTATTATTATTATTATTATTATTATCAGTTACTAGTGTTTTTATTGTTTGGTGTGTTTTTTTTCTTTTTAATAGTTGTTAGCAGAACCCGAATAAGAACACTTTGGGCCCTGCTATAAAAACAAAGGGTACCATTTGTTTTCATTTATTTCTTCCTATTTTAATTATATATTGTAATTATTTATTTGATAATTAATACTATTTTATTGCAACGCCAAAGTAGGCCTGTCTTATTATTATTTTTTTTAATTAAATTTGCTGTTATTGTAGGCTAGATGGCAGGCTTTAAATATTTTAAATAACATTTACTCATAACCTTACTAATTCGAGAGCCGAACCTAAAAAAGTTTAAGTGCAATAAGCCTGTACAATAAAGGGAGCCGCAATGCATATTTCTAGCGCATTCTTTCACTCAACAATTATTGCTGGAATAATGACATAAATTTCAAATTAACTAATTAAACACATTATAGTTGATAAAAAAATTGTGTCTAGTAGTTCCGACAAACAGATGAGCTCGCTACATGTGCGTTGCGCTAATAATTTGACATTTGCTCTTCTTGAGAAAGTGCTACAGCGGGCCCTGCTATTTCACATATAAGGTTAGTGATACGTATTTTAAATTAGTATTGCACATTATTCATTCATTTTCTTGTCGGCTTAGTCCCTTTATTAATCTGGGGTCGCCACAGCGGAATGAACCGCCAACTTATTTAGCAAGTTTTTATGCAGCGGATGCCCTTCCAGCCACAACCCATCTCTGGGAAACATCCACACATACACACACACTTATACAGTACGGACAATTTAGCCTACCCAATTCACCTGTACCGCATGTCTTTTTACTGTGGGGAAAACCGGAGCACCCGGAGGAAACCCACGCGAACGCACTACACTACTGAATTAGACACACAATCTCAAAAAAAAACTTGATGCTTATTTACATTATCTAAAGTCATTTCTTACGAGGTAGGATCTGTTGTTGTATTATATATTTTCGTTTTAATATGCAAATAATTTTCTTTAATTTGTAATAGGTCCCTCATTGCATAAAATAACCAGCCTTTGTATTCAATATGTTTGTAAATTGTCCATCCAGTTTGACGCAAGCTAAACAACATTTTGGCCTGTTTTGCTTATTAAATGAGTGATTTTCACGGAGAAACAAATCATCCATCCACACAGTTTTGTATAGGACCTGTGTGAACAAAAATATACACTTCATTATAGCCTATAGGAAAATGTATCTGTTTAGAACCAATTTTGTGTTGTATAATTAAAAATATTAAAAATACAATAATAAAAAAAAGGAATAACATTTGAAGTGCAATGCTTCAAAGATCCAATACGCTGCATGCAGAGCCAAAACAAAAACTGGTTTGTTTGTTTAATAAAATAATAATATGAAATTAAAGTGAAATAGTTCCATAACCTGTATTATAACTGTAGTCACTCTAGATGACAAATCATCCGTTGCGCCGGTCAGTTTCACCTTTAATCAAGAATGTGCCAGAACCAAATGAGAATATTTACAGATTACCTCGGAATGAGATCTCGGTCTGTGAAGAATGCAGAACACAGAAACTCGTTGAGAATGGAGATGCATGTTAGATGTTTTATATCCCTTTAGATATTGTAAATAAACAACTAGTTTTTATAGAGATTGTGTCATGTCTTTTCTTTGACGCACGCGCTGAACAGCCTGTAGCCTAAATAATAGTTTAGATTTTATAACATATAATGTTTTATTACTTTAAATGTATAATGTTTTTTAATATTTATGGAATATATAAAATATATAGTTTATATAAATGCGCTCTGATCATTCAAGGATCATAATGCGTTGCATATTCTTCTTATTCTTCATTAGGCTTGATCCGTAAATTGTGTATTTTATAAACTGATCGTTTATAAGGATTAAGCTATTAATAACTGTAATTCCTCGAATGGAAAAGTCTTGATTAAAGAAAAAGAGAACTTAATTCGACATATGCATATAGTGCGCTTATTTCTGCGCGCATCGCGCGCTTTACCGAATTACCTTTTTTATTTTTATGCACTATAAATGCATCTGGCAGCACCGAAAAGAGCAAATGCCAAGTTATTAGCGCAGCGCACAGACAGCTAGCTCGTCTAGTCTGAACCAGGGGTTTTCAAACTATTCATTGCACACCGATCCCATTGCATTTTATTTAGGATAAACCACTTATTTAAAATTAATTAATTAAAAGGTGCGTACTCTCCAATACACCACTGTAGTGTCATAATATTTAATAATTATAATTAAGATAGACACCTGACCTCCATTTAATAAACAATTTATTTGCCATACTCTGTTAATTTGAAGTTTAAAGTTTAAATCATTTATGTTAAACTTAAATTATTTAAAAACTTAAAAAGACTTACATTTAGTCATTTAAGACATTTTAGGTCATAAGTTTACATACATTGACCGTTGCATTTAGTAGGCCTATTCTGGTCTAAATAAGCTTTTTGCATCTTAGGTGTTTACACACACAAATTAAGCAGTTTATACGTACATTTAATGTTACTTTGAAATTACTTTTGATGCAATAAATAATCCTAAATAGTTGAAAGTGTTAACATATTCTTGAAATGTAGTTATTTTATAACTATGAAATTTATTACTAAACAAAGTGAATCATTATGAATTTGCCAAGAAATAATCCACTTTACCACCGTAAAGCAATGCCCCACACTCACTAGAACGGTAGAACCTGGACTGTATGATATGTTCTGTATGTAAAATAGAGAAAATAAGCAAGATGCGCAGTCTCATGTAGCCTTAGTGAAATATAGCGCGTCACAGCAATGAACTAAAAATAAAACCACCCTTGAAATGCTGGCGATCTTAATTTTTTCAGCCTACACTGACTGAGAATAATGTTGCACTATTTAATTAACAAATAATTAGAATGTTTTTTTTTTCCTTCAACACATTCATCATTACTTTTGCCTGTGCAAGTTTTTTTGCGCGTGCTTGAGTGCGAAGGCATCTATTTTCAGGTGCAAGATGCCACTTTGGGTGGCACCAGCACACTCTGCCACACCTGTGGCTATGTCCCTGCTACAATAATAATAACAACAACAACGACAAAATAATAACAAAAAATAATAATAATAAGACAGGCCTACTTTGACGTTGCAATAAAAAAGTATTAATTATCAAATAAATATTTACAATAGGCTAAAGGCACATATTAAATTAAAATAGGAGAAAATCCAATAGAAACAGGTACCATTTATTATAGCCCCATGCAGGGTCCATTGTGTTCTTACAACCATTAAATAACTAAGTAAATAATAATAATAACAATACTGCTAATAATAGGCCTAATAATAATAATAATAATAATAATAATAATAATAATAATAATAATAAATTATTATTTTATACAGAGTAGGCTATTATTTAGGCCTACAATAGCTCTGAAACAATCATGTAAACCAGGTGCTGCTCGGAAATGGCTATCTTTGCTCTGCATCAGGTGCACAGCAGCAAGAAGCTTGGCAGTGAACTATGACCTTATTTTAATGACAAATGTCTAAGAATACTGCTGATTTACGTTTTTATTTAATTTATACATACGCAATGAATGTAAGCCTGCTAAATGTGTGTGGTTCAAATGATAGAATCTGTAAACTTAGTTAATATATATATAATTAAATAATAATAATTAAAAGCCTGCGTGTAAGGCTTTTATTTTGAGGGTGACGTCACGAGCGCAGATTTGGTTGACCAATTAGAGGAAAGTGGGCGTTTCAGCACCGCCTACATGTGTAAAATGAATTTTAAAGTCGTTTATCCGTTTTCCTACCCTAAACCAAAAAACGAAAATCCAGCCAAAATCTTGTTTTTTCGTTTTCTCGTGAGCAAAAGAAAAACGGAAAAACGGCAGTTTTCTCCATTTCCTTTATTCCGTTTGAAACTGGAAAAAAAATGAACAAAATGTACACGGACCATTTTTTGACTCATTATTTCGTTTTGGTTTTGTGTTTGTTTTAATATTTCGTTTTAAGTTAATAAGCAGAATAACAGATGAGTTTCCGTTTTTTCTGCCTACAGAATAAACAGAAAAACGAAATATTCATCGTTTTTCTGATGTTTCGTTTTCCGTAATAAAAGGAATAATCAAATGAACGGATGATACACGGACCCTGTTCTCGGATGACAAAAACTGATTAGTAACTTAGAGTGCGTGAAGCAAACGTTTCCCAGAAAAATCATGTTAGCTTAGCAATGCCACTCTGTTGTAAACAAAGACACATACCTTCCCTTAAATCAGGTATTGTCAATATTCCGTCATGGTCAACTCTGAAATAAACTATTGTGTTTAAAAATAACAGTGTGTAGACAGAATTACCTGAAAATGTGGTTTCTTGTTATAGACTTCAGCTTATCCGACAGTGACTTCCTGTTGGGACCGGAAGCAGAGCAGTGACATCAGAGTGACGCAGAGGTCAGAAACCCTCTCTCACAGCCATCTTGGATCCTGTGCCCTGAACTAGTGAGTACTCCTGCGTAAAATCTATTGTCATCCAACGTTGCTTTAGCCAATTCAATACATAATTTGTAGCTTATGCTGATGCTTTAGTGTAGCTGTGTTTGGAATGGTAAAGATTTGTAAATTTGCTTGGCTTATTGAGGAAATATGTTGATGATTACAACTGGCTGACTGTTCAAAATGGGGGAGCGAGACGCACCACCGCTCGCTATACTTCAGCCGTGGGCTTTGTGTCTAACGAAAATGTTAACCCTGCAAAAAGTTGCACTATATACAACTATAGCGATATATTGTGAGAAATCTGTAATTTAATCGTACGAAAGGTTGTTGCGTGACGTGCGACAATAAACACTGGCTGGATAGTTAACTTCGCTGCCTAAACATGTAACGTTTCTAAAAACGCATGCTGTGTCAACAGTATAACCTAACGTTACATTATAAAGGATTATAAACTCATTTCTTTAAAAAAGTTTTATTGTAATTTGTGTAATGAGGTTCTTTCATTCAGCAGTAACGTGTCAGAGCTCCTCTGTTAAGATACACACGTGAAATGTGCAACACAGTGCACGCGCACACATGAACAGTGTGTGGAACTGTTTGGGGACGTTATAAGCCTTATTTGTTCAGTTTGCCTGTTTGCAATTGATAAAGCTCACAAATTCTGTTCGGTGGCCTTGTGAAATGTTATCATGTAGCTCAATACTTTGAGACAACAGCAGTGTTTAACTGAGCCGGTAGTGGGACAGCTGACAGCCAGCAGAGGCCTACAGGAAGAGGCCTAGAGTGCTGCTGTTTCAATAGAAAAAGCCTCATTAACACAAAGCACTGACTAACGCATGTCTAAACCTTCATGCAGACTTTGTAAAGCTTATAATGTATTGTTTCTCATTTCTGTTTTAGTCCAGAATGCCAGGCGAAGCCACAGAAACTGTCCCTGTTACAGAGCAGGAGATGCAGCAGCCCCAGGCTGAGACGGGTTAGTACTGCTTTTAAAAGTGCATGTCTGATACTAAACACTGGTTGTCTAGGTGGTCCTGGAAATATTGTTTATTGTACTGGTTATTATCAAAATGTTGCTTATTCTATTCAGGGTGTTTTTGCACCTGTTTTAGCCTTTCTTCAGGTTTCTTTTAGGGTCTTCTCGCAGCTGTTGTAGAGATTTCGCATAACAAGTTTCTCTAGTCAGAGTGGTGTAGGGTGGGGATACAGTTGAGTCAGTTTTTCTCCTCCTAGAGGTTTTAGGTTAATGTGCTTGAGCTACTCCCTGAATAAAAAAACACAAATTACTAGTCCGTTTAAAGGCAGGGCTCTGTACTAACTTTTGAGAGCAGTGCCGCCAAGTTCTACAAATGAAGGCTTTAGTATCACGGGTTCAAAATATAATAGGATTGCATTTTTTGTCTCAGAAATGTAGTTAACTGTAGATTGAGGTAAACAGTATACATGCATGTTAAATGACAAATTCATGAAAACCCACAGGATTTAGCCACTCTGCTATGATAAAACAAGCTAATTTAAAAATATTTTGTTTCTGTGGTATATGTAAAAAAATATATATATATTTGTTTATAGACTTAAACTAATTAAAATTATGTGCACAATAACATTGTTTATATGAAAACTTGAAATATGACAAAAAGTTACTTGGATTCTTATTAAACTTGCAATAAAAACACACTGGTATAAATGCACAAACATTAGCCTGTGCTTTTAATCTTTTAATACTTTAATATAAATGTACATTAAATATAATGTATAATATATTGTATAATACTATACAATTCTGTATGTGTATGCCATTTTCTGCCAAAAATATAACATTAAGTTAATACCGTTACATTTGAGTTATAAGTAAATACATGGATGATTTACTTGTTTCACAGTGTTTCTCCTGTTTCACTTGTCTTTGCTTTTGACAGTATAACCTGAGCCTGAAGCCCTGTTTTTAAAGGGTTGCTTGGACTATATTCATGTAATAAAAAAAAAACTGGCCATCAATTTTCATTATAGGGCAATTCTGCTGTATGTTATCGATTTAATTGTTTTTCAAAGTTTATTTTGTTTCAGAAAATAGTCACATTAGTTTAAAAGATCATTTAACTCCATTGACCTTTTATTTGAATGAAAATGCTACATCACAAGGAAATGGAAGATCATTTTGTTTTTTAAGTAATCCAGGACCACCTTGGTCAACAGTTGGTTTCTCTGTACAGTAAATCGAAGTCTAACGGTTTGTGTGAATGGAGTATGGACATTGCAACCCAGCATGATTTTCCTAACTTTGCACTGATTTTAGTAATCATGACTCAAACAGTTGTTACTCCTAGGATATTGTGTTAGGTTAGAAAGTGTACTGTTTGGTTCAGGGATTGTTCAAAAAATGCAATTGTTTTGGCAAGATCTTTCCTTTTTTTGTTTTAGGAACATGAACATATATTTCAGATTGTATACAAGGAACAACAGCTTTTGTCCAAAGTGTGGGGTGCAACAGGCATTTTACATTTGGAAGTTGATAGGTTTGTGAAGTCAACTTCTAAGTGTACAAACACTTTAGGATGCTACCATTTATGATAAGCTAAAGTTATGACTACAAGCCAGTGAAATTAACCATGAACTGGCATATGTGTTATAGTAAACAAACCATGTAGTTTAATATAATTGTTTTAGCTTACTAATTCAAGTGAAAATAGTTTGTACCCAGAAAGATAGTGTTTTTTTGTTTTGTTTCTTTGGTGCTTTGTTTTTAAGATGTATGCATTTGAACCTTTTTAGAACATGTACTGTATATATCAATATTAGTGTTTCCAAAAGAACCAGTACTTCAGTACCAAATGGCTTCTAAAGAAAAAAATTAACACTTCCATGTTTTCTTATATACTGGTACAGAGGGCCTAGTCCGGTACCATAAGTGAAAGCTGCTAATGCTGCTAACGAGACTGCCCTGAATCTACTTGTTGTTTAAAAAAGGAAAGCCACAATATCAACAATTAATATCTCTTTCATTCTGTACTCAAATGTGGAGCAATGAAACCCATAAACACTTGCCTATTGCTCCCAAACATGTCTTTTAGATGCAGATATAGCCTAAGCTAAATTTTAAATGTAGTCTAATAAACATATTGTAAACTTCCTTCAGCATGCACATTTGGCAGCATAAACCACAGAACATTTGTATTTATTTAGTTATCACATGCTAGCACTGTTGAAAGAGTAAGTTTGAAGTCAGAGTGAATTTTCTAGCATGTGCTCAGTTTTTTTTTTTTTTTTTTTTTTTAAGTCATACTGTTTTGTTATGCGTGCTTCTATATACATAAAACAATCCCTTAAGTTTAAAATGATGACTTGTATAGCCAAAAATAACACCTAATAAGTATTTGTTTAAGCTTCATTTTGATGGTCTTTGATGGAACTGAAACATGCGTGAGTTTCTTTTAGTCTCATATTTTAGTTACGCTACACTGCTGAAATGCCCAGGCTATAATTTCCAGTTAATCCTTGGCTTGTTATAAGACCAGCGTATCTATATTACAGATTGTATTAATTCTAACTAATTGTATTATTGTACTATAACTACTATTTAGCCTTTTTCTAATTTAATTTCTTATATTGGGCCTATGATAAAGCACCTTCTGACTAATTAAATACCATAGATGTTGTTTCTCTTCATAAACAATTTTGATTTATTTTTGTTCATACTTTTTTGTTGCACTTAGTTGTAGAGAACTATATTTTCACTTATTTTGGTATCCACCCTAATTGGATTTCGATGTGATGATCATCTTTGCACTGTTTACTGACAATTGTGTAGATTTTTGCATGTGTAGTTGATTGGTGTTTTTAGTTTCTCAATTTTTCTAACAAGATTTGGTCTGTTTGATTTTGCTTTGGTAGCCAGTTGTGCATTTGAGGAGCATTTTAACACTTGTGCAACTAAAAGCATCCTTTGTAACCAGCATGGGTGTGATGGATTACACCATGCAACTTTTTAATTGCCAAAAAGTCACTCTAGCCCTTTTATTTCCATTAGCCACACCTGCTGCTGCAGCCCCTGCCCCCTCTCAGGCAAAGTCTAAAGATGGCAAAACTAACCCTAAACTGTCCTCATCTCCTCATACCACTGCTCCTAAGCCAGTTCCTGCAGGACGCAGGAAACGCTCTTCTCTGTCTGCTTCCTCAAGCTCTCCTACTTCTCCTAAATCTGCCTCCGGCCCTCGTGCTACCCCTCCATGCTCTCCTTTAGCCTCTCCTCCTGCTGACTCTCCTTTAGCTGGGAAAACTGAGCAAACTGCTCCCAAGGTGGTAAAGGCTGGCAAACAAGGGAAGCAACAAAAAGCAAAGAATTTTAAACCTGCCGAACAAGAGCAGGTGCCTTCCTCTACTTCCAAGCTTGCTCAAGAGTGTGCAGCTCTGCCAGTTCTTGCTATACCAGAGGTAGCAAAACCAGCAGGTACTGCAGATGCTATCCCTGTCTCTCCCAAAATTGCTGTGGCTCCTGTGGCATTTAAAGTAACTTCCAAAGCTGCTGCCCCAGCACCAAAATCGTTTACAGAAGCTGTTGCTTCTAGTCCACCCAAAGTGTCTGAAGCTGCAAAGGCACCAAGCACTGCTGTTTCAGAAACTAAAACTACTTCACCAAAAGCACCTACTAAGCCGGGCCCAGCCCAGCCAAATGCCCCAGCCACTGCTACTCTTCCAAAGCCTGCTCCTTTGGCAACATTTGAGGACGATGATCTGCCACCTCTCCTTCCACCTGAGAATCCTTTTACAGTGCCTGCTTTCCCCCCCTTGCCACCTACTACTATAACTGTTGAATCTGTCCCTAAAGCAAAAGCAGCTCCTAAAGCTAAGCCAGCTTCTAAAGTTGAACCTGTCCCCACCCCTAAAGGTGCCACCACTCCGGTAGAGAAAGTAGCAATAGCCTCTAAAATTGAGGCTGCACCAAAAGTTGAGCCCTTCCAAATCACTAAACCTCAGGCTCCCACTAAAAATGAGGCTGCTGCACCTAAAGTTAAGTCTGCTTCAGCTCCTAAACCTGAGCCCGTTCCTGCCCCTAAACCTGAGGTTCCAACTAAGAAAGAGGTTGCTGCTGCTGCACCTCAAGCTAAGGCTGCCCCAAGTCCAAAAGCGGAGCCTGTTTCTGCCCTTAAACCTGAGGCTCCTGCTAAGAAAGAGGCTGCTGCACCTAAAGCTAAGCCTGTCCCAGCTTCTAAAGCTGAGCCTGTTTCTGCCCCCAAACCTGAGGCTCCCGTTAAGATTGAGGCTGCTGCACCTAAAGCTAAGACTGCACCAGCTCCTAAAGCTGAGCCAGTTCCTGCCCCCAAACCTGAGGCTCCCGTTAAGATTGAGGCTGCTGCACCTAAAGCTAAGACTGCACCAGCTCCTAAAGCTGAGCCAGTTCCTGCCCCCAAACCTGAGGCTCCCGTTAAGATTGAGGCTGCTGCACCTAAAGCTAAGGCTGCACCTGCTCCTAAAGCTGAGCCGGTTCTTGCCCCCAAACCTGAAGCTCCCGTTAAGATTGAGGCTGCTGCACCTAAAGCTAAGGCTGCACCTGCTCCTAAAGCTGAGCCTGTTCCTGCCTCCAAACCTGAGGCTCCAGTTAAGAGCGAGTCTGCTGCACTCAAACCCAAGGCTGCTCCAGCTTCCAAAGCTGAGCTTGTTTCTGCCCCCAAACCTGAGGCTCCAGTTAAGAATGAAGCTGCTGCACCTAAAATTAAGGCTGCACCAGCTCCTAAGGCTGAGGTGGCTGTTAAGACTGAGGCTGCTGCTGCCGCCCCTAAAGCCAAGGCTGCCCCAAGCCCTAAAGCTGAGGCTGCTGCTGCTGCTGCACCTAAAGCAAAGTCTGTCTCTAGCCCCAAACCTGAGCCTGTTTTTGCCCCTAATGTTGAGACTTTTGCATCTAAAGTTAAATCTACCCCTGGCCCTAAAGAGAAGGCTGCTCTTGCCCCTAAAATTGATGCTGCTGCTGCGGTTATCAAATCTGAGCCTGTTTCTGCCCCTCTAATTGAGGCTGCTCCTACACCTAAAGTCAAGTCTAGTTCTAAAGATAAGCCTGCTCCTGCCCCTAAAGTGGAGGCTGCTCATGTCCTGAAACCTGAGTCTGTTCCTGCCTCTAAGATTGATGCTGCTCCTGCCTCTAAAGTTAAGACTGTTGCTGGTCCTAAAGCTGAGACGGTGACTTCTACTAAAGTTGAGGCTTCTAAAACTGAAGCTACCCCTAAAGTTGAAACCACTGCTCCAAAAGCTGAAAAAAATGTTCCTAAATCTAAGGCTGCTCCTGCCACTAAAGTTGAGGCTGCTCCAGCACCTAAAGTTGAGGCTGCTTCTGCCCCTAAAGTCAGGCCTCCACCTAAAGTTGAGCAATCCCCTACCAGTAAAGCTGAGCCTGTCCCTGCTGCTAAAATTGACAAAGCCCCTGTTCCCAAACCAGTAAAAGTCTCATCCATACTGGAGCCAGTCATCAAGAACGACACGGGTATCTCTCTTTCTGTTTGTCTGTCTTTCTACTTTTATGTTGGTATATCTTAGACTTTGAGTGACAATAAAGATTTACTTGGGTGCCTTTCAGAAAGTTAAAGCATAGGGCCTGTAATAATTGGGTATTGAGTTTATCAGCATAATTAATTTTTGTTATTGTCAAAGTGAGTTTTGTACTTTGTATACTGACTTTTTGGTGTCCATCTTGTATCAGTGTATAAAAGCATTTGTGAAATTTAAGCACTGTAAAAATTATTTACAATTCATTGCATTTGAACATTTAGATGTGTTTTATCTTGATGCTGGTAAAAATGTTCTGTTGTTCTAATGGTAAATTAACCGTGCATTTGCTTGGTTTAGGGTCTGGAACCGAATCTGACAGTGATGAATCTGTTCCTGACCTGGAGGAGGGAGACTCTGCACAGACACAAACACAGCAGGCACAGGTAAGATGCCTTTCTTTTAGCCCTAATTTGTTTACACTTTTTTTTTTTTTTCTTGTCATGAACTAAAATTACATTCCTACCCTGTAGCTTGCAGCTGCAGCCGAAATCGATGAGGAACCTGTTAGCAAAGCAAAACAAAGCAGAAGTGAGAAAAAAGCTCGCAAGGTAGGACTTTCTTGGACACCAGTTGAATCTAATTACAATGCATGTACAGTTGTTTAACTGTATCCTTTCTTTGCCAGGCTATGTCCAAACTGGGGTTGAGACAAGTTGCCGGTGTTACCAGGGTAACCATTCGCAAATCCAAGAACATTCTCTTTGTCATCACCAAACCAGATGTCTACAAAAGTCCGGCTTCAGATACATACATCGTCTTCGGCGAGGCCAAGGTAAAAATTAGAGTAAAAAAACAAAGCATTTATATAAGGATAGGGCGGGCTTTCCTGCACTATCAATGGTTAATTTAATTTGCAGACCTTTCATGGTGATCCTGCGTGACCTCTTGATGATGATTTGACAATTTGACTTTCGTTCTTCTGAGTCTGATGAAGCCAAATTTTGTCCTGAAAGAGAGAAAACACTGTGGTGTTCGAAGCATGGCAAAACTCACAAAATAAAGTAAAATACACATGATTTCTGTTTTCAGATTGAAGACCTTTCCCAGCAAGCTCAGTTAGCAGCTGCAGAGAAGTTCAAGGTTCAAGGAGAAGCAGTTTCAAACATCCAAGAAAACACACAGACGCCCACAGTACAGGAGGAGAGCGAAGAGGAAGAGGTGAGCTTTGATGCTGTGGTGATTCTTGCACTGAGTTATAATGCACAAAATGTCTTGTTTTAGAAAGTTTAAATGTCCACATCCATTGAGTGATTTTGCCTGACCTTTTGCAGGTTGATGAGACCGGAGTGGAGGTCAAGGACATTGAGCTGGTCATGTCACAGGCCAATGTATCCAGGGCGAAGGCTGTGCGCGCACTGAAAAATAACAACAACGACATTGTCAATGCTATTATGGTGAGTTAAAATCTTAAAATTAAATAAATTAAACTCTTCTATGATGAATAAACTTTTGACTTTCGTTCTTCTGAGTTTGTCCTGAAGCCAGTTTATTTGTTCTGAGAAAAGCTCAAGCTTGAAATAAGTTATCGTCATAGAAAGGAATCATACTTAATAATTTTTTGTTAATTCTCTTCACAGGAATTGACGATGTAGATGGACATCAGGGACTGGGTCACATTAAGATGATGCTGATTTGATCTACACTATTGTTTGTACAATTTATACCCAAGAGAAATAAAGGAGTGGCTTGATAATGTTATTGTATTGTATTGTGTATTTTTTTCCTAGTCATTGAAATTGTTTATTGTATAGTAAATTCGATCTGAGAGGCGGCTTAAAATGAACTGCATAAAGCAGCAGGAAGTAAAGAAACTTTTTCTAAGGGTGAACCTTTTTTACTTTGTAATAAAACATGAAGTTATTTAAAATAAGGATTGTGATGACTTCTCTATGCTGTGTAAGATTAAATATTAAAAATATTATTTATAATTGGGAGCTGGGCCCTCACATTTGCTGTAGACCCGTTTTTCTGGCAAAATGAAGATTTTTTTTTTTGTAACTTATTTTGAAGACGCAAAAGCGAAAAGCAGCAGTCCCAGTGATGTCATAACCTTATTTCTTAGGCTGTTTCTCAATTCCAGAAAGCAGAGAACGGACTTGCCAGGTGTACTCGGAAGAACTCGGGAGACCGCGAGGGCAGAGAACGCGTCCTTTGAGAAATGAGATGCTGCGTTTTTCCTGAGGGTCACATAACCTTCACGTGTTTTAAATGGTAAATAATTTAAACAGTACAGCATTCATACAACATGTTATTGTTTTTACCCTTTTCAAAATATATACTGTGCATAAAAACGTTTTAAATATACTTGCACAATATAAATAAAACGGATTTTAATGCGAATTTCAGCAAAAGATGTTCATGGTTTTGTTTAACCGTTTCATTTATGGAAACTCCAGTGGTAAAGAAATGATATCTCTGAACTTTTTTAATAATAAATTAAATAAAATGCTGCGCTTCCTACCTCTAGTCGCAATGACGTCTGAGACTATCAGAGCGAGTTCGGTGCTCAAGTCTGCATAGGTGTGTCCTCTATCCAAATCACGGGGTTGTGACATTTGATTTTCTTTTGGCGCTTCATATAGATCAGCAGGTGTCGCTATTTTAAAAGATAAGTTTTTAGGGAAGACAATAACTCAAATCGGATGAAAATGGATTTGGATCATTCTACTTGTTGAAATAAACAAGCTACAATTTATTATTGTAAATATCTATGCCACCAACAATAAAAAAATAAATGGATTACTTTTTCAAGATATTGAAGGTCATATTAATAACTTAACTTGCAATTAAAATTCCCTTCAGCTGAAGTTATTTGGGGTGGTGACTTTAACACTATTTTTTAATGAACAACAAGATAGATTGCCCCCGAAAGTTGACTATAGTGCAAATGAATTAAGCAACGTATGTTTAAGGTTAAATATAGTTGACATTTGGAGGTATAAGAATAAAAATTCCTTAGCATATACTTGGTCTAATAGGGACGGATCTCTCCAATCCTCTCCAATCTCCAATCGTTTTGACTTTTGGCTTATATCAGAGTATGAAAGAAAAAGTAGAATTTGTAAATATTGAACCATCTGTTTTAACTGAACACAAGGGCATATCAATAAAAAATAGCATTTTAGGCCGTCAGTCAGACAGGGTTAAGAGGGGATACTGGAAATTTAACAATAACTTACTGAAATGTAAAGAATTTGGAGCTCAAATTAAAACATTAATTATTACATATTGAAAACAGGCAAGTATGACCCAAATGTATGGAAAATACTGGGAACAAACTAAATTTGAAATAAGAAAACTCATTATATCCTATATGGAAAGTCTATTGCAAAAGGGTAAAAAAGAAAACGAAAACAAGAATTTTTTTAATTTATTCTATTATGTGCAGAAATAACCAAGATATGTTAAGCAATGATGTATTAAAACTTCCAGCATTGCAGAAAGATCTAGACAATATTTATGAAGAAAAAGCAAAAGGTGCATTTGTTAGGTCAAGAAAAAAATGGATGGAAGCCGGAGAAAAGAATACTAAATATTTTTTCAGCTTAGATAAAAAGGAATCAGGAAATTTCATCTGTTAACAAATTAATAATAAATCTATCAATGAGAATACTTAGGAGATTTCTACCTATGTGTATTAATTTTATTGTAAATTATATAGTTCCTTTAATCAACCCACTAATAAAGAACTTTTCCTTAGCAGTTTATCAGAAACTACCAATAAAATTGACACTGATTTTAGAAATCCATGTGATGAAGATTTAAATATAGTGGAAGTAATAGATTGTATAAATAGTCTCAAAGAAAATAAATCTCCTGGAAGTGATGGGTTGACAGGGGAATTTTATAAAACTTTCGATAATATTCTTGCACCTTTTTTACTTGCTGTTTTTAAAGAATCAATTATAATTGGAGAGCTTCCAGCTTCACTAAAACAAGGAGTAATTACACTAATACCAAAATCTAACAAAGACAAATTGTACTTGGAAAATTGGAGACCAATTGTTTGTTAAACAATGATACCAAAATTTACTCTCTGATATTGGCCAAAAGAATTTAAAAAATCTTTAAATATGATAATTAAGAACAATCAGGCTTTCTGAAGGGACGGTTTATTGGAAATAGCATTAGATTAATTCTTGACCTAACTGACTATAACCATTTTATACTAGATGACAGTTTAATATTATTTATCGACTTTTATAAAGCATTTAATATTATTGAACACTTATGTTCAAAGTTATTGAATTTTTTTTTTTTTATAATAACCCTTTATAATGGTTGCAATAGCTCAGTCCAATCATCTCATGGAAGTTGTCCAAGGTTTAAAATGAGCCGTGGGATAAGGCAAGGATGCCCTATTTGGCCTTTTCTTATTTTATTAGTTTCACAAGTAATGGCTACTCGTATTAAAAAAGCAAATTTTCAAGGTATTTCAGTGTTTGACAAAGAAATAAAACTCAGTCAATTAGCTGATGACACAATTTTTGTAAAAAAAAAAAATAGTAAAAAAGTGAAGTGTTTTTAATTGTATTGAGGAATTTACTGAGGTCTCTGGATTAAAGATGAATAAGAGTAAATCTATTTTATTTGCTCTTAAAGACTGTCCCTTAAAAGAAGTTAGTGGTATTCCAGTAAAAGACACTAACACACCTCGCTGTAATAATATGCAAGGATTTGAAACAAAGAAATGAACTATTTTAAGCCCACCATTGAAAAGATCAAAAACAGATATAATATGTGGTTAATGAGAGATCTGTCCTTACATGGTCGTGTGTTGCTATCTAAAGCGGAAAGAATTTCAAGGTCTGTATACATATTATTCTCAATGGAAACTTCGAAAAATGTTGTTAAGGAATTGGATAAAACTCTTTATGATTTTATTTGGTGTAAAAGGTTCACTATTTAAAAAAAGATATTTTAAATAACAGCAAAGACTTCGGAGGCCTTGAAGTGTTCAATTTTACAGATCTCAATGAGGTATTTAAGATAAAAATGGATAATTGAATACATTAAAAATAAAGAAACTTTGTGGCATATCTTTTCGAATTTTATATTTAACTCTTTGTGTGGCATAAATTTTCTTTTAAAATGTAATTTCTCTATTGATAAAATCCCTATTAAATTGGCAAGTTTTCATAAGCAGGCATTGTTGGCTTGGCAGTTGGTCTATAAACATAATTTTACACCTCATCGATATTTTCTGTGGAATAAAAAAGATATCTTGTACAAAAGGAAGTCTATATTTATTCAATCATGGTATGACAATGGAAAATTTACAGTCAGTCAATTACTTGATGAACATGGATTGCTTTAGTCTTACTCGGAATTCCTTAAAAAATTAAAGTTCCTGTAAAATCAAAAGACCATGCTGTTATTTTTGATGCAATACCAAGTAAAGTTGTATCACTGTTGTGTAATTCAATATACAATGTGGACCAACAGCCAAAGACAAGTGATGATGGTTTATATATTGGTGATATTAACATTGTTAAAGATAAATGTAGTAATAGATATATTAGAAATGTATTTTAAAAAGAATCGAATCCCATCACCAACAGTCTTTTGGTCATCAAAATTTGGAAACATTGAGTGGAAAAAAGTATGGTTACTAATAAAATAAATGTTTTATAAGTAATAAAGTAAGACAGGTATCAGTTAAAATTTTACACAGAATTTATACTGTAAAAGAATTCTTTGAACAGTTTGGAGTTAATAGAGAACTTTTGTGATTTTTGTGGTATTATTAAAGAAACTGTTACTCATCTGTTTTATAATGTGTGTACTCACGATTATTTTGGAGTGATGTTTCTAACTTTATTTCAAGGACATTTGGTACACCAATACAAATTGGGTTATATGATGTCATATTTGCTTTTGTATAAGATGGTATTGATTCAAAAACATGTTTTCTTATACAACTAATAATAATACTTGGAAAATACCATATTCATGCCAAGAAATGGGCCAAAGCTAAGCCAAATTGTGCTCATTTTATAATAGAGATTAAACAATATGGTACATTGTGTAACATTAAAAACAGAAAAGCTAAAAAAAAAACGTATGAGGCATTATGTAAATTTCAATTGATTGAATAATTTGTATTATTATTATTATTATCTTACCTATTTATTTTTCAACCCATGTCATCTGCTTATACTTTGTATAACTGAAATAATTTATTTCCTTTTATTTTATAAATTTTTTATTATGTTCATAACTGCTGTGAGATGTATTCTCTTGTTTTATGTTTGTAAATACTACAAATAAATAAATAAATAAAATAAATAAATAAATATTAAGATCACATCCGGGAAGTTTCACGCGTCCAGCTGATGATGACGTTGCACGAGGACGCATGACCGCTGAGAACGCATATAGAAACACAGCCCAGTGTTTGGATGATAAAATGCCTTGATTGCCTTCAACTGCTTTTACAGCACAATAAACGTTGAATTGTTTCCTGCGTTTATGTTTACATTTACGTTAGCTGGTAAATTAAACAGCAAGTTTTTAATGAGTATGAGTTAATAAATGTGTTGTGTAAGTTCTTAGATAACGTTAGCTAGCATACATGCGTGCCTATTCTGTCAGATCTACAAGCTGCAATGGTTTTTAATTAAATTGATGTTTTTGCTTATGTCAATTAGTAAAGCTGAGATGGTTCTCGGGATACATTTGGCTGGGGTTTTAAGATGTGTTGGCACCAGAACGAGTGTGAACTTACGGCGACTGTTCAACTCTCATGACGGAGGACGCGAATCTATAAAGGTGAGAAAATCACTTATGGATTCTCACTCAGCCTTGCATATGAGCAATTCCAGCCTTATGGATTTGACATTGGCAGTAAAAGTTCAAAACAAATTAACAGAAAGTTAACGTTATAATGAAACAACGGTTTATATTAACCAAAACAACTAACCACAGACTTGTGGGGTCAGAAAAATATCAATTTGTAACACATTGTTTTTTATTTTAAATGAAGAAAACAAACAAGTTTACAGTATACAAGAAACTTTGAAGTAAACTACAATCTAAAAAAAAAAAAACTATGCTAATCAAAAGGATAAGGGTTGGCTCACTACAGAACAAAAATAATTTATATTCTTTAACACTTTTGCATTTATGAGGAAAAAGCTTAGTTATGGATGTGACGTGGCAATGACACTCGTGTGACTTTTTCTAAATCAACTTCCATAGTTCTATAGTTCCATAGTTCTGGAATAACTTCCATAGAAAACATTAATAGAGACATTTTTATTTTTTTATTTATTTTTTTATTTTGTATTTTTTAAGCACTACAAAATGCTTGCACCAAAAGAATGGTTTCACTGTTCTGTTTAACTTTTTCATGGCAAGGTTGACATTTGCGTGAAATTGCTCATGTATTGCATTCTACTAAATGTTTCAATATAAAGGAAAATGTGGTAACAATTGTGAAAATAACAGTAATATTCAAAACTTGAAACTAACTCTTTAAGAAGTTGCTAAACGGTGGGGTTGAAGGTCTCACAATAGTCTGCGAATTAAGTTTATTCAAATATCCGCCCACTTTCCAATTTAAAAGGTAATCACTGCTAGTGATCCAGTTGGAGGACAAAATTCAAACCAAAGTGTGTTTGATAAAAGTCCAAATATATTTTTAATATTTACTTAATAGATTTAAAGTTATGATTTTTTTTTTTTTGACATCTGAAGGCATATGTTACAATGTGTCCCAAGCTGACCTATACACTAAACAGGCAACATTTTGTTTGAATGTATATTATAACTCAAACAATATTATGGGCATGTCAAAGCATTTGCCAAGTATCTCTTCTGGGTCAAGATGAACCTGAATATATTATGGTGGTAAAATTTCATTATACTAGACAACTAACAATGAACCTAATTCATGAAAAGTCAAATGCTTGCATATTTGGATTATAATTTCAAGAATGAAGATCCAAAAACCCAGTGAACCTCGAAGTATCAGTATAAACATGTATATCTAAAGTATCATGTCCATTTTGTGTCACAGGTGCTGTATGATGGAAAATGCCCAATTTGTGTTAAGGAAATTAGCTTTCTTCAGTTTCTTCAAAGAAAAAGAGCAGACAAAGTGGATTTTGTAGACATCTCACTGGCAGAATATGACGAGAGCAAATATGGAGTCAGTTATGAGATGGCAATGAAGGAAATGACAGTGATCGACAAGAATAACAAGGTGATGGATATGTTTCTACCCTTTAATCATGTGAAATATTTAAGTTCATAAGTTTGCTCATATTTAGCGAGTTTTGAATCTAGAACATTTAGAAACATCTGTATGGTCTATTCGAGAAACTTAAAAAAAAACCTGATCAAATATATAATATTCCTCACGTTTCTGTTTGTTCTTTTGAGGACAGATTCACCATGGTGTGCCAGCATTTACAGTGATGTACAGCGCGGTTGGTTTGGGTTGGCTTGGCAGATTCCTGTCTTTTCCACTGATTAGGCCTGTAGTGGATCAAGCCTATGGGGTGTTTGCACGGAATAGACTGAAGTGGACAGGCAGAGAGAACTGCACCACTGGACGCTGTGTTAAAAAAGAGACATAAGGGACAGAGAACTTTGCAATGGCCTTCACACTGTGTATGCATTGTTAGCAACAAGCACAGACTGATTATTTTGCTTCATAAAATCTCATTGTATCACATGGAGCCATGTATATTTATTTATTATTTGATTTTGCCCTTATATATTTTGTTTACTCTAAAAGCGCCGGTACCATTTGAGAAGGAGCAAGGACCACCGTTTCATTAATAGAATTCATTCAATTGAATGCTCTATTGAGGGAAAAGTGAATCATGTCATTAACAGAATTAACAGATCATTATTTTTTTGAGTGAACAATTTCTTTAATGTCATAAAGTTAGAACTATAATGTTTTCTATTATTAAGTTGTCATATATATATAAATATGTATATACACACACTTTTTAAGTATTTAAATAAACTTTACATTTAAATAGACTTTAAATAAATTATATTTAAATAAACATTAATGACTAAATAACTGTTTATAGGCTAAATTATTTACACCGAGTAATAACGTCACTATTGACATTTTGAACATCTCTGAGAGGGGCGCTTTTTCTAATTTTAGATGCCTCCTGACTAGTCATCAACTTTTAGGATGTGGTAGGACAGGTTGTGCTTTAATGAGGAATGGCCAGGGGTTTGGTAAGTGCTGCTTTAAACTGGCCAATAGGCTTTGTACCTCGGTAGGGCGGGATTAAAAATCACAACAGAAGGAAGTGTAAACACCACAAGAAGTAATGCATAAGAATACACGAGCAATATAAGTGTTATGGAAAGAAACTGAGCATTATTTATAACTTTGAAGTCAAGTTCAGGAGCAGAGGAGAAAGTTAAAGGTAAGACAAACTATCTTTATTTAGCCAGAGAGTTAGAAGTCAACTTCAAGGTTACATATGGTTTGATGAATTGGATTTATACTTGACCTTCTATCTTAATAGAAAATATAGCAATGTATTAAAAATGTACAGTCTATTTTTAAAAGTATTTTTAGTGTTGTAGTTGCCTAAAAGCATACAACTAACAACATTTTATGACCTGGAATTAAATAAACTTTAAATAAAATGAAAATATATACTCATCAGCTATAGTTATAGCTAGTTGGCAAGGAAATCTGTCTAATTTTCATTTGGTATAATTTTAAAATAAAATGAATATTAATGTTAACTAAAATTCAATTAAACTATATAGACATTTAAAAACACTTATTACAATACATATAAAATTAGAACGAGTTAATACAAGCTACAAGTGTGATAAATTATTTTTGTTTTGCATTTTTTAAAGATCTCTTTACAACTTAATGACATGTTTCTATCAGTATTAAATGTAACACTGCATAAAAGTCTGATTTCCTAATGTTAATAGAAATGCACATCCTCAAACAAACAAAAAAACGTACTTTATTGGATATTGACGGTATCTTCAAATGCAGTTATAAATAAATGCTCATTAGCAAGTGTAATTAGCCAATGCTTGCAAATAATATTAGGGCTCAACATTATCTACTACAAAAATATGTTTCACATTTAATTAGTGTGGTTATAATTTATAATTTAATGATTTGCCTGCAATATTTACTGAAGTTTGTATAGAATTTTCAGCTGCCACATGCCAACCTTGTCACGATACATTAAAAGTTAATATTTTACAAACTAAACAAATTGTAAGGAAGAGGGCAGTCATTGGTTTAATGGTAGTTTTTTTATGATATATGCAATTTTAAATGGAGGACTAGGCTAGAGGATTTCACGTGACCAAGTGAAGCACGTGGAAACATGTTGTGTATCTGTGTGTACACAATGTGACCGTCTGTGTCAGTCCTCAGACCACAACAAAGACAAGAGGCAAAGAGTTTTTCCTCTGTCTGCCATGTGTCCAACGCTATAAATATCAAAAGAGTTCTGGTGCTTCATGGAACTACAAAACGGTATTTTTCTGACCTATGTTGACAGTTTCGTGTCTCACAGTTCTAAGCATAGATTATCTTGTTCACAGAATGGCTTGACATTCTGTCATATTACAATATTACTGTCAGTTGGATACCATGTGAATTGAATTGACTCTGACTTTATATAATATTTATGCTATTTATTAGATTTGTTGAGAACATTATTATTAGAAAACTAATTTGACAGTTTTTTAGAGGATAATTTGCAAATCCATTATTAACGCCATAAAATGTGACAATAATTACATTATGAAATGAGTCAATAAATAAAAGAGACATGTATACATTTTAATGTTTTTTTTTTAATAATAAATTATTTACGTCATTATGTATTTTAGGATGAAAATGGGTTTTAGTAATTTAATACAGCTTTACATTATAATTAGCTAATTAATTATTCAATCATAATATATTATTTGTGCATTAAAAATACTCTTTTCTTATTTATTAATATGTTTAATGGGAAAAATATGAATATTATTTACCATAAGAAGATATCATTAAAATTTGAGTCAGGGTAACATGTTTATTGACCAAAAAATCCTATCAGGCATATCCAAAAATCTTTGTTTGAGATGTTCAAAGACAAAAAAATTATCATTTGAAATCTTTATTTTATTTTAAACCACTAGTATTTTTCAATTTGTCAGTAATATATTTTAGTAATTCAAATTCAAATACAAATTAGTGTGATCACTTCCCCTTCTACATATTTCTATAAGGCTACACGCTATGTTGTTTCATGTTTGCATAAATATATGTTATACAGAACAACAGTGTAACATTATTTCTCCCATATTTTTTGCATTTTATTATCAAAAAAATATTTAAACCATCAAAGTAAACACTTTCCATTAATATTTTTCCATGTATACAAAACCATATTTATTCAATTAATTTGGAGACCAAAATAGGACAGCTCATCTTCATATAACCAGCAGGGGGCGCCCAAACATAAATCAACATTAAACACTTTTGGGTCCATATGCAGTAGTCAATATTTGAAGTGGTTCAAAACCTTTCATTTAAATTGTCCCAAAACTATTGAACAACACCCATTCTTGTTCTTAGGTTCTAAAAAACTATTCTGATCCACTTCAAAAGTTAACTTCTGTAGACTTACCTGTTTGTAGAATTTAACCTAATATTTTCCTTAAATTTTTTAAGGACCGAAAATCAATGAATAAATGTAAAATACACCTTTTCTCTAGTGCTCAATTTTGTTTTCATGTTTATATAGACATCCCGCGACTGTGATTTTTTTGCCAAAGCTTATCTCCTTCTCATTCAGATCATCTACTCTGGACTTTGTTGTTTTTGTCTCCTCACCCATGGATTGGTACGTCATCAAAACTAGAGTCTCTCACCTGGGCTCAAGAAAACTCCAGTTACTGTGTAAAGTGAAATATTTACTCACAAACATAAGAAATGTACCTCACTTTGTCAGGAGGCCTCATAGGTCATGTAGCTTCTTCTCTTCACCTCAATCTTCAAGGAGAATCTCTCTGAAATCTCACAGATCAATGAATACTGTCAAACTCTTAGGAGCCATTACTAGTAATATGAAATATGAGAACAAACTAGGTCCTCAGATGTACAGATGTTACTCAACCTCCAACAGAGAGACATTCAAAGCAGAAGCACCCATTGGAGTTTACCAGAATGGCAGGACTGCTTTTCAGCTGGATGTATTCGGAGTGAGATTAGGAGAGTCTTATAATCGTCTATCTAGGCATGTTAACTTGTATTTCAGGCAGAAACGGGTATCAGTGATGGATTATGAGCAGGATGAATCACTAACCAGACCACCGAGACGAGTTCAGAGAGACAGATGCTCTGGAGAGAGCATAGAGCAGGTTCAAGAAGCTTATCCTGGACTACAGCTCTTCCACATCAGCTCCTTAGCCAATCGATTTGGGGAAAGTTACAGCTATGTGGCCAATCACATTAACACCGTGTTTTCACCAAAGCAAACTCACATTAACGTATCGCCAGATGAAGGCTTCAGAAAGTCTAGAATGAGTATGGAAAGAGTAGTTATGAGTAGTAAAAGTGTTATTCATGAGGAAGCTACCCAGAGATTGAAACCACCGATTGATGACAATATATGTAGTTCATGGGAAGAAGGATACCTTCACTTTGCCCGTCACATCAATCGATACTTTGGAGCAAAAGTAACCGATAGAGGACATCAGATGCCACATACCAAGACAAACACCCAGAAGACTTCTGATTCTAAAACAAAAGACCATACTCCAATTCTTCATCCAAAATCTCCAGGCTTGTTCCACATGAGCAGCCTCACCACACGCTTTGGGGAAAACTACACTCATATGGCCAAACACATCAACCAGTACTTCAATGGTTCTGCAGCCTCAGAGAATGACCAGCTAGATGGAGAGCTGGAACATTACAGACGTTCACCCAAGCTCATCCAGAATAAATCAGTGTCCTTTCTTGATTGTCTTTTGAATCCCTCGACTATACCTGGCTTTGTGGGCAGCTACCTGGGTATGAGCTCTGGCCGGCGAATTGACCAAACCAAAACAATGACAAGAACAGCAGAGGAAATGCTGGATACAACAGTAAGTCATCTATGTCAGTCTATGGCAGACTGGTTTAAGGCAGAAGTGTCAAAGCCAGATCCTGGAGGGCCCGAGCTCTGCACAGTTTAATTCTAACTCTAATTAAACACACCTGATTAAACTAATTGAATCCTTCAAGCTTGTTTGAAACCTGCAGATAAGTGTGTTGAAGCAGGGTTGGAACTAAACTGTGCAGGCTGTGGCCCTCCAGGAACTGGCTTTGACACCTGTTGTTTTAAGGCATACACTCTTAAAAATAAAGGTTCTTAACTGGTGTTGATGGCTTCAAAATAGTTCTTCTGTCTACAGCCACACTACAAAGACCTTCTTTTGGAACCTTTATTTTAAAGATCGAAGTTTGCTTATAAGATGCAAAGTCAGTATAATAGCGTGTTACTTGCTCTTTCTTTGAAGTTATTTGTACATTTTGCAAACAGTTCCTACGTGTCTATACTGGTTTGCCCTTACAAATCATGGCTTCCCAATCATCTCAATCCACTGACCTGGTTCTATCTGTGTCTCTCCACTCCATCAATAGCTGGTGTGTGGTGAGCGCACTGGTGCATTGTCCTGTGGCTGCCGTCAAAATATCCAATTGGATGCTGCATACAGGTGGTGGTGTGGAGAGACCCCCCTCATGATTGTGAAGCACTTTGGATGTATGGCCATACACAATAAATGCGCTTTATAAACATACATTACTTACTTAAAAATAGAGCTTCTTAATTATCACTGATGGTTCCATAAAGGAACATTAACATCCATAGAACCTTTTAATTCCCCAAATGTTCTTTTAAATGATTACAGTTTTACTCACACTAAGAAAAAATACTTAATTTAAGACTTAACTCTTCATTAAAAAAAGATTTTTGTGGGAACCAAAATGGCTCTTCTATTAGATTACTGCAGAAGTTTTTGAAATCTTTATTTTTAATCTGTATTTTCAAATCAGTTGGATTACTTTAAGGATCTCTTTTCTAGGTTTTGAGGAGGAGGAAAGCAGACGAGATGACTAGAGTTCTACTGAACAAGCTGGAAAAAGCTACGGTAACATCAAACATCACTTCTTGCGTAGAGGAACTGAATGCTCACCTTATTCAGCACCCGGCAAGCAAAGCTGTGGTGTGGCAGGTAACACATAAATCCATTTTCAAATATAAAACTGTACATTTAACTGATTGAAGCTGTTAATTGCTTCTTTGAAATACAGGAAAAAGCAGCACTACTGCTCCTTAGCCATCGACGCATCTTTTGGATGAATGAAAATCTTCAAGAAGCCATTAGGGAAACTCTGGCTCTGATTGGTTACGTGGACCCTGTCAAAGGATGTGGGGTTAAAGTGCTTTCCATTGATGGAGGAGGAACCAAGTATGATTAATGAATTTAATAAACATACTAAAGAAATATGACTCCAAGATGGCTTTAACTTACAACTGTTTTCTTTATCGCAGAGGGTTGGTTCCATTGCAAGTGTTAAAAAATCTAGAGGCTCGAACGGGAAAACAAGTGTATCAGCTATTTGACTACATATGTGGAGTCAGCACAGGTGATAATGCACAACCTGCATTGCAAAGTAATACAGACCATATAAATATATAATACTATTCAAAGATTGATAGTGATATAGTTCACCCAATCAATTCTGCCATCATAAAGTTCTGTGAAACACATAATAAGATATTTATAGGAAACTGTTAACCACTGACTTTCATAGTTTTTTTTATACATTGGATTTCAATGGCTACTTGTCTTCAACATCATTTAGAATATCTTCCTGTGGTAAATAAAATAAGGAAACTTCTAAAGGTTTGATACCGCTTGAGAATAAGTAAAGTATGTTTAAACATTGTGCAACACTGAGTGTGCTTTATGCATGTGAGTGGGCTTGACAAACCACCTGTAGGAGACACTTTTTCCTCTCCTTATGCACCAGAAACATGGAAAAAAATGATTCCTTGGATTTACTTTTTTTTTTAAGGGAAAGTGATCGTAAACAATTTATTTGAGCTGAATTTAAACAAACAAATTAAGTTGAACATTACTAAATAAAGTCAGTGGGCTTGACAAACCACCTGTTGGACAGGGGTTCCCAAACTTTTTAGCCTGCAACCCTCAAAATAACAATGCCAGTGACTCGTGACCCCCAATATTCTCTGAGGTGGTTATAAATATATAAACCTTGCGCACTACAATGCACACATACCTATAGGCCTATTCGTTATTTCATCATCAGTTCATTCATCATTTAATTTTGGAGAATCTACTCAGAGCCACTCAGAACGTTTAACCTGGTGCCATAAAATCAATGTGCTGCATCTGACGCTATTGCTGTGTCTTTAATATAACGTCGACCTAATCACCCCAGGGCTCACAAAAATATCAAAAGGATCATGGCTTTTTATTTGCATGTTGTTTTGTAACAATGTTGCTATTAACTACCAACTACAATTCTAATAGTTTAATAAAATTAATTCGATTTTTAAAAATCGTCAAGCGACCCCCCTGTTTTTTTGCGATGATGACCACATGAATTAATATTATGTGGTGCATATATATATAAATTATATAATATAATCTGCATTTGTTGCACAGGAGCGGTTCTGGCTTTCTTGTTGGGTCTATCTCGTATCTCGTTAGATGAATGCGAAGAGATGTATCATCGATTTGGAACAGATGTTTTTCGGCAAAACCCCCTTGTTGGTACAGTGAAAATGGGCTGGACGCACTCTTACTACAACACTGAAACATGGGAGAGGATCTTAAGGTTGTATTTACACACTCGGTACAAGCAGAAACTGAATACTGTATTAAAGCCTGTAATGATCTCTTAACTATTCATTTGCGAATCACAGAGAAAAGATGGGGGAAGACATTTTAATTAAAACTGCAAGAGATGTGCTGAGCCCAAAGGTGAGAAGCATTTGACTTTTTCTAACTCTGTTATGTTATAGAATATATTGAGTTGTCCAAAATATTGGTTAATGAGTGACATGTTGTGATAGTTTCTCGTTTAGGGTCATAAAGACATTTCACTTGCTGTCTGTTAAGTGAAACTACTTAAACTGGATCTGGTTCTGTTGTTATAACAATGTTCATGGATAATTTATGTCAATTTTTTTGGGGTTAACTGGAATTACAGTTCTGTATTTTTTTAAAGAGACCTTTTTAAAGTCATTATTGGTCAAAATAATAAACAATAAATGATAAATAAATTTAAATAAATAACAACATACATAAAAAAAAACATTTTTAAAAAGGCTATATTGTTATGTTTAGTATTTTGATAATGTATGAGAACTAAATATTTACAAATTTACCACATTTTATTTAGTTTTTTGCATAGTTTGAAACTGGCGAATCTCTTCTTCCTCTGGTTTGTTCTGTTTCCTCAGTTTCTTTTTTTATGGTTACTCTTTATGTTCCACACCTGTTTCTAATTTTTATTTTTATTTATTTTTTTTTTTTTTTGCATTGGTTTTTCTACTACATGTACTTTCTTTGGTCTCTTTTAAATAAATTGATTTAATATCATTAGGTGTGCTCGCCCATTACAATTGCATTGAAAATGAAAAAAACTGAGTTTTAAACACGTTAAAATGCTGATTTCATGATCTTCAGACTGCTGTTGTCTTCTTCCTCAGGTATCTGCTGTAAGCGCTGTAGTGAACTGGGGGAAAAGCCCAAAAGCGTTTATCTTCCGCAACTATAACCATGCTCCAGGAAGACTAAGCCGCTATGCTGGAGGTTCAGGATACCGGCTCTGGCAGGCTGTCCGGGCATCATCTGCTGCCCCAGGATATTTCCAAGAATTCCCCCTCCACGGTGACATACACCAGGTCAGTAAATTTTGTTTTAGTCCATTTGTAAGACTTAAAGGATATTAGTATGTAGAACTTTTTCTCTGGGTTTTTCTCCAGGATGGTGGTCTAATCATCAATAACCCTGTGCTCTGGCTGTCCATGAAAGTCGTCTGCTGTGGCCCCATCAGCCCTATCAGTGTGTGCTGTCGCTGGGCACGGGACGCTATGATAACGCTAGAAGAGGACCTGCAACCTCTACCAGTCTGAGAGCCAAAATCAGCAACTTGATCTGTAGCGCCACCGATACTGAGGGTCAGTCTGCTGTACATGAAGAATATCAGTCAGCTGCTTATAACCATTTAATACAACTGACAAATAGTCTCTATAGTGGTTCTAGTTTCTAACATTTTAAGGGAAACTTTGGTTATTAATCAACCAATCAGATAAATCCTATAGCCTACAATAAATAGTCAATTTTTATCAAGCGGGAGCCCTGGGCTCAATTATCTCCAAGCTCAGGGTTCTCTCGTGGGACAACATGCCAAACCTGCTATTAGCATCAAGCAACATCTAAGTGTGAACTCCTGAATTAATATTATAGAGAATAATTTTGCAATTAATAATTGCGTACAATAGGCTATTTTCAACTACGCAATTATTTATAATACACGATACAATATAATATAATACAATATAACTGTAACACAATCTACAATTATGTCATATATTTTAATTTTCAATAGTATACAGAATAATTTTACAATTAATTAAAAAATATGTGCGTGTGTGTGCGTGTGTGTGTGTGTGTGTGTGTGTGTGAATCAAGACTAATTAAACCCTTTAAATTAACCAATTTAATTTGTCAAGAAAAACTTTATGGAGACTGTTTTTATAGATTATTATAATCTTTAATACACAAAGAAAAAATAACTGCACTGACAAAACTTATGTGGAACCAGACAACATTTTATTTTGCACTACTGCAAAAACATCCTTTTCTTTTTGTAAATGTAATTTTTTTTCTGAATCTAATTATAATAATGAAGCTGAAAATATTACATTGAATAAACACTATATAAATTTAGCCAGTCAAAACTGTTCTTTTACACTTGCATATTTTGCATTTGCATATTATGGATGTATTATAGTGCTGATATCCACCCATTTCTAGGAGTGCATACTCTACTGGATGACCTCTTACCGCCCAATGTGTATTTCCGCTTTAACCCGATGCTGAGTTCAAACGTGACACTTGATGAGAGCAGACCTGAAGTGCTTCAGCAGTTACAGAAAGATACACAGATGTATTTGGACCGGAATCGAGACAAACTGGAGTGTCTGAGTGAAGTGCTGATGACAGAGCGCACAGCAATCGGGAAAACACGGGACTGGATCAGTGAGAAAGCCTGGAAGCTGCAGCAGCGCTGGACCTGAGTGGATATTTCACTGTCATGACAGAACAGCAGATGAATGTATGCACTGGACTCAATCAAAACAAAGAATTATGAACAATTTAATGACCATTTTTACTCTAATACATTTAAAAAAAACAACAACTCACAATTCCCTCTCTGTTTTGGCCCTCCGCCAGCACTGAAACAGCATTTTTAGGCAACAAAAACATAACCTTTTGGAAACTCTCTCCAAAGTGGATGAATTTGAAAATTGCATAATTCTGTTTGCATAAAAATGCAAAATTCTGTTTGAATGTCTGCATTTGAAAGGGATAGTTCACCTGAAAATGAAAATTCTGCCAGCACTTACTCACCCTTGACTGAATCCATTTTTTTTTTTTTCATTTTAGGGTGAACTGTCCTTTTAATGTTGCAATGTGGACTATAAAAAAAAAAGACTTTCAAAAAAAAAAATAGTACTTTTTTTTTATTGCATTTTTAAAAAAACGCTGATGCATTTTTAGCCATGTGATTAGCGAAAATGCTGGACAGCTTGTACCACAGTTATTTTGTTTGCTCTCCATTTTCAGAGTCCTGTGTTACTTCACCTCACTGATGGTCAATTTATAAAACTTTTCCTCAACATAGCTACGATATTTCAAAGAGTCAGGCGGAAATCTGAAATGGTTCAAGTGTCTTATGTCTTAACCAGCCTGATCTCACGAGAAAACGTAAGTATTTTACGTTTTGCCTGTTTAGTGGCTAATGATACGATTTTAAAAAGGAGGCGTGGCACCTAACCCCACCCCTAACCCCAACCGTCATTGGGGGATAAGCAAATCGTACTAAATTGTACGAATTAGATTGTACAAATTTATACGAATTAGCCACTGAATGAAAAAGTTACGAATTGCCGTGAGATTGTGTTGGTCGTAACGCATACAGAGTACTGCAGCGTTTTCTGTCATTTCTGGATGACCAGATTTTGGGAAATGATTGAACGTGATAGTGTGGACATGGGATGTTTTTAGGTGAAAATGCCATTTTCAAATAGATTCCTCCAAGTGTAGACATTTATATTGACCTTATTCTTCAATGCAAAAGTGCGCTCGTTTTTGTGATTGTTTTAGAACTTCTGATTCAGCCATGGGAGAAATGACCAGGAATATTAAAACACAGAAAACAGTAAAACTTCCTGCTCTACAAACAAGTGATTGCATGATTATACAGATAAAGCAAAGTCATACAGTTTGCAACATCAAGCAGCAAAACGAGCTGTTTTTATCATCTAAAAACGAATGAAAGTGAATGAGTCTCCAGCCAAAAAGATTCAAATGGCTGCGCCCGCTTGTATGTGAAGAATAAGGTAAAAAGGATTATGGAGGGCCTTGTTACAAATCAAAAACACAGCCATGTTATAGTACATGCACCATCAACACCATCATGCAAATGAAACACAAAACATTGTTTTATCCGTACATTTACATGGCAACAGGGGTTTGGGAGCCTGTACATTTCTAAAAGAAAATAAAAACTGTTATTGTCTCTACAGAAATGTGTAAAAACTTGTAAAAACCTTTCAAAAAACAGAATCTGTTGTTTAAACAGACTGAATGTATTAAGCACTTCTGCAATGAAACCACCAAAAGCTTGTAAATGTGTTTGGATGTGAATATGTATTATTACAATGTAATGTATTTATATATGAATTCATTTCTTGTATTGGTATGTCATTTGTCAAGGTTATGAAATTAAATAAAACATGCACTTTATGTGATTTATCCAAAAGCACTGATTGTCTGTCATGTAGTTAATTCAGAAAGAAGAAAATGAAATAGGGGTGCCATGGTGGCTTAGTGGTCAGCACTGTTGCCTCACAGCAAGAAGGTTGCTGGTTTGAGTCCGAGCTGAGTCAGTTGGCATTTCTCTGTGGAGTTTGTATGTTCTCCCCGTGCTTGCGTGGGTTTCCTCCGGGTGCTCCAGTTCCCCCCACAGTCCAAAGACATGCATTTTAAGTGAATTGAACTAAATTGTCAGTAGAGTGTGAATGCGAGAGTTTATGGGTGTTTCCCAGTACCGATTTGCAGCTGGAAGGGCATCCGCTGTGTAATACATGCTGGATAACTTAGCGGTTCATTCCACTGCAGGTGTTTTTTTATTTACCCATATTATATACTGAAAATGTAAATACTAGAAAAACTGAAAATATCTATTAAATGACAGAAACAAAATCTCATATTACACTGTATCTCACAACTTCTTCTTTTTAAATATCTAAGATTAAATTCAAGTAGCTTCAACCAATTATTTAGTAATAGTTTCTGACATTTTCATTCAATTTCCCTGTTCAAAATATGACTTATTTGTAAATTTTTTTAGTTGGCCCAACTTGATTTCATTGTCCAATCAACATTCAATCATTAATCAGTCATTTTTAGTCCAATCAACATAAGCCATTCTGAATGTGAATGTGATAAGGTCTGAAAATAACCCCATTTAACATTTTAAAAGTGGATTTTAGTGGAATTAAAATATATCTCAAGCAAGCATAGAAATTTTCACTCAAAATTGTGCGGTGTTTTTAAAGTGCAAACATGGTGATTTTAGTGTTGTTTTCAGTGCTAATAAATCAGTCACGTAGTCTCTGCTCATGTGACTAGCAGTGACTGACATCAGTCAAGAGCTCTGTTTGTTATTTTGGACAGAATTTTTCCTCTGAGAGGGTATTTCACTTCAACCTCTTCTTTAAGGACACTGGTGGACTCCTTTTCTAATATACAGTAACAATATTAAGGTGTTGTGTTGTGGCATAGAAGAGAAAACATGGACAAAGAACACAATTATGATGCTTTAATAAACTGAAAACAGACACAAAGGAACATTGACTGAATCCACTGAAAAAAGGGTAAGGAAGATCATTTTTTATTTATTTTAAAAGAGAAGAAAGATAGAAAGTATACACTTATTCACATATATGATTTTAGCAGAATTTATTATTTCACTTCTACTTTTGCATTTAATATTTTCACATTTATTTATTAAGTTTAATGACAAATCTTTCGTTGTTATCTGGAACGTCTTTCACCATGACTGGTTGTAAAAGCAGTGTGATGATGTCACTGTCAGAAACACAATGTATGTTTGATTATGGTGGCCGTTTTCTCAGGCTTGAGCTGAGAGTTGTGAGTCAGCTGCTTCTGAATTACTCCTGTCATGGAAGAGTGTCAACAGCGAAGACTATCATGCTAAATATGATGTTTGTAATCTTCTTTTTTACTCAGTGTATTTAAGAGAAGTACTCTAAAATAGATATTAAAACAATTACGTATTTAAAGTTGCTCATGAGGTAGTAGATCAATAGATAGAAAATATAAACTACAGCAATATCTCAAGAACACTAAAAAACATTGAATGGAATGTCTATTGTTTTGTTTTAGGTTAGCAATTATCATTCACCAACAGCTATTTAGAAAATAAACAAATATCAATGTGTTATTTGAAACATGCTATTCATATCTTTGATTTAAAAAAGGCTCTGGAAATGAAGGATAAAAGAATAATTTTGGGTTCCCAAAAAGATCTTTTTAGTAATTAGTTCTTTAAAAAAAAAAAACATTTTTTTTCTAAAGAACATTGTCATTTATTATTAAGAAACTTTTGAACTGGAAATGGTTATGAAAGTTAAGTGTTCTTCTTGAAACCATCAATGCCAATTTTAAAGTGTGTAAATCCCAAAATTTTGGAAAAAAAATAACGATTTAAAGCACGATTTAAAGTATTAGTTTTCTTTTTGGGTTTCCCATTAATATATGCTTAATTATGCTTAAAGCACCTTAATTGAAAGAAATGTGAAAAATGCTAATTGATTTGATGTCAATTGACTACCTTGATGCCAAAAACGACATCTAACTGACTGCTAACATATAAAATGTATCCTGTAATTTTGTGGACACCAATATTAGATGTCCATTTGATGTTGTTTTGACATCAAAGTAGTAGTTTACATGCATTGTAGGTACGAATACAAATTCTAGTGTACATTTGCAATTAAGGCTTTCAGATGAAAAAAAATAAAAAAAAAGCTTTCTAAAGTTAAAAATTTTAAAGGTAAAAATAATACCATTACTGTCTTTAAAAAAAAAACAAAGTTATATTTTTACTGGTTATACTGACTGGTTTAGGCCTAAATATCCAAGAATTTTCTTTTCGTCTCAGTCCCTTTATTAATCTGAGGTTGCCACAGCAGAAATATCAAGCCAATTTTCATTTTTTTACGTGTTTTTTCACATGTTGTTCAAGTTTTCTGCTGGGTACTATTGATAGCTTTAGTAGTTTGCTGGACTAAAATAGTGAACATTATAGTTGTCATTTTAAGTATGAGACAGACTTTATCCTGCATTAATGATTGATTGATTGATTGATTTCATTTGACAAATTTACCAAAAATAAACAAACGAGTCCAATTAGACTAATTCATACATATTTTTAAAACTGTCAATGATCAAATACACAAAAAAGCCACAGGCTTATTCCATTGTAAAAAATGAATGGGCAAATCCCCTGAGTTTTCCCTCTGAGCGGTTATTTTATTTCAACCTCTGCTTTAAAGAAACTGATGGACTCCTTTTCTATATGTAAATGATTAATTTTAAGGCTTTTGTATCATGCTAATACAGTAAATGTTCATGCTCAGATTCAGTATCTCATGACAAGTTAAGCAGCATCTGTTTCTCTGAACAAGCTGTCGTGGTACTTTAAGGCTGAACTGATAAAACCCAGACTGAACAGAGCAGCGTATGTGTCCACGAGCACAGAGCTGTCATTGTCCCGTCTCTGGAGGAAGAGCTTCATTCAGGCTTTGTACAGTTTGGTGCATGGCACTGCAGTGCTGCCGATGGCACACGGACAGCTAGATACTGACCGCTATTAGATCATACTTATGAATCTTTTCACCTAGTGTGAGCTGACTCAAGAACTTTTTTGTTCCATCATGACTCTCGCTTTCGTATTAGCTCATCCACGGAGCGTATAGTATGACTGTATTTTATGTGTCCCTGCGTGCCTGAGCAGATGTGGGCTGAGAATGTGTTTCAGTCACCGAGGTCCTGTTTCCACCCACATCTTCTCCCCTGAGTCAAGCTCGTCCCTCTTGAATGTCGATTCATTCACCTCCATGTCTTTGACCATGCAACTCACATTTACACATTTTAAACTCAAATTTTAGAGGCTGATATAATCTTTGGCCCTCTTCACTTAGGGGTCACAAATGACATTTTTGAGCCTGGAAATTTAATTTTTATGCATCTATAACTATGCATTTATAACTTGTGACCCTCTAAGCCAGGGGTCACCAAACTAGTTCCTGGATTTTAGTTTCAACCCTAATCAAACACACCTGATCAAGCTAATCAAGGTCTTACAAAGTTTAGTTGAAACAGCCAGGCAGGTGTGTTGAGGTGTGACACCGGCCCTCCAGGACAGAGATTGGTGACCCCTGCTCTAAGCGATGAGGTCCAAAGGTAGAATTTCAGATTAAAATTTCTAAATGTGAGCTGCATGATCAAAACCTGAACCAGAAAGTGAATGAATTTACATTGAAATTGATATATATTCTTATAAATATGTAGAGATGCTTTTGTATTTATATACATTTTAGGGCTTTATTTTTTACTTGTTTATTTTCTTAGTTTTATTAGGTTTTAATTTTACATATACATTCTGAAAAGATTAGATAACAGGTTTGCATTGTAATCAAGCATTACAATTTTGTTAGAAAGAGAACACACACAGAGAGAACATGTTATGTTAGTCTGAATTTGATAAACTTAAAAATAAGTAAAGAATCAATAGTAATAATTTATAATACTTTATGCAAACATTTAACAACTATTACAATCTAAAATTATTGCCTGTCTGTCTAATGTGTGTGTGTTTCCCTGCCAATTTTGCTCTCTTGATATTTTATAGTGTCTTCATTGTTATGTACTTTGTGTAGTTTGTACAGCATGTATAGTTTGGACATTTGTTAAATGTATTTATTTTGACAAGGATATCACAATTACACTGGACAACCAAATGCATGCTAAAGTGTTTTTGCAGACTTGTTCATTCTCAACACCTGTCCACGGGAGGCTTGGTATAAAATGAAAATAAAATAGAAACATATACAATAATAAATATTAAAACACATTATAAACACACAAATAGTACAATTCTTTACATAAAATTGCTATAAGGCAAAAGAAAAGGCGGCATGATCAAACAAACTAATAGCAAACCATTTGTGTAAACACTGCTGCTTTTTTAACCACATTTTCCCCAAGTATAACTACTTTAAACATTTAAATTATTTTCTGATTTTAGGCTAACAGGTAAATCGTCACACAATTTGGTTCCTAACAGAGAAAACTGACCAATGTGGAACAAGACAATCACTATTAGCAGTTGCTCATTTCCATTGAACTTTCTAGGTTTGTAATCTTTCCTTTTTTATTGGCAGTTTAACATTTCTAAAACATAGCTAATGTGACAAAAGTCACCAAGCATCATCCTATTCTGGTTGAGCAAATGAGAAAACTTTCAGTTTTCAGTTATGTCTGTCTGACCGGAGAAGCTCAGAGGGCTGAAACTCTTTTATGTGCGCTCACTAATCACATGACTGCATTTAATTTTCACCGAGAAACAAACATTTCATTCACTGACTTAGCTTAGTTTTTCAGGACCAAACAATGAGGCCCACATATTGATGTCATAATCAAAAAGAATGCAAAATATCTGACGACTGAATTTGGCTGTACATGGCCTATGGCAAAGTGCTAACATAATTATGACATGATATAGCCTACTAATTATATTAAAATCAGATAATATTAAAAAACCTTTGAGAGACTATTTTAATACAAAAAAGCTTTATTGATTTAACCATCATGACCAATAATTCAATATAAACCATAAGGAGAGAGAGAGAGAGAGAGAGAGAGAGAGAGAGAGATGGAGGGGGTGGGACGTCATTCATGCTTCATGTGTAGAGTGGGCAAACGGATGAAGACAATGAAGAGGGATGTTAGTTGGAGAGGTATACATTACAGAAAGCGTCTGCTTGGATTAACATTGTTTTGGACCTTATTGAATGCAAAACTTCTGGGATTGGAATTACATTTTTGGATCATTAGCAAGTTAAGGCAGATTAGAGAAATGAGGAAACAAACTCCAGGCTTGGTATAAAAGGTAAACACCTAAAGATATAGTGACTGACAATTGTGAACATTTAATATAATGCAATTTTAATACATTTATTTTTATTTTAGTGCCGTGAAATGACCCGCTGACACAGAAAAAGAAGATTCTGTGAATCCTGTATATACTTCAGTTCAGTTGGTAGGCTATTTTGTTTTGTTTGTGTAATTAAGTTGTTAAGTGACCTTTACTAATGAATAGTACCTTTGATCACCAAACAAAATAATGTAGCTAACGTGACATGAAGGCCAACAAACCAAAATATGTAGCTTTTTCCTTTAACTGTTTTGCTTTAGCAATACTTAGCAATGCTAATATGTGGTTTAGAATTCAGCTTTTCCCACATTGGACATTAATAATTATGCATTTAGAAAACTACAAAAAAAAACCTTGTGCATTGTAATGAATTATTCATGAAAGAGGTTATTTTCATATCATTTGTTTTTTATCTTGGACTTTTATATTTTCCAGGAAACATATGAATAGGCTGTATTATATCCCTGCTGAAAAATCCAGCTTAAACCAGCCTAGGCTGGTTGGCTGGTTTTAGCTGGTCAACCAGGCTGGTTTTAGAGGGGTTTTGGCCACTTCCAGGCTGGTTTCCAGCCATTTCCAGCCTGGTCTTAGCTGGTTAGGCTGGGAGATGACCAGCTAAAACCAGCTTGACCAGCCTAGCCAGGCTGGGAGCCCAGCCAAAACCAGCTATGTCCAGCTTAAACCAGGCTGGTCAAGCTGGTTTTAGCTGGATTTAGCTGGTCATTTTCCAGCCTGACCAGCTAAGACCAGGCTGGAAATGGCTGGAAACCAGCCTGGAAATGGCCAAAACCCCTCTAAAACCAGCCTGGTCGACCAGCTAAAACCAGTCAACCAGCCTAGGCTGGTTTAAGCTGGATTTTTTAGCAGGGATGGGATTGATACTAATTTCATCCCATATTATTATACACATAGGGCCAATAATGCTAATAATTCCAATGTATAATATTCATTAATTAACTATATAAATACGATATACAAAACTAACCGTGTTTGGGGTTGTTTGTTCACTCCTCAATAAAACAAAAGTTTAAAATTGACGTACAGGCTACGCAGCTTGAATGCAAAGGATTTTTTAGTGGACGAATCACGTTTGCGTAAGCAAAAGAAGGCGGGGCTTAATATAACGCCAATGAAAGTTTATATACGAAATAGTTTGGTTTGCCTCAACTGCACATTAACGAGCATTTTAGCATCTACATTGTACATAAATTGAACAAAATTACACCAAAACGCTGTTTAACTGAGGGGGAAATTGAGTAAAAAAGAAAACAACATGCAAACAAGCCAAGCACGTGTGGACCAATGTTTGTTATTATTTAATACGGATTGTAGCACTGGTTCTAGTATTTTCTGTGTCGTCAGGTCACAGTAAGGCAGATGCTGTATAGCAGATATGAAGTGTTGGAGGATTCCTGTCATAATTACTGTCCTACAGCAAACATGGATTCTGGCCATGGAGATTCCTCCTGATGGTGAGGAACTGTGATTGTAACTCATTCAGATCTGTCTTTGTGAAGTTTATTTTGCTCACCAAGACTGCATTTATTGAATTTACTGTAATTTGTGAAATATACTTTACTCTGGCTATTCAAAGCTGAACTTTAAGCATCATTGTTCCAGTCTACTAATGTATATTGTAATCATTTATTAGCATAATTTTTTTGTATTAATGGTTGCAATTTCTTTTCAAGGATATGCAGGTTTTGTTGTTGATGTTAAGGTTAAGCTTTCCTCAGAAATATATATGAATATCCCTTTAACTGCCCCACCAAGATTTTTTTTACTTACTCCTAATATCGATAGTTAACACACTCGGTGCATTTTTTTTAAAAAACATCCCATGATTTCTAAAATATCAACCTTTACCAAATAGTTGAAGTGTTGGTTTATGGTAAAAGATACGGAACTAATACTTATACTGTAAAAAATCTGAAAATATGAAGCGTAAGGCCAATTAAAAAATATATATATTCAAAATAAAACATTTCTGAGTACTAAATCAACTTTATTTTTTTAATTCCCTGCTGAAAAATCCAGATTAAACCAGCATAAGCTGGTTGGCTGGATTTAGCTGGTTGACCAGGCTGGTTTTAAAGGGGTTTTGGCCATTTCCAGGTTTTAGTTGGTTTTAGCTGGTCATTTTCCAGCCTGACCAGGTAAGACCAGGCTGAAAATGGCTGGATACCAGCCTGGAAATAGCCAAAACCCCTCTAAAACCAGCCTGGTCAACCAACTAAAACCAGCCAACCAGCTTAGGCTGGTTTAAGCTGGATTTTTTAGCAGGGTTATGCCATAAAATATTTCAGATTCTCATTTAACATCAAATTTATTTATTTATTTATTTATTTTTACAGCAAAACCAAATTCAAGTGTAGCAGTGCAAGAGGATCATATTTGTTAGATTTTTGTGTGTGTAATGCTGTGTAGTGTAAACCATTATGTAAAGCAGTCATTCTTTAAATGACTATAGCAGTCATTATTTAAAACAGTAAACACATGGTCAACCGTTTGGCAGAGCGGCAGTCAAAGGGATATATGAAGAAAATGAAATAAAATGTTTTACACTGATACTAATAAGAACTCTGAGCACCAATAATTACTGATCATAATAGGGTGCTAAATCATCACATTATTACAATTATTTCTAAAGGATCACTTAGGTCTGGAGTAAAAGTAATTAAAATTCAGCTTTGAATCACAGGAATGAAATATATTTAAAAATGTATCACAATATTAAACTGTTATACTGTTATATTGTTTTTATTTTGATTAGAATGATTATTAATTAGAGTTAGAATGTTTCCAAAGTTTTGACTGGAAGTGCAGGCATTGTCTTTTTTAATGTGTTCAAATATTGTATTTTTATATTCATTTCCATACAGTCAGACAGCCGCCAATGATCTATAAAGAGAGTGTTCAAGACTACATAGTAGATCCGGTTGACCCAATCATAGTGGAGTGTGAAGCAACAGGGAATCCACCTCCAGTGTAAGAACATCTCCGGATCTTTCTTCCTTTATGACCTTTGCTTTCCCATGATTTTCCTTAGTTTGTTTGGGTTATTCACCTTTTTCTACATGCGTCTTCTGCATTTCAAATTATAGATTGCCATTTCAGTTTAAAGAACTTCCAGTCAAAAGCACTGTGTTTTGCATCATACTGCTGCAGAAAGACTTGTTTGAATTTTTGGGGTTATTCAAGGTCTTCTGAAAGTCATTTGTAAAGTTTATTAAAATGCCTTTTTGACATTCGATGGATGATAATAAAGTGAGTTGAAGATAATAAAGTCAGATCATTCTAGCCAGTATTCATTTATTTAGTTTTTTAAATTGTTTACCATGTAACAGAAGCTACTTCCATAATTCACATAAAGTATAATGGGACGTACTGTAGAGAAAGGTGGATAATATTGTGCTGATGTATTGATTGATGATGCTGTAAAATGTATTGGTTAAATTTGAATAATTTAAAAAAATGCTGATGATCATATGATCACACCCTGTACGTAGCTTCACATGGACGCGTAATGGAGTTTACCTGAACGTGGCACGGGATCCTCAGGTCAGCATGAGGTGGCGTTCGGGCACATTAGAGATTTTCTTCTGGGGACGTCCTGACGATTATGAGGGCATCTATCAGTGCACGGCCACCAATGAGTTTGGCACTGCTCTCTCCAGTTACATCAATCTGCGTGTCTCCAGTAAGCCATAACCTATATGTTTGTGAATACACAACAATTGAGTTTAGTGTATTGATGTTTGAATCTATTTGCTTTAATCAGAGGCCCGAACATGGTTGAAGGAGTATCTGGAGCCAGTCACAGTAGTAGTTGGACTTCCTCTCATCCTTCCCTGCAATCCACCTGAAGGCCCTCCTAAACCAGACACTTACTGGCTGAACAGTAGTAAGTATAAGAGATTTAGATAAAGTGGTCTGAAGTTAGTCAGAGTTGGTTTTAAGCTGTGCAATGTAGATGTGCAGTAATGGTTTGGGATCAGTCATTTTATTATTTATTTTTATTAAGAGGGTTATTTAGCTGGTGCTGAAAGCCTTGTAGTTATTGTGTCCACACATCACTATGGTGTTCACGGAGACCCGAGTTTGATTCGTGGCCTGAGGTCCTTTGCAAATCCTTTAACCTCTCTCTGCTATACCCACTCTTTCTGTCAATAATAATAATAACTGTAAAAAATCAGCAAGGATGCATTACCTTTTTCAAAAGCAACAATAAATAAGGGTATTAAGTTACTACGATTTTTATTTTAAATAAATTCTGCTCTTTTGAGATTTGGGTTAATAAAGGAAGCAGGGAAAATGTACAAGGATTTTCAACATTTAAAAGTGTTTCTGGACCCCAAATCGTCATATTAGTAAACTTCTGTTGGATCATGTGACATTGAGGAATGCCGTAATTATGCTGGAAATTCAGGTCTGGCACCACAGATATGAATTTTAAAATATATTAAAATAGAACACTTATTTACTTTATTTTGCTATTTTGAATGGTAAAAATACAGCTTATTGAAACCAAAATTTCCCAAAAGATACCAAGTTCAAATATCATAATATTATTGCCTAGTCCTCCTAACTGTATAAATTATGCAGATTAATTAATACTAAAGCTACAAAGGTTAATAAGGTCACAAGCAAGGAGTGATTATATCCTTGCCTTTTTTAGTTAGATTAATATCAAATACACAGCTGGTAAACAAGAATGCATGGGTTCAATGCAATGATACACACACTAAATTCCTGTTTATTGAGAGTATTCAACAAAACTTTTGTACATAATTGTCCATTCAATATAAAAAAAAACACAAAATTTGGGGTTTGTGTATGAACTAAACTGAGCTCTTTCATGTCTTCTTGTACTTAAATGTTTTTAAAATTACCTACAATAACTACATGTAGTAACTACATAAATGGCCATAACTATTATGACTACTAAAGACTGTGCAGAATAGAATTTTTCAAGTCATATTTACATTAAAAGCTTCTATTAGGATTTTAGAATTATGGTTTGAATGTCTGTTGCCATATTTTACGCAGAAAACAAGATCATTTTTGTAATATAGCATATAATTGTGTACGCAGGCAGGAGAGCAAAGTCTTTTCACTAGAATGAAAATGTTGTTTTGAAAGACGTGCCTGAATAAAATTGTGTTTTTGCTGTTAAAAAGTTCAGTTTTGTTTTGCATAAAGTTGCTAGGCAAACAGAGACATGCATATTCAAAAGCACAGGAAAAAGGAGCGAATACTTAAATGCAAAGGTCAATGTGACCTTTACGGCCATTCAAGGTAGAAATAGTCAGAACTCTTGTGTTTTGTAATGTTAATAAAATAGCAATGTTAGAATGAAACATATACTTGTAACATGTAATTTGATATAAAAATAATAATGTTAGAATAAAACGGATACTTAAGCCATATAATTTAATATAAAATTTTAGTTATTAAAATACAAAATGACTGCCTCAGTATTGTTCTAGTGTGAAAGCACATGAAAAATAATAAACCTTGTGCTAATGCAGCAGTGGCCCCAACTAGGATGGTAAAAAAATCTGACATCTTTCATCAACTTCCTAAACATGCAGCCAGCTGTTTGTATCCAAGTTCATCTTTATTCCATAGCAATGTCGCCAATTCGTCAGGATCGTCGAGTGTCAAAGTCAGAGAACGGAGATCTGTACTTCTCCAGTATCGTAGCAGACGACGCTCTTACCAACTATGTCTGTGTGGCCCGTTTTCCCTTCACCAACACCATCCAGCAGAAACCACCCCTCATCCTGCAGGTGCTCACAGGTTGGTGCAAGAATCTGCTTTTTATTCTGCTTTAGAATTGCACTTCGTTTTAATATTTCTACTTGTGCCTATTTCTGTTTGTGTTTAGTTGAAGGAGACCATGATTAAAACATCTAACAGTCTAACACAATGGTGAGCTTTTCCTTATGCTTCTTTATTAGCATGCCTTAACTCATCCACTAACTATTGATAAATGCTTTGGCCAAGTTTATCCGATCAGAATTGTGTTATTTTATGTCAACTAAGCTCGCATGGCAGCACACACGGCACCCAAGTTTCTGAAACCCAAAGGAACTGCCAGCACAAGGATTGCGATGCTGGGAGAGGAGCTTATTCTGGAGTGTTTTGCTGCAGGAGTGTGAGTTTTAAAAGCATTTTGGTTGATTGCATGTCTATTTTTTGATTATTGGTAGATTGTTTGATTGTGTTGTTAAATCTCATGTTAAACATCTTTAATCTCACATAGAAATCTGATATATACATTAACAGTCAAAAGTTTGGGGTCAGTGTGATTTTTAAATGTACTATAAATACAGTACAAATTGTAAAATTGTAAAATGTTATTGCACTATACATAACTGTTCAAAAGGAGTTTATAATTTAATTTAATAATTTATTCCAGTGATTTTAAAGATCATTTTTCAGCTTCATTACTCAAGTCTTAAGTCACATGGTCCTTCAGAAATCACTTTAAAGTTAATTAATTATTATTGTTATTATTATTAATATTATTAATATTAATGGTAATAGTAATACAAGTAATCATTTAAAACTACTTACAATAAGAAAGCAGTTATTCACAATTTTTATATATATTTAACAATTTTTATTTACATTAAATAAATGCCACCTTGATGAACAGAATTCTTAAAAAAAAAAAAAAGGAAAGAAACTGGCCTCAAACTTTTGACCAGTAGTGTATATTGTTTCAGAATTGATATAACAATGTGTATATCCCTAAAAATCACACGCAGAATTAGATTATTTATTAAGGATTACAAGATAAAGTTAAATTAAAAGAAAAAGACAGTGTGTCCACTGGGTCTTAAAAAGTCTTAATGTCTTAAATTACAAAAAGTAAATGTTAGGTCTTAAAAAGTCTTAAATTCACTAAAATATTGTGTTGTAGGTCTTAAATCATTTTAAACAGGTCTCAATTTTGCTTTGTCAAAGTAAAGCTACTCAATTGGGCCGACGTCCATCCAATCGCAACAATCCATCTCGGTAAAACCTAATTTTTTATAATAAAGTTTTTTTATTGCAAGGAGATACAATTCACAACAGCTATTAGATATTTTTATAGAAAATTAATTCCCTATTAAATAAAGAAAAGAAAACAAATAACAATGATTCCTCATAATAATCCTAGTAATAAACCGATAAAAAAAACTTTGTATAAGTCTATATATATATAGTCAATTTCTATATTTGAATACTGTTAGACTCTTGTTTTTTGCTCTGTCGTATTTATTTAAGCTTATAATTTATTATACTTAATGCAGATGCACTGCATAGAAAAAGACTTGTTCGCCCCAGTCAATCTAAATAATGTAATCCTTCCAAACAAAGTTATTCAAAAATCATCTGGTGAAATTATATTCATATCACAATATATATCTCAGCAAAACAAAAAACTGCAATGTCAGGATATTTTTCCATTATCGTACAGCCCTAATATATGAAATATTTGTACATATATGTATATATTTATAATTCCATATGGCCATTTTGGAACTGTTTGAAATATATGTTTCATATAGACCATTTTGATGGCTGTAAACAATAACAATGGTCCTTACGTATTTCCTGTTTTACATTTTGAATTTCTATAGCTTCCAAGAATGCAAACAGGTCCACATATTCGTAAATAATGTTATGATAGCTGCTTTAACATGAAGGTATGATTAAATTGCCCCTTATTACAGTTATGAAATAGTTTGACAAAAAGCAGGAAATGTTCATGGACCCATGATTCTTATTTTAAGTGTGTGAAATCCAAACATGAATTTGTCATATGTTATTTGCTTGTATTGCCCTATATCAAAGTTCTACACGGATTTAGGTCTGATTCTCTCTTTTTCTTTGTAGTCCAACTCCCTCCATCAAATGGACTAAAGATTATGAAGAGATGACTATGACAGGGAAGAAGCTGGAGAATTTTAATAAGACGCTTAGAATAAAGAAGATCGCAATGGATGATGGAGGAGACTATATCTGCACCGCTTCTAACAGGATGGGCAGCCTGGACCACATCATCACTGTCAGGGTCAAATGTAGAATACTTCATTATTTTTATTACTGTTGTTTGTCACTAGTGGATTCACACAAAAACACACCTTCTGTAATTTGCTCATTTTCATGTTCCAAAGCAAATTATTATCTTGAATACAAACTGTAATGTTCACGCACAGGATTGCACTATATTTATCATCTATAATAATATGGTAGTTGTATATTTTAAAATTATATGTGAGCAAAGAAACAAACACGATAAGAGCCCAAAAGCACACACTGTGATGAAGCCTATTATAATTCAGTAAGAATAAATCTAAAGTTCACTTTATGAATAATAATAAAAAAAAATCCTCTATGCATATTTTATTATATATGAATAATATTTCAATCAAGATGTTTTTTTTAAATGAATATTTAACACCCCTTGTTTATAACAATAAATAAGTAACAGCGTACAAAAGACCTGTAACATAAAGCCAAACTGAAGTCAATATTCACTTAAAACTGCATATATTAGGCTGAATGTTTTATAGGCAGAAGTTCTATATTTACTCTGGTTTATTATTTTATTTTTGTGGTTTGTACGGTTTTTGTTTGTTGTTGAAACGTCTCTTTTGGTAAGCAAATCTTATATTGTGACATACTATTACAGTTTTTTTCAGCTGCCATTGCTCCAGTCTTCAGTTCCACCTGAAATATGCTGATGTGGTGCTCAATAGATATATTTTATTGTAATTATGAAAATAGTAGAAGTAATAAGTTGTGCTGCTTAACATTTTTGAGAAAACATGCATTGCTTTCAGCATTTTTTAAGCAGATTTTAAAATAATGGCATTTATTTAGAAAAAAATTCAACAGTAACTATTAAAATACAATATTTATGACAATAATATATACATATTTTTACAACTGTTACTTCTGATCAATTTAATATGATTAACTAGTTTATCTGTCCCGAAAGTACACTGTTAATCCTAAACATTACATGCTTTACAGCAGGGGTGTCCAAACTCGGTCCTGGAGGGCCGGTGTACTGCATAGTTTAGCTCCAACTTCCTTCAACACACTTGCCTGAACATTTCAAGTATACAGAAAGAGCTTGATTTGCTGGTTCAGGTGTGTCTAATTGGAGGTGGAACAAAACTATGCAGGACACTGGCCCTCCTGGACGGAGTTTGGGCACCCCTGGTTTACAGTAAAGAAAGAAAAACCGAAGCATACCAGTGTAATAAAATATGAAGATGAATAAATAAGAACTATATTTCATTTTAAGTAGGAATGACTAAATTAAGGTCCTATTCTCAATTGTCTTTGACTATTCTCTGCAGCGGTTCCGTTCTGGCTGGAGAAGCCTGAGAGTCTGGTTCTGTCTCGGGATGACGGTGGTAGTATGGTGTGTAGAGCTGATGGGATTCCTCGACCACAGATACAATGGCTGGTTAATGGAGAGCCAATCAGTGGTGAGGAAAAAGCAACAACATACTTAATAACAATAACAACATAACACTCACTCTTTCTGTGTTCCCATTAGATGCTCCTAGGAGTCCAGGCAGACAGGTTTCTGGAGACACTTTGACTTTCAGGGGTGTGGTTCCAGACAGTGCTGCTGTTTTCCAGTGCAACGCTTCAAACCCATACGGATATATCATGACTAATGCTTTCTTGGCTGTAATGGGTAAGAAGATGAAGTGAAAGTGTTAGGATGTACATACTAGTTAGCTTTAACAACTGCTTCCAACAGATCCTCTTGTCTGTAGACATGAAGCCTCGTCTGCTTGGTCCGAGAGATGAACTGTTTAAAACAACAGAAGGCAATCTCACTCTTCTAGACTGCCCATATTTTGGCTCTCCTAAACCTGTTCTACGGTGGTAAATATAGTACTTTGCTATCATTTATTCCTATTATCACATATGGAAGGATGAAAAGAGAAACTACTAGGTGTACTGTGAATTGTGAGTATTACAAAATGAGTATTAAATAACTTCTAAATATCCATATCTGTATGTACTCCAGGTCAAAAGGTGGAGTTGGTACATTAGAAGGAGGCCGTTATAGGACTCTTCCAAATGGCACATTGGAAATCAGAAACACAAAGTTACAAGATCAGGGTGCCTATGTGTGTGTTGCAAGCAACGTCATTGGACGAGATGAGAAAGAGGTGCAACTAGAGGTCAAAGGTCAGTGTCTGGAACAGATCAAAAAATAATATAAATATTACTCACATGCACTAATGTTTATTAAAAAAAAATAGTTTGAGGAAATGTCTAAAAAACAAAATGTTAATTAATTTGTTACTTTATATTGACTCTCAGTTTTACTTGTTTTTATTTTAAAGGAGCTTATTCTTCAATGCGGAAGTGCGCTTGTTTTTACGCTTGTTTTAAAACTTCAGATTCTGTTTGCAGATTCTGTTTGCAACATCAAGCAAATGAACGAGCTGTTTTTAATGTCTAAAATTAAATGAAAGTGAATGGGACTGGAAGTCTTGAGTCAAAAAGATTCAATTGGCTGCGCCTGCTCGTACACAAAGAATAAGGTCAAAATGTAAATTTAAGATCATTTTTAAGAGCAATGTAGGAACTGCTTGTAATGAAACTTAAAATGTCAAGACTTTCAGGATGTCTATGAAAGATTGTAGAATTATTTTTACGGGAAGGAAAATTTTGTCTGGAAAATCATAAGATGTTTTTTTATGTTTTTGTATGCCCCAGACATAACAAGAAATTTCTGCAGAAAAAAGCTGTTCTTTACTGGAATTAAGGGATATTCAATAGATTTGCATGTGTCAAAGGATTTCTAAAGTACAATGTGGAAGCAAAGAACATGGTTGCCTACGCAAAGTGCATTTAAAATCCTATAACACACAGCAAGCCGTTGATTATCCTGTTTTTTTTTCTATAGACATTTGCCAAAGTTTAGGCAAGTTTAAACTAGTAATGCTTTTGGCAGCTCAATATTTGACTGAGTTTTTGTCAGTATGATACATTAGATAGTTCCACTTTAAGTCAGTCACAGCAAAGTCCTCTTAAGCAAGTAATTTCACTCTGCAGCCATCTTTAAGACACCTCTCGGGCAGTATGCTCGGACATTCTTTCTGAATGTGGAAACATCAAATTCTCCAAAACTGCTTGCCAAGCTTAAGATTGAATTTGATATTAGGAATTACCAATAAAATTAACAACTGTGCCGTTTAGTTTTATTTCTAACCATCCAAATCACACAAAATCTGCAGAAATTCACGTCTGATCCAAGCCCCTCTCCCGGACTATCATCAGTCTATATCGATCAATGATTGGCTCCTCTACTAGAAGTTGAGCTTTATTCGCCATATAGTGATCGATGTTTGGCTCCTGTATTAGGAGGCAGGCTTTATATAGACCGTTACACTTTTCCCCATTCAAAAAGACACAAGTGACATGTCTTGTGTATTCTATAGTCTGCTCACAGGCACATGCTCGAGAGAGATCATGTAAATGACCGAGAGATATTGAATAGCTCATAGTAACATGTGTTAGCTACCTCTTCCCAAATATGTTTAGCGTGAGTACAATCAAGAGTACATACCAGACTGGTTTCAGTTCACTTAAGTCCCTCGTAGCCCTTGTAAGTAGTATTATGTCATTATTTTATAAACTAATCTGCTTGTTAAAATATTCAACTTGTTTTTATTTTCTAGAGCCCATTAAAATCATCCGCGCTCCACACAATACTGTAGTCATAAGAGGGAGTCTGGCTCGCTTTGACTGCAAGATTAAATTTGACACGTCTCTTGATGTCACCGTGACTTGGCTTAAAGACAAGAAGTTCTTGATCTTAGGAAGAAGGTAAACACAATTGCAGATGTGCATGCATAAGCATATGTGACATTTTTTCATTCTGTTGTTTTCCTTTTTTCAAATAAACTGTATCAAACCACTTTGTATCCTATAGGATGACAAAGGATGAGGAATCTCTGAGCATTGCTGATGTGTACAGAAGAGATGAAGGCGTCTACACATGCAGGGTTAAAAGTGAACTGGAGGAGGTCACAACTTCTGCTAAACTCACTGTGATGGGTAATCACATATATACTCTCCATTCATATAAAACACATAGACTCCCTGTATGCAGACTAAATGTGAGCACATTATATATATATATATATATATATATATATATATATATATATATATATATATATATATATATATATACTTTGGGTTTCAGACCGTCCAGACCCCCCAACTGACCTAGAGATATCAGACCCATCCGAAAGGAGCGTTAGACTCACATGGACACCAGGACTGAGCAACCACAGTCCTATTAAAGGTATTATCTGATGTCTTTATCATCATTTTTACAAACATAGATGCAATCTAAAGAATTTAGTTTCATACAGATGATTTTGATTGACTTTCTTACAGAGTACCTGATTCAGTACACCGAAAATCTCCTTGCTGACTATTGGCTGCTGCCGAGTGGCTGGAAAAATCTGACCAGTTATCCAGGAAGCCTCAATTCTGTCATTTTACAGCTGACCCCGTTTGTAGAGTACACATTCAGGGTCATTGCTGTAAATGGAATCGGTCCCAGTAAACCCAGCTGGGCATCTGAATATTACCAGACTGGTGGAGCTGGTAGGTAATTTTTTATTCTATTCTATTATAATTTATTGTATTATAATTTATTATAAAATATTGTGTATTTAGTGCCTGATGCCATCCCAAGAAACATCCAAGGACTGGGATATGGAGTGTTCAGAAATAACATGGAAATCAGCTGGGAGGTGATGCACTCTTGATTGATGGACGTCAATCATTTTAGTCAAAGCTGTTGCCTTTGTTTGGTTCTGTTAACTGTGCTATTTTGTTATATTTGAAGCCACTGGAGTACAGAGAATGGAATGGGCCAAAACTAGGCTATATGGTTTGGTGGCGACGGCGGGATTCAAGAGAGGAGTGGAAGAACTACACAACATACTGGTGGTGCAGCACCATCATCTACGACACTGACACCTTCACGCCGTATGAGATCAAAGTTCAGGCCATTAACTTTTTTGGTTATGGCCCAGAATCTCCTGTTGTTATTGGCTACTCTGGAGAAGATCGTAAGTTCACGTTTCAGTATCCAGTGGTTCTGTTCAGTGTGCATAAAAAGAGATTTCTTTCGGTTTTTAACTCATTGTGTTTCTCTGACAGGTCCAGTTGCTGCTCCATCTGAGCTGAGTGTGTCAGACATTGAAAGCACAACACTGACAGTCCACTGGGAGCCAGTGGCAAGAGCTGACATCATGGGGGAAATAAAGGAGTACAAAGTATGACTTCTTTGGTTTACCAAAACAAATGTTACTAGTGATATTTGGAATTAGTTCTAGTATCTTTAGAATGAGTGCTAGCTGCTAATCAATAAGTCAGGGGTGTCAAACTCTAATGCTGGAAGGCCACAGGCTTGCAGAGTTTAGTTCCAACTCTAATTAAACACACCTGATCAAACTAATTGTGTGCTTTAGGCTTGTTTAATACCTACAAATAGGAGCATTAAAGCAGGGTTGGAACTAAACTCTGCAGGGCTGTGGCCCTCCAGGATTTGAGATTGACACCCCTGCGATAAGTAGTGTGTATTTCTTAGGTACAAGTAATAATAAATAATTCTAATAAATAAATTTTAGTATCTATTGTACTTGTATTCGATAATAGCTTCCTTACTCCCAGGGCCATTTATATCGAAGTTGATATTAAGCTGCACCATATTGGTGTTTCGTAACTAGATATTTAATAATAAGTATCTATTTAAATTGTAATAGTATTTAATCAATAAATACTATTCAAACACACAGCAACTTTCATATTTAATGATTATATAATAAGTGCTAGTGTCTATATACAGTATACTATCAAGTATTCTTCATACCGTAGGGATCAGATCAATTTCTTTGGGTGAAATGCTTAACACTTCATTAAGCACAACTGGTTCGGGTTCTGTCCTCAGTTGTATACTATATCAATTATGAGTTAACTAACTTTGGTTTTTCATAAAGACATTAACTATTATTCTTATGTTTTCTATAGCAGGAAACCACAAATTATTTCCAAATTCTTCAAAAATAGTCGGTGATAGTAAATGCTAGGTTATTTATGAAATGCAATTTCAACCAAAACATTTTTTATCAGGTTGTAAACACCTCTTTTCTGCTGTAAAGTTGGGTATTTTAACATGGGAGTCTATAGGCATTTACTTTCTTTTGGTGCAAGCCCCCAGTGGCTAGTCGATGTATTGCATTTTCAGTCACTTTTGTATTTTCTTCACAAGGAAGAGTGGGAGGTTTCCTCTTGGTGGGTAATATTGTTCCTGGAGGGCCATTGTTCAGCTAAGTTTAGCTCCAACCATAAAAAAAAAAAATGCCATAATCTCTGAGACCTTGATTATATTGTTCAAGTGTGTTTGATTAGGATTGGAGCTAAACTCTCCAAGGACACTGGCCCTTTAGGATCAACGTTCCCAACACTCTTGCCCTATTAGATCATATTATTAGTTTCTAAAAATAAGTAGAATTAAACAAACGAAAGAACACTTTATTTGTTAAATGTTAAAATGGCTTGCCATATTATAGTGTTTGCATAGATTTGCTGAACAGTGAATAATAATGGCTGCTGATGGAGCTGTGTTTGTTTTTTTAGGTGTATTACTGGAGAGAAAGCAGTCGCCTGCCCTGGCACGTTGTGACCAGGAGGATTAAGACCAAAAGTTTTAAAGCTAATGGACCACGTCTGTCCGGGACTCTGACTGGTCTTGTCCCATTTAGTAACTACAAGATGTACATAGTAGTGGCTAATAACCGATATGAAGGGCCGCCCAGCCACAACATTGAGTTCCAGACTCCTGAAGGAGGTATGAGAGCATTTACAAAGCACATTGTATACATACAGGCACAAATTCACACATTTCTGCTTTTCATTCCAGTGCCCACCATTCCCAGATCATTCAGGATCATGCATCGCCACTATGACACCCTTTACCTGGACTGGGAAGAGCCTGCAGAACCCAACGGTGTTCTCACTGGATATATTCTCAAATATCAGTCATGTAAGTGCACTTCATTTTAATTTTTTAAGCATTAAGATAAGTGCTTTATAAAAATATTTTATATAAAATGGTATTTCATAATATTACCGTTTTCAAACAGACAGTTAAGGCCCACTTGTGAACCTTGGCAAGCTTCTGGCTCAAGATTATTTTAAATAAAATGCAAAAGCAAGTCAATAAAAACAATAAAAAAATGTAGTATGCATTTTATTTACTAGAAGTTTTGCTATTATTTGTATGACAGTAACAGTTTGAGCTAGTATGAGGGAAATAAACTTATAAAAATAAATAAAAGATTAACTGACACAACCTTTATTAACCATATTATTTTTCGCCATGTTTATGCTCTCGTGCTCACCAAGGCTGAAATTATTTGATTAAAAATACAGTAAAATTCTTTTAAAATAATTTAGTATGCAATTAATTCCTGTGATGGTACATCTGAATTTTAAGCATAATTCCTCCAGACTTCAGTGTCACGTCCAAATCTCATTCTAATATGCCAATTTGGTGCTCAGAAACATATCTTAATATTCTCATTTTGCAATTTTTTTGTGGAAACTGTTATACATTTTTGAAGGTTCACTGATAAATGCACTGTTAAATATCGCAATGTAACATGTCCAACATACTGTTTGCAAAGCTTCCAGTTTTGTCTTTCTAAAAAATGTTGAATTCCTTCAAATTGTTATTGCCTTTTTCATATTTTGATTATATTAACATATTAAAGTTGCCTTCTCTTTTGAAAATAACTAAGCACATATACACTTTAAGAATAACAATATCATCTCTGTAGTGAATGTCAGTGTGGGAATCCAGGTAGAAAACATCCCTCCTAACATCACTTACTTCTCTCTGCGGCGTCTTGACCGATACACCCGGTACAAGTTTTCTCTGGCAGCACAAACTGAGGTTGGAGTTGGCGAGGCTTTTACAGAGGAATCGCCCCATTTCACAACTGAGGGTAACTCGGTTACATTATAAGATCATCATTCTGTAAACACAAAACGGTTTCTAACACGTCTGCCTGATCGTGTGTTTGCATGCCTGAGCAGAATATACCCGGGATCAAGTAGACATCGTGACGCAGGGATGGTTCATTGGTTTGATGTGTGCAGTTGCTCTTCTTGTCCTCATCATGCTCATAGTGTTTTTCATCAAGAGGAGCCGAGGAGGAAAGTACCCAGGTACTAGATATATTACTTGAAGATAAGTTAATCTGATCACACTTTATTTTAAGGTACAATTGTGGCTATTAATAAACTATTAAATATGACTTTTGCCTCAACACACTCCTAATTTGCTGCTTATTAATAGTCATCAAGGTAGTAGTTGCATTTAGGTATTAGGTAGGATTGGGGTGTAGAATAAGATCATGGAGAATATGTATTGTAAGTACTATAAGTAATAAGTAATACTATAAGTTATAAGTACTAATTAACAGCCCATATCTTTATAATAGGCGGTAAATAAGACAATAGTTAATGGTGAGAATTGTTATTTAAACTAAAGTGTTATTATTTTTAGGCCCCATTTACATGGCAATGGATTTAGGTCAATCAGCAAAAGTTTATTATAATTTCTGCCTTCGTCCATACAACACCAGCATTTGTCAGTTCGCTGAAATGGACTATTTGGATAAGAGGGTATAGAGTGGAACAATTTTAAAAAGCTGTGTAGATAGGCAAAATAGCACTTCTTGGAAAGATGATGCCACAGTACCATGTGACAAGAGGGAGGAAAAACCTTGCACATAACAACCACTAACAACAACAATGGTCATTACAGAGCTGTGTTTTGCTGCAAATGCTGATAAGTTTATTAGCATTAGTACAACAAAAATTGTATTAGGACCAGTAGAGATGCATTGACAGTTACATGTGTGAGATATTCTTTAATCCAGTTTAGTTTACATCCGTACTTTGTGCGCTGAAGAAGAACTTCATACTCACCATAGATATTTACATTAGATGTAGCCTATGCTATAGTTGTCTATTAAAAGGAATGCGTCAATACAGCCGCCTTTTTAGTACAGGGAAGCGCTCTTTTGAAATGAATGTGGGACCAAGGTGTAGTGAAGGACTGGCCATCCAGAGCCAGAGATACACACACACACACACACACACACACACACACACACACACACACACACACACACACACACACACATATATATATATATATATATATAAGATCAGGAGTTTTTCAGGTGGTCCATATGCAAATATTTTTTTTAAATTACGAAAATTATAATTTTACATCACTGTTCTACATTTTACATAAAATGTATTATCCTGACTCTCTGTTAAATTTGATCTAATGTATGTCCTGAAACACACCCCCTCCCTTGCCCTCACTTGTTATTCTAACGGGGAGAGCAATTGTTTGTGAATGAATCTCCGTTATGAACGACTCGTTCTCTTAGCCGACAATAATACACGTTTCTGGCACCGCAGCATCTTGTTGGTTGTCAAATTTCATTTCCATTGTTTGCTTATTTTATTCAACAAAACTAGCTCAAGCCTATTATTTAGTGTGAGTTGGTGCGGCTTTGCCTTACGGTTAATGCAGAAATTTTATATATTATCATCAATATGTTAGCACATATGTTAACAAACAAAAGCCTAAAAAAGTAAATTTTATCTATGAAATGTTCTTTATGCTTTGTTTTCTTTGTTTGCTCGTTACTACACCCGTACAAAGCGCTGAAGTCTAGCATCTTCACATTGGCTTTAGTGAAGAATAGTGTGGTTGAATGACATTTGTCCTCGGTGCACTGTACAAATGTGGCAACGCTATTGACACATGCTCAGGGTCCGTATGCAATATCTAGTGTATATATCTATGTATACTCACTGTATTCTTCTGTGATTTTAATGTATCCTGGGGCTCTTTCTGTGCTTGTTTACAGCCCCACATATAGGTGTGGCATACATATCACATTGTTTTAAAATAGTTTTCCACCTTAACACTAAATTTTTAAAAACATTTGTTTATGGACACAACTGTTTCGGAATCTGCCAAAGAAATAAAAAATGTATCTTTGCTATCTGGACGTAGCGTTATAAAATACTGTTTATAATAAAAGTTTTAATATTTTGTATGTTTGTTTGTTTTATAAGTACGGGACAATAAGGACTTTGCACTGGAGCCGATGGATGAAAACGGAACCTTTGATTACAGGTGAATGTTTTTGATGAGTAGCTAAAAAATCATCTCTGGCCTTCCTGTTTGAGTTTAAAAATTATAAATGCTTTCTTAAACTGCTCCTATTATTCTGTTTAGGCTCTGAATTTAGTTTTGGAGCTAGGTTTCTTGTGAAAGGTTTATATGCAAGGTCAAAAAACACATTTAATCTCATTTCTCAAAGAATTTTGAATACCAAAACAAAAATTTTACAAATATTTTTTTTCTTTTTGTTTATTATGAAATATAAAACCCCTGATTTTAGACGTTCATTTAAATAATGCAGCATTTTTTGGTTGATTGTCCTCATGTTGCTTATAGCCTATAGGGAGAAAACTTCTATGACGAATATGAAATATAATTGTAATTGTAAAGCATAGCTTGAACTGGAATTGTTAACAGCTTGTTCCAGCAGATCAGAATCAAATCTTTCTTTTAGGATGTATACTTTATTTCTGTAGTACAGATCTTTTAGATCCATAAACAGCTACATTAAACACTACACAAAAGGTAAGATTTGAAAAAGCATAATAGTGGCACTTTAAGTCTGTTTATTATAATGGCATTTTATTTTCAGTTATGTACTTGCATGAAAACAGCATGTGAGGTGTATTAAACATTTGAAAATTAATTAATCTTATTATTTACACGAGGGGTGCTCAACCCTGTTCCTGGAGATCTGCCTCCCTACATATTTCAGTTGCAACCCATATGAAACACACCTGCCTGCAAAAATCAACTGCTGTTCAGCTCCTAATTAATTGGTTCAGGTGTGTTTGATCAGGGTTGGAGCTGAACTACGCAGGAAGGCAGATCTCCAGGAAAATGGTTGAGCCTCCCTGATTTACACCATCATATTATCGCATTAGCACAGGTTGATATAGAGAATACACTGTATATCACAATAATTATCCCTTTTCTCCCTCCCAAAGTCATAATTGATCCCTTCATTCATTAAACATTTCTCACTTTGTTCATTCCTCCTGTATTTTGTTTTTTTTTTTATATCTTTTGCGATTGGACCACTGAAGGTCTCTTGAGAGGTATGATACATGTGAAATATGTGTTTGTGTCCTATTAGTTTTATTTTAATAATCAGTTAACTTCAAATTGTCTAGACGGTTTTTATACTACTGTTCAAAAATTTGGCAAACTAATTTCAGAAGTGACACATTCAATTGATCAAAGCTGACTAACAAATTTGTAATGATACATAGGATGTTTCACTATACTGGAAAACTATCATGGTTCCACAAAAATATGAACATCTTTAACCCAATAAGATGACCTGAAATGTTTCTGACATAATGATCAAAGTATACTTTGAATGAAAAGAAATGTCACAATATTAGTGTTTTTACAGATTTTTTGAAAACTTTTGAATGGTTGTTTTTTTATTAATCAACTAGTGTCACAATTTACATAATTATTTATTTACATTATACTACTTTGCATAAACAATATTAATTGTATCTTTTTTTATATCAGGATAACACGAGTGTCCACCATACCTTATTCCAGACGGTTTGTATTTCTTCAATTTTCAAGCATTTTTTTTTTTGTATATCTGAGAATATATCTGAAATAAATAATCTCTTCCTCAGTGAAGAGGAAAGTCGTCAGGGACGAAGTCAAGGTGCGATCGAGCACATTAACAGAAGAACCAACAGTGACGACAGCCTGATGGAGTATGGTGAAGGAGAAGAGATGGAGTTTAATGAAGACGGTTCCTTCATCGGAGAATATACAGGCGTCAGTAAGAGGAACATGGACAGGAGCCCATATCATGACAGCTCTGAGCCCACATCTCCTGTGGCCATCTACTCTTTTGCTTAAACGCCCACATTATGTCACCTTTACACACTCAGACTGAGACTATGATCCATTTAATCTGTCAGACTGGCTAGAAATGACAATAGTATCTGGATGCAGCCTTTATGATGCAAGCTGAGGTTGCATCGCTCAGAGATGCAATGTCAGACACAATGCACTCAATGGAGTTTAGTGACGCATAGTGACATCACTGATGATTAGGGGTGTGGTTAGGTGAACAGATTAAAAAGCATTGGATGAAGCTCAGATTGCATCTGCACCGAGTTTGCAGCCAGATCCCTCTCGGAAATAAGGTAATTTAAAGAAACACACTGCTTATTTTGGAAATAGGCTCATTTTACATTTGAGCCTTACCGCTAGAGTAAAACAGTTGTGTTTCACCATTTTTTCATCCATTCAACCGATCTCTAAGTCTGGCAAATGCACTTTTAGATTAGTTTAGCTTAGCTTAGCATAAAACAATGAATTGGATTAAACCATTAGCGTCTCGTTCAAAAAAAAATTAACACATTTAGATAAATTTCCTATTTAAAGCTTGATTTCTCTCTAGTTACATCATGTACTAAGACTAACATAAAATGAAAAGTTGTTCCAACGTAATAATCAAGGTCCTTTGCTGCCGTAACATGGCAGCAACAAACAAAATGGTAAATGGCCGGCAGCTAGCTCTCTGCAACTCTCACATGGTCGCCCACTGAAGCTAAGCAGGGCTGCGCCCGGTCAGTACCTGGATGGGAGACCACTTGGGAAAGCTAGGTTGCTGCCGGAAGTGGTGTTAGTGAGGCCAGCAGGGGGCGCCCAACCTGCGGTCTGTGTGGGTCCTAATGCCCCAGTATAGTGACGGGGAGACTCTATACTGCTCAGTGAGCGCCGTCTTTCGGATGAGACGTTAAACCGAGGTCCCGACTCTCTGTGGTCGTTAAAAATCCCAGGATGTCCTTCGAAAAAGAGTAGGGGTTTAACCCCGGCATCCTGGCCAAATCTGCCCACTGGCCTCTGTCCATCATGGCCTCCTAACCCTCCCCATATCATGATTGGCATATCATCACTCTGTCTCCTCTCCACCAATCAGCTGGTGTGTGGTGTGCGGTCTGGCGCAAAATGGCTGCCGTCGCGTCATCCAGGTGGATGCTGCACACTGGTGGTGGATGAGGAGATCCCCCCCCATTGTGTAAAGCGCTTTGAGTGCCCAGAAAAGCGCTATATAAATGTAACGAATTATTATTATTATTATTAACCCAGCACTAGGGCTATTTTCAGATGCACAATTTCACTGTGTCTGATGCAGCTATGCTATGGTAGCAAAGTTCCTTGATTATTACGCTGAGATGAATGTATAATTGCTAGCTATATAGACCTTAAAAATATATATATATAAAAAAAAAAATCTGTCAGTCTCAGTACATGATGTATACTGGATATTCAAGCTATGAATAGGAAAATGATCAACCCTTTTTTTTAAGCGAGATGCTAATGGTCTAATCTGATTTAATAATTTATGCTAAGCTACGCTAAAAGATCGGAGATCAGATAAATGGATTCGAAAACTGTAAAACTCTGGTAAAAGACTTGTATAATGAGCTTATTAGCGGGATGCTAATGGTCTAATCTGATTTAAAGATTTATGCTAAGCTAAAAGATCGGAGATCAGATAAATGGATTCAAAAACTGTAAAACTCTGATAAAAGACTTGTATAATGAGCTTATTTCCAAAAAAAGTGGACTGTTTCTTTAAGAGTAAAACAGTGTTTCTGGTGATTTACAGTAGAAGTACCAATCGTTTTTCAAATCCACAAATCATGTGCGAAAAAAGCCAAGCAAAGATGTGTTTATCATGTTGATAAGAAGACTGAAAGGAAATGCAAGCTTGATTCGCTGAACAAATGCATTCTTGTGTTATAAACTAATATTCAGAGTCAATTTACACAGCTTCACTGAGAGATGTTGAGTTTTAGAAAATCCCACAAAGCTTTATCTAACCAAATGACTTTTGTAAATCACTGATAGCTGCCAATAGTTATTGTCTATTTTATTTTTCTATGTATTCATGTGTATTTACTGTACTGTTGGTCACATTAATAGACTACAAGACATTTTTCCTTACACAAAATTCTATCTAACCATCTGCTGCTTATTGTAGTATGATGTATATGATGTCTATTGCATATTTTTTGAGTCTGGTTAAAAAAAATACTATCATAAGTTTTTTTGTCAATCATTCATTCATTCATTCATTTTCCTTTAGCTTAATCCCTTAATTATCAGGGGTGACCGCAGCGGAATGAACCGTAAACTATTCCAGCATGTTTGACGCAGAGGATGCCTTTCCAGCTGCAACCCAGTTCTTGGAAACACCAATTCATTTACTTTCTCTCACACACACACACACACACACACACACACACACACACACACACACACACACACACACACACACACACACACACACACACACACACACAACGGCCATTTTTAATTCATCCAATTTACTTTGGACTGTGGGGTAAATCGGAGCATTCTGAAAAAAAAACAACAACACATGAACAACATGCAAACTCCACTTAGAAATGCCAACTGACCCAGTGGTGACTTGAACCAGCAACTTTCTTGCTGTGAGGCCACAATGTTAACCACTGAGCCACTGTGTTGTCATTTTTTTCTGTGAGGAACAGATCAAAGTATGTAGTCTTGTGTTTCGCCAAGGTTAACATCTATCCCATATGATCATGAATAAACAATATCAACACTTTCGAATTTGAGAGAATTTTCCAATTAGAAGCATAGATCACATAGAAATGAAAGTGTGCCATTTTAAATTTAGGTTGAACTTTGCCTTTAAGAGCCTGTGATGAGGCCGATAAGTCGATATTCTCGGCTAGAGAGCAGTGTTGCGATTGGAAATTTGTACCCATGTTTTTTTTCAGATACATCTGACTAACTATATGGTGGTTATAAACTTCTTTTTACATTTTACTAGTATATATAGCTAAAATCATAACATTTGATGTCAGAGTTGCCATTTAAAGCTGGTTGAACCTCCTTGAAATTTGCCTTAAATGCTCAATACAAATAAACTAGACATGCACAAACAAACGTTGATGTTCCACAGTTCAGACATTTCCCCTTATGGTTATATTTCAGTTTTAAGTTTATACATTGAAATTCCACTTTTTTTTTTCTTGGAAGTGAGATAAAAATACTGTCACAGAGAAATTCAGAAAGGCAAGGGAAAGCCACAATTGACTTTTAGAATGATTATCACAATGTGGAATAAGCTTTCCATAAAAATAAGTACAAGTTCAAAGGTTTGTTTAATATCTGTGCTAAACAAAGTCCTGTGTGTGCTTAGACAATCACATAAAGCAGTCTTTATCTGTGCATGAGAGCCATATATTACAGGATCATTTAAGGAGACCAAGTCCTTATACTGTCTAGTGTAGAGTATGTTCTGAAATTCGTTGTGTTTATGCATTCATTTACAAGTTCTCTTGACATTGCCTTCTGGTGTGATCTAAAAATGTAGCCTACTAACCACATCTTTCCTGATATGGGTGCTTGAGTCATTCTAGTCCTGCTAGACATCAGTGCTGCTTTTCATAACATAAAGTATGTCATACAATCCTATTTGATTGGTTGCTTATTTTGGCACCTCTGATATTGTGCTTCAGTGGTTTCAGTCCAAAACAGCATGTTTGAATGAGGGACAACAAGTCTGAGGCAACATTAGTCTAGCAGAAACAGCCACAAGGGTCAGTACCATCGATGTTCAAAATAGGGCCTTTGATTTTGCCCTCCATCCCATTTGCCCTCCATTCCATTTGAGAAGAGGGGAAGAACGATGTTTGCTTCTTGAAATGAAATGTTTGACCTAAATGGTGTAAACTAATCAAATTTAGGTTAAATTTACATAACCGGACGCGTAGAGAACAAATCAAGGCAAAAGCAGATTGCGCTTGACCAGTGTATTCACTGTTGAACTCCACTGTGTTATAATGTAATTTATGTTTGTTGTTTATGTTTTTATTCCAATAAGTTATCATTTTAAATGTTATATTGCACCAGTTAACAAGATTTAAAGTAATGTTTTAGACTTATTTTTTAAATAAATGAGGAAATTACCCTCAATGATAGTTGGGTTGTGGCCCTTTATACAAAAACTTTTTGGCACCTCGGTCAATACTCTAACCCTTGTTGCCATTCCTGAATATACTACCATCATGTCAGCCATACCCAGAGATGCTCTGCCAAGATGTACCAGATGGGCAAGCATCATGGCAGATCCACCACTGGTGTCAGTTCAAGCAGCTGGCATCCTCTGGTACAATCCCAGCCATGTATTTTGTTTTGTGCTCTCCATTGGCTCTGTTCTTGTACCTGTGCTCTCTTTTTGATCCTCATGGCTTCCCTTGTTAGTTTCCCAGTGATTATCATACACCCCATGGGAACTCATTATCTTGCTAGCCCTTATATTTAAACCCATGTGTTTCAGATGTTCTTGGCAAATTGTTGTTTGACATGTTGTGTTTCCTCGATTGAGCCCTGGATTGCTGTATGTTCTTTTTTTTGTGTGTACTAGTTATTAAGAGTTTTGCTGCACTTATATCTTCTCCCGTTGTTCCATGTAAATGCACCTTTCTTCTCCCCTTGCTATAAATAAATAAAATTTACTTTTATTCTTATTGCAATATTTTAGGTAAAGTTCAATTTGTTTAAATTAAAGTTTACAATTTAACCATTCAACACTGTTATTTGGAGGTTTTAAAATTTTTGTTTGACCTAGTTTAACTTTCCTTTGTTTTCTTTTCCCATCATCATTTGTTTACCTTGTCAACCCAATCGTTCTACACGCCTATTCTGTTTTCCAATAATTACCCATTTTACCCCTCATTTTGTCCAGCTCCTTGTCAGGTATTTTTGTTACTCATTGTGTCTTCTTGACTGCAGAATTATCCCTCATTTTATCATTAAAAGACTCATTGTGACCTTCTTCTTTATCCTATATGCTTTATTGCAGTAGTGTGACAACTGTAATACAGAAGACGATTTATAGACTAAGCTGATATTGATAATCCAGTCAATTTATTGGGCCATAAAGACAACCTGGCATAAAGAATAAATGACAGACAATAATATTCCTGTCAGTTTATTGGTCCATAAAAACAAACAAACCGTTATAAGGAAGATTACAGTACTTAAAAGTCAGCCTGACAGAAAATGATCAGGCCAGACTAACCTTTAACCCAATCATACACCTAAACACGAACCCAGAGGGTCAGTGTCCTGCAGAGCTTAGCTAAAACCACAGCGACTGTACATTTCTATTATAGCCTCAAATTTGCACTTAGTGCTTCGGGCAACACTTAAACACCACCGCTCTGAGGCATGTAAAATGTTTTTACGTCGGCTGCTCTCAACACTTTCTCCATGCCACTGTCAATACCATAATGCACTGTTTGGGGGTTTACACTCAACTTGAATGAATTGAAAACACTGGCTATGCTGCGCTCCTAACATACCAGTGGAAACACACTGTTTGACACACCTAAAAAAGCTAATCAAGCTCTACTAAGGCATATAAAAAACTTCCAGGCAAGTGTGTTTGGACAAGTTGTAGATAAATTCTGGAGGACACTGGCTTGTCTGAGTGTGGAAACCCCTGCTGTAACCTATTTTGTTCATCTTGGAACATTTGTAGTCCAAACTTACATTACCTACACCTAAGCTTCACAATATCCAAATGTTTTTTCCTGACATCAGATGGAAATAATAGGTGAATAACAGTGACGTAGAATCACTTAATTGTAGGTCTAACATAACATTTGGATATTGACAGTAAATTCACTCTTAGTTAGGAATGAACAGTATCTAGCACTTTGCTTTTTATAAAGTACACCTAGATGTTCTTGTTTGAGAGCCATGTTTTCTGTCCTGGAATGTAAAGGGGATTGTCGGACATGCAGACATCAATACACCACTTCTGTATGTGAATGGTCCTTAGCATTGAGTCTCAGACCTTCTCACTCATCTCCTGGAATTAATTTAGGGCCTACTCACACTATGCCATCCGTACCGTGCCCATGCCCGTTTCCTGGATCGTTTAAGAAGTGTGAGTGTGCTGAATCGGGCTCAAGCACGGTTCACTTGGCTGGCCCTGGCCCGGTTGGAAGAGGTGTGCCTGAGCGCGGTTCACTTGGGCTTTGGAGCGGTACGCTTGTGTGTGAGTGCAAAACGCGCCAAAGCCCGAAACTGAAAGCGATACGTGACTTAAAGGACTGTTTCATATAGATTTATTAATCATTCTTACTATTCAGTAAACGCAAACTGCCGTCGTTTATTAAAGACGCAAACTCCTCACTTCACGACAGCTGCGCGCCTTCAGCAGACCTCCTCATTCCTGGAGCATGAGAGCTTTATGATTGTTTATGAGCGCCAAAATTGGCGGATCTGTACGGCGAAATATCTGACTGTGTGTCCCCGCATACCTAAGGACTGTTTGGTGAAATATTTGATGGCATATCAAACGACTGAAACGATATAACTAGGGAAATCTTCACTGTGCTGCTGAGTGAGAGAGCGCTTCCCACTGAACAGCCCAGCAGCGATGACGTAAGTGTGCCGAAGCCCGTTTGTGGTGTGAGCGCGGGCCGTCGGGGGAGACGGGAGGGGGGACAAGCGTGCTTTGGCCCAGTTCGAGGCAACTGTACTTAGTGTGAGTACGGCCTTAATGACTGACTGACAGTGACTGACTGAGAACATCCAATGGTTTGCCAGACATGGATGCTTTGAAGCTTATATGGATTGGAGAGAAAGGTGTGGAATGCTGATAAAGCGAGTTTTGTGTGAACTCAGCCCACTGGCTCCAGAAGTGCTGATTCAATTCAATTCAATTCACCTTTATTTATATAGTGCTTTTACAATGTAGATTGTGTCAAAGCAGCTTAACATAGAAGATTATAGTGAATTGAAACAGTGTCAGTGCAGTTTTCAGAGTTTAAGTTCACTTTAGTTCAGTTCAGCTAGTGTGGGTTAATTTTCACTGCTGAAAGTCTAAAGACTGAAGAGCAAATTCATTGAGGCACAGCTCCACAAGTCCCAAACCATGCAAGCCAGTGGTGACAGTAGTGAGGAACAAACTTCACCTATTTGCGAAAGTAAAGGAAAAAAAAAACTTTGAGAGAAAACAGGCATAGTTGGACACAATCATTTCTCCTCTGGCCAAATGTCTTGTGCAGAGCTACAGTCTAGGCACCGGAGGCTGGAGAAAGCTGGACATCCATCGTGGAAGCTGCTGGTGGTGGTTATAACTTAGAAGAACCTAGGAAAGAGTGACAGTCACATTGAGGACTTTAATGAAAGCTTCCCATACCTTTGAGTAAGTCATTGGTCAACTGTAGTAAACTGGAGTAAACACTGACATAGAAATCTGGAGTCCAGACACCTGGATTATGTACTTACATCCCATTTTTGTCATTAGACATGCTAGATATGTTGAAGTAACATATCAGATGGGTTTTGTTGGAGGTGGGGTCTGATGGATGTTATTATTGTGCTCCTGATGGAAATACACAAAATTGAAGAGCAAGGCAGGGCAATTCTAGTGCATGGGCTGGGGGGGCTAGTGTCCCCATATTGACAAACTTGGCCACCAATCTGTCTCCACTAAATTTGGGATTGTAGAGTAATAGAACAGTGACAAAGGCTTTTATAAAAATGACATGCACTGTATATAAAACCAAATTGATTTGTTAGTTAAGTATTTTTGTGCATATCTTGAGTATTTTGTGTGTGCACATTAACAACTTTTTGCAGAGAGCAAGAAATTATGGAATCTCTTTGTGGAAATAACAGGAAACATGAACAAATTCATAAAAGACAAATCATTTATAGAAAATAATGCCCAATATATTGCTATACTCCCATCTTACCATTATATAAGCTCTAATAAACCTAATATATGAGGCAAACATAAACAGCTTGCCAATAAGCACTAATAATAAATGGACACTGCAACACTAAAATCGCTGATTAATTTGCCTAAAATTGTTTTTAATAATTATTTTATGACTACATATTAATATTCGTGACAATTGTGAGGATTTTGTGTCGCTCTTTCATGCCATGTGGTCTTGTTTTCTTCGCAATGTGTATAGCGTTCTCTCTGGTCGTGTCATGTGATTTGTTCCCCTTCCTGCCTGTTATTAGTGTTTCGCATGTTGCGGCTGTGTAAGATTCCCTTCACCTGTCTTTGTTTAATCAGTGTATGTATTTAAGTCCTGTGTCAGGCAGAGCTCTGATGTCTTCACTTGTAAGTGACTACTGTGTTCCTGTTCAATTGTTAAAATTTGATTAATAAATTGAAACCTTTTATATACGGTTATCAAAGCATTTGTTAAGAAGATTATGACAGTAATAATGACTAGGCAAATTTTATATAAAAAAAGATAAAATAAAAAAGTCTGTCAGATACTTTCCTTATATTTTCAGGTAGACAACAGGGATCTAACAGTGAGGGAAAAACAAAGGAGACTGGAGACCTGAGCGACAGAACAGGTAAATAGTAACATTGTAGTGATCGTTTTTATGCTCTTCTTACTCTACATTTGACATGTGCTCTTGTTTATTCAATCTTGATTTCGTGCTTGATTTATGCCATTAAAAAAAACCTAGTGCATTTAATGGGTTTCCATGTCAAGTAAGAACATGCAGACCACTGAGGCCAGATTGCAATGAGCATCTATTTTTCTTGTCTGTTAATTCAGGTCTTGGTTAATCATCACGTATAGGAGTGAATTTAGTGTGTGTGGGTTAAAAGCTCATACGGCTTACTCCTGACTGATATAAACATCATTCGAAGATGACCGGATTCATTTTTGTAGCTGGTGAGTGATGGAGATATAAAAATATATATAAAATATATGTAAAAATGCTTTTATATATAATTTGTTTAAAACTGAATTTGGTTTTTACTTTTGTTATTAGGCATTTCCTTGGCATTGTGCCAATGTGGTAAGTTTTCTTTGTTTTAAAACTTAATGGAAAATGCCTTTTCCTACAGATTTTGAAGTTTATATTTTGCACTTTCAAAGTTCAGATTAAGATGACATCTTGCAGTGGTGACTTTAGATTAAGTTTATGCTGAAAATTGAGTTATTCCCATTTATTGCAGTGTTGAGTTCAAGTTGCAGGTCTTCACACCTGAATCTCGCAACTGTTTACACTCTTGAAAGTTTCTATTGCATCTTGTTTCCTCAGAGCTGCATGCTTACATTTTAAGAATTCTTTTCTCAATTCTGATTTTGTAAATTCTTAATTACAAGTCAATTTGCCTTTTTTTATTTTCATCTATTTCTTGACTTTTTACCGGAGTTTACCTCAAATCTGTTTCTCAATTCTGTCACTATTCCTCAGCTATAATCTGAAATACAAGCTCAGTTGCAAGAGCAATAGTCAGTTGTAAAAGTTGTAACTTTTTTTTTTGTGCTGCAGAATATCTATATACTGTATTCTATTTCTTTGCTTGGTCTATCTTGATTTACACTAATTTTATTTAATAGTACAAACTTTTCTTAAAGGTTCAATTTACTGTACCTGCTACACTGTTGCATGCATGCAACTTTTATAACTAATTGTGTTTTTAAGTGTTTTGAACTGATCGTATTGGTGCATATTAGTCTAAGATTTGTTCATGACAATGTATTGAACAAATATTTGACATGGAAGTTTTAGGCTTGTACGTTGAATTCATTGAATTTTTTTTAATAGAGGTTCAGTTAGATTTCTTGGTAAAAAAAAAAAAAAGCAATTTTCAGCTCCAAGTCGCTTGAAAGGTACAATTGCAGGAAGCAGTTGTGTTTTGTAGTACGATTTTAATTTTTTTTTTCTTTCTAGGATTGGCGTCCCAACTTGCATGTTACTTCGCCAACTGGTCTCAGTACAGACCTGATGTTGGCAAGTACATGCCATCTAGTGTGGATCCACATCTTTGCACTCATTTAATTTATGCATTCTCTGTTATTAATATTAAAAATAAATTGGCAACCTCCGAATGGAATGATGAGACTCTTTACCAGTCTTTCAATGCGCTAAAACAAAGGTGCACTGATTTTTCTGGCCATATATTAGTTTCAGCTTTACTGCGTAGTATAATCTTAATAGTTATTTATTTGCTGAAGGGCATTATAGTGAATGATAAATGTTTGACTTGACAGCAACCCCAACCTGAAAACTCTGTTGGCTGTCGGCACATTGAACTTGGGCTCAACTCAGTAAGTCCTGCTGTATTTTGTTGTTATATAAGGTATTTGCTATATTCTGTTGCTGTATGTTTCTCTCAATGACCTCAGATTCAGCAGAATGGTGTCCACGCCACAAAAGAGACGGACATTTATTGAGTCCAGTATCAAATTCCTGAGGACCCATGGATTCGATGGTCTGGATCTGGACTGGGAGTATCCTGGTTCTGGTGAAAGTCCTCCAGAAGACAAGCATAGATTCACTTTGCTCTGTAAGGTACAATATTGCATGAATATAATTAGATTTATCACTTATAATTCTATCTATGCTCTTTAAATAAGTTAATGGCATGATTTAATATTTGTGTGAAACTGTCCATGGTTAGTGTTTGTTATACAAGATTTTATTTATTTTTTTAATTTATTTTTTTATTTTATTTTATTTTTTTTAAGAAAATAGAACTACTTATTTACTTTCCCTCAGGTCGTTGAATGATTTTTTTTTTCCCTCTGTTTCATTCGATGACAACCTTAAATGTTCATGGAAGAATTTTGGATGTCTCTATCATTGGTGTAACCATTTAAATTGTGCAATTTGTAACCTGGTAAAAAGTAAAGAGCTTGAAAAGTGCCTTGAGGCACAACAGAACATTTTTAGATGGAGAAATTTTCAAGTCTTCCTAATTTACTGAGTAAATTTCTTATTACAGATGGTCTTGGAAGTAATATATAAAAACATTATATAATATAGTCAGGAGCTGTTCACTTAAGAGGGTTATCAGTTTAAGAAATTCAGATCCATGCACTGGATTATGCCAAAGTCCCTTTAAAATGAGTCCTCTCACTTGGTGGCCACCTTTGAAAATCCTCGAGCTGTGTGCTCGGACATTTTAGGGAAACTATAGGGAAACATCAAATTCTCTAACTGTTTGCCAAGTTTATGATTGTATAACGTATTTGGAATCACCAATAAAATAAACAACCATACGTTTCATTTTTTTTAAATGTTCGAATTAAACAAGACTTATTTTTTCAGGTTGCCCAAGCTAATGTGCATGCCCACTCAAAGAACGAGATACGACACCAACCTCATTTATGGCTATTCAACACATTATCCTCTGGAAATATCTTCGTCTGATTGCACTAGTCATCAGAAATGCACAACTATTTGTGGGCATCCGAGTACTTGCTGTCATTTGATTTTGACAGGACTGACTGTACCTCATGTTTTTTCTAACATTACATTTAATTTTTTTACATTTTAATCAATCCCCTCTCCCCCCCTCTACAATAATACATTCATTTAAAAGAGATTTCAAACTTTGTGGATCTTGTCTAAAGTTTTTACTTTGATTATAGTGTGTTTGACCACAAAAATATGTCTGGGCTGAGCTTCTCCTACAGAGAAATGTCTGTCTGTAGCAATGATGATTGGCTCCTGTTATATTAGGCAGGACTTTCTTCGCCATATTGGCCATTACAACTTTTTTTTTTTTTTTTTTTTTCCTTGTTCAAAACTATACAAGTTACATGTCTTGTGTATTTTTATAGTCTTTGTTCATGTGCAGTGTTGGAACTTGGAAGCATGGTCGCCATGTGTTAGCAACGCATTTAAAATACAAAGCCAAAAATGCAATGCAAGAGTAATACTAAAGATACCGAAAGTTAATCTTTTTTTAAATGGCAACACAAGCTACTTTGTCAGATGCCTAAAGCAATGCCTACAAGTCCAGTGTAAATCTGATCCTTTTAGAAGCCATGTTGCCAGTATTTAAAGCTTGGATACAAGCTGTAAAGTGCTATAAAAGGACCATAAATAACTTTCAAACATGTGATTATAACAGGAGCTTTTAAAAGCTTACCAGGCAGAGAGTAAAGCTACTAGACGCCCCAGACTCATGCTCACTGCTGCAGTGGCTGCTAGGAAAGGAATCATTGATGCTGGTTATGAAATTGCAGAAGTTAGCAAGTATGTGTTGGAGTTTTTCATTATTGTAAATAAACTTATTTCATGATTCATCTTTTAAAATTCAAATCTAATGATGATTCAGCTGCTTTTAACAAACCAAGCCCAATCTGACAAACTGATATTTCTCTCTGGTGATGCAGGTATTTGGATTTCATCAATATCATGACCTATGATTTCCACGGCTCATGGGAGAACGTTACTGGACACAACAGTCCTCTGTACAGAGACTCCAGAGACACAGGAGACCAAATCTACTACAATACTGTAAGAACGCTGTGTAATTGCCCTTACTTTGGCTTGAAAATGTAATCCGAGAAATGCGAGTACCGTGACTGTAGTAGGAGTCGAGCCTTCAATGTCATTTAATTCCACAGACGTCATTCTAACCTGTTGAGTTACTGGTCAGTTAACATTTGTTAATGCTTGAGCTTTAGTAACAAATGTGATCTATGCATCATTACTTTTTAAATGCAGGACTTTGCAATGACCTACTGGAGAGATCAGGGCGCTCCTGTGGAGAAGCTGAGGATGGGCTTTGCAGCATATGGAAGGACGTTTTGCTTGTCATCTGCAGTCAATGGACTTGGAGCTCCAGTTAGTGGTCCAGCATCAGCTGGAACATACACCAGAGAAGCTGGATACTGGTCCTATTATGAGGTCTAACCTTTAGTTTAAACGGTTTCATTGTGAAAATGATCAGATTGAATCGTATAATTACATTTCCTGACTGCGTCTCCCAACAGATCTGTACTTTCCTCCAAAGAGCCAGTGTGGAACAAATTGCTGATCAGAAAGTTCCTTATGCCACCGAAGGACTGAACTGGGTGGGATTTGATGACCAGAAAAGCTACGAGACAAAGGTGAGTATTCCAAAGTATAGAACAAATGTTCTCATGCTTTGAGTAACTAGGTCTGGTCTGTTTTAGGTGGACTACCTGAAGGAGAAAGGCTTTGGAGGAGCTTTTGTCTGGTCTCTGGATCTTGATGACTTCAGTGGTCAGTTCTGTGGGCAGGGCAAATACCCTCTTATTGGACACCTCCACACGCTGCTTAATATCAGCAACACTGGTAAAAACATCTCTGTGAAGCCCATTTCCACAACAAAACAAACAATTAATGTAGAATATTGGAACTTAATGTTGAAATTGAGAAAATGATGAGTAGCTGATATTTGACTATATAATTTTGACTATAGGCTACTGTAACTGATTTAGAATCAATAGTTTTATATTTCATAACTTTATACATCTCACAGGTGATATTATAACAATGATAGCTTAGTGCTACGAAATTTAGAATTGTCAGTCTTGATGACGTATCATATCACAATTGAAACTTTTAATCTCATTTCTGACTTGATTTTTAACTTTCACAATGACTTGGTATCTTTTCGAATGCATTTAGCATTCAAATAGCTATTTTTAAGCTATTTCCTCCACTTATATTTCCTTATAAGCCCATTTCCTCAAACCAAATAATTGATGTAGCATATTGCAATGTTAAAATTGAGTCCATTTTAATAGTTTCACAGATTGTATTCATTGAACGAATTTAAAATCTCCTTAATTGACTTAATATGCTATAAGTTTTGCTTGATCTAATCAATGTTATAATTTATGGCTGCTTTCTGCAGAATTCAGCTGCTATCTTGATCAAACACCTGGATTTGTTGAATAAAAGTCCCTTCAGATCTTACATGGTAGGCTTAGCTATGTTTGATCAGGATTGAAGCTCAACTCTTCAGGAAAGTAGATCTTAAGTAACAGGGTTGAGCACCCCTGGCTCAGTGACTTGTAATTAACTTCATTGCAAACTTATTGACTTTAAATAATTATGTAGCAATGAGTATCTCTTTCTTTTCAATAGCTGTTTTGGTCAAATCGACATTTTTACTTTGTCTTAAGTTGTACTTGTTGCTCTGTCGCGTAGTTTGATTTTTAGTATCATAATACAAGTAATTTAGCATAACCCCTCAGTTTTGCCAAAAATAGCTTCCTGACTGCACATATAGGGCTTATTTGCTCAAAAGTAAATGCAAGAATTAAAACGCTTTTATAACTGCAGTAAAGGAATTTAAGTTATGGTGCCATCTGATTTTGTAGCTTCCGATTCATTGTCACTGTGGACTTTAAGAAATATTAGACATTTGGATGTGGGCATTGACCTGTCAAGCCAATTATTTTAACAAGCTATTAAAAACGACACTGATTTTAATAATTGCAAAGCTGATAACATCAAATTCAAATTTCTTCCAGAGTTCAGACACCTTCCAAAAACAATCAAGTCTGGTGGGGCATCGGCAACAGGAAACATTGTTACCACAACACCTATTGTAAAGACTGTTACATCAGGATCAGACTTCTGTGCGGGCGGATTAGTGGGCATCTTTGCAAATCCAGATAATCCCATGACATTCATTCAGTGTGCCAATGGCAGGACCTTCATACAGAATTGTCCTGCAAAGACTGTCTTTGATCCCGACTGCTCATGCTGTAACTGGCCAAAGAATTAACATCTGTTAATCCCACAGTTGGACGCGAAGACTTTCAAATTATACGTTAAGTCCAATTACACAAAGGTGTTTCATGTAACAGATTTCATGTGTAAATCTGTGTGCCACAAGTTTTAACCCACAAACATCTTTGTATTTTGACTTCTGTTGTACCAAAGAGTTTTTCTACACTCCTTGTACAAACTTACCTCTATGTGCATCTGTTATTACTGTAGCTTGTGTGCATTCTAGACCAGGGGTGTTGGAGTTTATAGTTTCAGCACTTACATGTGGCTTTCAAACAAGCCTGATTAACTTTTAATTTGATCAGGAGTAGTTAGCTAAGGTTTAAGTTGTGCAGGGCTGTAGTACAACTGGTTTCTAGAGAGTCAAGGAAAAATTCTCTTGTGAATCAATGCCCCTTATGCATAATTGCAACTTTTAATAAAGAAATTGCAGAAAGTGACCTTTGAGTTCTTTGAATCTTAATATTAGTTTGTCTAATGTTATCTATGAGTATTCAAGTGTATTTATTTATTTAATTAAAAAAAATTATAAAAAAAATTATATAATGGAAACCTTATGATGACCACTTGAAGCTAATCCAGCTACTAGAAGTAGTGCTTAAATTGTCACAAGAATGCAGTGTTTAAGGCCTATAATTAAATAGAAAAAGAGGGAAAACTACTTTTTGAGGGTTAAAAAAAAAAAAAAACTTTAACATGGCTGGCTACGGGCCTGAATCTTTGACTTTAAATTCAGTGTTCTTTAGATTTCTCAAGCTTCGATAGAGTACAATTATACACCTAGATACTAATAACACTGATTAATTAGGATGCACAATCATTATTTTAATCGTCCTAGCAAATGTTGTCTTTTATTTTATATATATATATATATATATATATATATATAATTTTTTGTGCTAGGCCATTCAAGAGCTAATTATGGGTTTTGTGTGAACTGCATTTCAAGTAGTGTGCAACATTGTTTTAAAGTGACAATGATCAAATGATAAACTTGATTTGTGTATTGCCTTATACTTATACATGATATTGATAGGAATATAGTACATTACTGTACGTGCATTAACTTATGTAAAATATTGCCATTTGTCATCAAGGCAATTTGAATATAAACTTATAAATAGTCAAACATGAAAACAAAGCAGTACGTGAAAAATTTGATTCTTGGGGAGAAACAGGAGTGTTGACGGGTGTAAGTAAACAATACAGTTTTTTTTTTTTATAAGATTATTGCAAAACTACATAGCCTTGTGAAAGTTTGCTCCAAATATTATAACATATTAACTGGTTTCACACCTGAATTCAATTTCTCTATAGCCACTGCTCACCCAGGGCTGATTATTGCCACACCTGTTTGCAATCAAAAAAATTACTTGAATAGGACCTGTTTGACAAAACCAAGCGACCCTCAATAACTCTAATAATGCTGAGAGGCAAAGAAATTCCAAAACTTATAAAGAATTAAAATAATTGTGCTTTGCTGCTCTAGTCTAGAACCATGCAGAATAGTAAAGGACTGCTTTTCCTGATAATTTACTCAACCCCTTTGTCATGCAGGATGTTGATTTATTGCTTTCTTTAAAAATTAATAAATGTATAACAGAGTGATAAGGGAGTGAGCAAATTATCAGCAACCTTTCATTCTGGAAGTAGACTAATAGGTGTGCAAACAGGTTAACTATAAATACGTAATCCATTGAAACAAATGCAGAAGTAATGGCATTAATGTTGCCCATTGTACTTCTCCAATCAGATACACGCTATGGTTTGTTTACCATTTCCTCTTTTAAATTGAATTCCTTTGTTCATTGCTAGATCTGCCCTGGCTAGCTCCAGGTTTTTTTGTAAATGGATAAATAATTATGATATCTATATAATATTTAAAACCCACTGGAACCTTTTTTTTTTTTATATGTCGCCGACCTGATTTTACCAAGTAGGACATGTTCCTGGATTAACAGCCATGTTGATCCTGGAACAAATTTCCAATCAGTCGATCATAATTATGGGATATATTTAAGTTTAGGCTTATAGTTAGGTTTGTGTATTTCTACGTAATTGCTTTCCAATTATTATTCTTCCCTTCTGATTTTGATTATGGTTTGGTTTAGGGGTAGGGAATGTGTAAGGATTACTTTTTCAGTTGTGTTCTAGGACCAACATGGATGTTAACCCATGATTGCATCTTACTTACGACTTGCATTATATATTTTGCTGACTTGTGTAGGCCCACTTTCATTATCCCAAATGTTCAAATGCAGAAAAACAATCAATTTTAACTTTGCAAGGATCATGTTGTCATAGTGATAATGAGGTCACCCATGATTTTCTAGGGAGCACTGTAAAAAGTGCTACACTCACAAAGTTGGTTCTATCTACTTTAAATAATTGCAATCTAGTTAATTTTATTTGTTTTATACCAAAAAAATAAAATTTGCTTCCTCTTAACTTAAAATATATCAGTTTTTATATAACTGTATATTTTGAATAAAACTAATGCAATTTATTTGAGCAGATTTTTTTACGTGGTTATTGTGTAGAATAAATGTTATAAAAGTGAGTTGACACAGACAATTTATTAGAGCAGCTGTCGATGTGGGCAGGTGTTCATAAAACGTGATTTTAATAGTTATGCGTGACTCCTTTTTCATTGCCCGGGATTTAGCAGGCAGACGCAGCTTCTGCAATGGTCGACATTAACTGCTCCCAGCAGCGGATCTGATTAACACGGTAAGTTGCAAATGTAGCCGAATGATAATTGTAAGGTCATGCAAAACTGCTGTCTTCGCTAGGCAGGTGAGGTTTTAGCTTTGTAAATTGTACTGTAGCCTTAGGTATGTTAACAGTTAGACTGCTCTCACATGGAAAGCTAAGTTGGCTAACGCTAACCAACGCTAGTTTATGCTAACGATTAAAAGTGATATTATTGAGAAAAATAGTGAAAGTAGTTTTAAAACAAATAGTAGGTATAACTAACGTTACAGAACCGATTAACAAGGTCACTGGTGGGCGGTCGGGCTGTGGGGGTTCAGTTTGTTAGCGCTAACTTAGCTAAAGTTAGCTCACCCAAGTTATAGCAGCACATTAAGGATGGATATTAAATGCAGAAACATATGCAACAGTTAAGTAGTTTGTGTTTAACGTAAGAGAAAGTACAACTTAAAGTTTGTGTTTTAGAGATTTATTCCATAAGTTTTTTTTAATGCTGCATAGTGAATAAATTACAGATTTACAATTTATTTTAACTTAAATTACATTTACTGATGTTTACAGAACCATTTAAACTGTATGCACCTCATTCTAAAATGCATGTTCTTGGTCTTTAGATACCAAAGTGATTTTGTTACCTGTGGATCTTCAAACTTCACATCCAGGTAAGAAAAACATTAGATACAACTACAGCTATAATTATTTGCAGGTAAGTAAAACATTGGTAAAATTGCAAACAATAGTGGGCTCCATAGAATTAACCTACATTTGATATCTGAAGATTTTTTTTATGTGTGCAACAGTAAAAACAGTAAAAAAAAAAATAGATATCCTAATGCAGTTTCTTATTATCTGTCAGTCTTTCAATAAAGCTAACTGATAACACTAAATCACTGAACTGTCATTTGCCAGTCACATTAAATTTATAGAAAAAGTCAATTAAATGTAGCTTTAGCAAAAAATTAATGTAAACCTTAATGTAATGTGTAAAATGGCAATGTATTTATTTATTTATTTAATAGAATTTGTATTATGACGTGCAAAGTTTGGTGCAAAATGAAGATGACGATTAAATTATAGAATTTGTATTCTATAATTTTCATATAGCCGTTTTCAAACAGTTTTAATATCTAAATTGCATGCACATTCTTATGCTTTATAAGTTGCCAAACTTACTAAAGGTAACTTACTAAGGTAATTTTTAACTGATAAACTAAGGTGTTTCATCCATGCATCATTCTCACTGCACTTTTGTAACTTCACTTGTAGTTATTTCCTATTCAGTATTTAGCTATTTAATGTTGTTTGGTATCAACCACCTGAACTCCTGTTTCTTTTTGTCTCTACCAATAGAGTTGTGAGGAATCAGAGGTGCATGCAGCTGCCCACAAGAAAAATTTGCCATCAGCCCAACACAGTTTGGATTATCATAGGACTGTCAGAGGTTTGCCAAACCTGTCAAATGCATGATGGCTCCTGTTTGGACTTACCGATGTCCTCGACTTCAAGTATCCATCAAAACTGTATACATTTGAGATATATCAGAGACTCTTTGTGGGGCTGGACATTATGCATCCTAAATCTTCATCAAAATATGCAAATCTCCTCACTGAGTTGCCTTAGATGATTTCTCAATAGGATCTGGTATTATTAATGTTTTTATTTATGTATTGTGTACGTGTAGCCACATTAATGGCCTATTTTGTAGTCACTATTAAAAGGAACATTGATTGATATTGAATACATGTTATGGTCTTTAATCCATCTTCCCATTCTTATTTAATTGTTATTGACAGGAAAGTCTGTTTATCTGTTTTTCCTAGTGTATATTGTGCTTACAATATAGAAACGAAGATTTATTTTCCAAGGTTACAGCCAGAAGTTAATTGAATTCATTTTAAATGACATATGCATGGTTAATTTTATTTAGATAATTAAGTTCATAATACTTAATTAAAATAAGTACAGTCAACATATAGCAATGTATAAGTAAGTTAAGTTTAACAAAAAAAGTAAGTTTATCTGATTTGAGTAATTTTAGAAATATTAGTTGGCTCAACTTAATTTTATTGCATTTGTTTTAAGCAATGTTTTAGTGTTTAAAATACTTAAAAAAGGCTGGAAGTTGAATCAACCTAAAACGTCCGATGCAACCACTTGCCTCACTTTTTATAAGTTAGATCTAGGTAACATTTTTTACAGTGAGTCTGCGGTGTCTTAAAGTATTAAAAGTTGATCAATCAGAGTTGAGAAATTTAAGGCCCTTAAAGTATTAAAGTCTTAAGTGCTATTTTGCAAGATATTAAATTTGTATATAATTTTTGAATATGCAATGTATGGTTGTATAATAAAGTTTGCCTCTGACAATATCAGGATGTTGTGTAGTCAATGAAATCAATAAAATCCTACTAGATTTGACATCCTGCTGCTTTGTTTACTCCAATAATCAAGGCAACATCATGATTTCTGCAGTTCTTTAGGTGCCAACCTGCTGAATTAAATGGATTTAATAGATTTTTATTCAGTATATGAATAATGTTTTAGTTTTGGAATAGTTTTTTACATTAATATTTAAGTTCAAAACTCACCAGTGTTTCTGGTAGAAACCTAAAGTGATTTTACTTCTTAAAATATATGGAACGAGTCTTTAAAAAGGTCTTAAGTTATTGGATTTCATTCTCTGATTCCTGTGTATACTCTATTTTCTGTATGGCTTTACAAAATAACTTAGCGTTTAGTTCGTTGATACCAAACCGAGGGGATAAAGAACCGCCCAAGGTGATCTGAGTTCGAGTCTTAGCCCGAGGTTTTTTGTTGATTCTTACTCTCTCTTTAAATGAATAAATACATATTAATTCATTTATTTTCTTTTCGGCTAAGTCCCTTTATTAATCTGGGGTCGCCACAGTGGAATTAACCGCCAAATTATCCAGCACATGTTTTACGCAGCAGATGCCCTTCCACCTGCAACCCAACACTGGTAAACACCCTCACACTCCTGCATACACTCACATACACTACTGCCAATTTAGCTTATTCAATTCACCCATACCATGTCTTTGGACCATGAGGGAAACCAGAGCACCTGGAGAAAACCCAATCAAGCACAATGAGATTATACATACTACACACAGAAATGCCGACTGACCCAGCCAAGGCTCAAACCAGCGACCTTGTTGCTGGTGAGGCATTGTGCTACCCATTGCGCCACCATGCAAGACTGCACAGAGCAGCATTATAACAGAACTTTAAACTGTATTCAGTAAGATAAAATTATGATCACATGATCACAACCCAAAAAATCGGAGGCAGTCGAAACCTTTCAAAATAAAACTTGAGAATAATTATTGGTAAGTAACACATTCACTCTTATTTCTTCTATTTTCTAAATTCAAACTGTATATGCCCAGGAAAGCATCCACATTTATGTGTAGCATTAATAATGTAAATGATTATAAAGGAATGTTGTTTATTTAATTTAATTTTATTTCTTGCACTAAATTGGACTTGGGGATAACTAAAAAAAAAAAAAAAAAATTATAATGTATTGCTAATGTAATGCAAAATGACATTATTATACGTTATATTACATGTGTGTACACTATATATCTTATATATCTCAGTGTAGAAAATTATTTTACTAATGCAGGTTAATACTATTACTACTAATAGTTTTTGTTTGTTTGTTTGATATAATCCATTTAAATAAGTTGTATAATATAGCTAGTACTAATATAATCTTACATGTTGACAATAGAAGAAACGAGAAGTCTAAAAAAAATGCGTAAGAATTAATGGTGGCATTTATTGCTGTCGTAAAGATGTATAGTGAAGAGAAAACCTTTTTTATTTCACCTCTGCTTCCTGGTCTAGGTTTATGATAACCCAACAGTTAAACAATGTGTATATCTTTGGGTTTGAAGAATAAATTTGAGACCATAGTGTGTCCCTTTCTGATGTTTTACGTGGAAACTTTTGATTGAGACATTGAGGCTTAGATAAGGGAACAAGCACTCATACAATTACAATGCAAAAAAGAATGTTGCTTTCCCAACAGTGACATCAACCAGGCAAGATGGGAGAAAAAATCAGCTCTTGTGTGTTTTAGTTAATCATTGTATCATGCAGAAGTGAGGTCAGTGTGTTGGGGGTAAAAGGAAGTAATATAAACAACAATTTCTTCTATCATACATCATTAGCAGACTGATACTCTTGGCTGAGACAACCATCGCTTGAAGATGAGCAGATTCATTTTTATAGCCAGTAAGTGATTGTTGATCTTACAGAACATACTTTTTAATAAAGATGTTGACGGTTCATTTTTACCTCTTTTCAGGCTTTTCACTGGCATTGTGTCACTTTGGTAAGTTTTCTATTTATTTGTTTCGTAAGATTCCAGTAATACTTTATTTTAATGGTCCCAATTGCACATTTTGTTGACTAAAAGTTTCATCTCAACATGCCAATTACTTCTTTTTTGAGTATTAGTAGACTGTCTGCTCAATATCTGTTGATATTGCTCCTTCAACAGACATTTAACTGACTATTAGAAACTTTTCAAGCACAGTTTAAGTCTGAATTATTAGCCCCCTGTTTCTTTTTCCCCCGATTGAGGTTTAACGGATAGATTTGTTCAATACATTTCTACACATAATAGTTTTAATAACTCCTTTCTAATAACTTATTTATTTCATATTTACCATGATGACAGTAAACAATCTTTTCCTATATATTTTTCAACACACTTAAATACAGCTTAAAGTGACATTTAAAGGCTTAACTATGTTAATTAGGTTAACTAGGTAGGTTAGGGTAATTAGGCAAGTTATTAAATAACGATAGTTTATTCAGTAGGGTATCAAAACAAAGTATAGCATAAAGGGGCTGATAATTTTAACCTTAAAATGGCTTTTAAAAAATAAAAACTGCTTTTATTTTAGCCAAAATAAAACAAACAAGACTTTCTCAAGAAGAAAAAAATATTATCGGACATACTGTGAAAATTTAGAAAACATAATTTAGAAAATATTTTTAAAAAATTCCAAGGAGGCTAATAATTCTGACTTCAACTATACATGTCAACTTACACTAACCCTTGAGGCTCTATTTTAATGGTGTAGGTGCAAAGTCTGAAGCTCAGGGCGCAAAAGCATTAAGGGCTTGTCAGAATCCACTTGCTGTTTTAAAACTTGCTGTTTTAAAGATGGAAAAAATACGCTCTGCGCTGCAGCTCATGGTCTAACAGGGCTGAGCTTATTCTCCTAATGAGTTATGGGTGTGTTTTGAGCATTAAACAATCAGAGTCTCATCTCCCATTCCCTTTAAAATGGCGCATTTGCTATTTACATGGAGGACTTTGTAAGTGTAAAAACTGAACACTTCACCAGCGAGAAAACAGACCATCTGCAGTTTAAAAATTAAAAATGAGCCTCCTCCATTTGGTCTTTACTTTTACTTTCTCTCTTTTGTGGATAAGGAAACGTGTTGGATGCACTCACTAAAGACAACCATAAGCTTACATAATTAATTTTGCTTGGGAAAATGGGAGAATTGAGGTTGCATTGATCTGAAAATAGCAACATGTCATGGAAACATGTCTTATGCCTTATTGAGCCCTATACCTAACCCCAACCTAACAGTCTACTTAAAATCTAATGAGAATTATTTGGCATGTAGATGCAGTGTAACTTAAATAAAAAAAATGTGTTAAAATGACCATCAAAATGTCATATTGTGTATATTATTGATAACAAATTTCTTCTCATGTGTTTGTATACCAATTCTGACTCTTTTTGTACAAAACTGCTAATTTGCATATTGGAGTATTGAGTTTTTCCAGAGTTCAGATTTGAGGGTTAACATTAAAATTTTAAGATTTATAGCAGTTTTTAACTTTACCCTCAGGTATTTAAAAGTTTCATTCCCAAACTTCAGAATTACATTTATCTCATGCTATTCTTCCCCTATAGATTGCCAAAGTTTTAACCTAAGACGTTTGACTTTTTTTTTTGCAATTCTGAGTTTACATTCCACTAGTTTGTTTTCTCTGAATTACAAATATACAGTGCTCAGCATATATAAGTACACCCCCCACAAATCTATCTTTTAAATTAATATTTTCTATAGGATGTTTTTACCATATTATATTTGTGCATATAGATTAGATTATTCAGTAATGAAGCCAAATCTAGAGCTTATCTAACAAAATAACTTACAATATTGGTTTAAAGTTAGTAGCCCAAATTAGGTATAGAAAATTATTAAATGAAATTTTAAAAATTAGCAAAAATTTAGAGAAACAAAAATATATAGAATTTTGTTAATGTTGTTGTTATTTATTTCTTTTTTGAATGAATTTACATGTATTATCTTTCCATTCTAAAGATGTTTTGTGACCACAATATTATTTTAATAAATATATCTGTAAAGACTAAGCAGAAAAGAAAATGAATAAATGAAAACATCTGTTTAATAAATCTGTTTCGTTCAAATGCACCAATATATATTACTAATATTCACTGGGAAACAAATGAAAATATTCATTTTTAAAATGGTGTTTACTCATTTATGCTGAGCACCTACATACATACATAATTAGAAATTAAGATTTTAAACCTTTTTAAAACACAATTATGCTTAAAAGACTAAAAATGCCATGAGTAACTGCATACCTAACTGAGGTTGCTTCAAACACATAACAGGAGTCCTACATATTAAAACATTTCTTTTTTAGCTATAATTGATCTCCATACCGCATATATTTACATGTTTGGTGGGAATATGCCACGGGTAGATGTACAAAAGCAGGGTAATGTAAATGTGCTGTGTGTGTGTGTGTGTATGTGTGTGTGTGCTTGCGTGCGTGCGTGCCAGAAGTTGCCTGCTCTTGTATCGTAAGTTTTATTTCTGTGTGGTGATGTACTTCCAACTAAAATGGAAATATTAAGTAGGGCATATATAAGGGTATAAACCTTTTATATATACAGTATATTTATATAAATATATATGTATTTGAAGCTGAAACTACACAGACACATACTAAGAACACCAAAGATGTATTTAACATCTTGTAAAAAAGGGGCAAAATGGGTGTAAAATATGTATATACATGTATGTGTGTATATATGCTTTTTATTTGTTTGTTCCAGGATTGGCCTCCCAACTTATATGTTACTTCACCAACTGGTCTCAGTACAGACCTGATGTTGGCAAGTACATGCCATCCAATGTGGATCCACATCTGTGCACTCATTTAATTTATGCCTTTTCCATTATTAATAATGAAAATAAACTGACAACCTACGAATGGAATGATGAAACTCTCTACCAGTCCTTTAATGGCCTAAAACAAAGGTGCGCTTATGTTTTTTCCATGCATATATTTGTTTAATCTACTATGTAATGTAATCCTAAAAGTCACTATTTGCTCTAGAGTATTATAGTGAAGAATAATGCTAAATGTTTAACTTAACAGTAACTCCAACCTGAAAACTCTGTTGGCTGTTGGTGGATGGGAATTCGGCTCAGCTCAGTAAGTTCTGCTGTATTTTGATAGATCAGAATGTGTTACAGATATAACCCTCGTTCCACAAAGAAGGAAATGGAAATGTTATGTTGGTACAACAATACTCAACAACAATTGGGTTATTGGCAGATAACTATTCACTCTAAGAAAGAGGTCTGACTCAAAAGCTGCGGTCACACTGGGCTTTTCCTCCCATAGACTTTCATTCATACGCAAGCGAATGCGTCAGACCGGAAACACAGGGTCATGGTCTAGTTTTGCAGGTTGCTGTGGTGCAAAGTTCAAGCTTGGTGAACTCTGACCTGCGAAATCGCATCACTTGACTGCGTGAGACCAATCGAGGATCAAAACATGACATCTCTGGACAGAGATTTAAAACATGGAGCAATCGCTCGCTTTTTAAATGTCTAATCATGTTGTTTAATCCCGCCCCTTTTCGCAGCTCCGCACAGCAGAAACTCTAGTGTGACCGTAGCTTAAAATGTATAAACAATGGCCAATAAATTGCCTATGGAATTGGCAAATGTAGCTTCACAAGTGCAGCCACTCTGTTATTAGGGGAGTATATAAGGCGCAGCGGCAGAGTAGCACGTCAGGCTACAGCTAAGGAGCCAAGCGCAACTTAACAATCAGCTGGTGATTTGGCTACTGTGGCAACAAGAGATAACATCTGTAACTGAGACATTCCAATTCAGTTGGTCACTACAAGTTATGTTGAAACAACAGATTGGGGAATGTATTTAAAGTGCCACAGCAGCTGAATCTGTAACACATTTAGGGCAATGTGTGCCAAGCAGGAAGCGTGAGGATAAAAACACCACCTAAGGTGTAACCATCCAATGTGTGCCAAGCAGGAAGCGTGAGCATAAAAACACCACCAAATGTGCAACAATCCAATGTCACCAGGCTCCAATTAATGAAATATGGAAATATATTTACAATTTAGGAAGCATTTTAATTTGATTTTAGCCAGCTAATTTAAGGCTAGGTGTTTTAGTTGTACGACTGCGGAGGCCACTCACTTCCCAAAATTGCCCAGACTAAATGACAAATATGCACATATGGGCTAGCCCTATCCAGGGGGAGCACTACATATGAGTAAGATGGTTGGCTGGTAGGGAAGACAGGTTCACCTATGGAGGGGGATCTCACCATGACTGACTGATATATTTGGCATTACTAAGTGGGGATCACGCATAGCTGGAACAGTTTGACCAACTGGGAATGCCCAGTCCTTGTGAGGAGACACCCGGTAGCTCCCACTCAGATTCTCTTACCTGGCCGAGTGGTCGCTGATTTGCAATCTCATCTTATCAACAGGCATGCTCTTGCAGTGAGGGCATGAATTGCTCACTTCTTCAACATGCTGCACCCCAGTCATGTTATATAGTGCTCATGTCTGGAGTCAGAAAACTACCACATCCAGCAGTTGGAATAACATTGAAAGACATTATTTAGCTCTCTAAGGAAATCTGCTTTCTTTTACTGCTCTTTTTGTAATTCAGTGAAGGACCCAGGGACTGAGAAAACATTCAGACTTGACCGCTGCTGAATGCTTGCAAAAACAGCTCTTCAGACATGTGAAGGCTCTTAAGCAAATTCTGATGTGCTGCTCTGCATGTGTGCCTGAAATACTTCTCTAATGACAGATTGGCTGCACCGCTGGAGCTGCACTCACCAATTCCATATGTATTTTTTATGCATTTCAGAGTAATTGTTTATCTGGTGAAAATCTTTTGTTCCAGCATAATGCTGCGGTCACACTAGAGTTTGAGCATGTGAAATTCTGTAGTACGTCTCTGCGAAAAGGTGTGGGATTAAACAAGAATATTAGACATTTTAAAAAAAAGCTAGCGATTGGTCCATATTTAAAATTTCTGTACAGAGAGGTCATGTTTTGGTCCTCGGTTGGTCTCACGCAGTCAAGTGATGCAATTTTGCTGGTCAAAGTTCATTAAGCTTGAACTTTGCAATGCATTGAACTGCAAAACTTGTCGCATGAGCTTGCATTTCTGGTCTGACGCATTCGCGTATGTATGAATCTAAGTCTACAGGGAGAAAAGTATAGAGTGACCGGCGACCGCAGCTTAACTTGTAGTAACCAACTGAAGCAGAACTGTGTTTCTTTCACCTTCATGAAGCTTCTCTCCTCATTGTGATCTCAGGTTTAGCAGCATGGTCTCCATGCCACAAAACAGACAGACCTTTATTCAGTCCAGTATCACATTTCTGAGGACCCATGGATTTGACGGTCTGGATCTGGACTGGGAGTATCCTGGTTCTCGTGGAAGTCCTCCAGAAGACAAGCAGAGATTCACTTTGCTCTGTAAGGTACATGAACATTTATGGCTTCTTTGTCACAATGTTTTATATCAAAACCAACGATATTCTCAGTCATAGAAATAAGGTTTTGGAGAAAAACAATTTTCCCCTACTCTTACAGAGAGGAAACACTGAGAAGGAAGAAGCGCTACAATAAATCTGTATCTCATCAGTTTAACATTGTAGTTTATCAGTTTAGCATGTTTTAGCATACAGATAAGAAAAAGAAGAGGACCTAGAACAGAGCCTTGAGGTACACCAGAACAGATTAGACAGAGACAATTACATTATCTACATATATTAAGTACATTTTACTTCAAATCCTTAAATTCTCTTTGACTAAGGAAAGAAAGTCGTGTACATTTCAGATGGCCTTGTGGGTGAAAACAAAAATCAGGAACAGTTCAATTAAGTGACAATGAATTACATTTTTTATTGTTTTATTGTAATAACAACAGGACTTACACGGCATGACCTCCACAAGATTCTTTCAAACCTGACATTGATATTCTTCTGCAGTTTGACTGAACATGATCAGAGTCAAATTTATTTGATTAGTGTTTCAGAAATAACAAAAACGGTTTCTTATTAATTTTATGTCATGACAATTATTTTAAATTTTAAACACTCTAATGCTTTGATTGTATTCCAGGTTTATCCTAAATTCTAAATCTAAAATTTTTGACAAGTAAGAAGATTTTTCATAGAACATGAACTAGAAAATCAGACCTTAATGTTTTACCTAATGACCTACATATGTGATCGTAACAGGAGCTTGTAGAAGCTTATCAGGCAGAGAGTGCAGCCACTGGACGCCCCAGACTCATGCTCACTGCTGCAGTGGCTGCTGTGAAAGGAATCATTGACGCTGGTTATGAAATTGCAGAAATTGCCAAGTATGTGTTCTTGAAGGGTTTATGTTCATAATGAATCATGGATTGGGTTAATTGACAAAGTCTCTTAAAATGCTAATCAAATGATGATTCAGCTGCTTTTAACAAACCAAACCCAATCTGACTGAAACTGATATTTTCCTCTGGTGATTCAGGTATTTGGACTTCATCAATATCATGACCTATGATTTCCACGGCTCACAGGACAACATCACTGGACACAATAGTCCTCTGTACAGAGACTCTGGAGACACAGGAGACCAAATCTACTACAATACTGTAAGAGGAACAGATTTTACTGTTTTATGAAAATACTGTATAACAGCATGTACAAAACAAAAACATTTATTTGACAAATATATCTTTTGAAAAAATTATAAAAGTCTTAACTTTTTATAGATGTCTTGACATTCATACTATATAAAGATGTACCTTTATTAACTGTGATGTTTAAATAAAATTTTGGTAGCTATTCAGATATCTTCAATGCAACACTTGAGTCACTGCAGGTTAGAATAGTCTAGAAACACAACAGCAAATAATTAAATGCTCATGACAATGCAGGACTTTGCAATGAACTACTGGCGAGATCAGGGCGCTCCTGTGGAGAAGCTCAGGATGGGCTTTGCTGCGTATGGAAGAACGTTTCGCCTGTCGTCTGCGGACAATGGAGTTGGAGCTCCAGCTAGTGGTGCTGCTTTAGCTGGAACATACACCAGAGAAGCTGGATTCTGGTCCTATTATGAGGTCTAATCTTCAGCCTTAAAGCATAATTTTTATTGTGGAAATACAATCAGAAGATTTCCTGACAGATCGTCTCCCAACAGATCTGTACTTTTCTACAAGGAGCCATTGTGCAACAGATTGTTGATCAGAAAGTTCCTTATGCAACAAAAGGACAGGAGTGGGTGGGATTTGATGACCAGGAAAGCTATGAGACTAAGGTGAGTATGCTAAAGTATAAAACATAAATGTATTTCTCATGCTCTCGGTAACTAGGTCTGGTCTGTTTTAGGTGGACTACCTGAAGGAGAAAGGCTTTGGAGGAGCTTTTGTCTGGTCTCTGGATCTTGATGACTTCAGTGGTCAGTTCTGTGGGCAGGGCAAATACCCTCTTATTGGACACCTCCACACGCTGCTTAATATCAGCAACACTGGTAAAAACATCTCTGTGAAGCCCATTATGATGATATTAGTGCCATTAAATCATTGTGATTGACCAGAACCAATTATTTCTGCAAACCATCCAAGCTGATTAATACTTTTAAGAGAAAATATAAAATTCTAATTTTTTCCTGCAGATTTCCCATCTCTCCCCCCAAGCACAACAGATAAGGCCAGTGGGACCTCTACAACAGCATCTGCTGCTGTACCTCATACCACAATACCTCCTGTTGTACCGACAGCTCCCTCAGGATCAGACTTCTGTGCAAGCAGATCAGAGGGCATCTATGCGAATCCAGCTGATCCCAAAACATTCATTCAGTGTGCCAATGGCAGGACCTTCATACAGAATTGTCCTGCAACAACAGTTTTTGATCCTGACTGCACATGCTGTAACTGGCCTAAGAAATAAGCACACTAATATCACTGATTATCACAAAGCATAATCATTAGTAGCCCACAGTCAGACACAGCACTTTTTTCAAATTATACTTCATTTGGTTCGAAATACAAAGGGGTTTGATGCATGTGAATCACAACAGATTTTGTATTTCACTTAGTATAAATCTGTGTGCTATACGTTTTAACCCACATAAACATCATTGTATTCATTCATGCTACAGTTGAGTTTGTTTTAAAGAACTGCATTGCTATTATTGGATTTATGTTGATGTAATTAATTTTTGCAATGCCGCTTCTGTCCTTTTTGTGTGCAAAGGGGATGTTCACTGATGTTATAGCAACCTTTACATATTTAAAATGTGTGGTTACCCCTAAATTTATGAATAAAAATATGTTTACTGCAAGTATATCTGTTATTTTAGGGTGATAAATAAAAAACATGACACGATCCTTAGATGATAAATGTACAGCATGTAATATAAACCTTATTTCAGGGATAATAATTAATATTAAATTATGTTTTACTCATAAATGTAAGAATTTATTTATGCCTGAAATCATTTACAGACATCTATTTAGACTACAATAAAACAACCTAAAACCAATGACACCAATAAGATTTCAATATAATGATAAACATCCAACTTCTTTCATAGTTGTTTATGTTCCAGACATGGTTTTTTAAGTGCAGAGACATTTAATTTGGTGTTTGTGTGTTTGGTGTTTCTCCAGTTTTTTAAAAAGACTTAATTGTTCAAATAATAAGCTTGGTATGGCTATTGGTGTACTGCATTATACTTACACATATTCATTCTATTCTAGGATTTTGGGCAAGAGACAACTAATCCATTGTATTTTGTGTGAGTTGTTTTGAGAAATGAGCCGTTTTGCATATCTCAATAATGATTCGAGAAATGTACCGAAGCGACTGAGAATAATAAAATATTGCATTCTCCTAAGGCCCACATGGTCATCTATGGAATAAAAAGGTTATTGCAACATTTTTAATCTTTAAGTTCTAAATAATAAAATCACAATTCTAACTTCATATCTTGCAATTCTGATAAATAAAGTCTCAATTTTGTGATATAAACTCATGTGAAATAGAATTGTCACTTTATAACTCAAAATTGCGACTTTAAATTCTGAGATTAAAGTCGCAATAACCTTTTTATTTCTTATTTAGAGGCAGAAGCCGGCTTTCATACACACCAATCCCATAATTTCATGATTAAACAATTGACTTTTTTCTTTTATGGTTTTTTTTTTACCCATCAAATTAAAAAAGGCTAGAGAGATTAAAACTACACCATGGTATAATAGTCATACTTGCACTCTCAAAACAGCAACCCGTGCCCTGGAACGTAAATGGAAAAAAAACTAATTTAGAGGTCTTTAGAATTGCGTACAAAGACAGTATGTCCAGCTATAGGAGGGCTCTAAAATCAGCCAGGGCTGAGCATCCCCGCAAACTGATAGAAAATAATCATAACAATCCTAGATTTTTATTTAACACAATTGCTAAATTAGCAAATAATCGGTCATCCTTGAAACAAAATGTTCCACCGCAAATTAGTAGTGATGACTTTTTTTTTTGTGGTAAAATAGAAGGCTTTAGACAGAAAATAGAAAATGTTAAACTTTCTGCACCAGCTTATACTCCAAATCCTGTAAATATTTCACTGAATCATAATAATAACCTACACTGCTTCAAAATCATAGAACAGGAAGAGCTAGATAAAATTATAAATAAATAGCTCTAAACCAGCTATGTGTATGCTGTACTCAATTCCAACAAAATTACTGAAAGAATTGCTGCTACCTGCTATAGGAGAACCTCTTCTTAACATTATCAACTCTTCTTTATCTATAGGCCATGTTCCAAACTCTTACAAGCTAGCTGTTATTAAGCCTATTATTAAGAAACCACAACTGGACCCCAACAACTTAGCTAACTATAGGCCTATTTCAAATCTTCCATTTATGTCTAAAATACTAGAAAAAGTTGTTTCTACTCAATTTTGCTCCTTTCTGCAGACAAACAATATTTTTGAAGTGCTTCAGTCAGGGTACAGGGCTCATCGCAGTACAGAAACTGCATTAGTGAAAATAACCAATGATTTACTCTTAGCTGCTGACCAAGGGTGCATCTCGCTATTAGTTGTACTTGATCTTCGTGCGGCATTTGACACCATTGACAACAATATCCTCATAAATCGCTTAAAGTCTACAGGTGTCCAGGGACAAGCTCTACAATGGTTTAAGTCATACTTATTTTACCGTTACCAGTTTGTTAATATTAATGGACAGCCTTCACAAGTCAGCCCAGTAAAGTATGGGGTGCCTCAAGGATCAGTTTTAGGCCCTTTGCTGTTTACAATTTACATGCTGCCAGTGGAAGACATTATTATAAGACATGGAATCAGCTTTCATTGCTATGCAGATGATACTCAATTATATATTTCAACTAAACCTGATGAGATGTCTGAACTGTCTAAGCTAACTGAGTGTTTTAGAATTGTTAAGACTGGATGACCAACAGTTTTCTTCTCTTACACAGCAGATCTCGTAACTCAATCTACAATTAGAGGGATACAAAGTTAGCGTTAGCTCTACTATAAAAGATCTGGGTGTCATAATAGACAGCAATCTAACTTTTGAAAACCATGTATCCCATGTCACAAAAACTGCCTTCTTTCATCTGAGAAATATCGCTAAATTACGAAGTATGCTATCAATCTCTGATGCAGAAAAGCTAGTCCACGCTTTTATGACTTCTAGGCTGGATTACTGTAATGCTCTGTTTGCTGGCTGCCCAGCATCCTCTATTAACAAACCTCAATTAGTACAAAATGCAGCAGCCAGAGTTCTTACCAGGTCTAGAAAATATGACCATATCAACCCAATTTTATCCTCCTTACACTGGCTGCCTGTTAAGTTTCATATTGAATTTAAAATATTACTTCTCACCTATAAAGCTCTAAATAATCTAGCTCCTGTTTATCTAACCAACCCTCTGTCTCGCTACAATCCAGCTTGCTCTTTAAGATTTCAAAACTCAGGGCTTCTGGTAGTACCTAGAAAAGCAAAGTCAAGTAAAGGAGGTCGAGCCTTCTCATTTATGGCTCCTAAACTCTGGAATATCCTTCCTGATAATGTCCGAGGCTCAGACACACTTTCTCAGTTCAAAACTAGATTAAAGACCTATCTGTTTAGTAAAGCATACACTCAATGCATCACTTAACGGGTTTCCACAAAAGTTTCTGCATCTTGTTTATATACATTGAACAGCAGCTACGCTAATTATTCTCTTTATTCTCCATTTCCACCTGGGGATACTCATGCCGAGGTCCTCAAATTATGCGGTGTCACTGATTGGATCCAAGAGAAGCGACGAGATGATCCCAAGGTGTTCATATCCGGGACCAGGCCGTATCCTGAGCTGCTGCTGCGCTTTTGGTCATAGGGGAGTGGAGAGCATGAGACTGATTCCAGTGATGCTCCAGGGACAGACGAGTCTTCGCTCAGGTCAGCTTCCAGCCTCCACCGCTGAGACTGCAGCTCTGCACAAGACTTTTGGCTAGCGGAGAAATTAAAATGGTCGTGCCCAACTGAGTCTGGTTTCTCTCAAGATTTTTTTTCTTCACTCTCCTATTGGTGGTTTTTTTCCCTCTCCGCTGTCGCCACTGGCTTGCATGGTTCAGGATCTGTAAAGCTAGGCATCAATGAATTTGCTCTTCAGTGTTTGGACTCTCAGTAATGATTTCAAACCACACTGAACTGAACTAAACTGAACTGAACTTAAACACTAAAACTGAACTACCCTGATCCAGTTACTATGACCATTTATGTGAAGCTGCTTTGACACAATCTACATTGTAAAAGCGCTATACAAATAAAGCTGAATTGAATTGAATAGAGTGTATCATGTGTGTATAAGTATAGAGTGTGCATATGTATAAATTTTATCATGTATGTACATGTATATGTGTAGAGTGTATCAAGTGTGCATATGTATGGCATGTATCATGTCTGTATATGTAAAGGGTGAATATGTATATAGCTGTCTTTCATATCTATGGAATGTATCAGGTGTGTATATGTATAGAGTGTATCAAGTGTGCATATGTATGGCATGTATCATGTCTGTATATGTAAAGGGTGAATATGTATATAGCTGTCTTTCATATCTATGGAATGTATCAGGTGTGTATATGTATAGAGTGTATCAAGTGTGCATATGTATGGCATGTATCATGTCTGCATATGTAAAGGATGTATATGTATATAGCTGTCGTACACTAGGTTCCTCAACTTCCAGTAGCTCAGTGGTTATGTCGTTCAACTCCCATGCCAGAGACCGAGTTCTATCCCAGACCCTAACAGGAGTGTATTGTGTCTGTATATGTATATAGAGTGTATCGTGTGTGTGGAATGTGTATAGTGTATTTGAATGGAGATCCCAGACCCTGACAGGAGTGTATCATGTCCTTATATGTATAGTGTGTATATGTATAGAGTGTATCATGTGTATATGTATAGTGTGCATATGTATGGAATGTATAGAGTGTACTAAATGTAAATATGTACAGAGTGTATCATATTTGTATATGTATGGCATGTATCATGTCTGTATATGTACATGGTGTATATGTCAAGTTTATTCATAAACTAATTTCGAGAGGAGCACGTGATTATGATTGAACACGGCTGGTTCTGCATTAGCATGCATGATCCACCAATCAGGCCATTCCTAACCCACTATAAAGAGCCAGGGTTTTTTCACTACAGTCATCTTCGATTTGAAGAATCCCCCCTTCCACCCCTACCTTTTCACCTTTCCCTCCATAGGGCAGCACGGTGGCCCAGTGACTAGCACTGTCGCCTCAAGAACACCGGTTCTAGTCCTTTAACAGGCCGGTGGTCGTTTCTGTGTGTAGTTTGCATGTTCTTCCTGTGCTTGCGTGGGTTTTCCCCGGGTCCTCAGGTTTCCTCCCACATTTCAAAAACATGCACAACAAGTAAATTGATAAATCTAAATTTTGCAATACAGGTAATCTCATAATGCAGCATATCTTTTAATAGCATTTAATTTTTAGTCATCGGCTCTTATCAAGGGGGAGTTGTCAAGATTTACCTGAGCTCAAGGCTCCCCACTCGCCCTCCAAACGGGAGGGAGCCCAGGGCTCAAGAACCTTCAATGTCCTTAAGACTGATCCATGATTGTTCCTCCGGGCCGTACCCCTCCAAGACGATCAGATATTGGAGTTGTCTGTACTTCAGGTTCTCATGGATTTGATAAGCCTCCTCTCCATCGATGACGATTGGTGGGGAACCCTGATCACCGGCTGCCACCTCCCTATCCACCTTGGCTCGACCAGCAGCAGGCTTGAGCAGTGACACATGGAAAGTGGGAGAGATGCAATAGTGAGTAGGCAGTTTAAGTCTATAGGATACTGGAGATATTTGTCGATCAATCATGAATGGACCCACGTACCAGGGACTGAGCTTCTTGCATGGGAGTCTGAGGCGAAGGTCTCTGGTGGACAACCATACCCATTGTTCTGGGGTGTACGTGGGATTAGGGCATCGGTAACGATCAGCCTGTTCTTTGAATCTCCTTACAGCATGAGAAAGATGTGTATGGGCTGCGTTCCACGTCTCCTCGCATCTCTGGAACCAATGATCTAGGGCTGGGAGTTCGGATGGTACTCCAGACCATGGGAACAGGGGGGGGGGGGTTGAAAGCCAAGGACTACTTGGAAGGGTGTAAGCCCAGTGGATGTTTTCCTGAGAGAATTCTGAGCGTATTCGGCCCACATCAAGAAACGGCTCCAGTCCTCTTGATGTTGGTGACAATAAGTGTGGAGGAAACGCCCAATTTCTTGATTCAGCCACTCAATTTGCCCGTTGGATTGGGGATGATATCCTGATGTGAGGCTGATGTTGATATTTAGTTCTTGAAGAAAGCAGACCATACCCTAGACGTAAATTGGGGACCTTTATCAGACACGATGTCTTCGGGCAGTGCATAGTAGCGGAATACATGGTTGCACAGGAGTTCAGCAGTTTCCAAGGCTGTGGGGAGTTTAGGAATGGGAAGGAGCCTGCATGTCTTCGAAAACCGGTCAATGACAGTGAGTATGGTAGTGTGGCCAAGAAAGAGGGGAAGATCTGTGATAAAATCGATGGCGACATGGGACCAGGGGCGACGAGGGATTTCAAGGGGTTGCAAGAGACCGGCTGGGTTGTGACGGGAAGTTTTATGCATGTTACAGGGGGAACAGTTCTTCACAAATTTATTGACGTCAGTCCTTACGTTGGGCCATCAGTAACGGTTCAGTATGAGATCTAGGGTTCCTGCAGTGCCAGGGTGACCGGAACTGGGGTTGGAGTGGACATTCTCAAGCAGCTTGTTTCTGAGTGACTGGGGTACAAAGACTTTATCATAGGGACAGGCGGGTGGTGTAGGACGTTGGTTGGCAATTTGGGCGATTTCAGTGTCGCTATCCCAGGTGATGGGAGCCAGAATGATGGAGTCTGCAATAATGGGGTGTTCATCTTCCTGATTAGGTTCCTCCTCAGAAAGGCGAGAGAGCGCATCTGCTTTTATATTCTTGGACCCGGAGATATATGAGACAGAAAAGTTAAAGCGTGTAAAGAATAAAACCCATTTAGCCAGCCGAGGATTTATTCTTTTAGCTGAGCGAAAGTATTCCAGATTCTTGTGATCGGTGATCACCATAAAGGGGTGTCGGGCTCCTTCCAGCCAATGCCTCCATTCTTCCATTGCAGCTTTCATTGCGAGGAGTTAACGGTTGCCTACGTCGTAATTTCTCTCTGCCGACTTGAGCTTGCGCGAGAAAAAGGCGCAGGGATGGAGCTTGTTTGAAGTCAATTGTCGTTCAGAGAGTACAGCGACTAAATGCCCGTGTTTGAGGCATCTATCTCAAGGATGAAGGGTAACTTGGGATCAGGGTGGCAGAGGATAGGTGCTGAGGAGAATCGGGCTTTGAGGTGGTTAAATGCCCGAGTCGCATCAGGGTTCCATTTCAGCTTGGGATTACCTCCTTTTACCATCGATGTGAGCGGTGCGGCCACAGAACTGAAGTTTCGTATAAATCTTCTGTAGAAATTGGCGAACCCCAGAAAGCGTTGCAGTTCCTTGACTGTATTTGGCTTTGGCCAGTTCACTACAGCGTTTACTTTTTCTTCATCCATCGCCACTCCGTCAGCACTGATTATGTATCCGAGGAAGGAGGTGCAGGTCTGGTGGAACTCGCACTTGGACAGTTTAGCGAATAGCTGGTTATCTATAAGTCTCTGGAGAACGGCTCTGACATGGCGAATGTGCTCCTCTAGGGTATCTGAATAAACAAGGATATCATCATGTAAACAATGACCCATTGATTCATGTCTTGATGAACATGTCTTGAAATATCTCAATTATGAACGCTTGGAAGACTGAAGGACTGTTTGCCAGGCCGAAGGGCATCACCCGCTATTCATAGTGGCTGGTTGTCGTAGAGAAGCCGGTTTTCCGCTCATCACCTCGTTTTATGCGGATGAGGTTGTAGGCACTGCGGAGATCAAGTTTAGTAAAGTACCTGGCTAAGCGTAATTGTTCCAGGGCGGCTGGGACCAGAGGCAATGGATAGCGGTACTTGACTGATTTCGTTCAAACCTCTATAATCTATGCAGGGGCGTAAACTTCCATCTTTTTTATACACAAAGAAGTCTGCAGAAGCGGGTGATGTAGATGGGCGGATTAATCCCTTTTCCAACTCCTCCTTAATGTAAGCGTTCATGGTTTCAGTTTCTGTTTGAGACAGAGGAAAGATTCTCTCACAAGAGGGGGCGTAGTACCAGGCAGTAATTCAATGGCGCAATCATACTCACGGTGAGGTGGAAGCTTAGTGCCTTTTTTCTTACTGAATGCCTCAGCGAGGTCCTTGTACTCATCGGGAATCAGGGTTTTTTCAGGGGTCTCAGTACTGGCAACAATGGTATTGAGCTGAACGGGGACAACAGAACACAGACAATTCTGTAAACATGAATCACTCCATTTTGAAATCTCACCAGTTCTCCAAGAAATGAGTGGATTGTGGGTTTGCAACCAGGGCAATCCAAAAATGATGGTGTGTTGAGGAGACTTGGTGATCAGAAACTTCCTCTGCTCCTTATGAAGCGAGCCTGTTTGAAATGACAATTGAAGAGTGCGGTAAATGACATCCCCTAGGGGGCGTCCGTCTACTGCCGTGATTGCTAGAGGGGAATCACAAGAGGTTATAGGAACAGCGTTGTTATGGGCAAATGTCATATCCATGAAATTGCCAGCGGCTCCCGAGTCAACCAGAGCGACAGTGTGAATAGTAGTGTTCCCAAAACACACTGAGATGGGGACAATAAGAGCATTACTGTTATTAGAGATTATAGAGGTTGCACTCACCGATAGTGTCTTGGAGTTTGGCTCATTGGGGCATTTAATCTTGGTATGACCACAAAGTCCGCAGTAGAGGCACAGATTATTCTTTATAGTCTGTCCCGCTCTTCACTGGATAGCTGGGCTCGACCCAGTTGCATGGGCTCTGCAGGGCATGAGGGGAACTTGAGAGGACTCTTGACTGGGACAGGAGGAAACAATATGAGAGGGTCTACGAGTGCGGAGCAGGTTATCCAGCCTGATGGAGAGTTCAATGAGCTGATCGAGTGATTTCCCATCATCTCTGCACGCTAGCTCTGTTTGTAAATCGGGGTTCAATGCTTTGCGGTAGAGGGTCTTTAGGGGATTGTCAGCCCAGCCAGTTTGTGCAGCCAAAGTGCGAAAATGTAAGGCAAACTCCGCCGCTGGTTGGTTGTTCTGCTGTATAGACAGCAACTCTTCACCTGCGTTTCGCCTTCCCTCTGGGTGATCGAAAACTGTGCAGAAATGCTGAAGAAACTCTTTAAACGTGGGGAAAGTGGGAGTGTTCTCGGGCCAAACCGCAGTAGCCCAATCCAGGGCTTTTTCAGAGAGCAACGAGCAGACAAAGGTGATTTTGCTGTTCTCATCTGAAAACATATGGGGTTGTTGTGCGACAAACAGCTTGCATTGCAGTAGAAAACCTTTACATTTAGTTGGATTACCATAGAATTTGTCAGGAAACGCTAGGCGAGGGCTGGAGTGATGTGGTGTAAAGGTTACCGGAGGTTGACTGGTAGAGTAACTGGCGGTGGGTTGCGCTGTGGACGTAACATTCAAACCCTGCAAGGTTCTCACTAGTTCCTCCGTTAGTTGGATTAGATGCGAAAGCTGTTGTTGGTGTGTCGCGAGAACCTGGGCTTGGGCTGTGAGTTCTGTGGACAAGACCTGCATGGCTGCGGGATCCATGTTTGGCGAAGTGTTCTGTTACGAAGGGTCTGACACAGAGGGATCCATTTGCAGTATATTTATTAAACAGAGTTTAATAACAATAAGCACACATGTTATGCGTGTGCAAACTCACATCAAACACAGTAGTATCAAGTCGAAAGGCTGGCGGCAGGTAAACATGTGTTTTTGTATGCATGTGTGTGGGACCAGGCGAAAGAGCGCTTGCTTCACAGCTCTTGATGCATAATAAATGCATATTAAAATGTAATATTTTTTCTGTATTTGCTTTCTGTGCATGAACGTTTTATTGTATTTTTTGTTTTATATAAAGTTGATTTTACTCTAAAAGTGTACCTTTTCTGTATTTTTTACTCTCCCCACATTTTGTATTTGATTAAGAAGTTTAAATATCGTATTTCTGTGATATTTTCAGAAATATTTTATGCTGCTTTAGCTTGTTGTCTGCTTAGTCAAGTTGATTACTAAGATCATGCGCACATATTTAAAAACGGCATGACTGATTCTTCAAAGCATATTGCGATTCAAAATATTAAATATAAAGCTTTACATGTACAATTAAATTTTTAAAATTTTGCCATGTCACATAAAACATAAACGTTTATTTAAGGTCGTAGAACGCAGTTTTACTTGCAGTTTTCACAATCCGTTCATAAAGCGGCACGGCGCAAGACTGGATAAATTAGAGTTTTTTAACTCAAATGCAGTGTGACTGCTGACATTACACACTGTAAAAAAGGCAGGGTTCCAATTTACGCGTGCACAGAGAGATAGATAGAAAGACAGACAGACAGGCAGGCAGGCAGGCACGCACACACACACACACTTCATAATTACATTGTTGATTTTCCCCTGAATGTGTCTTTTGTAAACACTGTTTCATGTGTAAATTCAAGTGCATGATTTAAGTTATATTCAATTCAATTCAGCTTTATTTGTATAGCGCTTTTACAATGTAGATTGTGTCAAAGCAGCTTCACATAAATGGTCATAGTAACTGGAACAGTGTAGTTCAGTTTTTAGTGTTTAAGTTCATGTAAAGTGTATTTATAAGTAACTTTACTAAAAGTAGATGTTATATTTTAAATAAACTGCAAACAAACTTATTTTTTTCTCAGATTCTTTCTTGAAACTCTTAGTCCCATACTTGACCTGTCTGATGGCTCATTATGCAGCTCATTATGCAGGTCTTTGTCTTCTCAGGTGTGACACTACATTAATGATACAGTAATGATAGTTTACGCCTTCTCGCAGACCATTTTCACTCAGAAAGTGACTTAGAAGTTTTGATTAATTACATTGTTTTCTGTGAGCAAGTAAACAAGATGATTCTCACATAATTTTGAAGCAAAACACTAGGCTACAAGATTGCACATCAATGAAGTCATATGCAAAAAGCCTACCAAACCATTAGTGTCCATCTAAAAGTACGCTACTAAGCATTGAATAAACTGTCACATATTAAATGTGATAATATGTTGCGCTTGGTTTCAAAGAAATTATCGCATACGTAGAGACCATCACATGTCAGAATGACAAACTGGCTACAAGCTCTGTAAAAAAAAAAACAGCTATTTCATGATAAAGGATTGGAAATCAGCAAACGATCCATTCGTAGGATAAAACAAAAGCTTGGATGGAGGTATGGAAAAACGCAACATTGCCCTATGATCAGAGACAACCATATGTGTATTTGTACAGAGTGTATCATATTTGTATATGTATGGCATGTATCATGTCTGTATATGTACATGGTGTATATGTATATAGCTGTCTTTCGTAAACTGGGTTCATCAACTTCCAGTTGCTCAGTGGTTAAGTCATTCACCTTCAATGCCAGAGACCCGAGTTCTATCCTAGACCCTGACAGGAGTGAATCGTCTGTATATGTAAAGAGTGTCTCATGTGTGTATAAGTATAGAGTGTGCATTTGTATAAATTTTATCATGTCTGTACGCATATATGTGTAGTGTATCAAGTGTGCATATGTATGGCATGATATATAGCTGTCTTTCATATCTATGGAATGTATTATGTGTGTATATGTATGGAATGTACCATGTGTGTATACATAAAAAGTGTGTCATGTGTATATGTATGGAATGTATAGAGTGTATATGTATAGAGTGTGCATATGTATAAATTCAATCATTTGTTTATATGTGTAGAGTGTATCAAATGTGTATATGTATGGTATGTATCATGTCTGTATATGTAAAGGATGTATATGTATATAGCTGTCGTAGACTGGGTTCCTCAACTTTCAGTAGCTCTGTGGTTGTCATTCAATGTCCATGCCAGAGACCCGAGTTCTATCCCAGACCCTGGCAGGAGTGTATCGTGTGCATATGTATGGAATGTATTATGTGTGTATATGTTAAGACTACAGCATTTGTAAATAAGTATGGAAAGTATAGAGTGTGCATATGTATAAATTGTATCATGTGTATATGAATTGAACATATAAATACAGTGTGTATCAGTTGTCTATATGTATCATGTCTGTCTATGTAAAGGGTGCAGATGTATGTAACTGTCTTTCATATCTATGGAATGCATCATATGTATATGTATAGAGTGTATCAAGTGTGCATATGTATGGCATGTCTGTCTATGTAAAGGATCTATATGTATATGGATATAAGCTGTTGTAGACAGCACACATGATACACTCCATAGATATGAAAGACAGCTATATACATCCTTTACATGTACAGACATGATACATATTATACACTCTACACATATACACAAACAGACATGAACTAACTATTCACAACACAAACTATTCATATACACACATGTTACAATTTATACATATGCACACTCTATTCATTCCATACATATTTACACATGCTACTGTCTATACATATACACACATGATACATTCCATACATATGCACACAATTCACTCCTGTCAGGGGCTGGGATCGAACTCGGGTTTCTGGCATGAAAGGTGAATGACTTAACCACTGAGCTACTGGAAGTCGAGAAACCCAGTCTACGACAGTTATACAGTATGTCACAAAAGTGAGTACATCCCTCCCATTTCTGCAAATATTTATTTATATCTTTTCATAGGACAACACTGCAGAAATTACTCTTTGACACAATGAAAAGTAGTCATTGTAAAGTGTGTATAGCAGTGTAAATTTATTGTCCTCTCAAAATAACTACAAACACAGCCAATATGAGCTGAACCCCTGGCAACAAAAGCAAGTACACCCCTAAGTGAAAATGTGAAAATTGAGCACAATTAGTCATTTTTCTTTCCCTTTGTCATTTAATTCATAAGTGTTACACTGTTTCGGGTATCCACAGATAGCAAGTGAGTTAAACCTCTGGGGTCGAAGACATGTTTTATACATGTTTTGACCCGTGGTGTCGTCAAACTGCTGAAATGAACTTACACTTTCAGTTTTAATCGTACAGATAAGATCAATACATCAAACGAATCTGTTATGTGTCTACTTTTTGTTGTGTACACTCACAACAACAACAAACGTATGTGCTTTTGCAAAATAAGGAAAACAAACAGTGTAAGCATTCTGTCATTTCTCTCTCCGTGAACTGCTTTCAGAAACGCGTCAGTAAAATGCACTGAAACTCCGCCATAACAAAACGCACAGAGATGAGACATGCATCTCTAGAAAGCTTGATGTGTCTGCTTTTAAACGCAGCTATTCATGTCGATAACAAACATTGCTTGATAAAGTAATCAGTATGAAACCAACGCTATGTCTAGTTTCTCAGTCTGATCTCATTAGTTTTAATGCGACAATGCCCACGAGGCTTTGTTATTACAAGGGTCTGAAGACACAAGCAGACTGTGGTCAGAAAAACACGTCACTTAAATGAAGGGAAACTCAGCAAATAGTCAACAAATATGATGATTTATGACATCTATATAAAGCTTGACATGTCTACTTTTGCATTAACCAATTCAAGTCGAAAACAAATAATCTCTTTTTATGTAATTCATATAAAAGTAAGGACTGCTATTCTCCTATATCTAAGCAAGCTGTTCATATGTAAATTTCCAGATGTGAAAACAACAGTGGTAAAGGACTGGTGGCAAAGAGAGTTAAAGAAAGTATGAAGTGCTCCGAGTTTGCTCAGTAATGCGAGTAATGTTGGTCTGTGTCATGCCGACAAACTGTTAGATGAAGATGTAGCCTTCAACTTCACAAAAATGTATAAAAACGCTACAAATGTGGACCAAGATAAAACTATCCTGCGTCTGTCAGTCTCCGCTGATGTCAAGAAGAAGGCCAGAGGTTACAGTGAATTACTGCCTTTTTTTCTTGCACTCATCTGCAAGGCTACATTTCTAAGTGTCTCTTGTAAGTTTATTCTTTAAATGATTTCTGTGAATACCGAATGAGAGGATGATAACTTGCACCAAAAGCTGTTGTGATGTGCGGGACTGTTTAGAAGATCGCACATGGTGTGTTTTTCCACCTGCTTTCTTTTGCTCACAGTTATTTTTGTTAATATGGATTAATTATCATTCTTTAAAATAACATTGTTCTAATATGAGATTACCAAAACTAGCTCAGATTCTCATTATTATTATTCAGTCATTGTATATACTATTCCATATATTTATGATGTATTGTTTTTTTAACCAATTTAAGATGTTTGATAATGTTTAGATAAATATGTTGCATTTAGGCATGTTTTTTTTTTACTTATTTATGAACTATTTATGGACATAAAGTTAAATAAAATATATCCTGGATTTGAAGAATATTGTGTTCCTGGACTTCACTGAGCTCAAGTAATAGTTTAATGTATAAAAATTGTGAATAAACTTGACTGTTGATGTCTTAAATAATAACGTCAAATAACCAACATTTCTCAAAATGGATATATCTTGTTTTGCAATGAAACTATTCACTTACAAATAACTTTTTCAGTAGATTTGCTATATGTTAGTTTATAAAGTTTGCAGAGTTTTATAGAGTGCACTGACTGTATATAGTGTGTTTGTGCATGTGTATCATGTCTGTATATGTACAGGGTGTATATGTTTATAGCTGTTTTTCGTAGGATGGGTTCATCACCTTCCAGTAGCTCTGTGGTTAAGTCATTCACCTTCAATGCCAGAGACCCGAGTTCTATCCTGGACCCTGACAGGAGAGTTTCAAGTGTGTATAACTATAGAGTGTGCATATGTGTAAATTTTATCATGTCTGTACGTGTATCAAGTGTGCATATGTATCATGTCTGTATATGTAAAGGGTGTATATGTATAGAGCTGTCAGAGACTGTGTTCCTTAACTTCTAGTAGCTCAGTACTTAAATTGTTCTCCTCTGTATTCGTATATGTATAGAGTGTATCATGTGTGCATATGTATAAATTGTATCAAGTATGCATAATTATGAATTGTATCATGTGTGTTTGTGTATACGTATGGCATGTATCATGTCTGTATATGTACAGGGTGTATATGTATATAGCTGTCTTCCATAGACTGATTCCTCAACTTCCAGTAGCTCAGTGGTTAAGTCATTCACCTTCAATGCCAGAGACCTGAGTTCTATCCCAGACCCTGACAGGAGTGTTTCATGTGTTTATAAGTATAGAGTGTGCATATGTATATATTTTATCATTTCTGTACGTGTATATGTTTAGAGTGTATCAAGAGTGCATATGTATAGCATGTATCATGTCTTTATATGTAAAGGGTGTATATGTATATAGCTGTCTTTCATATCTATGGAATGTATCATGTGTGTATATGTATAGAGTGTATCAAGTGTACATATGTATGGCATGTATCATGTCTGTATATGTACAGGGTGTATATGTATATAGCTGTCTTCCATAGACTGATTCCTCAACTTCCAGTAGCTCAGTGGTTAAGTCATTCACCTTCTATGGCAGAGACCCGAGTTCTATCCCAGCCCTTGACAGGAGTGTTTCATGTGTGTGTATATGTATAGAGTGTATCATGTGTAAAAATGTATAGAGTGTGTCATGTGTGCATATGTATACATTGTATCATCTGTGTATATGAATAGAATGTATAAGTATTGTGTGTATCATGTCTGTTTGTAGAGTGTATCATATGTGTATATGTATGGTATGTATCATGTCTGTATATGTAAAGTATGTATATAGCTGTTGTAGACTGGGTTCCTCAACTTTCAGTAGCTCAATGGTTAAGTCATTCACCTCCGTGTCTGTAGATGTATAGAGTGTATTAGGTGTGCATATGTATGAATTGTATCATGTATATAGAGTGTGTTTGTGCATGTGTATCATGTCTGTATATGTACAGGGTGTATATGTATATAGCTGTCATAGAATGGGTTCCTCAACTTCCAGTAGCTCGGTGGTTAAGTCATTCACCTTCATGCCAGAGACCCAAGTTCTGTCCCAGACCCTCACAGGAGTGTTTCATGTGTGTATAAGTATAGAGTGTGGATATGTATATATTTTATCATTTCTGTACGTGTATATGTGTAGAGTGTATCAAGTGTGCATATGTATGACATGTATCATGTCTTTATATGTAAAGGGTGTATAAGTATATAGCTGTATTTCATATCTATGGAATGTATCAAGTGTGTATATGTATGGAATGTATAATGTCTTTATATGTAAAGGATGTATATAGCTGTCTTTCATATCTATGAAATGTATCATGTCTGTATATGTACAGGGTGTACATGTATATAGCTGTTTTTCGTAGAATGGGCTCATCAACTTCCAGTAGCTCAGTGGTTAAGTCATTCACCTTCAATGCCAGAGACCCGAGTTCTATCCCAGCCCTTGACCGGAGTGCATTGTGTGTATATGTTTGGAATGTATCATGTGTGTATACGTATAGAGTGTAACATGTGTATATATGTATGGAATGTATAGAGTGTGTCATGTGTGCATATGTATGGAATGTATAGAGTGTGCATATGTATAAATTGTATCATCTGTGTATATGAATAGAAGGTATAAGTACTGTATGTGTATAATGTCTGTATATGTAAAGGATGTATATGTATATAGCTGTCGTAGACTGGGTTCCTCAACTTTCAGTAGCTCAGTGGTTAAGTCATTCACCTCCGTGTCCGTATATATATAGAGTGTGTCATGTGTGCACATTTTATCATGTCTGTACGTGTATCAAGTGTGCATATGTATGGGATGTATCATGTCTGTATACGTACATGGTGTATATGTATATAGCTGTCAGAGCTTAGGTTCGTTAACTTCCAGTAGTTCAGTGGTTAAGTCATTCACCTTCCATGCCAGAGACCTGAGTTCTGTCCCAGGCACTGACAGGAGTGTTTCATGTGTGTTTAAGTATAGAGTGTGCATATGCATATATTTTATCATTTCTGTACATGTATACGTGTAGAGTGTATCAAGTGTGCATATATATGGAATGTATCATGCCTGTATATGTAAAGGGTGTATATGTATATAGCTGTCTTTCATATCTATAGAATGTATCATGTGTGTATATTTATAGAGTGTATCAAGTGTGCATATGTATGGCATGTATCAAGCCTGTATATGTACAGGGTGTATATGTATATAGCTGTCTTCCATAGATGAAATTTCTCAGCTTCCAGTAGCTCAGTGGTTAAGTCATTCACCTTCCATGCCAGAGTCCTGAGTTCTATCCCACCCCTTGACAGGAATGTATAGTGTGTATATGTATGGAGTGTAACATGTGTAACTAGAACCTAAAGTTCATTGATAAACTTTGATGTTGGCTTGAGAAAGTCACACATTTATGGCATTGTTAGGTGGTTGCTAAGCAGTTGGTAAATGGCGATGCTCGTTTACATGTTTGGTTAAATGCTAATATTTAGTAGGCATTTCTAGCATATGTTATTGCATTTAGATAATCATTCATAGCATGTAGCTAATCGTTATTAGCACTTGGCTTCCATTATCATTGTTACCATGCATAGTACACAGGAAGTCCCATTTGCTAGCATGAGTCAAACAAGCCAATGCCCAGGTCCCGACGATGTTCTGATGTAGAGATATTGCTATTTTTAAATGGTTGCTAGGTTATACTGTTTTATTGCTATGGGGACATTTGACAGGTTAGTGATGATACATCAAAGCTTATTGGCAATATGAGTGATCTTAATCAACTCCAATGTTTCTATGACAGTCTTTATGAGTGTCAAAAACTGGACTTGAACATTATGTATTCCTGGTGTTGGGTTGCGGCTGGAAGGGCATTCACTGTGTAAAACAAATGCTGGATAAGTTGGCGGTTCATTCCGTTGTGGCAACCCCTGATTAATAAAGGGACTAAGGGAATGAACATTATGTAAAAATGGCTTGCTGTATTTTTTTGAAAATACAATGCTTAATAAGTGTGAAGGTGATACATGCAAAAATGGCTTGCCATATCAGTTAAAAATATGGAGTTTAAGTCAAAAATGGCTTGCCATATTGTGAGAAAAATAATGCTTAAAAATTATTTATTGGAAAAGTCTGATAAACCTTAAAGATATAGCAACAAAATCTACCGCATCTTAATACAGCTTTTGGCCAAATTTGGGGCTTGTATAATTTTTTTATATGCCCAGATTATAAAAATTAAATATTTAATATTTAACATTTTTTATAAAAAAAATGATAAGTCTTACAGGCATGAGGAGATATAGCAACAATCTTGAATGCAGAAGGCACATTTTGACCACATTTGGGCCTTGTGGCATGCACGGCCTAGAAGGAGATACGTTTGTTTTCAAGGACAGAGTAGTATAACAGTATGTTGGCTTTCTCAAGCCAACATAATAAATATGTATGAAATGTAGAGTGTGTCATGTGTGCATATGTATGGAATGTATAGAGTGTGCATATGTATAAATTGTTAAATCTGTGTATATGAATAGAATGTATAAGTATTGTGTGTATCATGTCTGTTTGTGTACATGTGTAGAGTGTATCAAATGTGTATATGTATAATGTCTGTATATGTATATAGCTGTAGTAGACTGGGTTCCTCAACTTTCAGTAGCTCAGTGGTTAAGTCATTCACCTCCGTGTCCGTATATGTATAGAGTGTGAATATGTATGAATTGTATCATGTATATTGAGTGTGTTTGTGCATGGGTATCATGTCTGTATATGTACAGGGTGTACATGTATATAGCTGTTTTTCGTAGAATGGGCTCATCAACTTCCAGTAGTTCAGTGGTTAAGTCATTCACCTTCAATGCCAGAGACCCGAGTTCTATCCCAGCCCTTGACCGGAGTGCATTGTGTGTATATGTTTGGAATGTATCATGTGTGTATACGTATAGAGTGTAACATGTGTATATATGTATGGAATGTATAGAGTGTGTCATGTGTGCATATGTATGGAATGTATAGAGTGTGCATATGTATAAATTGTATCATCTGTGTATATGAATAGAATGTATAAGTACTGTGTGTGTATGATGTCTGTTTGTAATGTGTATAATGTCTGTATATGTAAAGGATGTATATGTATTTAGCTGTTAAAGACTTAGTTCCTCAACTTCCAGTAGCTCAGTGGTTAAGTCATTCACCTTCCATGCCAAAGACCCGAGTTCTATCCCTGCCCTTGACAGGAGTGCATTGTGTGTATATGTCTGGAATGTATCATGTGTGTATATGTATAGAGTGTATCATGTGTAAATATGTATAGATTGTGTCATATGTGCATATGTATAGAGTGTACATATGTATAAATTGTATCATCTGTGTATATGAATAGAATGTATAAGTATTGTCTGTTTAGAGAGTGCATCAAATGTGTATATGTATGGTATGTATTATGTCTGTATATGTATATAGCTGTTGTAGACTGGGTTCCTCAACTTTCAGTAACTCAGTGGTTAAATCATTCACCTTCAATGACAGAGACCCGAGTTCTATCCCAGCCCTTGACAGGAGTGCGTTGTGTGTATGTGTGCATATGTATGGAATGTATAGAGTGTGTCATGTGTGCATATGTATAAATTGATTCATCTGTGTATATGAATAGAATGTATAAGTTTTGTGTGTATCATGTATATAGCTGTATTTCATATCTATGGAATGTATCAAGTGTGCATATATATGGAATGTATCATGTCTGTATATGTAAAGGATGTATATAGCTGTCTTTCATATCTATGAAATGTATCATGTGTGCATATGTATGGCATGTATCATGTCTGTATATGTACAGGGTGTTTATGTATATGGCTGTTTTTTGTAGCATGAGCTCATCAACTTCCAGTAGCTCAGTGGTTAAGTCATTCACCTTCAATGCCAGAGACCCGAGCTCTATCCCAGAACCTGACAGGAGTGTATCGTGTGTATATGTATAGAGTGTATCATGTGTGTATAAGTATAGAGTTTGCATATGTGTAAATTTGATCATGTCTGTATATATGTATAGGGTGTATATGTATAAAGCTGTCATAAACTGGGTTCCTCAACTTCCAGTAGCTCAGTGGTTAAGTCATTCACCTTCCATGCCAGAGACCCGAGTTCTATCCCAGACCCTGACAGGAGTGTTTCATGTGTGTTTAAGTATAGAGTGTGCATATGCATATATTTTATCATTTCTGTACGTGTATATGTGTAGAGTGTATCAAGTGTGCATATGTATGGCATGTATCATGTCTGTATATGTAAAGGCTGAATATGTATATAGCTGTATTTCATATCTATAGAATGTATCATGTGTGTATATTTATAGAGTGTATCAAGTGTGCATATGTATGGCATGTATCATGCCTGTATATGTACAGGGTGTATATGTATATAGCTGTCTTCCATAGACTGAATTCTTCAACTTTCAGTAGCTCAGTGGTTAAGTCATTCACCTTCAATGCCAGAGACCTGAGTTCTATCCCAGCCCTTGACAGAAGTACATTGTGTGTATGTGTATGTGTATGGAATGTATCATGTGTGTATATGTATAGAGTTTATCATGTGTGCGCATGTATGGAATGTATAGAGTGTGTCATGTGTGCATATGTATAAATTGTATCATCTGTGCATATGAATAGAATGTTTAAGTATTGTCTGTATTATGTCTGTTTATAGAGTGTATCAAATGTGTATATGTATGGTATGTGTCGTGGCTCATCAACTTCCAGTAGCTCAGTGGTTGAGTCATTCGCCTTCAATGCCAGAGACCCGAGTTCTATCCCAGACCCTGACAGGAGTGTATCATGTGTGTATAAGTATAGAGTGTGCATATGTGTAAATTTTATCATGTCTGCATATGTATCAAGTGGGATGTATAATGTCTGTATATGTAAAGGGTGTATATGTAAATAGCTGTCAGAGACTGGGTTCCTTAATTTCTATTAGCTCAGAAGTTAAATCGTTCAAGTCTGTGTCCATATATGTATAGAGTGTATCATGTGTGCATATGTAAAAAGTGTATCAGGTATGCATATTTATGAATTGTATTATGTGTGTTTGTGTATATGTATGGCATGTATCATCTCTGTATATGCACAGGGTGTATATGTATATAGCTGTCATAAAATGGGCTCCTCAACTTCCAGTCGCTCAGTGGTTAAGTCATTCACCTTCAATGCCAGAGACCCGAGTTCTACCCCAGCCCTTGACAGGAGTGCATTGTGTGTATCTGTATGGAATGTATCATGTGTGTATATGTATAGAGTGTATGACGTGTGCACATTTATGGAATGTATATAGTGTGTCATGTGTGCATATGTATGGAATGTATAGAGTGTGCATATGTATAAATTGTATCATCTGTGTATATGAATAGAATGTTTAAGTATTGTCTGTATCATGTCTGTTTATAGAGTGTATCAAATGTGTATATGTATGGTATGTATTATTTCTGTATATGTATATAGCTGTTGTAGACTGAGTTCTTTAACTTTCAATAGCTCAGTGGTTAAGTCATTCACCTTCAATGCCAAAGACCCGAGTTCTATCCCACCCCTTGACAGGAGTGCATTGTGTGTATATGTATAGAGTGCATATGTATGGAATGTATAGAGTGTGACGTTTGCGTAGGTAGGGATTGTATAGAGTGTGCATATGTATAAATTGAATCATCTGTGTATATGAATAGAATGTTTAAGTATTGTGTGTATCATGTATAGAGCTGTATTTCATATCTATGAAATGTATCATGTGTGCATATGTATGGCATGTATCATGTCTGTATGTGTACAGGGTGTTTATGTATATATCTGTTTTTCGTAGTATGGTCTCATCAACTTCCAGTAGCTCAGTGGTTAAGTCATTCAACTTCAATGCCAGACACCCGAGCTCTATCCCAGAACCTGACAGGAGTGTATCGTGTGTATATGTATAGAGTGTATCATGTGTGTATAAGTATAGAGTTTGCATATGTGTAAATTTTATCTTGTCTGTACGTGTATCAAGTGTGCATATGTATGGGATGTATCATGTCTGTATATGTACAGGGTGTATATGTATAGAGCTGTCATAGTCTGGGTTCCTCAACTTCCAGTAGCTCGGTGGTTAAGTCATTCACCTTCCATGCCAGAGACCCGAGTTCTCTCCCAGACCCTGACAGGAGTGTTTCATGTGTGTATAAGTATAGAGTGTGCATATGCATACATTTTATCATTTCCATATGTGTAGAGTGTATCAAGTGTGCATATGTATGGCATGTATCATGTCTTTATATGTAATGGGTGTATATGTATATAGCTGTGTTTCATATCTATGGAATGTATCATGTGTGTATATTTATAGAGTGTACCAAGTGTGCACATCTATGGACTGTGTCATGTCTGTATATGTAAAGGGTTAATATGTATATAGCTGTCTTTCATATCTATAGAATGTATCATGTGTGTATATTTATAGAGTGTATCAAGTGTGCATATGTATGGCATGTATCATGCCTGTATATGTACAGGGTGTATATGTATATAGCTGTCTTCCATAGACTGAATTCTTCAACTTCCAGAAGCTCAGTGGTTAAGTCATTCACCTTTCATGCCAGAGACCTGAGTTCTGTCCCAGACCCTTACAGGAGTGTTTCATGTGTGTATGAGTACAGAGTGTGCATATGCATATATTTTATAATTTCTGTGCGTGTATATGTGTAGAGTGTATCAAGTGTGCATATGTATGGCATGTATCATGTCTTTATATGTAAAGGGTGCATATGTATATAGCTGTATTTCATATCTATAGAATGTATCATGTGTGTATATTTATAGAGTGTATCAAGTGTGCATATGTATGGCATGTATCATGCCTGTATATGTACAGGGTGTATATGTATATAGCTGTCTTCCATAGACTGAATTCTTCAACTTCCAGAAGCTCAGTGGTTAAGTCATTCACCTTTCATGCCAGAGACCTGAGTTCTGTCCCAGACCCTTACAGGAGTGTTTCATGTGTGTATGAGTACAGAGTGTGCATATGCATATATTTTATAATTTCTGTGCGTGTATATGTGTAGAGTGTATCAAGTGTGCATATGTATGGCATGTATCATGTCTTTATATGTAAAGGGTGCATATGTATATAGCTGTATTTCATATCTATGGAGTGTATCAAGTGTGCATATGTATGGCATGTATCATGTCTGTATATGTAAAGGGTGTATATGTACAGTATGTAGCTGTCGTAGACTGGGTTCCTCAACTTCCAGTAGCTCAGTGGTTCAGTCATTGACTTTCCATGCCAGAGACCTGCGTTCTATCCCAGACCCTGACAGGAGTGTATAATTTATCATATGTGTCTATATGTATAGAGTGTATCAAGTGTTCATATGTATGGGGTGTATCATGTCTGTATATGTAAAGTGTGTATATAGGTGTCTTTCATATCTATGGAATGTATCATGTGTGTATATGTATATAGCTGTCGTAGACTGGGTTCCTCAACTTCCAGTAGCTCAGTGATTAAGTCATTCACCCTCCATCTCAGAGACCTGAGTTCTATCCCATACCCTGACAGGAGTGTATCGTGTGTGCATGTGTATGGAATGTATAGTGTGCATATTTATAAATTGTATCATGTGTGAATATGAATAGAACGTATTAGTATTGTGTGTATCATGTCTGTGTTAATGTGTAGAATTTATCGTATGTATTATGTCTGTATATATATAGAGGATGTATATGTATATAGCTGTCTTTCATATCTATGGAAAGTATCATATATGTATATAGCTGTCTTTAGCAGACTGGGCTCATCAACTTCCAGTAGCTCAGTGGTTAAGTCATTCACCTTCCATGCCAGAGACCCGAGTTCTATCCTAGACCCTGACAGGAGTGTACTGTGTGTATATGTATAGATTGTATCATGTGTGTATAAATATAACGTGTGCATATGTATAAATTGTATCATGTGTATATGAATAGAACATATAAGTATAGTGTGTATATGTGTAGAGTATATAAAATGTGTATTTTGTGCAGGTGGTATCTTTCATTTCAAGTTTTCATCATATTTCGATTCGTTCATCGCGGAAAGGCAGAAGCCAATCATGCGTTTAGAACCGGAAAAAGAATTGATCCGTACACCTCTTGAGTCCTCTATCGGGTCTGAGTCACTTGTTCATCACGGGCCAGTCACACGCGTTTAGAGCCAAAAAAAAAATTTATCGGTTCACCTAGAGCCCTCTATCGGGTCTGAGTCACTCGTTCATCAAGGGCCAATCACACGCGTTTAGAGCCGGAAAAAGAATTGATCCGTTCACCTCTTGAGTCCTCTATCGGATTTGAGTCAATCGTTTATCACGGGCCAATCATACGTGTTTATAGCCGGAAAAAATTTGAGCCGTTCATCTCTCGAGTCCTCTATCGGGTCTGAGTCGCTCGTTCATCACGGGCCAATCATACGCATTTAGAGCCGGAAAAAGAATTGAACCGTTCATCTCTTGAGTCCACGGTTTTGAGTCATTCTGTCACGTAAATAACGAACGACTCAAGACTTGAAAGGTGAACTATTTATCATGGCTCCTATAGGCTCAGACTGTGTATATTGGTTAAGATTATATGTGACTGCCAGTGTTACGTGAAAGAACCCCTGCATTAGAAGACATGAAGAGGTGAGCTGAGCAAAGAGACAAAAATGCCTTCATTGACAAAAAAGCAGGTAAACATTGACGTATTATTTTCTCCTTCTTATAGTATTCTATTTATGACTTATTTGTCGTGCAATCAACCTTTTGGGCTAGTTGAAGATGACGTGTTTGAAAGCAATTTGTAACATTTTAATATTATTTTGGCAAATTGAACCAAATGAATGAAATGACATGAAATGAATGAAATTGAACCAAATGAAAGATTTGTTCATCTTGATGAACGAGACTCAAAGATCCGAGTCAGTAAAATGATCCAAACTTCCCATTACTAGTATGTATCATGACCTGAGTTCTATCCTAGATCCTGACAGGAGTGTATCATGTCCGTATTTGTATAGTGTGTATATGTATAAAGTGTGTCGAATGTATATGTATAAAGTGCATATCTATGGAATGTATCATAGGTGTATTTATGTATAGAGTTTATCATGTGTGCATATGAATGGAGCGTACCATGTGTAAATTGCATCATCTGTGTATAGAACATATAATTATAGTTTGCCATATGTATAAATTGTAATGTTTGTGTGTCTGGAGTGTATATCTATGGTGTAGGAGTCCATCTATTACCCAATGACGAAACTAACAGCATGGTCGAAGGTTTAATGCATGTAAGCCTTTTCTAGTGCTTCTTAAAAATATTTTATTTTATTTATTTATTTATATAAATTTTTTGGCTCCGAATTCAATCTGTCTCCAATTTAAATAATCCTAAAAATTAGATTGTATTTCTAATTGTAAGAACGGATCACATTCATCATTTATGATTTAATTTAGAGTTTTGATATTTTCTGGGGTCCTATATTCTAAATTGTACATTCATTAGGGACCAATATCGCTCAGAGTTCCACGCCCCGGGTTTGCGCTTCTTCTTAGGGACAATATGTCGACACTCTGAAAATAGTCAGAGGATGCAGGATTAACTAATATTTAAATAGGCTGGTTGCATAACGCTCACCCAGTCCTAAAAAATAGATCCTTAGCCAAGCCCATACAACTTGTTGCTTTCAGTGGTTAAATGATTAAAAGGTCTACATGTTATCGGCTCTCTATGGCTACGCATAATCAAATGCGCCTATTAATCAATTTAATTTATGCCGTACTATAAAGATAATGAAGACTCCTCCAAAATTAATGAAAACTTAACATTTTATTTGTCAGGTAAGATTGTATTCTGCCAATTACATAATAAATCATCGAGAAGCCAATTCAGAGATGAGACTAGTAATATAACATCCATTAATCAAAGATAAATCAAAGAGTTAAAGATACATACCTGACCAGAGAAGTACATTGCAGCATAAGTCTCAGAGAAGCTGCAATGGGTTTTTTTTACCAAAAAAAAAAAAAAAAGGCAAAGATCATATCAAAGTCAAAAACCAAATCAACATATACCAGTGAAATATTACTGTAAAAATAAGACCACTCTACCAATCACACAGAGACATTTAAAATGATACCAAACATGAATATAGTGCTGCAGGATACATCATATTAAAACCTTGAACATTTTATGTGAAATGTGCTCTAATCAGAAGGTAACATAAGGGTCAAGAAGGGGGTCTTGAGGTGGAAGGAGAAGGGTGACTTTCTCGCATTACCCCCTGTTGTGGTGTAGCTCTGTTTCTCCAGCCTGTGTTTGCATTGTCAACAGTGATTTGAACAGAACAGTTGAACAGCTGGTTTCTTCATCACTTCATCACGTTTGATCGCTTTGTTGAGGTCACGGCAGCCTTAACATATTCTAAATTTGCAGGTTTACGGTTTTACCACAACTACAAGTGCATTTACCCAGTCAGTGGGCTCTGTTACCCTTATTTTGACCCCTTGACTCTTCATATTTTGCAGCTCTTCTTTTTGTCTGCCACATAGGGCCAGAGGTACCCTTCTTCGAGGATACACGACTGGAGTTGCATCAGATTTCAGATGGATTGTGCATTCTCCTGGGAATAATCCAATGCCATCGAATACATCAACATATTCCTCCATGATGCATTTGTCCTCTTTAAGGTCATTTACTGAGAGCACTAACTTTATTAAGTCCAGGTCCAGGCATGCTTTTAGACCTAACACGTGCGGTGCTTGCGTATTGACTATGTCAAAGTTCATCAGTGTTTCCCTATTCTTATATCTGCATGGCAGTAAACATGTTCCTTTTTACTGTGAGCAATTGACCACCATATCCAGTGAGACTGTGTTTAGTCTGTAAGAGTTTGCACAGAACTTTTATTCTATCAAATGTGTGCAGTGAAATGACATTTACTTGCGCTCCAGTGTCCAACTTGAAACTAACTTCAGTTTCTTCTACTCCCAGTAGTATGTCTGCAAATGCTTGTTCCATGTCACCTGGTTTTTGTGAGACTGAATCCACGAAAAACTCTGCAGGTGGGTCTTCTTCACAATGTGAAACCTCTTTGCTCACTGCATACATATTCCTTTTTAAGCAGAACAATATACTTTGGCGAAATGGTTATGTTTTCCACATTTGCCACACTGTTTACCTTTAGCGGGACATTTCTCAGATGGACCGTGAGCCTGATTACCACTGTAACTGCAACTTCTGCCGTGCTCCGTGACATCATAACTGTTGCAAAGTGAAGCTTCCACTTCAGCTTTCTTTGCTCTCTTCTGTGACTCTCTCTGTGTGGTGGCAGCATGCAGCACTTGATCGCGGGGATTGTATACGCTGTTTGCGAACATTTTGAGCTGAGCTTGTGCAACTTCGTGTGATCTGGCTATGTCCATTAACTTGTCTAGAGTTAACTCGGAACCAATGCTCAGCAGCTTCTCTCACACTCGAGGAGAGTGAATGCCAAACACGATGCAATCTCTGACCATTTCCTCACTGTCTGCATAAGCAGTCTTTCACTAATAGTCTTACTTCAGTTACAAATAGCTCAAAACTTTCATTTGCTCCTTGTATTCACTCATGGAATTTATATCTGGCAAAGATTTTGTTTGTTTTGGGCACCACATATGCTTCATACTTGTCGTAGTATTTTTGCAGTACCTTTGCTTCATCTGCCGTCAGCGCAGTGTTGAATATATCTCTTCCTTTTCCTCCTATCCACAGGAGCAAATAACTGCGCTTTTTGTGTTCTCCCCTTTTTTCCAGTGGATCTGCGAACATACGCTCTGAATTCTCTTCTGTCTGAATTTCCTCCTTGCGTCGGGTCCATCCCTAGTAAACTCCTCTACTAGTAATAAATTAGTGTTACAAATATTCAATACTTACGTCAGGCATGTCCAAGCTCGGCCCTGGGGGGCCAGTGTGCTGCAATGTTTAGTTCCATCCCCAATCAGACACACCTGGGCTAGCTAATCAAGCTCTTACCAGGCTTTCTAAAAACATCTTTGCAGGTGTGTTGAGGCAAGTTAAGGATAAAACCTGCAGGACACCGGTCCTCCAGTACCGAGTTTGGACACCCCTGGCTTACGTGAATATTACAGAATCAAGCTCAGGTCACCATGAATACCAGAGTGTCATGTGTCAACACCCTAACTACTACACCATTGGCACCAACAATTTACATTTTGTTTATGATGGTCCAGGATCAGCGTTAGTGAATTTACACTGTATTCAAATGATGATGATGGCCCAGGATTAACATTAATGAATTCACACTCTATTTAAATGACAAAGATTCAGGATCAACTTTAGTAAACTTTATTTACTATTATATTTTATTATACTATTATATTTAAAATATTAAAAAATATTTTTGGGGGAGTTTTTACCTTTAATTAATAGGACAGTAAAGAATACAGACAGGAAAGCATGTAGAGCAGAGAAAGGGAAATGATCGGCATAGGAACTCAAGGTGGAAATCAAACTCGGGTCACCATGAATACTAGAGTGTCAACACCCTAACCACTACACCATTGCTGCAGACAATTTATATTATTATTTGGAACGTAGCAGATACGATTTAAGTCTTCTCCTGACATGCCTTCGTAAAGTGCCAGTTTGGTCTTTAAAACATCCTCACCACATTTGCCACACAGAGTATGGGAGTCATAAAATGAAGTTGCTGGGCCATATTTTGGCAAAAAAAAAAAAAAAAAAGACTTGTTACCTAATTTTAGGTTATTTTGGAAAAAAATCCCCACGTTCGCTTACAATATAAAAAGTACAAACATAAAAAAGCTAAATACGTTTTTCCTACATCGACTTCACCTCCAAATAATTTTGACTCATCTGCCTGCATGCACTTATACATGCGTGCAGAGCGGATGAATAAAAAAGTCAGAATTTAAACCCATTTTATCCTCAATTGTAAATGACGGTACAACTCCCAAAATATTGATTAGACAATATCTAAACAATAAAAATAGAGTTTATTTTAAGCGGCACAAACCATCACAAATCGAGCACAAACGAATGACACTAGTTTTGTGCAATAATGAAATTCTGGGGTTGAGAGTGACGTTGCAGCTCCTGAAATATTTTGATTAGGCTATATCTAAACAAGAAAAATGTACAGTGTTTGTTTTAACAGCACAAGTCGGCCACAAACAAATGACACTAGTTTTTTGCAATTTAGAAAACCTGGGGTTGAAAGTGACGTTGCAGTTCTCGAATATTTGATTAGGCAATATCTGAACAAGAAATATAGATAGAGGGTTTACTTCCATGGCAAAAAAAGAGCACCAATTGAGCACAAACGAATGACACCAGGTTTGTGAAATTTAGAGAAAATAATGGGTTGGAGAGCGACGTCACAACTCCTGAAATATTTTGGGTTTATCAAAACAAAAATATATAGTTTGTTTTAACTGCACAAAAGGACATCAGTATGGTGCAATTTAAAGCAAATGGGGTGGAGAGTAATATCACGGCTCCTGAAAAACTTCTTATATCTAGAAGAAAACAGATACAGTGCTTGTTTTAACGACACAATCCCTAGTAGCAAAGAATTCTGGCCCAGATTTGGCATAAAGCTGGCACAGCAGGCATTCATCCGGCACTGGCATACAGCATGTGGGCCAAACATGGCCCGGGTTTGGCAGAGGTGGCACCGTTTTTAAGGCGGCACACAAGATTTGGGCCAGATGAAAAACGTAGTATTTGGCCCAGATTTAAAAATTTGATAAGTGGGCCATGTGAGTTTGGCCAGTCTTGACCCACATTTAAAATACACTAAAATCATTTTTGAGTACAGAAAAGACTGAGACTTGGCCCAGATATGGTCTGTGTTTTGCCTTTGTCTGGAAGCCAGATTTGATCCAGTCATGTACCGTAATTCACTGCGGCATGTGGGCCAAGCAAAACCTGATGGTGTGGGCCAGAGCTGGGCCAGAGAAATTTTGCTATGTGGAAAATAACCTGTGCTGATTTGAAGTGATTTGAGCAACATGGGGTAGAAAGTGAGTCAGTCGGAAATATAATGCTTAATCAGTCCCCAAACCAGCACACACTCGTTTTTGCAGCACAAACAAATGCATCTTTTAGAGCAGGGGTTTTCAAACTGTGGGTTGCGACCCACAGTGAACAAATGTGGGTCGCGCAACGTCACACTGCTGCAGCTATATTTACATTGCGTTGAATCAAAACCAGTATAATTGAAGGCAATAAATCAAAAACCTCTTACCCTAAAAATATCAAAAGTGTGTTTCCTACAAAAACAAAGCTGGTTATGTTTCACAGCTGTCTTTTCCTTTTTTTTCACTCGACATTACGAGCACTGCTCCGTTTGAGCCCTCGCAACTGCGTTTAGCCGGTAGAGCTTGCGCAGAGCGGAGCTGTCAGTAAGGGACCGTCGGAAAAGTGCTTTTTTTTTTTGCTCCGTCCAGCATGTTTTATTTTAAACACAACTAATTTTCTCTTAAATATGCACAAACAGTTACTAAGGTAGTCGAATGCTTCATTATAGATATGTGCATTCTTACTTTAACAAAACACAATCAAACAAAACACAATGAGATTCCTTTGCTGCTCTTCACTAAATAACTATAGTGAATAATCAATATGCAAATATAATTAAAAGTGAAATAGATTTTAGAGCTTTATTTAATTTCTGTATAGGCCATTGATTTTAATTGACTAAACCTTTTATTTTATTTTCAATATTTTCTAATGTTTGCTATGTATTCTATGATTTGAAGATATTTGTTTCCCCCTATTTTTTACATCCCAACGTTGACAGATTGCTAATCAATAAATAGCTATAGTGCTATCTGTTAGTTTTACATAGATAGTTTTACATAGTTAGGACATAGATGTTATGTAAAAATAGTAATAGTAATGTAACTAACCCCATCATTCCTTCCTCAAGCAAATGTGTAAATATTAGATCAATTCAGCATTAATGTTAATTGCATTGGCATATTTATCTGACATTTTCCCAGCTTGTAGTAGTCGATCAAAAAGCTATTTAGTTTCTCATGACTATACACTAGCAGTGGAATTTACTGCAATGTGACGGGGCTTGATCAAATTCTCTTCTAAAAAAAGAAGAGTATCTTTTTCAACAAAAAAAAAAAAAAATACAGTTACAGCCAGCATCCCACAAAAGCAGTTTGAGCCTCATCTTGTGCATATCAAATCACAAAATCCAAAAAGCCACAAACCAAATATTTTTGACTGCTTTGAATGGATACAATTTTTTTTTTACCCAATTTTCCATATTAAAATATTATGGTGGGTCTTAAGATTGAATTACTTGCCTAGGTGGGTCCCGGAATAAAAAGGTTTGGGAATCCCTGTTTTAGATAATTAGGTTTTATAGGGTGCCAACTTCTGAAATCCTTTGGGCCCCATTTCTATCATTTTGTTTTGAGAAACGTAGTACAAAAAGCAGCAAGGCTTTCACGGTCAAACAATGATGACAAGGAAGGCTCTCTTTCTTCAATTTATTCAAACAAGCAGTGGATTAATAAACAGTAGAAGCAGGTAAGTGACGGGCTGCGTCTGAAACCGCATACTTCCATACTATATAGTATGCTAAAATCAGTATGTGAGCCGAATGGAATTCGAAAATCAGTATGCCAGAAGTACCCGGATGACTTACTACTTCCGGTTAGATTCTGGAGTGCGCATCCCATGCACGCTTCGCTATCCCATAATGCCCCACGAGAGAATTCTAAAATGGAAGTGAGGCGACGCAACTGACGCAGGTAGGTCACTTGACCATGACAAAATGGCGGATGTAGTACGTCCTAATTCCATTCATACTTTTCACATTCATCCTGTATAGAACATACTTTTCTAACGGCCGAGTAGTATGTTTAAATTCGAATGCAGTACCTACTAAGTAGTAGGCGGTTTCGGACGCACCCATTGTCTTTGCTGATGAGCAGATGGAATGTCGTTGCCAATGTAAACGGAGCATCAGTCAAACATAGAGCATAAAGTCACTTACCTTAATGTTCTTTTTCATCCACAGGTTTGGGGGAAACATTTACAGGTGAAACATCCACAGAAGGAGGCAAGTCAGGGAAAAAGTAAGGTGAATCATCTGACATCAATTTCAGTGGTTATATGGGGAACCGGTGATTGCTGGTGCAGGTGTGTCCTATTAGTACTCAGGTGAATGCACTCGGGCGTGATGAGAGGTGGGAGGAGATGGGGAGCGATGATTGGTGCTGAGGGAACGTGATGGTGAGAGAGAATGGTAAATGAAGAAGTAGAAATGAGCCGGGGATGTGACAAAGGCATTTCAAGGTGAAACAATCGTTTAGTGAGGAAAATTAAATTGAGAATAAATTTGGGATGGGAGGAGATAATTCTTTGTGACTTAACATGCTTAATGTAATTATACTTTTACAAGTTACTACTTCGAACTATTTTAGTTGTGTTCAGAACTGCAAAATCTATTTGTTTGAAGGAATTTATTGATGGAAATATTTTGGCACCAGCTCACTTGTCTGTTATAAAATAAAGATGGATTGAGGAGGGCATGGGTGCAAAACTTGAACCCGCATATCCCTCAGTAAATGAGCCCCTGTTGGGACTAAAAGGCATTTATGTTGACCGTGACCGTGTACTCATATCAGATACATACATACAGATACAAATACATACATCAGGTACAGTGTACTTCTTCACATAGATACATTTGTTTCCATTTCCTCTTCTATATTTAATTCCCATTGTTTTCTTTGTTCATTGTCACTCAGGTCTGTTCTGGTCATGATGACTAGTGCTTTGCTGCACTCAGTTGCAGTTTTTCTTTAAAAAATAAAAAATTAAAAAAATTAAAAAATATGATATGTGGGATTTTTTCCTTAAAATATTTAAAAACCAATGGACTAGAGTTATACATTTTGCTAACTCACTTTGTACTTACATTATTCTAAATGTTCAAATCCAGAAAAATAAGCAATTCCAACTATAAACTTGTCACCATGCTAATGATGTCATTCAACAACAAATTCCAGTTTGGGTTTATAGAAAACAGGGAAAGACCAAATACTGGTGTGAATGAATTTCCATTACATATATCTCAATAATAATAATAATAATAATAATAATAATAATAATAATAATAATAATAATAATGTTTATTTTAAAAATCTAATTCTGGGCTATTGGCTTGGTATAAAGCAATTCAAATAAGCTAGTAACTATTTCAATATATTGACGTGGGAAGAAATTGTAAGTTACAGTATAAAAAAAATGTGTAGAAATAAATGGTGACATTGTTGCTGCCTTAATGTTAGGGAAGAGGAAACTTCCCTTTTACTTCAGCTCTGCTTCCTGGTCAAGAATTATGATAAACCCTGGATTGAACATTGTGATACAATTTTGAATTATAGTGTGTTTCTTTCTTTATGTACGTAGAACTTAGAACTAGACATATATTTGAACATCTTATCAAGGTGGTTGTGTTTTTAAACTGATGTTTTAGATTGAATTATTTGATTGAGTCACTGAGACAAGGGAGAAAACACTCCCACAATCACAATGCCAAAAAGAATGTTAGTGCAATGGTTGATTTCACAAACATCGGACAACATCCAGACCAGATGACAGCAAACAGCTATTTTGGGGAAATTCAGGTCTTGTGTGTTTTGGTTAATCATTGTATCACACAGGAGTGAGGTCAGTGTGTTGGGGGTAAAAGGAAGTAATATAAACAACAGTTCCTTCTATTCATACATCATTAGCACACTGATACTCTTGGCTGATACAACCATCGCTTGAAGATGAGCAGATTCATTTTTATAGCCGGTGAGTAATTGTTGATCTTACATAACATACTTTTTAATAAAGATGTTGATGGTTCATTTTTACATCTTTTCAGGCTTTTCACTGGCATTGTGTCACTTTGGTAAGTTTTCTATTCGTTTCATTATAAAATACCATATTGTGTATATTATTTGTAATGGATTTCTTCTTATATTGAGTGTTTATACACCACTGTTCTGATTTTTTTTCAACATTGCTAATTTTAATCTTGCAGTTTGGATTTATGAACTTTGGCTATATTTTTTTTTATTTTTATCAGACTGGATAGTTAACATAAAAATGTCAAGATAGTTGTCAAGTAGAAAAATGCAAGTTTATTTCTCAAAAATCCAAGTTTAAATCTCATAGCTCTTTTTTTAAAACTTACAATTTTGAGTTTCATTCACACATTCCCAGTTCTAACTGAAGATTTTAAACGTTTTTTCAATGCTGAGATTATATTCAGACTATTTGTTTTCTCTGAATTACAAGTGTATATCTGTGTCGTTCACCCACCCACCGATATTGATTGACAGGCATGTATTATCATGTTCTCCGTCAGACCTTACACTGACTAAAGTTAGCGGGTTGTCTAACAAATAATACAGAAATGTTTGTCATGTATTTACTGTTATTGTACTTTGACAAAAAAATAGAATAAGAAAATAAGATATTAAATGTTTTAAAACATTTGTTTAAAATGTTTGCGTGTTTAAAAGACAGCAAAAATGGCTTGAATCATCACAACTGTATAGTGTCAGTACAAACCAAATGAGGGGTGCTTCAGACAAATAAAATGAGTCCTGTACTGCGTAAACCAGAAGTTGTTTAAACCTACTTCCAACTAGAACGTAATATTGAGTAGGTGGTGGGCTGTCTTGTTTGCAGCTTTCTTTTCAGCAGGGTATGTTAAATCTGATAAGTATTTGGAGCTAAAACTTCACATGATGCATGCTGTAATAAATTTTGGCATTCCTCATTCCCAGAAAGTGTTTTGAACTGATTCAGTGGTGTAGTATTTGTATTGTATATGAGGCTAAAGTATGTTTATGACAAAAGAGAATCTGCTTTTTACACAAATACTTAGTGGTGTAGACTGTTTGTACAGTTTGTAAAGTGTTTGTAAAGTTTGTACAGGTTGGAGGGAAGTTTTTTTTTATTATTGGTTCATTAAATTGAGTGTCTGCAATAACTTCAAATAGTTGCTGTTTTGTTTTGTTAGCAATTTTTTATATTTATATTTATTAAAAATGACGTTATACTATACATTACCAATTCATACTTTTTTATTTGCTTGTTTGTTCCAGGATTGGCGTCCCAACTTGTATGTTACTTCACCAACTGGTCTCAGTACAGACCTGATGTTGGCAAGTACATGCCATCTAATGTGGATCCACATCTGTGTACTCATTTAATTTATGCCTTTTCCATTATTAATAATGAAAATAAACTGACAACCTATGAATGGAATGATGAAACTCTCTACCAGTCCTTTAATGGCCTAAAACAAAGGTGCGCTTATGTTTTGTCCATGCATATATTTGTTTATCGGCTTTAATATACTATGCGATGTAATTTTAAAATAGTTATTATATTCTCAAGAGCATTATAGTGAAGAATAATGCTAAATGTTTGACTTGACAGCAACCCCAACCTGAAAACTCTGTTGGCTGTCGGTGGATGGAACTTTGGCACAACTCAGTAAGTTCTGCTGTATTTTGATAAATCAGAATGTCTCAGTTACGGATGTAACCCTTGTTCCCTGAAGAAGGGAACGAAGATGTTATGTCGAAACAACTGATTTTGTAATGGGCATTAGGTAAGAAAGGGCCAATGCAATGCCTAAGGAATTGCCGAACTCAGCCCCACAGGTGCAGCCACTCTGTTAATAGAGGATTATATAAGGTGCAATTGCATGGCAGCACATCAGGCTAAGTTTGACTTAAACGGGATATTCGGCTGCTTTAGAAATGAAACATAACATTCATAAAATGTATGTAAAGTGCCATAGCAAATACATTTGTCGCACGTTTGGGACAATGTATGCTAAGCCGGTAGAATGAGCACACAAGCAACACCAAAGGTGCAACCTTCCAATGCCTATTTAGTAGAATATGATAATTTTTAGAATTTAGGACAGGGATGGGCAAACTTGATCCTCGAGGGCCGGTGTCCCTGCAGAGTTTTGTTCCAACACTAGTCAAACACACCTGAACAAACTAATCAGTGTCTTCAAGATCACTTGAACTCTATAGGGAGGTCTGTTTGAATAGGGTTGGAGCTAAACTGTGCAGGACACCGGCCCTCCAGGACCGAGATTGCCCACCCCTGATTTAGGAGGATTGTAATAGGATTTTACCTAGTTTAGCTGAGGCTAGGGGTTTTAGTGATACAACAGTACAGCATGGAAAGCATTCCATTCCTAAAAGGTAAGAATGCTGAGGAGGCCACTTGCTATACAATTGGGAAGACTCTGTAACAAATATGCACATTTAGACTAGCCCTATCCAGGGGGAGCACTACATATGAGTAAGATGGTTATTTGGTAGGTAAGACCAGCCTGATCTCACGAGAAAACGTAAGTATTTTACGTTTTGCCAGTTTAGTGGCTAATTCATACGAATTTGTACGAGTTCAGTCGTACGAAATGGTACGATTTTAAAAAGGAGGCGTGGCACCTGACCCCACCCCTAACCCCAACCGTCATTGGGGGATAAGCAAATCGTACTAAATTTTACGAATTAGATCGTACGAATTCATACAAATTAGCCACTAAATGAAAAAGTTACGAATTGCCGTGAGATTGTGTTGGTACGACACGTTTACTTATGGAGAGGAAACTCACTGTGGCTGACTGACACAAGTGGTATTACCAAGTGGGGATCACACAAAGCTGGCACCTATCCCCAGACTGCAGTAATGAAAAGTCTGGGTCTGGCTCCACCTAAAGCTTGCAGGTTCACTAGCTGGTCCCTAAAAGGAGTGGTAAGGACCTTGGCCACATAGCCAGGACAGGGTCTTGGGATAGTGTAGTATGAGACCTTCCTGATGGATGCCAACGTGACCAGCAGAGCCATCTTGAGTAACAGAATTGTCAGAGATAATGTCAAGTGGCTCAAAATCATGTCTCTGCAGCAACAACATTAAAAATTCTATGTGGAGGGTGACAGCGACTGCTTCAGCTTATCATGAAGGAAGGAAAGCATAACACTAAAAGGGGAAGTTCGTTCAGAAGTCTTCTTGGTGTGAAATGCACATGAAATAGACTTCAGGACACCACTTCAGAACATAGGTGCGCCTCATAGAGAGAGTGTGTCAACCACCATTGGCGGGACAAATAAGCATAGGTAACTTAAGTTGTGCCAGTACATCCATGCTGAGGAGGGCTTAGTCAGGGAATAGAACAACTAGCAAAGGGCGGATTCAGGAGAAACAAATGGGTGACTTGGGCCTCTGCAAATTGTGCCCATTTTAGCTGGATCCGACCAGGGTGAAGCCTACATTCCCCTGGGAGTGCCATGAGAGCCTGTATGATGCATGGTTGAGTCACCTGGGATTTGAACAACACAGCATTTTCAGCTGCATATGACTCCATAGGAGCAGATGGCAAGCAAACAGTGACATGCAATGGGAGCATATACCCCCTCGTTCAGATAGCGATTCAAAATGCACAGATGCAGGATTGGTCGTAACTCACAACTCTTCTTGGGTGGAATGAAATACAGGCTGTAGAACCTACATTTCACCTCAGGGGGAGGGACCGGCTCAATTAAATCCTTTCCAGGAGGTCAGGAATCTCCTCATACAAGACAGGAGTAGCTGAGGTATTGACCACAGTGAAATGCCAATCACCTGACGTGAGGTCCTGGACCGCGGGGACCCCAGAAGGCAGAAGTGGGCCCACACACTTGTCAAAGCATTATAACTCAGTGCCGTGATGGACATCTTCTCACTGTAATCATTAAATAAGAGTGCTGCCAACCTGAGTGCAAACCAACACTCTCATCCGAATCCTGGGTGCGTTGAGCTGTGAAGGAGTAGGGGGTCCATAGGAAATCAGCTGGTGGATTAGCTTCCACTCTGAACCTCGGACCTGGCCAAGTGCTTACTGACTTGCGGGAAGCAACCGGGGTGACTTGCACTTTTGCAAGAGCAAGCCGCGATCTCAACTCACCAAGAGTTCTCGCAGTGAGAGTACGAAAAGTTCACAAGAACTTCTTCAACTTGCTGGGCCTTGTTAGGAAACCACTGCATCCAGAAGCCTATGGTTGGTATGACATCTTGTTTTGCTCTCTTGGACTGCTTGTTTTGTAACCCAGTGAAGCACCAAGATTCAACTGCTGCTCAATGCTTGCAGAAACAACTCTTCAGACCCCTGATGGCTTTAAAGCAAATTTTGATGAGCTGTACTCATCAATTCCATAGGCATTTTTTGGCATTTCAGAGTGATTGTTTATCTGATTCCAAAATCTGCTGTAAAATCTGCTGGCATAACTCATATTGACCGATTGAAGCGGAACTGTGTTTCTTTCACTTTCACAAAGCTTCTCCCCTCATTGTGATCTCAGGTTTAGCAGCATGGTGTCCACGCCACAAAACAGACAGACCTTTATTCAGTCCAGTATCACATTTCTGAGGACTCATGGATTTGACGGTCTGGATTTGGACTGGGAGTATCCTGGTTCACGTGGAAGTCCTCCAGAAGACAAGCAGAGATTCACTTTGCTCTGTAAGGTACATGAACGTTTATGGCTTCTTTCTCACAATGTTTCATATTAAAACCAATGATATTCTCAGTCATAGAAATAAGTTTTTGGAAAAAAACAATTTTCCCCTACTCTTACAGAGAGGAAACACTGAGGAGGAAGAATTGCTACAATAAATCAGTATCTCATCAGTTTAAAAGTGTAGTTTATCAGTTTAGCATGTTATAGCATACAGATAAGAAAAAGAAGAGGACCTAGAACAGAGCCTTGAAGTACACCAGAACAGATTAGACAGAGACAATTCTAGTACCTTTTCCTTCAAATCCTTAAAGAGCCCCTATTGTGGGTTTTTGAAAATGAGCTTCCATGTAGAGTGTAACACAGATCTAAGTGAAGGGAAATATCCAGCTAAGGCTTATATCTGAAAGTGGACAGTTTTTAAAACTATTAATTCATCTAAAAAAAAGAGTCGACTCTTAGTGGTTAGAATGAATCATCTTCATAACGAGTCTTTAGCCGTTTCGGCGTGACGTGACTACGAAACATAGTTGTTATAGGCGCAAACCTGGGAAAATTTTAATCTGCGCCCCGCCCTCTAACACAGCCGTGAAGACAAACAGATCCTGAAGTCATAAGTCAAGAAGACGCTGTGCTTACCTGGATATTATTGGGAGTGTGAGGGAAAATAATTGATTCAGCAGTCTACACGCTTACAGTGGGCGATTCATTCGTTTGTTAAAGGAAGGATCAGAAAAGACTGGTGTATGAGACTTGTGAGAATGGGCAGACAATACACCGGGGGCCTCATGTACGAAGACTTGCGTGGAAATCTTACTAAAACATTGCATACGCACAAAGCTGTAAATGTGCATACGCATAAAAAAATTCAGATGTATGAAACACTGCGTACGCCGAATCTCACGCATATTCTTTTGTACATCCGGATGAACGTGAAACTGAGCGCAACATGCACGAGCACAAAACCCCTCCCTGCCTCCCGTATGAATATGCTAATGACTATGCTAATGGGAAAAACCCAACGAAAAAGCAATGGCAAAATCAAGCAAAAAGAGAAACTTTGAACAGAATGTGAAATGGAGGTGCTGCTTTCGGAGGTAGACCGGAGAAAAGCGGTGTTATTTGCAAGTTTGTTCTCCGGAATTAACAACAAAAGAAAAAAAATAGAGTGGGAGAGTTTAGCTGATGCGGTTAACACAGTTGGGTCTGAACATCGCACTGAGTGCATTAAAAAAAGAAATAGTGTGGTTTATATCTGTAAAATGTTGCAGTACCTTTGCAGTCTCAGTGGCGCAGCTCGTAAGACGCATGTGATCATGCATTGACACGTTCGAGCATGAACTCGGCTCGAATCCAGCGTCTGATGAGCTCTTTCTTCTTTTTTCCCCTGTTACATATCAGATTTTGCCCACTATTTATCACGAGAAAGACAAGTAGGAATCATTAATAAGTTTGTGCATCATATTTTATTTGCACATTTATTGAATGGAAATGTTTCTGATTTACAAATGCAAATTCATCTTCAGATAGTGTCTTTATAGCAATGTGTGTGCGGTAGATTGCTCAGATTACATTAGGAAAACAGGCGACCGCTGCAAATTGTACTTTAATGTTTAGCTGCTCAACTGTATGGTATGGAAACCTTACATACCTACTAGATGAACCCGTCCCATACAGCTGCCATTGCAAGGCTGAGACACTTTGTAGAGAGGAATTTAACACAACTGCCTCTAGGAGTCGCCAATGGAAATAAAACAGACACGCACAAAAAATGTGCGTACGCCAGCCAGAAAGCTGCCGTGAAGCTGCGCACATTCCCATGTTCAGTTCATTGTTAGTAAATCCAAACGTGAGCGATTCTGAGCGTGAAACCTGGCGTACGCAAAGTTTTTGTGCGTACGCAGCATTGATACATGAGGCCCCAGGGGTGCGTGCAAAATAAGGCCAGTTTATAAGGCACAAAGGCAGCCTGCTACACGCTGGTCAGCTCTACAACACCCTGGCTGGGGATGGGATCTTCGGGCAAAGAACATATAACACGTCACGCAAGAGGTGCCACAGCAATAATTGCAAATAGAAATGATCTAAGTTACAGCTGAGAAAGGAGAAAAGTCAGTAAATGATGTGCACGCTATAGGTTTCATTTTATCTGCTAAGTGCTGTTCATACTTCCCGTGCGGGAGTTATGACGGTCACCGGGTTATCGCACGGGCCCGTCCTCCGGGTTTTGACAAACTGCGCTGGGCATTTGTCTCGCCCTGGGCATTTGTCTAGCACTGAACGCTGTCGACCAATCGCAACAGGCTGTCATCGGTCCAGTCAGCGCAGATTAGCTTCACGCTAAGGAGGGGTTTGGGAACAAATGAATCACTGAACGATTCATATGGGAGTCGCTGGGATGATTGGGTAAGAATAAATGCATATTATAACACCATGAAAGTGTTTTTTGACCTTGCGTGCATATCAGTATGTTGTTGGAGACCCATATAACTGAAATATGACCCTTTTTCATGTATAACATGGGCTCTTTAATTTTTCTTTGACTGTGAAAAGAAAGTCGTGTACATTTCAGATGGCCTTGTGGGTGAAAACAAAAATCAGGAACAGCTCATTTAAGTGACAATGAATTACTTTTCCCCCTGTTTTGTTGTAATAACAGCAGGACTTACACTGCATGACCTCCACAAGATTCTTTCAAAACTGATACTGATGTTCTACAGCAGCTTGATTGAACATGATCAGAGTCAAATTTATTTGATTAGTGATTCAGAAATGACAAAAACTATTTTTTTAAATTTGTGTGTTAAAATGTCATGACATTTATTTTAAATTGTAAACATTCTAAGGATTATATTTCTTTTCAGGTTTATTTCAAATTCTGAATCTAAAAGTTTTGAGAAGGTAGAAGATTTTTCATAGGACATGAACTAGAAAATCAGACTTTAATGTTTGACCTAATGACCTAAACATGTGATCGTAACAGGAGCTTGTAGAAGCTTATCAGGCAGAGAGTGCAGCTACTGGACGCCCCAGACTCATGCTCACTGCTGCAGTGGCTGCTGGGAAAGGAAACATTGACGCTGGTTATGAAATTGCAGAAATTGCCAAGTATGTGTTATTGAAGGGCTTGTGTTCGTAATGAATCATGAAATGGGTTAATGGACAAAGTCTTTTAAAATGCAAATCAAAGGATTTTGACAAACCCATCACTATTTGACTGTGAAAACGATGTTTCCCTCTGGTGATTCAGGTATTTGGATTTCATCAATATCATGACCTATGATTTCCACGGCTCATGGGAAAGTGTCACTGGACACAACAGTCCTCTGTATCGAGGCTCTGGAGACATAGGAGACAAAATCTACTACAATACTGTAAGAAGAACATATTTTACTGTATTATGAAAATATAATATCATGTACACCAAGTCTGGAAAAAATAAGATTTGTATTTTTGAACATAATTATATTTTACGCAAAACAAAGCTGCATTATTTAATATAAATACAGTAAAAAACATGCTGTAAAATATAAAAAAATGTTAATAAAAAATTTATAATTACTACTTCAGTAATATATCTAACGTGTTGATTTATGCTCAGTTGTTAACAATTACTGAAACTCAGTTATTAATACCTGTTATCTTATCAATGTTGAAAAAAGTTTTAAATTATTTAATTATTTTAAGTAAAAAAATATACTTGAAATATAAACATTTTGTAAAATTATAAATGTCTTGACTTTTTTTTATAAGTGAAGTTTTTAAACTAATTTCGAGAGGAACACGTGATATAATTGACAGCAGCTGGCCACCTATCTACACTCATTAGTTAGCCAATCAGATCTATCCTAACACACTATAAGTAGCCTAGCTAGACATTACTCCCTTATCTTCGTTTTCCGAAGAAACCCCCCATCCACCCCTTTCTCCTCCTTTTCTCCTTTACAAAAATGGGAGCTCTCGAGAACCACCTGATCTCGTACTCCCCTCACATGCTCTATGGACCTGGCGGGAGCCCTGGGCTCAACTATCTCCGAGCTCAGGGTTCTCTCCCGGGACAGCATGCCAAACCTGCTTACAGCTGTCAAGCAATATCTAAGTGTGAACTCTTGAAATGTAGCTTTAAAAATGTTTTAAAGGTTTAAATTCAAATTTAGTACATTTTTTGACATCTTCAATGCAACACTTGAGTCACTGCAGGTTAGAATAGTCTAGAAACATAACAGCAAATAATTAAATGCTCATGACAATGCAGGACTTTGCAATGACCTACTGGCGAGATCAGGGCGCTCCTGTGGAGAAGCTGAGGATGGGCTTTGCTGCTTATGGAAGAACGTTTCGCCTGTCATCTGCAGTCAGTGGAGTTGGAGCTCCAGCTAGTGGTGCTGCTTCAGCTGGAACATACACCAGAGAAGCTGGATTCTGGTCCTATTATGAGGTTTAAATGCATATTCATTGTGGAAATGATCAGATTTAATCATACAATACAATGTACTGACTGATCGTCTCCCAACAGATCTGTACTTTTCTAAAACAAGCCACTGTGCAACAGATAGTTGATCAGAAAGTTCCTTATGCAACAAAAGGACAGGAGTGGGTGGGATTTGATAACATGGAAAGTTATAAGACTAAGGTGAGTATTCCAAAGTATAAACATAAATGTATTTCTCATGCTCTCAGTAACTAAGTCTGGTCTGTTTTAGGTGGACTATTTGAAGGAGAAAGGCTTTGGAGGAGCTTTTGTCTGGGCTCTGGATCTTGATGACTTCAGTGGTCAGTTCTGTGGGCAGAGCAAATACCCTCTTATTGGACAACTTCGCACACTGCTTAATATCAACAACACTGGTAAAAACATCTCTGTGGAGCCCTTTTCTACAACTGAACAAATAATTATTTGGTAAATCATAATGAAATTATGTCATGATTATGAGATAGGAAAATCAAAAGGATTACATTTTAATAATTGAGAAGGTGAAATAGGATTACATTTTAATAATTGAGAAGGTGAAATTATAAGTTAAAAGCCATAATTCTATCATAACTCTGTATAGTAATAAATATGTAATTGGAAATGTTAATGTGTTTGGTCTTGGCGGCATAGATCTGCTACCCTGCTGCTTTGATTATTGTGGCAGGGCAAGAGACTTGCAACTTCCAGCATATTCACAGACACGCAGTCTGGGACAACAACACACTGCTGCTGCAAACACATGTAACCCCCCCAGCCGATCTAAAAACAACACTGGGGCATTTAAAATGTTGAGGAGCAAGCTAATTGCCTGCTGATACAACCTCAATCAACTATCCACACAATGTAGTTGATGACGTAGGAGCAGATTAAATGTGGCCTATCACCCTGTGTATGGACAAGATCTCACAACAGAACTTTGTTTTCTTTGTTTATGAGGAAAAACAGTGATAAAGTCTATTAGGAGATTTAAAAGTCAGTTTCTTACAATGCTTCAACTTTTAGACATAATTATGATTTAAAGGTGTAGTATGTAAGTTTGACACCCAGTGGTTGAACTACTGTATATTGCACTCCTGGATCAAAACAAACGCAAGCGCAGGTTGCCAGATGGAGGAAAGGAGTCAGTGATTTAGAGTGAAAATTATGACAATGATCACCTCAAGTAAACCTCAGGAGATAGTTCACCTCAGATCTTGAAAATAAACCATTTGAAATTAAACTTTAGAATTAAACACATACAGTATGAGTGATTTACCATGTACATTAAAAAAAAATGAAAATGGGTTAATTTTTTTGGTATTTCTGGGTATTAATCAGATGATAAACCTTGGCGCGTTGTTAGGACACGCGGTTACAATGTAACCTGCTCACCTAATGTTAACGTTCATAATATTTTTATTACTTGATAATTAATAGCCTCCTGTGTAACTCTGAATCTGTGTCTAATTTCGGAGTCTGCTACTGTCCACCAGAGGTCGCATTTCGGTCAAGGACGCATGCTTCAGAGCCTTTCTGAATGAATGAATGAATGAATGAATGAATAAATGAATGAATGAATGAATGAATGAATAAATTAATGAATGAATGAAATACACTGTTTTTAACCAAGGCAACCCGGGTGCTGAAATATAATTGGCTTAACTGGCATTGGCAAGTTAAAATTATCAAAACAAAGAGAGCATTGTGGGCACGGAATACACATTTTCAAAGCAGAATAACTGACTTCAGAATTGTTTTTCAGATAAACAAAATGTTCACTTGGCATGTTTCTAAAATATCTGCAAGCATATTATAATATTTTTATGCTTTAGAAGAGTCAAAAACTTACATTTAACTTTTTTATTTCAGTTATGAGTTGGCATATAAAATCAGCATTTGATCCCTTTAATACCAATTATAGTCATCGCATGTTTATTACTTAGTATCTCATAATAAGAACTTTTGATTTATTAATTTACTTTGTAAAGTATAAATTTGAGTTGATCTCATAAGTGACGTTGTGTGACATAATTATGACTTTTTGACATCTCATAATGAAATAACTATAGATTTATACCTTGGTATCTCAGTTTTGATTTCATAATTACAACTCAGTATCTTATAAATAACTTGCACATTTTATCATTAGGACAGCATATAGCAATTTTAATTTAAGACTTGGTTTGTCATCCTTTGAGTTGACCTCAAATTTTCCATCTTGTGCATCAACATTCTGACTTGTTGCGTCAAAAATATGATTTACCAAAGCACGGTTATTAAATTTTGATGACAATAAGCTTCCATACGTATATCTGACAAATAATGATAATTATTAATGTTGCCTTTTTAAGATTATCTATTAAGGTTATATATAAGAATAGGTCATGTACAGCTCTTTTTGCATCACCATCAATGTTTATTTTGCAATAAGGAATTCCTGACTGTATATTATATCATTTATTGCTTGATCACTTAAAAAAGGTAAATACTGTAAACAATTATGCTGAAATCATCTCATAATGGTTCATTACCAATAAATTATCTTAAAGCATCAACATTTAAGTTTCAATAACAGAGTTATCATGTTCATCTATGAATTATTGGAAATATCTGGCATCCGAATGAGGCACACTGACCAATCAGAATGCAACAAAACAGATTAATAATTGACATAATTTCTTCCTTCAGAGTTCCCATATAACCCTCCAAGCACAACAGTTAAGCCCAGTGGGAGGCCCACAAGAGCATCTGCTACTGTACCTTATGCCACAAGACCTCCTGTTGTACCGACGGCGCCCTCAGGATCAGACTTCTGTACAGGCAAATTAGAGGGCATCTACGAATACCCAGCTGACAGCATGATCTACATTCATTGTGCCAATGGCAGGACCTTCATACAGAGATGTCCTGCAAAGACAGTCTTTGATCCCGACTGCAAATGCTGTAACTGGCCTAAATAACCATGTTATAATTGTTACATGACAAAGTAAATGTTTTTAGTAGATTAGCAAAATTTGGGCCCATTAATGCCACAATTTGATTTCTGTCATGTTGAAGTTAATGTTTTAAAATTAGACATAGAGAGCCAAACATATACCACTGCTTTCTTTTGAAAATGCTACATTTTGATGGTTGGAGAAGTATAATTTGCCTAATTAAAACTAACCTGAAGCACTAATCGTCTGCTTATTTCACATTTTGAGTGGCAGTGCATTTGTAACACCGTGACATGGCTAATTTCAAACATCTTGTTTGTTAGGTTTGTATATTTATGAGGGGGAATAAAGAATAAACACCCATGTTTCTATTAATAAAAATATTTATTTAACTGACTGTAAATGAAAAATTAACTCATCAATCACAAACATTTCAAAATAATGAAGGTAAACAATTAAACGACCATTTCAGTGCAAAAATAACTAGGATTTAAAGTAACATTTAACAGCTTTGCAGTGCAATAAAGAACAATAAATTACAGAATATCAAATCCACTCCACATACAAATCACTAATTTGTATGAAAATCTATTGGCGTTTTTATGTACCTCACCGTTAACTTAAATCTTCAATAAAATCTGCATAAATTAAAACACTAACTTCAGACAGAGTATGTAGAGTGCTCCGTTTGAGATGAAACTCTCAAGTTAATCAATAACAATAATCAGCATATCAGAATTCAAAAATATTATCTGTGCGTTCTGAAGCAAATTAAAAAAATGTAACTAGTTTGCTCAAGCTCCATCATTTCTCCTAAACCCAGTAACATTCAAAGGCAAAAAGTGGCACTCAAAATTGTAAAACACTATTCATCACTTAAGGATCATAATGCCCATTTGTCTGATTTATTAGCATGACTAGCTGGTTGTTTTTCTGTACAGTCACTCTGTTACAGTGTAATGATTATGCTTCGCAATGTTTTGTGTTTTTAGTCATGGGCAGTGTAGCTTATGTTCACTCAGTCATTCAGCCAACAAATTTACAGTAATTTGGTCAGATTATTCATTAATCACGACAAAAGTGATGTCAAAAATTAACAAAGTGTTGTAGCATGATGTCAAAACCCAGAAGACTCGTTTGAGAGAGTTTTTCAATACATTAAGTTCTGAGGTAAATGATTTAATCTGAATACTGACCTGCACAAGCTCAGCTAGAAAACTAATTTTGAAGTAAACTACATTTATTTTACTCTTTAACATGTTACTACATTAATGTGTTTGGGAAAGAGCTGTGCACCGCAACTGATTTCATTAATGTTGAAAGGGAAATTGTGTAAATAAGTGGTTGACTAGTTTACCAAACCCTCAGAAAGAAAAAACAAACAGTAGGTCATTTATGTATAAATCATCCATTTACATTACTCTAACAAAATTTGTGCGGGTTAAATACAGCTGTAGGCTAATTGATTAGCCCTCCTGTATAATTTATAATTCTTTCATATTCTAAAGTATTTCACAAGTGCTTTTCCAAATTTACAATGTGTTTTTCAAGACATTGTTAAACACATCTGTCTTAATAACGAATTTGCCATAATAACAGTACATAATATTTCACTACTTATTTTCTAGTAAACAAACTGCAAATTAAAGGCTTTACTAGGTAAACTAGGATAGCTATGCAGGTCATTGGACAACAGTAGATAATTCTGTAGCCAATCTAATAAAAATAGTGCTAATAATATTGACCTTATCTTTTATATTATTACTTAAATAGAAATAGAAAAGTTATTATAGGAAAAATGTGACAATGTTCATGCTATGAAAAAGAAAAAAACATTTCACAGGAGGGCTCATAGTTTTGTCTTCAACTATATATGTAGTGCTGGTCAACAATTTAAATTACACAAATTAAAGACCAGCGTTTCTCAATCCTGGTCTTTGCTGCCCCTGGCACTGCTTATTTTGCTGGTCTCTTTTATTTAACACACCTGATTTAGATTGCATAACCAGAACTGTGTTAAGCTTGACATGTTCCCTACATAGTGTTCACTGCTCTCTACCCCTGCACACAGGAATTCTTCTGAATTTGTAGTTTACTTCAGCCAAAAAAATCAGTTATTAGCATTTTTAATCATTAACAGTAATGTGAAGGTTTATTTAACGGTAATCATGTTATCAGCACAGAAGTCACGTCTTGTGCACATTATGTTTTGAATTGAACATGCTTTTAAACTGGAATCATGGGAGAATATCCAGTGATTTTCTTTGGCAGTATACTTATCGTCATCTAATTGTGACCCAAACCTATGAACCTATGAAAAAAAACATACAAAATATGCAGAGCGGGCGGCTATGAGCACCAGGATTGAGGGCCACTGTTTTAAGAGTTCATTTCAGAAGTTAGAATCTGAAGTATAAACATTTGGCAAATACATGAATATGATGTAAACCTGATTGCAGGATTCATTTTAAAATTATATAAACACTTATGCTCTTCTGTCAATGCCTATACTGTTTTTTTTTTATTGATCAGTAAGGAATGTAAGTACGAAAGTCTCACAACCTTCATTTCTTTAGTTTTTTTCTAATGTTATAATTTTTCAAATGTTCAAATCACATGTGTTTAAATGTCCCCCGAGCTGTTTTGAGATCTGTGTAAGTAACATCCCACCGTTTACAGCTCATGCTGGCTGCTGTGAGGTGGAGGCAGATTCATGATGTCATTATTCTGCATGAGCTGGAAGTAGAACTGCACAATCTCTTCATAGTTCTGAATGGAGATTCTCTCGTTCACGCCATGGAATCTAAAGAAGGTGCATGAATGTTCAATTATATTACAGGGTCCTATGAAATGCATTCTAGTTAATTGAACTAGACAACCTAGATCAATGAACTAGTTCGTCTTAGTAATATTAAATTCAACTAATCAGTATGTGCTCTATACCAAATGGCACCATTCATTCAAAATACATAGAGATCTCTGATTTATATAGTCTCTTTTAGTCTGATATTCACAGACAAAAGTATTTATATTCATAGAAATGGAGAATTATACACGAAAGCTAAATAAATACGCTTTCGATTGATGTTTCCTTTGTTAGGACAGGACGATATTTGGCAGAAATACAACTCAAAATCCGAAATCGATGGGTTCCAAAAAATCTATAGGCTTAGAAATCCTCCTTTAAATGAAGTGCCTATTAATGCACATTTTTAATTTGAAATTGAGTTTTGTAAAGGAAATGTACTAAATATCGTTATTAATTATTAAAAAATATAAAAATAATTATCATTAAAAAATTATCATTTTGATTTATATACTGTATTATTGGCAATTGTCAATATACCTGTACAAATAATATTAGTTTTGGGGTACAGTGTCACATTTGGAGAATTGATCATATGTACAGCAATACTTTTATTTTATTTACCCAAACTTTGACAAATTCTGTGACATTCCACTTTTTTCCGGGCAATTCTGCTTTTATAAAAGTTCTAATTTAATTAAAATTATCAACCACAAAACCTGTCATTGAAAGTTCTACTATTTAAGTGTTAGAGCCTTACCTCTGAGGATCCCCAGGTTTGAACCACGAAGGAGCGAAGCGATAAATGTCTTGGGTGATGTCTCTGTAGTGCCGGCTGTCAGTGTTGCCCACACAGATGCCTGTGAAAACAAATCATAGAGTGGCTTTTCTCAAGTCAATGATGTATGAAAGCGCCACTTCAGCAAAAATGCATCACAGGACTAACCAGGGGCCACTGTGAGCTGAGGAAACATGCCCAGCACTGTTTTCTTGATTATCTGGAACCCAAACGATTGCTCATCATGGGAGCTGATGGGCAGCGGGTCGAATCCATTCACCATCTCTATCTTCACACGATCATCAGATATGGTTGACTGGACCAACTCCAGAACCTGCAAGAAAACATATACAGTAGGTTTGGAACAACTTTAATGTTCATAAATGATTACAGGATTAACATTTTTGCATTAAGGGGTTAGTTCACTCAAAAAAAAATCTGTTATTAGTTACTCCCTCATGTCATTCCAATCCACTGAGAAATTTCCCCATCATTTTGTCACGGTCGGGTGAGGGGAAAAAAAGAGCGAGGACTCAATTGCAACAAATAATAAGGGTTTTATTAATAATAAAGTACAAACAAAACAAAAAGGCAAAACAAACTACCCTGAGGGGGAAAAACATAAGTATAAAACAAACAGACAAACTTGGTTCGGCTGGCAAGACACGACTGGAACAGGAACACAGAGGGAGTATAGACGTCGAACTGGCACAGAACAGAAGACATGAGGAGATTATAAGGAGGAGAAAATTAACACACAACAGATGAACATAATTAACTAATAATGGGTTAACAAGCGGGGTGGGACTAGACAATAGACGGGAGAGCGCATGACAGAGACAAGACAAGCCATGCGCTCACATAAAACAGGACAAGAACATGCAGCCAATGAGAGAACTCATTAACCACATGTTCATGACAACACAAGCACAACACTGAAGCACACAACAAAGCACGCGACCATAATGTAAACACCAAGCCACGTGCTTTGACAAGAGACGCAAGACATGAGCACACGATTGATAAACACCTTACCGTGCGCATATGCAATGCGCATGATTCATCTCAGCGCCAACCAAAACTGAAACCAACTAGACGGAGGCGCCATGAATGAAGCAGCGCGATGCTGACAGAAAAACAGAAACACTAGTACAAACGCGCGCGTCCGAGGCACACAGAGCGGGAGCGTGCACACTCTGCGTACACCCACGACGGCGTGCGCGCACACAGAGGCATACAAAGACAGAAACAGGACAAGACAGCTAGTGCCCGGGCTCTGCCACCAAAACAAAAATTTACCAGACCAGAGTGGCAGAACCCTGACACATTTAACATAAATATATTTTAGACAAAATCAGAGAGAAATCCTCAGCAATAGTCTTGAGACCTTCATAGTCAAGAAAAATTTCATGTGAATTCAGTGGTTCAACTGCAATCACTCTAAATGGGTGCTCAGCTAAACAGCAAAAAATATATTGAAAAAAGGCGGCAACACCAAAGCTCCCAAAAAATCACTAATTTATTAAATTAAAAAGGCTAACACAAAGCATGTAGTGTTTGGAACACACCGGCTCTTCATCTGACAGTATTCATCACAACATGTTGCTCTATTTATACACGAATCACATGATCTCATACAGTACATTAATCTCACAACACAATACACATTAGTAAATTACACAACTTACATATTCAAAACGAAAACACAAAAACAAATCCTAATAATACATCACAAATAAAGAAAAGCATAACAGACTATAAAAAAGAAATGTTATAGTCAAAACCTTTACCCAAACAACTAATTAAACAAGAATAAAAAGGACGTCAACGTATCTACACATCTACACACGCGTATCTACACATCTCGTCTGGATTATTGCAACTCTTTGTATCTGGATGTGAGTCAGGCCTCTCTCTCGCCTGCAGCCGGTCCAGAACTAAACTGCATTGCTTTTAACAGGCACAAAACAGGAGAGCACACCACACCTGTACTGGTTTCACTACACTGGCCACCAATCCAGTTTAGAATAATGTTTTTAAATCCCTCCATGGCCTGGCCCCTGAGTATATTTCTGAGCTAACTAAAATGCACCAACCCATGAGATCTTTTCGCTGTAAGGATCAACTCTATTTTCAAGTTCAGCGATTGCGCTTGAAATGTCAAGGTAATAGAGCTTTTTCAGTAGCAGCTCCAAGACTTTGGAACAATCTTCCACTCTCCTTAAGAACATCTTCAACATTCAGGTCACTGAAAACACATTTATTTTCTTTAGCTTTTAATCATGTGTTGTGAGTTGGTTTCTTTTATGTTTGCATGTATTATGTGTTTTTATGTACAGCATTTTGGTACCCATTGTGGTTGGTTGAAAGTGCGCTAAAAATAAGTTGCACTGCCATTTTGTAGTTTCCTTTTAATACGATTACAACAATCATCGGGTGTTTAGTCTCGTTTGGCGAAAAAAATCCTTGCAACAGTCATAGGTTAGTGTTTTCATCCAAAGTAAATTAAATTTAATAAATTTAATTGAAACAAGATGAATTAGGCCCAATTCCAATTCTATTTCTGTACCCCTACCTCTTCCCAATCCCCTTGGCCCTTAAAACAGAGGGCTTTAAAATTTACTCCTAAGAATTGGGACAGCACTACAGCACCAGCACACATCATCATATGACATCACAATCTCTTGCACCATAAGAGATCAGACAATCGCGAATGTTGTAGTTATTCCAGTTGTGTTATTTTTGGTATTTATCTTCAGGAAATCACTGAAGGAATATATTATGTTATCATAACGATCTAATGTGGCAATAAGATTGTAATACTGTGCATTTAACACAGTGGCCATATTCATCTATGGAAACACACCAAAAACAATATTAACAGTATAGCAGACATTGTAAAAAGCCCATTCACAGCCACTAGACTTTTCAGACAGGGTATTAGAGCGTCATAGTGTGTCAGAATGTTGTGGGAATACTATACAGCACTTATGCATGCATGGTGGTGAGTGACGAGGACTGCAATATCTGCTGTTAATTTTCCAAGTGACTAACTTTTTCTATAAAACCACAATCATACTGAATGTTTTCATATCAGGATGCATATAATGCATACAGCCACATGTTTTAGTTTAAATCAAATAAGCAGAAACAAACGTTGTGTGTATATATACTGTATATAATGTGTTCATGTTTAATCAATGTGTTTAAATTGTGTATGCTTCCTCATTTCTCTCTCATTATGCAAGAGCAAATTGGATGACAATTGTTAACATGTTAATTAAAAAAAACGTTTTAATAAATGAATAAAATGCAGCTTGGTGTGAACTTTACTGTTTTATCTTTTATTTATTGTAACTGATCTTTAGGAAATCTAAAAAAAAATCTAATTTAGAAGCAGATACTCAGCAGCTGTCTAAAACAGGATGGGGAGCTAATAAAATCAAATTCTATGTATTACCTGGACTCTGGAGACTAAAGCAGGTCGCACACCAGAAGCGACGCTCGGCGGCGCGCCGCGCAGCGCCACGTATTTTAGAATTCTAATCATTTTCTGATTCTATCAGGATACACACACCGGCGCCGCAAGTCGGCGGCTGTCGGCGGCGCCCGGCGACGGCTCAGGACGCAGTTCATTTTTCAGCCGCGCCACAGAGCGCCATCTGATTAGTTTCATGTTAAATATCATTCGAATGTGCGCGTCTGGTGTGCGATACTTTAATCTGTCATGTACGCGCCGTGTCGCGGCGCCGAGCGGCGCTTCTGGTGTGCGACCTGCTTAAAAGTAGAAAAAATATAAATGGGAGTGGTACAGGAATGGGAGTCATTTTACCAGGAGCGGGATGGGACAAGATTATTTTTTAAACTTTGCTCTGGGAGAGGGACGAGACAAGATTTCTTTCTGTGGGAGTGGGACGGGACAGGAGTGAAAATCCACTCCCGTGTCATCCTCTAGAGGACACTTAACAAATTCAATCCCCTTTGTGTTGTAGAGTGGAGACAGAATTTCTCATAACTGAAAAAATGCTGTGCAACCGGACTTCTGGTGTCAAATAGCGCATCAATGCTCAGAAATATGAACTTTTAAAGGCCTACTTGTCTTACCAACATAACATACCACACAGGCACCACAACATATAGATTACATTGGCTGTACTGCACAAAATCACACCTCAAATTTTAAACTTTTCAGCTGAATGGAGATGTGTAAAAGTTGACTAATGGCAAATACATTAAACCCTCTGTAATATATGCGCACCATAAACTAAAGCAGCAGTGAAGACGTAGGTGAATAGATTCATTTTTACAATTTTTTTGGCACACAAGAGTTCTTGGGAGTTTCATATGATTAAAGTTGAACCACTGAAGGTACATGGAATGATTGTCAATGTTTTTGGTCTCTTTTATAGACTTTGAAAGTCTGAAGAAGAATGAATGTTTCAGGCCATTGGAATGACTTAAGGTCAATTAATAACAGAATATTAAATTTTGGGTGATCTAATCCTTTAAGTATGCCTTAATAGCAATTCAATACTCTGTAAGGTGATCTCAGTGACTTATTCTGAGTGATTTATACGAGTTATATATACATACAAGTTAGAAGAGTGAAAGTTAATAGATGAGCTATTGGAATTGTAGTCTGGACTGAATTAGTCATTGCTGTAACCTCTCACCTCCTGCAGCGTTTGGGCTGAGTGGATACGGAAATTGACATAAGCCTCGGCGTATGACGGGATTATGTTAATCTGTTAGAGAAAAAGAAATAATGAGATCTCCATTTGCGCTAACTACTTATTGAACTTGCAAACAAAGTGGCCTACCTTTACACCAGAGTTGAACATTGTGACGGCAGTCGTGGTCCTCACGAATGCGTTTGTATCAGGTTTCCTCTCCAACACTCTGAATATGAAAGAGACACAAACTCAGGGGGTTATTTACAAGCCTGCACTGTTTATGCACAAAGTTGTTGTTGATTGAAATCAATCAATAAGGTAATTAATATGGTAAGAAAAAAGTTATGTTTAAAAGTCTTTTTTATATATAAAATACTTCAATATTATGAAATATTGTTAAATTTTAAGACAAATAATTTTAGCAGCCTTTACTATGTTCTTCAGTCTCACATGGTCTTTAGAAATCATTTAGATATGATTTAGTTGTGAATGTTCTATAATAAATAGAAAGCCAGTAAAAGAGCAGTATTTGTGTTGAATAAACCTATTTTGTAAAAATGTAAAAGCTTGTACCATCACTTTCTGTTAAATGTATTTTTAAATAATAATAGTATTACTTGTTATTACTTGTTATATATTATCTTGTAAAGAATATGTATATATATATATATATATATATATATATATATATATATATATATATAGAGAGAGAGAGAGAGAGAGAGAGAGAGAGAGAGAGAGAGAGAATATGAACATAAAGAATATAACATAATTGATATTATTAATAATTTTATAAAATAAAATGTACAATTATAATACATATAATAGTATCAAATATTTATACTGTTACAAATAATTATGTATCAAGCTTGTCATATAAGAGCACAACAGGAGATGGTCAAGAGAATGTATTAGTTACTGGTCCTAAACATTTCAGATGCAGGAAAAATCAGGAAACATGGTTTGACATCACAATAATTATTGTAGATGGCATTAAGAGCATCAATATGAACTACCTGCTGAGAAGAGGAGAGAAGAGCCACAGATTAGACATGATGAATCTGAGAGGCAAGCCGAACTATAAAATAAAAACAAGAAAAATAGATTTTCATATACTGTATGCAGAAAACAAATCAGAATTTCATGAAATGTAAAAACCTCTTCTTGCAGAGTTTTACCTTATGTGCCAGGTGTTCAAATGTGCTGCGCTCTGGGCCATAACCAAATAGTCTGGGCATTGGATTTTCCTCCAGCCTGGAAACAGATATTACAGAGAACAATGTATATTCATTAGGCACTGGCCGGTATAAGATTCTGACGGTGTGATAACCTTGGATAAAAATAGCACAGTTTTACGGTATTGTGATTACTGCTCTAAAATAATTTCTTTTTGCGTGCCTGGGTATAAAAACTAAACAAATGTTTCCCTCTTTGAATACAATATATTTTTCTAGAAACGCTTTAAATATTTGGTCCCACTTTATATTAAGTGTCCTTAACTACTATGTACTTACATCAAAAAATAAATACAATGTACTTACTGTGTTTATAATGTATTTGAGAACACTTGTGGTGCTTTTGAGTTGGGATAGAGGTTGGGTTATGGACAGGTTTGGTGGCATGGGTAGGTTTAAGGGTGGGTTAAGGTGTAAGGGATGGTCAACAGTGTATTTACAAATGTAATTACAAAAGTTAATTACAGATGTAATTACATACATGTATTAATTCCTGTGTAAGTACATATTAGTTAAGGCCACTTAATATAAAGTGGGACCAAATATTTTGTTACAGTAAACATGTGAGACTAAACAATTCAAATGAATGACTGACTTCTGCTGTCTTCATTTGTTTCAAAAACACTGATTTCTTTACATTTTTCTTTACAATTTAAAACAACATCTATGGATATCTTTTCTGCTGGAGATACTGTTAATCTAAAAAAAAAAAATTTTTAAATTTTTTTTCATCTATCATAGGAACGGTATAGCAAAACTAAAAGGCTTAACTTTTCTAAACTGTGGTGTACCTTGAAAATAGTTATCCTCTCATGCCTAATATTAATTTATATTAATTCTGTAGCGCAGTGGTGTCATGCCACTATTCATTATTAAAAAATAATAATAAAATACTTCCACAACACAACATTTACTAAAAAGAGAAGAAAAAACATCTGTAAAGTTCCCCAATTATGCCTTTTAAAAAGTTATACTGCATGCCGGACGCCTTCAATGCCTATTATCTACTGTACTTTATATGTACTAACAAAAAATGTTGATTAATTTTTTAATTGATATGACAAAATCAACAGCATCATTACTCCTGAGCTGTCATTCATGTTGGTTATAACAGTAAATGACAAGTTTCAGAATTATCTACTAAACTTATGTAATGTATAATTTATTATTTAAGTCAAAGTAGTTGGCAACTTTGTAATGTAACACTACATGAATGCGCAAATATGATCCTGTAAGTTCTTCGATGTTGTTCTGTAGTTTATACAGAGATTATAACTTCAGTTTCACACTGTCGTTGTGTAAATAAAGTAACAAAACTGTGGAAAGGAAGTATGGGTGTTCGTTTACCTTCTGACTGCTGAAGCCAAGATGCCAATGCTACTCTCTCTGGGTGGCATGGATGAATGTCCTGGAGAAGTACTGACACTCAGCTTTACTGTGGTCTGACCCTTCTCACTGATACCTATTCTATAACACAAATCAGGTATCAGTTACACACACATTCAATCATTCAATGTCAATATTAGTAGAGCTCTTCGAAATAAGGGCTCACAGGGCAGCAGGTCCATCTAGGCCACTGATAACACCGTCCAGCACTGCCAGACCTTCATCTAAAACATACAGGAGCTTTACTCCACGACTCTTCAGGAGCTTCACGATATTGACTGCACCATGTAAGCCATTCACCTAATGAAAACAAAAATAAATGTCATTTAAAAAATATTTTAAGTTGTGGTTTGGCTTTCTTTGCCAAGACCAGAAAGAATTTAGTCTTGGTTAACAGAATCATTTTTATGACCAAACTTAAATAAAAAAAGATAAATAAAATTAAAAAATTTAAAAAAGACAACAAAAATTGATTATATAATGTATAGTTTTGAGACAGAACTTTTGGACAGTGAGCTAAATTGTAATGGTATAATGGTATTAATGGCACTGTCCAGCCAATGGCACTAAATGCACCTAACAAAAAGAGAGACAACGATGAATGTTGGTCACTCAAATTCACACAAAAAAAGTTTAGAAAGTTTTAAATATAGATTTTTTTGAGTAAAATGCTTGGATTTATTTCTTTTAGATCTTTATTCACCCCTGAAACCTCATGTGGATGGCTGCTTTTTATTTAATATTACTATATTGAACTTTTTTAGGGACTGCTGATAAAAGTAATTAGGCTGGCTTGTCAAAGCCAGACTACTGAAATGCTATTTAAACTTATTATTATATTTAATGGGGTTTGCCATAGGCAAAGTCCATTCTTACTATTGTGGTTTATTATTAATGGGGTTTGCCATAGGCAAAGTCCATTCTTACTATTGTGGTTTATTATTCTTCTTCTTCTTCCTTCTTCCGTACCATTTTTCGGCGCGTAACTAGTCCCGCAGCTTTCGTCCCAGACCCTTCAAAGTGGGGTCAAATCGTGCGGTCTTATCGGGAATGGTGTGCTATGACTTTTATAAGGGGTGGGGGGTTTTTTGGCCCCGCAGGGGCCAAAAAACCCCCCCAAAAATCCCATAGACTTAACATTGAGCCGAATTTTGACGAATCACAGCGCCGAGTGTGAATTTCATAGAAATATGGGATTCACAGCATCTGTAGGGGGTTGCAGCCTAAGTGAGAACATACCACGCAAGGGGGTATAAGTTGCACCCCTGGGGCTCTAGGACGTCCCAAAGTGCTCCCATTGACTTACATTGGCCCATTGACTCCCATTCATTTTCTAGACACTCGTAAGATACTATTCCCGGAAATCGCCGTAGCGCCAACAGTGAAACTCGTAGAGACATGGGATTCGCGACATCTCGAGAGGGTTATAGGAGGCTTCAACCCACACCCCGAAAGGCGGTAAATGTTGTACCCCTGGGGAGCTAGGACGTCCCAAAGTCTCCATTGACTTTACATGGAGCCGAACTTTGACGAATCACAGCGCCGAGTGTGAATTTCATAGAAATATGGGATTCACAACATCTGTAGGGGGTTGCAGCCTAAGTGAGAACATACCCTGAAAGGGGGTATAGGTTGTACCCCTGGGGTGCTAGGACGTCCCAAAAGGGTCCCCATTGACTTTACATTGCCCATTGACTCCCATTCATTACATTGACTCCCATTATAAATGTCATATGTCAATCAAAGTACATAGCACTGTCATACAGACTTGGGGGTTGGCTTATTTGACTAAGGCAACCAATCAGCATCTCATTATGATTTTGAAGCTCACAAGCCACGCCCCCCAAACCACTTAAAGACCCTTAATAAGTGCCCCATTGACTTAACATGGGGTGGGATGTCCCATTGCAGATCCCATTGACTTCCATTATAAAGGTCACACATCTATAACATTACATAGGGGTGTCATAGAGACATGGGGGTGGGCTCATCTGACTCAGACAACCAATCAGCATCTCAATATGATAATGAATCTCACAAGCCACGCCCCCAAACTGGTCCCATAGACTGCCATTATAACTGCCCTACATGCATATCTTTGCTTAGCAGTGTCCTATTGACTTGGGGGATTGCTCATCTGACTCAGGCAACCAATGAGCATCTCAATATGATAATGAAGTTCACAAGCCACGCCCCCAAACTGGTCCCATAGACTGCCATTATAACTGGCCTAGATGCATATCTTTGCTTAGCAGTGTCCTATTGACTTGGGGGTTGGCTCATTTGACTTGGACAGCCAACCACATTCAAGTTCACTCTGCAACCTCGCCCATAGCAACAAAACAGAGTACCCTAGCAACCGTTCATCAACAGCTATATCTCAGCATCGGAACATCGTAGAGACTTGGGGATTGGCTTGTTTGACTCATGCTAGCAAACGGAACTTCCTATATGCTACACATGCTAGCAGTGACTAGCTACATGCTAATATTGACTAGCCATGTACTGTAACTTGCTAGAAATGCTTACTAAGTATAAATATTTCATCAGGCAAGTATGTGAGGCTTGCCTAGTAACCACCCAGGGTACCCTAGCAACTGCCTAGCAACCACCCAAATTACCCTAGCAACCGCCTAGTAACGCCTTAGTAAGGGCCTAGCGACCACTCAGGACACCCTAGCAACCGCCTAGCTACGCCTTAGCAACCACTCAGAATACCCTAGCAACCACCTAGCAACACCTTAGCAACCACCTAGCAAACACTCAGGGCACCCTAGCACTGCTGCTAGCATGATGCTAGCAACTCGATTAGCATGATGCTAACACGATTACCATCATGCTAGCTACATGCTAATCATGTTAGCATCATGCTAGCAACTCGATTAGCATGTTGCTAACATGATGCTAACACGATTAGCATCATGCTAGCTACATGCTAATCATGTTAGCATCATGCTAGTAACTCGATTAGCATGTTGCTAGCATGATGCTAACACGATTAGCATCATGCTAGCTACATGCTAATCATGTTAGCATGATGCTAGCAACTCGATTAGCATGTTGTTAGCATGATGCTAACACGATTAGCATCATGCTAGCTACATGCTAATCATGTTAGCATGATGCTAGCAACTCGATTAGCATGTTGTTAGCATGATGCTAACACAATTAGCATCATGCTAGCTACATGCTAATAATGTTAGCATGATGCTAGCAACTCGATTAGCATGTTGTTAGCATGATGCTAACACAATTAGCATCATGCTAGCTACATGCTAATAATGTTAGCATGATGCTAGCAACTCGATTAGCATGTTGTTAGCATGATGCTAACACAATTAGCATCATGCTAGCTACATGCTAATAATGTTAGCATGATGCTAGCAACTCAATTAGCATGTTGCTAGCGTGATGCTAACACGATTAGCATCATGCTAGCATCATTCTAACAACATGATAATCATGTAGTGGACAGTGGTAAAGTGCTCCCTTTTGAGGCAAAAACGTAACCCAAAATGGTTCCATAGACATAACATTGGCACAAAATGGCTGACATTGGCACAAAATGGCTGACATCCAAAAATCCCCATTGACTTAACATGGACACAAAATGGCTGACATTGATATCGAGATTAGAGAGTCGTAGAAGCTTGAGAGTGGGCTCATTTTACTCGGCCTATCAAGTCGGTATTACGTAGTGACATAACACATTTGTAAACACCCCCTAGCAACCACGTTAAGCCCCCTAACAACCATAAAACAACATAAACAAGTCATATTTCAGCACAGGAATATCGTAGAAAGACAGGGTTTGGGTTCTTTTGATGCAGGTTGATCAAATCTCTATTGAGTTCACCCACTAAAACAGCGTTGCCACAGCCTAGCAACCATGTACAATACCCTAGCAACCACATAAACACATGAATTTAACCATTTCTTACCTTTCCAGTGCTATTGCCCAGTTTACTACCATTTTGTACCCCATCGATTTGCCACGCAAACCCCATTCACATTTCCTTTAGGAAATGTACAATTCTAGTTATAATTATTATTCTTACTTCCGCCCAAAGTTCGGCGCGTAACTAGTCCCGCAGCTTTCGTCCCAGACCCTTGAAAGTGGGGTCAAATCGTGCGGTCTTGTCGGGAATGGTGTGCTATGACTTTTATAAGGGGTGGGGGGTTTTTTGGCCCCGCAGGGGCCAAAAAACCCCCCCAAAAATCCCATAGACTTAACATTGAGCCGAACTTTGACGAATCACAGCGCCGAGTGTGAATTTCATAGAAATATGAGATTCACAGCATCTGTAGGGGGTTGCAGCCTAAGTAAGAACATACCTCGCAAGGGGGTAAAAGTTGCACCCCTGGGGCTCTAGGAGGTCCCAAAGTGCTCCCATTGACTAACATGGGCCCCATTGACTCCCATTCATTTTCTAGACACTCGTAAGATACTATTCCCGGAAATCGCCGTAGCGCCAACAGTAAAATTCGTAGAGACATGGGATTCGCGACATCTCGAGAGGGTTATAGGAGGCTTCAACCCACACCCCGAAAGGCGGTAAATGTTGTACCCCTGGGGAGCTAGGACGTCCCAAAGTCTCCATTGACTTTACATGGAGCCGAACTTTGACGAATCACAGCGCCGAGTGTGAATTTCATAGAAATATGGGATTCACAACATCTGTAGGGGGTTGCAGCCTAAGTGAGAACATACCCTGAAAGGGGGTATAGGTTGTACCCCTGGGGTGCTAGGACGTCCCAAAATGGTCCCCATTGACTTTACATTGCCCATTGACTCCCATTCATTACATTGACTCCCATTATAAATGTCATATGTCAATCAAAGTACATAGCACTGTCATACAGACTTGGGGGTTGGCTTATTTGACTAAGGCAACCAATCAGCATCTCATTATGATTTTGAAGCTCACAAGCCACGCCCCCCCAAACCACTTAAAGACCCTTAATAAGTGCCCCATTGACTTAACATGGGGTGGGACGTCCCATTGCAGATCCCATTGACTTCCATTATAAAGGTCACACATCTATAACATTACATAGAAGTGTCATAGAGACATGGGGGTGGGCTCATCTGACTCAGACAACCAATCAGCATCTCAATATGATAATGAAGCTCACAAGCCACGCCCCCAAACTGGTCCCATAGACTGCCATTATAACTGGCCTACATGCATATCTTTGCTTAGCAGTGTCCTATAGACTTGGGGGATGGCTCATCTGACTCAGACAACCAATGAGCATCTCAATATGATAATGAATCTCACAAGCCACGCCCCCAAACTGGTCCCATAGACTGCCATTATAACTGCCCTACATGCATATCTTTGCTTAGCACTGTCCTATTGACTTGGGGGTTGGCTCATTTGACTTGGACAGCCAACCACATTCAAGTTCACTCTGTAACCTCGCCCATAGCAACAAAAGAGAGTACCCTAGCAACCGTTCATCAACAGCTATATCTCGGCATCAGAACATCGTAGAGACTTGGGGATTGGCTCGTTTGACTCATGCTAGCAAACGGAACTTCCTATATGCTACACATGCTAGCAGTGACTAGCTACATGCTAATATTGACTAGCCATGTACTGTAACTTGCTAGAAATGCTCACTAAGTATAAATATTTCATCAGGCATGTATGTGAGGCTTGCCTAGTAACCACCCAGGGTACCCTAGCAACTGCCTAGCAACCACCCAAATTACCCTAGCAACCGCCTAGCAACCACCTAGCAACCGCCTAGTAACGCCTTAGTAAGGGCCTAGCGACCACTCAGGACACCCTAGCAACCGCCTAGCAACGCCTTAGCAACCACTCAGAATACCCTAGCAACCACCTAGCAACACCTTAGCAACCACCTAGCAACCACTTAGGACACCTTAGCAACCGCCTAGCAACACCTTAGCAACCACCTAGCAACCACTCAGGACACCCTAGCAACCACTTAGAATACCCTAGCAACCGCCTAGCATCACCTTAGCAACCACCTAGCAACCACTTAGGACACCCTAGCAACCACCTAGCAACGCCTTAGCAACCACTTAGAATACCCTAGCAACCGCCTAGCAACACCTTAGAAACCACCTAGCAACCACTCAGGACACCATAGCAACCGCCTAGAAACACCTTAGCAACCACTCAGAATACCCTAGCAACTGCCTAGCAACGCCTTAGCAACCACTTAGAATACCCTAGCAACCACCTAGCAACACCTTAGCAACCACCTAGCAACCACTCAGAACACCCTAGCAACCGCCTAGCAACACCTTAGCAACCACCTATCAACCACTTAGGACACCTTAGCAACCACCTAACAACACCTTAGCAACCACCTAGCAACCACTCAGAACACCCTAGCAACCGCCTAGCAACACATTAGCAACCACTCACGACACCCTAGCAACCGCCTAGCAACACCTTAGCAACCACATAGCAACCACTCAGAACACCCTAGCAACCATTCAGAACACCCTAGCTACCAAAACAAATACATTGTACCCCATCGATTTGCCACGCAAACCCCATTCACATTTCCTTTAGGAAATGTACAATTCTAGTTTTTATTATTCTTCTGAGACTAAATTTCTGACTCTATCTCCTCCTAGAGCTTTTGAGCTATTACCACCAAACTCGCTCCAGACCTCCAAACTATTCTGACTCGTGTTGCTATATCTCCTCAGACTGATCCGACTTTCGGTTTTCCGAAAAACGTCCCGGGACTGTCGGAAAAATCCCATAGGCTTAACATTGGATCAAACTTTGTGAGCTCATAACTCTGCGTCAGACTGTCACACATACTTCTAACTGGGCTCATTTAACTCAGACTATCAAACTGCCAATGACTGATCACCTTTAAACTTTCTAGCCACGCCCTAGCAACCACTTTTTGACCCTAGTAACTGTCCCATAGACTTCTATTCAAAAGACTCTCATTGACTTAACATGGGATCAAACTTTATGAGCTCATAACTCTGCATCAGACTGTCCTACAGACTAATGGCTGAGCTTATTTAACTCAGACTACCAAACTGCCAATAACTGATGAGCTTTTAACTTTCTAGCCACACCCCTAACTACCACATACTGCACCCTAGCAACTGTCCCGTAGACTTCCATTACAAAAGACTCTCATTGACTTAACATGGGATCAAACTTTGTGAGCTCATAACTCTGCATCAGACTGTCATAGAGACTAATGGCTGAGCTCATTTAACTCAGTCTAGCCAGCAGCCAATCACTGATGGCCTTTTAACTTTCTAGCCACACCCCTAACTACCACATACTTTACCCTAGCAACTGTCCTATAGACTGTAATTAGCTGTGCTATTAAATGCTTATAATTCTAACATGCTAATGACATGCCAATCATGCTAGCAACATGCTACTCATATGCTAATCATGCTAATGACATGCTAACTCATACTGGAAACATGCTAATGACATGCTAATTTGTACTAGAATCATGCTAGTAACATGCTAATTCATACTAGACTCACGTTAATAACTGGCCTACATGCATATCTTTGCTTATCAGTGTCCTATTGACTTGGGGGATGGCTCATCTGACTCACACAACCAATGAGCATCTCAATATGATAATGAAGCTCACAAGCCACGCCCCCAAATTGATTCCATAGACTTCCATTAAAATAGGCCAAGATGCATATCTTTGCATAGCAGTGTCATAGAGACATGGGAGTTGGTTCATTTGATTTAGACAGCCAACCACATTCAAGTTCACTCTGTAACCTCGCCCATAGCAACAAAACAGAGTACCCTAACAACCATTCATCAACAGCTATATCCCAGCATCAGAACATCGTAGAGACTTGGAGATTGGCTCGTTTGACTCATACTAGCAAACGGAACTTCCTATATGCTACACATGCTAGCAGTGATTAGCTACATGCTAATATTGACTAGCCAAGTACTGTAACTTGCTAGAAATGCTTACTAAGTATAAATGTTTTATCAAGCATGTATGTGGGGCTTGCCTAGTAACCACCCAGGGTACCCTAGCAACTGCCTAGCAACCACCCAAATTACCCTAGCAACGGAGTAAGGGCCTAGCGACCACTCTGGACACCCTAGCAACCGCCTAGCAACGCCTTAGCAACCACTCAGAATACCCTAGCAACACATTAGCAACCACCTAGCAACCACTTAGGACTCCTTAGCAACCACCTAGCAACACCTTAGCAACCACTCAGAACACCCTTGCAACCGCCTAGCAACACCTTAGCAACAACCTAGCAACCACTCAAGACATCCTAGCAACCGCCTAGCAACACCTTAGCAACCACCTAGCAACCACTCAGGACACCATAGTAATCACCTAGCAACACCTTAGCAACCACCTAACAACCTCTCAGAACACCCTTGCAACCGCCTAGCAACACCTTAGCAACCACCTAGCAACCATTCAGAACACCCTAGCAACCACCTAGCAACACCCTAGCAACCGCCTAGCAAGACCTTAGCAACCACCTAGCAACCAATCAGAGCACCCTAGCAACTGCCTAGCAACAACCTAGCAACCACTCAAAACACCCTAGCAACCGCCTAGCAATGCCTTAGCAACCACCTAGCAACCACTCAGAACACCATAGCAAACACCTAGCAACACCCTAGCAACCGCCTAGCAACATCTTAGCAACCACCCAACAACCACTCAGGACACCCTAGCAACGACTTAGCAACCACTCAGAATACCCTAGCAACCACCTAAGCATGCTATGTGACATGCTAATTCATACTAGAATCATGCTAGTAACATGCTAATTCATACTACAATCATGCTAATAACATGCTAATTTATGCTAGAATCTTGCTAATAACATGCTAATTCATGCTAGAATCATGTTAGTAACATGCTAATTTATACTAGAATCATGCTAGTAACATGCTAATTCATACCAGAATTATGCTAATAACATGCTAATTTATACTATAATCATGCTAGTAACATGCTAATGCATGCTAGAATCATGCTAATAACATGCTAATTCATACTAGAATCGTGCTAGTAACAAGCAAATTCATACTAGAATCATGCTAGTAACATGCTAATGCATGCTAGAATCATGCTAGTAACATGCTAATTCATGCTAGAATCATACTAGTAACATGCTAATTCATGCTAGAATCATGCTAGTAACATGCTAATTCATACTAGAATCATGTTAATTCATGCTAGAATCATGCTAATAACCTGCTAATTCATACTAGAATCATGCTATTAATAGTCAAAATCATACTAGAATCAGGCTAGTAACATGCTAATGCATGCTAGAATCATGCTAGTTACATGCTAATTAATGCTAGAATCATACTAGTAACATGCTAATTCATGCTAGAATCATGCTAGTAACATGCTAATACATACTAGAATCATGCTAGTAGCATGCTAATTCATACTAGAATCATGTTAGTGACATGCTAATTTACTCTAGAATCATGCTAGTAACATGCTAATTCATGCTAGAAGCATGCCAATAACATGCTAATTCATACTAGAATCATGCTAATAAAATGCTAATTTGTACTACACTCATGCTAATAACATGCTACTTAAACTGTTTTTAAACTAAATAAACTATTACCAACAGGCTTTGTCAAGCCAGCCTCAAAGTTTGTCTCGACGAACTTTACTGTCTAGTTGAAATACTATTTCCCACACTTTATTTTGATGGTCTGTTTGTAAAATTCAAGTTACATTGCATTTATATGCCAACTAATTCACATTAGATTATAAGTAGACTGTTAGATTGGGGTTATGGTAAGTTGACATGTACTTGTAAAGTTTCTTATAGTCAGTTAAATCTCTGTTGAAGAAGCAGTATCAGCAGATATTAAGTAGACAGCCTACTAATTCTCAAATGGACCATCAAAATAAAGTGTTACCATGCTACTTTACTATTATATATGGTATTTTGGAGCTGAAAAAACTAAACTCCAATTGGATACAACTGAAATAAGAAATTCATATAAACCTAATATGTTTTAAAGGGGAGTAAATCAAGAGGTAATTTGGCTAATGGGTTTTTTATCAAGTGAGAGCCTATAAAAAGTTTATAAATTTGTAGTCAAATCACACACACACAAAATTGAAGATGATGATGATGCGGCAAAAAAATGGTGTGTTTGAGCATTCTACTCTTGTGATCATGCCCTGTTTTGCTTGTTTAGATTTTTTGGACTGTTTTGCGTTCATATTTCAGTCAAACCATACCAGAGTTCATTCAGAAGTACACAGACACTCGTCTTCTCAGTGGTCTCGGCCTGTTTGTTTGGAGCACAGCAGGGTCCATTCAAATAGACCGCATTCACAGACCAATCACACTTCAGTCTGTTTTAATCAAACCAAACCTTACAAGTGTGAACATAACCTAAATGACAACAATTCAATTAATTTGAGACTGACCTCCTCATCGTGACCCAGGCCAATGTAGAAGGTCCTGCGAGGAGTGTAGCCTTTTTCCAGCAGGTATTCCAGAGCCTGAAGGATCCCCTTCAACAGCAAACATCATCACAGTTAGCATTAGCAGAAACTGATGAGATGTGTATCCGTTTTAGTGAAAAATAATGAGGTGTTGATTGACTGTACCATCACAGACTGTTTATTATCGATGGTTCCTCGTCCGTAAATGAATCCATTGATCTCCTGTGCAGAGAAAGGAGGAGCGTCCCATCCATCCGCCTCATTTGCTGGCACTACATCAATGTGAGCCAGGAGCATGTAGGGCTCCAGATCTGCATCTGTTCCTGCTATCGTGAACAGGTGACTGTAATTTCCAACCACTTCATGTCTGACCAGACTGGAGGAGAAGACCTTCGGGAAAACTGAGAAAGAACCAGTTGTAATCTAACACTACTTTAGTTCATTCATTACAAACCTTAGCAATTCCTGATAAAAAAGTAGTAGTTTTCCATTAATATAGTTGTTAATAAGTAATTAATTAACATTTCCAGAGTTCTCACTATTATTGCTTGATATTGCTTGATAATAATAGCAGGTTTGGCAAGCTGTCACAGGAGAGAACTCTGAGCTTGGAGATAATTGAGCTCAGGGCTCCCACCTGGTCAATGAGCATGTAAGGGGAGTATGAAATCAGGTAGTTCACGAGAGCTCCCCCTGGTAAAGGAGGAAAGAGGGAGATGGGGTGGATGGGGGGTTTCTCTGAAAACGAAGATAAGGGAGTAGTTTTAGCCAGGCTACATATAGTGAGTTTGGATTAAACTGATTGGCTAACTAATGATTATAGATGAGAAACCAGCTGTGATCAATTATATCACATGCTCCTCTCTAAATTAGTTTGTGAAACTTCACTTGACATTATTCATTTTTACGATGTTTGTAAGCTTTACCCTATTATCAAATTTGGGAAATGTATTTAATTTAAAAAACACATTGTATAATTACATTGCTTTTAAGCAAAACAGGGTCAAACAAAAATGCATCTGTTCCACTTTATATTAAGTGTCCTTAACTAATAGGTACTTACATCAGAAAATAAGCACAATAAGTAATCATTGAGCTCATACTGATGGGTCAACCGTTCGTTTATACTACAGATTTTTATTTATTTACTTTAAAATACAAGTACAATGTAAACCATGCATGTAAATAAAAAGTGCATTGTACCAACTGATTCATTCATACAACATATTGTAGATTAAACCTAAATCAAACTATAATTCAGTGGCTAAGTAGTGCATGAATAATGATGTACTTATATTCACCAATAAATCTAAGAAATTGTATTATCCTTTTTCTCACAGCAGGGTTTAATCTTGAGTTTGTCTATCAAGTAAAGAAATGTAATGTATTTATCTTCACTCATCTTAATTTATTTTCTGGTGCTAATTATCAAGCTACAGAAAGTTTGGCAAAAACAGGTGGCACCAGAATTTAGCTAAAAAAAACACAGTTAACTATTACTATTTTGCTCATTAAAATTAATAATTGCAACATATGTCTTGTCAGAAGAGTGTGTAAATAATAGTGTGTAATAATTCTATAAATAAAATATTTAAAAGTGATAGGTTGCCTAATAATTAAACTTGTATTTACTCACCCTTAGGTAGTTCTAAACCTTTATACCTTTATTTCATCTGTTGAAGACAACATTTAATATTTTGTTAGAATCCAGTAACCATTGACTTACATTACATCAGAGATGCCCAAACTAGGGCCCGAAGGCCCAAAATAACCTTTGATTTGCCCACCATCCCATCAGAGAAGAGAGTGATGTTGAGGGTTGGGGCAAGTGCTTTAAACAGAAATTATCATTTCTAATTTAATAAAACCTTCTTTTTGTTAGTTCCTTTTATTGTTCTGCTCAAAAAAGCTAACTGAAATTAAATGTTTCCATGAAACCTATCTGTAAATGAATCGGATTTTAGAAAATGTAAATACTGTCACTTGATTGACAGAAGACAATGCAGACAACATTGGCGAGCAAATCAAGGCAAAAACAAGTGCTCCACTGGACTCCATTCTGTTATCAATGGGATTGTTTTTGTTTTTAATATAATAAGTTCATTATAAGATATAAAAAAATGCCTGCATTAGTAAATAGAAAGCAATGTTTTCTAGCTACTAGTTTTTTGTTATTATATAAATTACCCATAGCAACTTTAACATAATACAGTTTGGTATATTTACCTTCAGCCCACCACCTTCAATTAAGTTTGGTTTTTGGCCCTTTATGAGAAAAAGTTTAGGCACCCTGCATTACATGAAAAACAAATATACTACAGAAGTCAATGGTTACAGGTTTCCAGCCTTTTTCAGAATATCTTCTTTTTTGTTCAACAGAAGAAAGAAACTCAAACAGGTTTGTGGCAAATGAGGGATGAGGAAATAATGACATAATTTTCAGTTTTGGGTGAACTACCCACATCTTACATTCATTTTATTTACACAATTTTAAAAACAGTTCCCTCACCAAAGAACGTGTGATATGTGCATTTCTGGTTTACAAAAGATAATGGGGCAGCAGTTTGTGCAAGGTTTTATTGCTTTGACTGTATGTTGTTGTATGTCGAGTCTCACCGCTCCTCAGCAGACCGTCAAACTCCTGCAGCGCGCTCGTGTTCACGTGTGTCTCGGTAAAAGACACGGTAGGAATCCGAATGGCCGCTATAACAGAGATGAAGAGAAGCCATCAGAAACATGTTATCTCCGACAACAGCTAACTTTCATACGTTTATGCCTTCCGACAAATCCGTTCACATCACGTGACATTGGTTTCACATTAAACTGCGCGTTAGCAGCAATCGGAAAAGAGGTGGATTCGGCATTTCTGCGTTGATTTTTTTTTACCTTTGAAATTTGCCAGCAGATTCTGTCTCTGTTGTGTGCGTAATTGAAGTGAAATGGTTGTTGTGTTTTCCCATTTTCCCAGATGAAGCCCCGAGCCCACGTCAAGTGTAAACGTCCTAACGGTGGCCACGAGCAGCAGAGCTATAATGGAAAATATGACACTAAATAGCAGCACTTTGATAAACTTCCATAATTTCCAGTGAGTGTTGTGGCCTGTCATGTTTCAGGAAGCGCGAAAGACGGTCATTACAGGAGCAGGGTTCATGTTTATTTAATAGCTCGCCGATAACGCAGCAAGAGCGCCATCTGCTGCTGAGGATTACAGTTACGTTCAAGATAATATTAGTATTATTTAATAACTTTGACATTTCAAATGTCCTTTCTAACAATTTCATTTTTTATCTAAAGGTAATGCATAGTGATACATTTGCTATATTTTTAACATGAAAATATTAATATATGAATTCACTTTGCATGTATTTAACGAGCAAAACCTAGTAAATGACTTGATTTGTACAGTACATTTAGGTTACCAAATTCTTGTATTGTTTATTTAAAACGTGTATGACTGATAGATAGATAGATTTGGACAAATGTCAGATAAAAACTTGTAATTCAGGTGATATCTCTATGTAAACGTGTATGTGTGTGTAATAAATGTTCAATTGTAAATGTAACTGTTTTAGAATGTATACTAATGCTAACATTCGTATATCAGTATTGATTTTATATAGGTTAGGATAGTAGGATATTAAAAATATTTTCATTTTCCATTAGAAATAAATCTTTTTTATTTCATATAATCATATAATTTTTAGCATGGCAGCAGGTGATACAAGACTCTATGCAGTTAATAGGAGACAGACAGCAGATGAATGACTGCTTGTGAATGAGATTTAGGGGAGGGCCTACAATACAGTTGAAGTCAGAATTAATAGCTCCCCTAAATTATTAGCCCCCATTTATTTGTTTTACCCAATTTCTGATTAACAGAGCGCAGATTTTTTTTCAACACATTTCTAAGCATGATAGAATTTAATAACTCATTTCTAATAACTGATTTATTTCATCTTTGCCATGACAGACATATTGTACTATATTTTTATGACACTTCTACACAGCTTAGTGACCTTTAAAGGCATAACTAGGCTAATTAGGCAAGTTACTGTATAATGATTGTTTGTTCTGTAGACTATCGAATAAAAATATAGCTTAAAGAGGCTAATAATTTTGACATTAAAATAGCTTTTAAAAAATTTAAAACTGTTTTTTTTTTTTTCTAGCTGAAACAAAACAAATAGGACTTCCTCCAGAAGAAAAAATATTATCAGACATACTGTGAAAATTTCCTTGCTCTGTTAAACATAATTTGGCAAATATATTAAAAAAGAAAAAACAAATTCAAAACAGGGCTAATAATTCTGACTTTAACTGTACACTTGATTAAACATGTAAACTAAGGCAGTTAAATTACTCTGACATAAAATAGTGCAGCTGTTACCCATTTGTAGCCACATTACATCCAATTTAATCTGTAATCAAAATTATCCAGATCTGTATTTTCTTACTTTTGATAAAAAAGAAAATCATTGACTAAAGTTTGACACCAAGGTTAAGGCAAAAGGTAAAATATATAAACCTTACGTAGTTTATAACCTGTTATGACAATAGAAAACTTTATTTGCTCTCTGTATCTTGATGACTTCGCAAGATTATGGTGAAGGGCAACTATCCTTTCATTCACATCCATAAACGTCTGAATACTGTTTTTAGTGATCTAACTTTCACTATTAATCATTGACAATAGCAACAGGGCAAAGTCAAACATACAAACTCTGACTTACAGTAGACTACCTTTACTGTATGAGAACAATGAGAACCTGTGATCTAAGATGTTGAGTTCAGTGAATGGCAGTGGTCTGTTTGGACATGTGCATACCCAGCTGACCTTGAAGATGCTCAAAATTAATCTTAAAGTTTCCCAACACTTACACAATAGATAGCATTTCTGATCTATAAAATATATTAATTTTCCACCCCCCAAAAATGAAGTTGGACATAGCATTTTTTATAAAGGTGGATTTCAAAATTGATAACTGCAAGCATTGTGATTTTGCAAGAAGAAACATTATGAAAGGGCAAGAAATGTTGCCTTTTATTCACATCTGCACTAGAATGGGATGCGATTGGCATTTCAAAAATTTAAACTGTTAGTTTGTTCAAAAAATGGCTACCTGTTAAACAATTTATATTATTTTCTATAATTTGGTATTTTTTAGTTTAACATAATTTCATGAAATAGTTTGGGGTAAATGTATTATTTTTTAAACAAATCCAATATTAATATATACAGAAAAAGTTAGTCCAAGGACCTCAAAATGAATGGCAAGTAATGAAGTTGCTTACCAAAATGCGTAGGTGCAGTTTTAAGGAATAGCCATGTCAATAAAAGCTTTTAATATAGTTTTACACATTTTTAGCATGCCTCAGACTTCCTTTTGCTGTTTATTCTGATGAATTCTCTATTGTTACTCGCCAATCTGTCCGATCTCATGAACCGATCACAGGTGTTTGTTTACGGTTTTACATGCAGAGAAAGATGCATGTGCGCTCATCAGCAGAGCTACAACACATGAGGATGTAAATGATGTTTGGGGGGTGGAAGTGATCGCTGCAATCCCAACACAGCAGCTAAAATACATACAGATGCGGTGCGGCCTCCGTTTATACAGTTTATTGGGTGACTTGTGCGAGTGATGGCCTCTTTGTTGCAGCCAATGCATATCCAGTGTTTTGAGCTGTTGTGACGCGAGCAGAACAATCTCTCCTATGGTCTCATCCAACCATATGAGCTAAATAAACAAGAAAACAGATCGCAAGAGGCACGGTGACGTTCCAAGCGTTACATTAGTAGGTTAGATATTAATTCCTTACCCAAAGATCACAGACACATTAATTAAGCTTCTCTTGAGCACTTTTTGGATTCAAATTCTGGTGACGACAAAAACAGAATTTTCCAGAATCATTTAGTCTTCAATGTTACACAAAACACTTTAAGTGACACAAATACTTGACAAGAATTGCGTCAAACTTTAAGGTTCTTACTTTTGTGGACATTGTGATGCAATTTAGCATGTAGGACTCTTTGGTGAATAGAAAGTAAAAAAATATTAAAACCTTTTCTTGCAATCTGTCATTTTTTTGAATTCCTTTTGAATTAAATAGTTAAATTTGATCTGAAAAGAAATTTGATTGGAAAAAAATTCATTCTGATGCTAAAGAGTTTGAACTGTAGTCTACAAACCACTTTATTTAGTCAGAACCAAAGCATACAAACGTAACATTTTAGGAGCGAAGTGTCGGCAGATTCCTGACATCACTGTTCTGCATGAGCTGGAAGTAAAACAGCACGATCTCTTCATAGTTCTGAATGGAGATTCTCTCGTTCACTCCATGGAATCTGAAGGAAAGTACAAGTTGGTTAATATTTAGTCTTTTTACAGCATCAGACACTTCAATATCATTTTCATGTATCGTACCTTGCAGAATCTCCAGGTTTGTACCATGAAGGAGCAAAGCGATAGATGTCCGGAGACAGTTGAGTGTAGTGCCGGCTGTCAGTGTTGGCCACACAGATGCCTGTGAGAGCAAATCATAGAGCTCGTTTGTTGACAAAACAAAGAGTTAGAGGAGCTCTTTGGGAGTCAATGATTTATGTAAAGTGCACTTAAACTGCTAGAGCTCTTGACAGTGAGAGCTTGATGACAATGCTGAAAGTCTCACCTGGAGTTACAGTGACCTGAGGGAAGATGTCCTGGACGCTTTTCTTGATGATCTGGTAGCCGAATGTGTCGTCCTCATAGGAGCTGATTGGCAGAGGGTCAAATCCATTGATGAACTCCACTTTCACCCGCTTGTCAGATACAGTGGATTCAATCAGGTTGAGAACCTAGATAGGGAATGGAGAATTCGTTTGGTTTTCGCAAACTTTAAAAAGTTTTGAAAATTGTGTATTTAATCATGTGACCAACATAATTCTGTGATACATTTGTTTCCATTTTACTTGGTAGGCAAGCATTAACAATATAAAAATAAACAATGCAAAATTAATGTTAAAAAACAAAGAAAAAAAATGAAAATTAGAGAGGAAAATACATAACGTATGATGTAAAAATTTATACAACAGTTCTGTCTGGTTCTTGAATCTGATTGGCTGATAGCCATGCAATATTCTGCAAATAACAGCACTACTACCGCCTATTCACCCCTGTGTATTACTCCGCACACATACAGCGACAGGCAGAGAACGCTACAGTTTGACAAATATTGCAGCTTTTGGGCAATATAATGTCCTAAAGAGTGTAAAGAATGTAGTTGCTTAGATTACAACTTTGCAGTTCATTTATAAGGATAGAGCCTATTTTTAAATATGTATAATTTCAGATCATCAGATTCAGTACATCGGCCAAAAAAAGTGACAGTTGACATTCCGCCACAAGATGGGGACAGAGGGCGCATGATAAGTCCTTTGGGGAGAAAAACATTTTCTCATCGTAAATTTCAAAGAGCAGAACAAATCATTATCAATCAGGTAAGTGACATTCTAAGTCGATCTCTATCTTTTGTATTTTGTATTCCTGTATTTATTCCACAGAGACTGGTAGTGTTTGCTTTGCTTTGGCTTCTTTTGGTTAATTATTGTGATGTCCCGATTGCAACAGAGAAATACTGGGAAATCTCTGTAGATTGATGGTATTTCATGACGTTCAGCCTTATAATCCTAAAATGTCAGCAAAATCATCCGTTTTGTCATTACTGTAGATATTATGCTAACGAATAATTTAAACACTAGCTCTAAAATGACGTTGGTGATTTAGTAATGGTTTCTGCTGTTCTGACAGTCAACTGCAGATGTGAATGAGTGACGGAAATAGTTCCTCGTACTATGTGTATTTCGGCACTGGTGAGGGGCACCAAGGCACTCAGCCTCCAGTCTCAAGCCATTGTATTCCTCCCACCAGTGCCGATATACAGTCACATCCCACTGCTACTCGTGTGATATTGCTCATATAAAATTCACATATGTCCTTCATTAACAGCACATATTAACTAATTGATTGTTGTTTATTCATCTTTAAGGTAGTTACGTTTAATATTTGGTAGGATAAGGAAAGTTAAATAAGATGCAGAATATGTACTTTAGAAGTAGTAATAAACAGCCAGCATTTTAATAACATGCAGTTAATAAGCCACTAGTTATTGTGAGAATCTAAAGCTTTACCAAATAAATCAATATTAATACTGCTTGTACTAAAATACGTCTGATATATGCATCTGCTACATGCTAATTTTCATTTTCACACTTTTAGTTTATCGTGGCGGCTCATGTTTGGAAAACAATTTAAAAATCATAACTTGGACAGATTACTTAACGTAACTACAAGTCTTTCCTGTCATAGTTGTTTTTTATACCACATTTGGTGGATGTTCATTTTTAACCCTGCTTTGGATGATTGTCTATTTATGTGGATTGCTGCAACTGTAGATTTGCATAAGGGTAGAGCTAAAGCTTCCTGTGTTGTCTGGCATTTCCTGTGCCAATGCTGTTCCTTTCACCTCCTGCACTGTCTGTGATGAGTGGATGCGGAAATTGACAAAGGCCTCAGCATATGCCGGCATCACATTAATCTGTCAAGACACAGCAAGAATAGTCAGATCACCATTCAAGAGCTTTTATCATCTAACATGTACAAATAGACAAAATAATGCACGTAAAAGCCCACCTTTACACCAGAGTTGAACATGGTGACTGCAGTCGTTGTTCTCACAAAGGCATTTGTGTCAGGCTGTCCTTCCAAAACACTGCAAATGTGGTTTAAAATTGTTACAGATCTTAACAATTGCTTACAACTTACAGCAGTGAGCAGAAATGAGCCCTACCTGCTGAGCAGAGAAGAGAAGAGCCACAGATTTGACATGATCATTCTATACGACCACCCAAACTAGAAGGAAAAAGAGAATTTATGAAGATTATGAAAATTGCAAAAAAAAAAAAAAAAAAATAGTGTATTTACATGGCAACCATATATCAACCAATCAGAGACAAATTCTCCTCTATTGGAATTGGGAAATAGTTAAATTAACTGCTTGCGTCACTCATGCACTTAGATGCTGTTTGTGAACAAAGTGTGCATCACAGGACACTGACTGTTTCTAAATGCAGCTGCAGTGACGCCCTGACTTTACCAACTGGCCACTGGCTCTTTTATGGCTTGTTTCCAGTGAGTGGTCTAGTACGGTACGGTTCGGGTCGGTACTGATCACCTTTATCAGGCTTACGTTTCCACTACCAAGGGTACCCTTTTGGTGGGCGTGGTGTACGACAGTTTCAGTCAACGTCATTCTCGCTCAAATAAATGTGAACAGTAAAGCCGTAAAGGTGTTCACACATCATACGAGAAGCACTTCTCACAAAACAGATGCTTTATACACATAAATACTTGTTTATTAATGTTTATTACTAACCTTTCTATGAACATGATTTGATTATAACTGCAGATTATGGACGGTGCAAAATAGCCTACTTTAACATCTGTATTTATTTAAAATAAACAAATAAATGAACATATATGAACACAAACAGCCCCTTAGTCTTCGATATGTTACCAACTACAGAAAAACTACACGCAGCAGACATTTAGTCCTTATTTAGTTTAAAAAACAATGCATCATAGCCCACAGTCAGCGCAAACCTCTCATTCGTGTCTGTAATCTTTACCAGCACATGTAGCCTCATTTAGAGAGTAATTCCGTCATTCAGAGTTCATAATAGTCCAGAAGGGAATGATAAACATGGCAGTTTGTTTGTGATTCAGGTTGCTAAAACAATTTGCTCCTGAGTTTTGTCGGGCTTCTCCTTTGTTCACGCTTCACTCTCGTGTTTTTCCTTTTCTTTCTGAATGAGTCACATGCGTTTGTCAGTTTCCTACTGGGTCGGGTTTCAAAAGCAAGTAAATAATTAGGCGCACACTATTATCTAAGGGTGTCACGATCCTCCAAATTCTCGATTCAATTACATTTTTGATTCTAAAAGGCACGATTCGATTAGATTTTCGATTATGAATAATTAATTAATTAATTAATGACCAATTCATTATTTGTAGTCTACCGTTTAAACTACCTGACCTGCATGGTCATTGTTTTACCCATAAACAAATCATACAGTAAATGAATAAAGGCAAGTTACACATATAATTACCACCTGTCAATCACTTTTTCTGCGGGACTCGTGAATAGGCAGTGATCTTTATAATGGCAGTGATCGTTGTTATAATGGCATCGGTAAAAAAGAGGCACAACCAACAGGAACCAGCCAACAGTATCTGAGGTGTTCGCTAAAATGACTAAGTACAAGTGAGTGAAAGATTGAAGCAGTCCTCTGACTGCCTGGACCTGCTGTCTCGAGCGCATGGCTGTCTGCGTCTGTGTCTGTGTGGTCACGTGATGTGCATTTTTAGAGGTAACGTTAGAGAGGAAGGAGGGCTGCTCAGAAATGCTACACGCCACTGTGTATGTCAAATCGTTGTCGTTTTAAAATGCCATTTAAAAACAAAGACAGTGTAAACAGGGCCTGAGTGTGTACTTTTCGCAAGCGGATTTGCAACGGGGGCGGGCGGAGGATCGCGATGCCGGTGTTGTCTATCGGACGAACCATACCTAATACGTACATAGCAGAGCTTGCAAAACTGTGTTTTTTTGTCGACAACACGAACGTTGTCAACATAACTCACTGGAAATCCAAAATGCTTACACACCGGCGACTTCATTGAAAGAGGAGAGGGTTTAAGTTCTGTCGACGGGTCTCCTGCGTCTGCAGTTTAACAAGCACTTCAACAAGCCTGTTTTTTTCCCGCTTGGCAAGCCAAGCTGACGTGACATCGGGGCGTGGCAGCATCGACGATTCTATTTTTTGATTCGATAATCGAAATTGAGCATAAATTTCGATCGATTTCGATTTTGACACCCCTACTATTATCATCAGCTCAAGAAGTTTGTTACTTTAGATATAGACACGCGGCGAGCGTAAGCAAGAAAGCGAAACCTATCACGCTTCAGGCTGGCTCGTAAAAAACTAAGGGGCACAGGGTAAGACTGCTCTTCTTTTTGGTTTTGTGGCTGTTCATCAAGACGACGACAAGGTTTGTTTAAGCCCAGGTCGACCATGGCTCGTTATTAAATATATATATTTACGCTGTAAAAGATCTCTCGGCTGTGTATTTTAAACATGGCGGCTCTTTTGTTTTCATTCTAGCTTGTGGCGCAAGCGAATGATGTTTCTCTGTAAACCAATAGCGTTCAGCTGTGCATCTAGCTCCGCCTTTTTGTACCCTTTCTCGTGTTTGTTACCCTTTCTAAAGGGTGCCGAAAAAGTGGTACAGTACAGTTTGGTACGCCTTTTGACAGTGGAAACTATATAAAAGCGTACCAAACCAAACCGCTCAGTGGAAATGGGCCATTATTTACAAGGCGAGGCTTATTCTGCCATGCTGTTCTTTCTCCTATTTGCAACTGTACTTTTACTATCTTTTTAGTATCTTTTAGTGTGCTTTTTAAATATGTAGTATAAAAGCATTCAGTATAAGGAGAGTTCTTTCAAGCATTTTAAAACATGACTGTTACATTGTTACCTTATGTGCCAGGTGCTCAAATGTGGCACGCTCAGGACCATGACCAAAAAGATTAGGCATCCTATTTTTCTCCAACCTGGAAAATTTAGTCAAACAAAAGAAAACACAAGACACTTAACTCTTTCTTGCTCAGATCATTTTTCTTTATCACCTCCCTTACTTAAGCTAACCTTTTTACATTCTGACACAACATACTTTCTTAATTCTTTTTGAAATGTTAACATTTTTCATACTGAAGTAAATAAACCATTTATGACCTTGCAACAGCTGATGCCAGGATGCCAATGCTGCTCTCTCTGGGTGGCATGGATGAATGTCCTGGAGGAGTGCTGACACTCAGCTTTACAGTGGTCTGACCCTTCTCACTTACACCAATTCTACCAAAACACACAGAAAAAAAAGGTTACACACAAGTTTAATACCCAAACAACGATATTAAAGCAGTAAATCAATGGTCTCACAATGCAGCAGGTTCATTCAGGCCATCAACTACACCATCCATAATTGTGAGACCTTCATCTAAAACGTAAAGAAGCTTCACTCCACGACTCTTCAACAGATTCACAATCTTCACTGCACCTTCTTCACCATTGATCTTTAAGAAAACAAAAATCTGCATTAATACAAGATTTCGGCTTTAATTTCTGCAGATGGCCTTGAGACTGACTTCCTCATCGTGACCCAAGCCAATGTAGAAAGTCCTGCGAGGAGTGTAGCCTCTTTCCAGCAGGTATTCCAGCGCCTGAAGGATCCCCTTCAACAGCAAACATCATCACAGTTAGCATAAGCATGGACTGATGAGATGTGTATCTGTTTTAATCGAAAAATTATGAGGTGTTGATTGACTGTACCATCACAGACTGTTTATTATCGATGGTTCCTCGTCCGTAAATGAATCCATCGATCTCCTGTGCAGAGAAAGGAGGAGCGTCCCATCCATCCGCCTCATTAGCCGGCACTACATCAATGTGAGCCAGGAGCATGTAGGGCTCCAGGCCTGCATCTGCTCCCGCTACTGTGAACAGATGACTGTAGTTTCCCACCACTTCATGTCTGACCAGACTGGAGGAGAAGACCTTCGGGAAAACTGAGAGGGCCAAAAAAAAAAAAAAAACTTTAGAATTGAAAACATACTTACACTCCCAATGTTTTAATGTTTTATGAATCTCACCTCTCCTCAACAGCAGGTCAAACTCTTGCAGGGCAGTTATGTTCTGATCAGACTCTGAAAAGGACACTGTAGGAATCTGAACTGCCACTATACAAACAAAAAAAGAAAATCTGAACATCTGAATGTTTAGATTTACATCGAAACTTGAAAACAACCTGCTTTACTGAACAATCACCAAGTCTTTAGACTGATTTTTTAAAAGAATATTCTGTTTATAAAGTTTACATTTAAAGTGGATGACAGGTTTTTCAAAGTTGTTTTTAAGACCAGAATGGGTGTTGTTTGGTTGTTATAGAACTTTTCAAAATGTTTTAATAAGGGCTGCATGGTATAAGAACAATCTAGCATTGCAATATTTTATTTTGCGATACATATTGTGATATAGGGCTGTGTGATTTGGCAAAATCTCGATTAATTTTCTTTCAAAGTTCACTGATAAGCTTTGTACAGTAAATTTGCTCACATATACAAGTAAGATATTTCTGAATGAAGGTGAATTACTTGATTTTAAAATAATTGAAGGAAACACACTATCTACCATCTATGATTGTTTATTGAACATTGACTTTAAATAACTGAAATTAAAATAAACATTGCATGAAACCAACAGTGACTTTTTTTCTTATGAAAGTGAAAATAAATTCAATTCAATTCAATTCAGCTTTATTTGTATAGCGCTTTTACAATGTAGATTGTGTCAAAGCAGCTTCACATAAATGGTCATAGTAACTGGAACAGTGTGGTTCAGTAACTGGAACAGTGTGGTTCAGGTTTTAGTGTTTAAGTTCAGTTCAGTTCAGTTTAGCTCAGTTCAGTGTGATTTAATCATTACTGAGAGTTCAAACACTGAAGAGCCAATTCATCGATGCGTAGCTCTACCAATCCTGAACCATGCGAGGCAGTGGCGACAGCGGAGAGGGAAAAAAAACTTCACCTGAAGTTAATAGCTTGCACTTTTGGAAACAAAATAAATTATATTGCGCCGGACCACAGCCATGCGCCAGACCACATCTGTGCGTTTGACAGAAGTTTAAATCAGCCTTAACAGAGCTGTAGGGAAAGTAACTAAAAAAAATGACCTGAAAAAATTTGATTGAGATCAACATTTAGAACCTATAATCGATTACTTTTCGATTAATCGCCCAGCCCTGTTGCAATATTTCACCAGATTACTTAATATTTTTATTTGGAAATAATTTATAATGTTAGATCAATTGTGATCAGTGGGAGTGCATCTCCATAAAATCATTATCATAAAACAATCTCTAAATTTCCCTGACAGTTTCATTGTGGTCTGTGCTGTTTGCAGTGCATTTCTGTATTTGTATGTGTTGCGAGTATTTTCTTGAATGTGTTTTGTCGATGATTGATGTTTAATATTTGCATCTCCATAAAATCTAATAAACAATCTGTAAACTTTTTTGGGGTCCCCCCCCCCCCCAACACATTTTAATTGTGGTCTGTGCTATTTGCAGTACATTGCTGTATTTGCATGTGTTTAGGCATGGAACGATAACTGATTTTAAGGTTATCACGGTTTGGAAAGGTCAAGGTCTTAAAACTGCCAAAGTTTTCTGTTATCCTATTCCTAAGGTATGTATAAGTTGTTGTGTTTTAAACATGTTTTTCACAACTATTTTATTTAGTTTTTTAGGGCAACATTTTAAATGTTTATTAAAATAAAATATATTGTGCTCAATGGGGGAAAAGTTTTTTTTTTTTACCCAGACATTTAAAAAGAACTTATTTTGGAGCAGCAATTACAATACTGTGACGTTTTTGTTATCATATCATCAGAATCTTATACTGGCCATCGATAAATATAATCAACCAAAAGATACAACAAAAATCTAAGAAACCTAAAACAGTCTAACAGTAAAAGTAAAGTCACAAATGACACAATGTCTTATACCTGTATTTTTTTTAAATCATACAATCATAAGCATCAAAAACTATTATAATACAAACTCAATATTTATCTTGCAATGTGACTATTGCGAACGATCATATCATATTGATGCTGAAACGATAAATTGTGCAGCTCTAGTTTTCATCCACTTTAAATGTTGACATATAGTGCTCAGCATATGAGTACACCCATCACAAATCTACATTTTAAATTCATATTTTTAATAGAAAGCCATGCAATATTATATTTGTGCATTTACATTAGATTAGTCAGCACTGAAGCCAAATCTGGACCTTATCTAACAAAATAACTTAGGATAACAGTCCAAAAACTAGTACAACCAAATTTATATTATAGAAAAATATGAAATACAAATTTTAAAAAAGAAGAAAAATCAAAAGTGAAAAGTTTAGTTGTATATTTGTGGGTTGTGGTTTTTGCATTATTTTGCTTAAATTTAATTGTATTATCTTTTAATTTCTAAATATGTTTGGTGAGAAATATTATTTTAATAAATATATATCTGTTTAATAAATCAGTTTTGTTTAAATGCACCAAAAAAAAAAAAAAAACACATCGCCAATATTCACTGGGACATAAATACAAATATGCATTTTCAAAATGGGGTGTACTCAATTATGCTGAGCACTGTATATACACTAAAATCATTTATTAAATAATCCCCATTGAATCCTATAAAGAGTTATTAAAACATATTTCTAAATAAATTCTCTTTTCTTACCTTTAAAGTTGTCCAGTAGCTTCTCTTTTTGTTCTGGACTTAAATAGGGATAAATGGTGCTTGTATTTTCCCATTGACCAAGCTCTCTGTTCACTTTAAAAGTAAATGTTCTACCGATCACAACCGAAAACAAAATTAAAACTGAAAGTAGTAGGATTGCAAACAGTATCCCAAAAAACTTCAAAACAGTCTTCTTGGTGAATTTGGTCTTCATCTTTCAAAAGTTCAGCAAAAAATGACAATCATGTGTAAGATCAGGGTTCATATTTTTATAGCCTCACTGATGACGCAACAAAGGGGCCTCTGCTGGTGTGATATAACACCAATAACAAAACGTAAAGACCAACTTATCTTAGACCAACTTATTTTTTGGATTTTTTTTTTTTGGATTAACAAAAAACTCAAATATTTTAACACTTAAAACTAATGAACACAATTTGAGTAACTATTTAAATAAGGTTTCTTCTATTTTTAGAAGCCATCTTAGAAGCGTCGAGCATGACGCCTGGCCCGTCTGCGTCTAGGAGGAGGGAGTCGAGCCGCCACACTGGCCTTCAGATCCTCTCTGTAAGTGCTAAGTTCATGCCAGTGTCTGCTGGGTGAAGCTGCAGGCTCCTGTACACGACGAGGGAGGAACTGTCTTAACACTGGAAAAAGCCTTTTGTCTTGCTCAAACCTTTCAAGAACTTCATCGACCGCATTCCCAAACAGGCCAAATGGAGATATCGGGGCATTGAGGAGGAAAATTTTGTCACTTTCCTTCAGAGAGGACAAATCCAGCCAGAGATGTCTCTCGGTGACAACCATTGCAGCCATAGAGTACCCAATGGCTTGGGCTGTTTGCTTGATGGTTCGAAGTGACAAATCAATGGCTTTGCGGACTTCGGTAACCGCTTCAGGACCAATGCCCTTGCCTGTGTCCAGGTCCTTCAGCAACTTGGCCTGGTACGCCTGTAACACTGACAGAGTGTGCAACGCACCTCCAGCTTGACCTGCAGCTTTATACGCCTTACCAACCAGACGAGAGGTCACTTGAGAGGGCCCTGGAGGCAATGTTGGGGTGCAAAAAAACGATGCGGTGGAAGGGGAGAGATGGTTCCCTAACGCCTGTTCCACCTTAGGCATGGCTACATAGCCATGCTCTTTCAACCCCACGACATTAGAGGAGAAAGACAGCACTGGGTGATATACTGGGGCCGCGTAAGGAGTCTTCCATGACCTTGACAACTCTCTGTGGGTGTCAGGTAAGAATGGAAGGCTCTGCTTTGAGGGGTGAGCTTGGTCTGCAATGATATACATCCCATTCAGCCGATTGGGTTTCTCAATGGGGTCTCGTGGCCAGTCAAGACTCAGTCTAGCCACAGCCCGAGTAACAACATCAAGCATCTCAAAGTAACCTTGATGCTTAGCAGGTATAACATGTTGTGCTGACCTGATGTTTAACCTTTTTGATGCTGGAAGCTGGTTCTCGTTTAGACTGGAAGTTGTTACAAGGTCCGGTTTCGCATCCAGAATGGGTTGCTCGGAGTGTGGGCGAGCACCTGCGGCTGCGCGCTCGTTTGCGGAGGCCATGCTTACCGCTTCAGCAGACACGGGGCCAGAAACACGGGGTGCAGATGCACGGGTTTCTAAATTGGTAAACACAGCCAGTCGGGACCGGCGCTTGGGTACCGTGAAACGCTGGCAGTGGGCGCAGTCAGAGCCTGCAAGAGCCGCCCGAGCGTGCTCTGCGCCCAAGCACAGAATACAAAACTCATGCGTGTCCTCCATTGCAATACGATGAGTACATGGTCTCACACATTTCCTGAACATTTTGATAGTAGCCATAATGTAATCACAAATTAATACGATGATAAATAATCAAATAACCTTGACAGGAAGGTTTTCTGATGAAAATAGAGAGCAACCGCCAATTTGGGGTCACCTGACTTCCGGTTGAGCCTCGGCCAATGAGATTGCCGTACATTCATAATATAAATCCATCACAAGCGACTTATATAAGTGTATGTAGAATAGCGGTCTTGCAGCCATTTTGTCTACGAAGTACAAAAATATAGTTTTTTTGATAGTGAAACGTGCGTGAGACAGGCAAGTGTATGGGGTTTGTATGCAAAATCAGAATAAACAGTGGGCTACCTGTTTTCCGTAGGTAAAACATTATTTACTAATAGTTATATTTATTTATCTAGCCGTTTAAAATGTTAGTGGGGTTTGGTTCTTAAAAAAAACATTAATCCCAAGTAGACAATTAAAATTTAACAAAATAGTAGGATTTGTAATACACAACCAGAATGTTTTGTATTTGCTATAAAATATTACTTTCCTACTGAATGTTTGTCAACCATTCCAAATAATCTTTCGACAACCCCTTAATAGGAGGTTTATTTGTGTGCTTTTATGAAAACACAAAGCTTTGGAGAACAAATTTATTTATTCACAAATAAAACCACCAAACACAAAGTAGACATTTAAAAGCAAAGTGATCATGACTTCTGTAAGACTGTAAGTAGAATGTGATTGTCTCTGTACAAGTTCAGGTATCTGTATCAGGATGGACAACAAGAGTATAAATAACCTCTGTAACTTTCAAGTAAAGAAAACAGTATAAAACACACGTCTGTATAAGATCAACCAGAAAAAAAATCCATGCAAAGGGCTAGCCGACAACACATCCTTTTTAAAGTTTTAAAACCCTATTCTGTCTTTCAAAAGCAAGCATGGTGGAGTTATGTATATTAGTTCCACTCGGTTCAACAAAAATCTCCTCTGACACTAGTTTATAAAAGATAATTTGAACGACATTTGCTGGACTAGACCCTGAGATTAAATCGACACATCCTCGTTTGGCATCAGTGCATCAAAGCTAAGCGCCAGTGAAGGATGAGATGCATGTGAGAGCCGATTCATGCAGACCATCGAGAAGAGCAGTGAAAGGACTGGAGAGCTGCTCGTCCATGCAGGAGTAGATGATGTAGAGCAGGCAGACCACCATAAGGAAGACAATGACCTGAACCCATAGAGGCACCAGACGCTGCTGAATCTCCTGCCTCTCCAATATAGTGGGACTCAGTAGAGGCAATTCAGGATATTTAAACTGCACGGGACGGCCTGCAGCTCCCTTTATAGATCTTCTCTTTGTAGCACTGTATGCAAAAAAGGGGACATAATAAGAGGCATACAAATCAATAGAAACATAATTGTACTTAAATGGATAGTTCACCCAAAAATGAAAAAAATTACTGTAAATTTACTCTCACGGGCATCCAAGATGTAGGTGAATCTCTTTCTTCAGTAGAGCATTAAAGACTTATTTATCAAGAGTTTCTGCGGTTTCACCAAGTCAAACGTAAGACTTTAAGACCTTTCTACCCCCCAGAATGAAATTTTAGACTTAATGTAAGGTTAAACGCTAAAGATTTTCTTAATGGCCCAGCAGACAAAAAAAAAATTACTTGCCCTATCAAGAAACAAATTAGTAAACAAATAGTAATGTCACATATTTAAAATAATGTGTCGAATCAAGCGCACCCTAGTTGTACGCATGTAATGCAAATGATTAAAACATGCAAATGATTTAAACCTAAAAAAAAAACTGGATTATAGCAATGTTATGTGAAGAATTCTAATGTTGTGTATATGCATTTATTTGACATTTATTTTATATCAAGCCCCCCTTGGACAGGTGTTAAGAGTCTGCTAAAACTCTTGGATGGACATGTGTTGGATCCATTGGGTAGCTTTACATAAAAAAAAAATTAAAATTAAGACCCGTTTAAAATAATTTCAGACATACTAGGCAATATTTCAGTCAACTTAAGACTTCTTAAGGCCAAAAATTTAGTTTTTGAAAATTATGACATTTTAAGACCCTGTGGACACCCCATTAGCTGAAATCATGGTTCTTGGTCATTTATAAAATGACAGTGAATAACTACTGATGCATTGAGAGTCCAAATACAGTTACAATTATTACTGGTGGCCCTTAATCATACAGCACGATCTCATGAGAAAACAATTGGTTTGTTCCATTGCATTATATTAAATCATAAAGGATAAGTTTTAGCCAAAATATTCTTTAAATGTTCTAATATGAAAAAAATAAATAAATAGAATCACCACTTCTTGCATGGACAGTAAGTTACCAGCACATTTTTATTTTTGGGCCAAATATCCTATATTGTACTCACAAGATTCCAGTGGGGGTTCTTTCAGCATCAGGGAACATCTCTGAAAGCACATCTGATGCAGGTTCCTATTGGAGCAAAAAACAACATTCTGAATAGAAAAAATAAGTGTGTGACAAGGCACTCTACTTCAATGAAAATCAAAGAGAATCAGACACCACAAAATATGAAGGAGAGTTGATTAAAGAGGAATAAATGGCCAGACCATGACATAAAAAAGTAATACATGCAAAAACATGACATATCACATATAGAATTTTTTTAAATGTATTTAAAAAATACTTGAGCTCACCTATTTTGCATCTATATGGTAAATAAAATGTAATACTGTAAAATAACATTAAATTCAAAATACCTTTTTTATTTTTACATGAATATCAATTGAGAATTGAGCATCACATGACCCTTCAAAAAGTATTGGCACTTTCAAAACAATGTATAACGTCTTATAAAAAACTAAACATTTAAATATTTATTATATTTATTAATTCTCAAAAGGAATTATTTTGGGTTGAAATACAGCAATTTAGAAAAAGTTACTTTTGACTTCTATAACATTTTTTTCTATCATTGATGTCAATCGTGACTGGCTTTCAACATTTAATATTTCTTCTGTTGTGCTAGGGGAAAAAAAATGGTCCAGAACAAGTGAAGGTTGAGTAAACGACAGAATGAAAATTTTTGGCTAAACTATTCCTTTAACCGTGTAGCTCAACAATACAGAGTTTAGGCATGATGTGAGCTGCTTTCATGTGTGTAGCATTAAGATCTTTTTATTCATGAATAAAGGCAGGCTTTTTTGCTCATTCTGTTCAATTTGATCAACCTAGACTGCATTTTAAAGTATCTTTACCTTCAAAACAAAAAACTGAGGAAACAATAAGCTTCCTCTAACAGTGGAATTAAAAAGATGCATTTTCCTGGCTTATTCCTTTGAACATTTCACAGAGGTTAGAACTCTCAGATCTAGAAAGTCAGTGCAATAAAGGCAGAAAAGAAGGAAACAAAAGAGAACTCAGAGGGAATTCCCAATAGACGCAGAGAGTGTGAAAGCCCATTAGATGTCTGGCAATGCAGCATGTCTGCTGAATTAAACATCCAGTGAAAAAAGTGAGGGCAAATGAAGAGACAGACCCTGAGGAGAGAGGAGGAGGAGGAAGGCTGAGGGAGGAAAAAAATAAAAACAGCAGTTACTCTGATGGTCTGTTTCTGACGGGATGATGGAGATGTTAAACAAAGAGATTTGCTGGTCATGGTGTCTTTATCCAGCCTCGTCAAGTCCTGATGAGAGAAACAGAGCTTTTGTCAGATTTGTTGTGCGAAGCTCTTAGCAAACACATTATCTGTATCCACAAACCCGCAGGGCCCTGCTGCCCACCGTCTGTGCGGCTCTCAAACCAGTCCACCTCTCAGACTCTGTTTGTTTGAACTGAGGACTGAACCTGTTCTCAATCTGCAGACAAAACCAATACAAGCAAAAATAAAACCCCAAGACTATCTAAACCACTAACCAAAACAAAACCAGACAATCAACCCAATATTATGGAGTTCTGAGTGTCTACAACACACACACACACACACACACACAGGCACACATGTGCACACGCACACACACTCCCCTCTTCCACCATCTCAGTAATGCTGAAGGATCTGTATGGGGAGCTGCTGTTACTCGAAGAACCATTCTGGGCAGACACTGTGGACTTTCCCTGAAAGAGAAGCAAACTGAATAAAGCACAAGTGAAAAGCAGAAGAGACATCTGGAACAGTCAGAATCAGGTGCACCACTGAAAGCCCACAACCCTATAGTGCAATGTAATAAATCACCTGAAAAACAAAGTGTTTATTTGAACCAAAATGGGCAGTTTTATAAAGAGACCATATTATACCATTAAAAAAAAAGTCTTTATATTGCTTGTAGAGTGCAACATTTGAGTTTCAATTGAGTAAAGATAAGTTCTCATTTTTTATAGAAAAATGATTTTTAAAAATACTTGCTAAACCTGAACTGTCAAACTTCAACACCTATAGGCTCCAAGATTGCTAATAATTGTACATATCTTTGTTAAAAGCCAACAACATTACAGTAAATTGCAAATAATCAGAGACTCACAGAAAACAAATAATGGTAAGAGCCATGAAGTACTGTGAATAAAGTAGAGGTGGTCTCCTTATGCGCTCAAAATACTCTGATATTTACATTTTAAACATGAAATACTTGTTAAACATTCTACAGAACTCACAAAATCAACAGTGCTATAATATTTCCCAGTAATTTACCGTTTGCGGTGCCTCATGGGATTGTAGTCATTTCCCTTAAAGCAATCCAGAGTGATTTATTAGTGGTTTTTGGTGCTTGGCAAAATGAAATGACTGAAGTCTGCATGCTCTCAAACATTAAAAACTAAGAAGACACCAGCAAGACATGGGCTACGTTCACACTGAAAGCAAATGTGTTTGTTTGTTTTTTTTATCCACATGCGACTCGGGTAATGGCAGTATGAACAGCCCAAACCACATGGAATCTGATGTTTTCGGTTCAGATTTGTGCCACTTTCATATGTAGTATTAAACCAGACACAGATCTGATGTTTTGCAATGTGACCACAGTGTGAACGGTTATGTCGGATTTCATGCGTAATGTTCATGAACATAATGTTCGAGCTACATGTCTCATCATTCTGTGCTGCAAACACAATCTACTCCTTAGTAGCATAGTAGAACGGCACACAGGGCAAATACTTTACCACAGAAAGTTGGTTGTTCATTTCGAAAAAGATTTTGAAAGCAAAACTGGAGCTTGTCAAGTAATCTGGTTAAGCTGAAGAGCATCGTATGTGTTGCGGATAGGGGATCCATGTGCAAAGGAGGGGGAACTTTCCCTCAAAGAGGAAAAAAGGCAGGTGCTCGAGCACCAAAACCCCCCTCCTGCACGTATCTGTTGTTTATAATGTAAAATAAAATAACTCTGCAAACGTATATAAACCCAACACCCCCTTCACAGTTCAGTCTGTGGCTGCTCATTAACCCTTGATTTCACTACACCGGTGGTCAGAGCTCCACGCACTGTGCTTGTCATAAATCACAAGTGATCAGTGTTTTCAATCACAACTTATTTTAGGGTTCATATGACGAAATACACATTAATATTAGCAGAACAATCATTTACAGTTCATGAAATGCACCACGGTTATCTGTGGAAAGGGCATTAATCATTCAAGCATGATCTGAAAATGTATTTTGAGTGTGTGTGTGTGTGTGTATATATATATATATATATATATATATATATATATATATATATATATATATATATATATATATATATATATATATATATATATATATACACATACATATATACATATATATATATATATATATACATACATACATACATACATACTCGCGCACACACAAATTTTGTGCATAATTAAACATTTTGTGCGTTGCGTAATCAGTTTAGGACCATGATCTGTTCACACTGCAAATCTGATACTGGCCCCATTTGTAAGAGCAGTGTGAACAGCTATGCAAAAAAAAATCTGATTTGAGCACTAAGCCTTGCAGTGTGAAGCAAGTGACAGGCAACTTACTGAAAGTGACTAGCAACTTACTGAAAAAAGGCAAACATTTTGGTCAAGTGTTGACTGTTGTTCATACCAAACAAACATTGTTTTTGGTTTGAGTGTTTTTTCTTGGCCAAATAACTTAAGCATGAGTTGAAAAAGGAACAGCAATTTCCACAATTCCAACATTCACTTGTTAACAGTTAATAATGACATCAATGTTAAGACAAACAACAAACCCATTACACACTAAAGAAAAACATTAATAAAGCACCATATGGCCTCTCGCAAAACTGAAAATCCACAAAACAACCTGTGTAGAAAGGAAATAGTGTGTTGACCCCTTTCATGCCCTGTAGAAAGTGATTAGTGCCCAAATAAACTGTTCCTACTTTACATTTACAAATCCAGCTGAGGGCAAGAAGCAGCGTGGATAAAAATCTCTGCTCTGACTGAAAGTCCCCATCTGTGGATGTAAAATTTGGCAGCATGACATACAACGTAATGTAATGCTATACATGCTTTAACCACAGAGTGGTACCATTGTTCATACTTCACAAACTACACTCAGCTGCCTTGTGCCATTTTTATACATGTTAAAATATTTCTCCTGCACAGCTTATGCTGAAACAAAACTGTATGTTGCTAATGTAAACGGAACAAAAGTTAGATGGTATGTGGATTAGGACTGTCACAATAATCAATACATATTGACTTGTATGGAGATGACGGCAATTATTTTTGGTGATGCAATATATGTCGCTCATACATAGACCTATTCTAGCAATGGGGTAAATGCGGAAGGACTTTTTCAGTAATTTGGGTTAAGCACTTCTGGTGAACTGTATGATATAAATATCGATGCGTCTAAGGTTCGTTTTCTTTGAAAATCAGCGATCTCCACTGCCTGACTGATATCAGATATAAAGTGGGTCTCAGATTGTACAAGAACCACTGCATTAAATGACATTGGTCCCCGCCATGTCTTTAAAATATGAACATTTATTTTACCCTAGTAACGGCAGGCGAGTAAAAGGCTGTGTCTTGTTTTATGCTTGAGCAACAAAATGAACGCCAAAGTTAATTTAACTGACTATATTTTAATTACATCACATTATTAATGCTGTAAAAGGAACCCTATAAAATAAAGATTAAAAAAAGTCACGTTAACATTTCACCAGAAGTTTATCAGTATGGGAGGAAACACTAGCTCTGCATATACCCAATAGATCTGGTAACATATCTACAGTTTATTATGTTACAGCCTTATTCCGAAATAGATTAGATTTATTTATTTATTTATTTCCTCAAAATTCTACACACAATACCCCATAATGACAATGTGAACAAAGATTTTTTTAATTGTTGCAAATTTATTAAAAAAAAAAATGTAAATAATAATAAAAAAATAACATGTACATAAATATTCACAGTATTCATAAGTATTCTTTGCTCAATACTTTGTTGATGCACCTTTGGCAGTAAGTACAGCCATTTCCAGACCGCTCGAGTGATGTTCAATAGGACTATGGTCTGGGCTTTGGCTGGGCCACTCAAGGACATTCACAGAGCTGTTGTGAAGCCACTTTATTGATATTTTGGCGGTGTTTTGGGTCACTGCCCTGCTGGAAGATGAACCGTCGCCCCAGTCTGAGGTCAAGAGCACTCTGAAGCAGGTTTTCATTTAGGATGTCTCTGTGCATTGCTGCATTCATCTTTCCCTCTATCCTGACTAGTCTTCCGGTTCCTACTGCTGAAAGACGTCCCCCACAGCACGATGCTGCCACCACCATGCTTTATTGTAGGGATAGTTTTAGCCTGGTGATGAGCGGTGCCTGTTTTTTTTTTTCAAACATAACGCCTGGCATTCACTCCAAAGAGTTACATCAGACCAGAGAATTTTGTTTATTATGGTCTGAGAGTCCTTCAGATGCCTTTTGCCAAATTCCAGGCAGGGAGTGGCTCCCATCTAGCCACTCTACCATACAGAGCTCCACAGAAGAACGCTTGAGCTCAGACAGAGTGACCATCAGGTTATTAATTACCTCCCTGACTAAGGCCCTTCTCCCCCAATCACTCCCCCATCACGCTTAGATGGCCGGCCAGCTCTAGGAAGAGTCCTGGTGGCTCCAAATATCTTCCACTTACAGATGATGGAGGCCACTGTGCTCATTGGAACTTAAAGAGCAGCAGAATTTTTTCTGTAACCTTCCCCAGCCTTTTACCTCCAAACAATCCTGTCTCTGAGGTCTACAAACTAGGGCTGTAACGATACACCAAACCCACGATTCGGTTCGTATCACGATTTTTGACCCACGATTCGGTTCGTATCACGATTTTTGACCCACGATTCGATTCGTATCACGATTTTTGACCCACGATTCGATTTGTATCACGATTTTATTTTTGTGGGGGGGTGGGACATAAAAGATTTTTAAAACTATTTTTTATTAAATAACATTTGAAAAATCTTTATAAACTGAACATCAAAGAACAATATTACTATGCAAATTATTAACAATATAAATAGCCATATATAAAATAAATAAATAGCCAAAGCTATATCACTTCTGTTTTCTTTGTAACAAAATACTGTTGAAAAACCAAACAGAACTAAACTCCATTGTGTAGAGGGTTCAAGCATGTTGAAAATTCTTTTTCAATCAAGTTCTTACATAGAAAAAGTAAATTAAATGGCTACTAGGGATGCTCATTTCGGTTAATTTTGCTAACCGACAACCGTCGCGTCGCTCATTAATCGGTTATTTAGGTTAACTGGTCAGATTACTATTAATTTTATATTAAACAAATTGACGTGATTTTGTGTCTGACACATTAAATATTGCATTTTAAAATACTGATTTATTTTTTAATGCTAGCATATTAATAACGGAACAGAACAACAGAGCATCTTCACGCACCTGTAGTGTTTAGCGCAGAAGAGCAGAATAATCTAAATAAAATGAATAAAATAAATAGGACTGCTCTAAATTATTTTCACTTAAATAATTAATTTATATTACAAATCGAAAATACTGACTGAATATTTTTAATAACCGGCATAGGCTGTTTTTTTCCAATTATAAGTTTTTTCTTCTGTCAAAAAAAAAAAAAAAAAAAAAAAAAAAAAAATTCGCTGACTTTCTTAAATTGCTTGCTCCACAGAAAATATGCATTTATTTAATGCCCCGCTGTTATTATTATAATCACAAAACCTTTTTACATTTTTAATAGAAATCATTATTTTAAAGAATATGTCCTGATATATGGTTTCCTCTCTCTCCCTCGCGGTTCAAGTGTGCGCTGCGTGATGAAAAGACAACAACAATGCGCGCATATGTTGACTTTTTGTAAACAGTTTTGTTGTTTAAATATGATATTGCATTAATGTGCATACATGCTTTATAAGCTGTAAAATAAAAAGTGAAGACTATTTGTTGCGTTTATTACACAGATCCAGGTCAACATCAGCGCTGGTTTGGCATCAACACGTCTGTCTTAAACAGCAATATTCTTCTTCCATTTTGCTTCTTTGGCAAATGTGTCTGTAGGCACAGGTTATACGTTATCGTCCCGCAAATTAAGTATGCCTTGCAATTGAACAAGGGGCCGAAAACAAGGCGCACCTCACTGCCTTTATGTTGACAAGGAAAAATGAAGAGAAGAAGCGCTGTCCTCTTATGAAACGACTGAATCAGCTGGGTATCGATTGTGCAAAAGTGTTGCTGTCTGTGTTGTTAAAATTGTAATATTTAATACTATTGTGATATTCAAGATTTGTACATTCATACAGATCTGGATAACGTAAAACAGCGATTAGACATTCAGAGCGTCATTAATGCGTCCTGAAGTTAAGCAAAACGGCTATAAACTATAGCAAGATAGAGTGAATATATGCAGAGTCATATACCTTTATCTATAAACAAAGTATAACTAACTGTGTTCATCTTAACTGAAAGCCTTGTCATGTTTCCTGGCCTCACGCATCGCGCACCTGTCAGTCAGCACTCCCAAAGGGTCAAACAGAAAGCGCACAGCACAGAAAAGTTTGCGCTGTTATAATTCACTTACCTTTTGGCTACTGTTTCACACTGAGGTAACTGAGGCTTAATGCCTGTGGTGCAAACCACAAATCAAGTAAACATTAAACAAATAAACAACTTATTTCTCTCAAGAAAACCAAACTCGTTTAATTTAAGGGAGTTGAAAATTCTTCAGAAACACCATCATGTCAACATTGCAGTGAAAAAACGTGACAACTTTCCTTACTCTGCAGAGGAGTCGGGACATCTGGTGAATGCCCATCCCTCTCTGCGCAGCCACATTAACAGTGTGAGCAAAGCATCGTATATGCTGTGAAAGTCCGGCAGCTTTGACAGCAATGGCAATGTTTCTGCCGTTGTTGGTTGTCAAGCGGGGTTAAGTTGGTTTTGTTTTTGATATTCCTGACACATTCAGACGGTCCCTTACTAAGAGATTCGTGCGAGCTCTCCCGGCTAAACGCATATTGCGAGGGCTTAAACGGAGCAGTGCTCGTAATGTCGAACGGAAAAAAATGTTTCCTCACGTTCTTCAACTAGCCCAACTTTTGCAGGCAGCACGCGTGACATTATTGGAAAGGTAGTCACGGGGTGTGTTGCGATTCTCTCTTATCACACCGCGACACAGGATCATAGATCTGAGTGTCGCGATTTCGGTTTCATATCGTGTATCGTTACATCCCCACTACAAACAATTCCTTTGTCTTCATGCTTGGTTTGTTCTGACATGTACTGTCAAACCTGGGACCTTATATATACACACACAGGTATATGCCTTTTTCAAATCATGTCAAATCAACTGAATTTACCACCAGTGAACTACAATAAAGCTGCTGAAACATCTCAAGAATGATCAGTGGAAAAAGAATGTAGCTCAATTTAGAGCTTCACAGCAAAGGTTGTGAATACTTATGTACATGTGATTTTTCAGGTTTTTTTATTTTTTGTAAGTTTGCAATGTGTGTAGAATTGGCGAAATAAATGAATTTAAACCATTTTGGAATAAGGTCTGTAACAAAGAAATGTGGAAAAAGTGAAGCGCCAAAAATACTTTCTGGATGCACTGTAGCCTCTGTTACTTTTTACTAGGCATGCACCGATATGGATTTTTTGGCCGATACCGTTAACCGATAATTCTTCAGACTTGGAGGCCGATAGCCGTTATGTATAGGCAGATAATTATAAATATTTTAAATTGTTATATTTTTATACAGCAAACTTCATAAAAGATTGAACTGCTCTTATTAACTGAATAGTCTATACTCAGAGCAAAAAAGCTATAACTTCAAAATTTCAAGGTGATTATAGACCTATATTATTCACGATTTCACATAAATCAGCATGCAAAAAATTATTTCCTTTTCTTCATAGCAAATTAACATGCAAGTTGATTGTTGCATAAAAATTATGTTTAAATAACAAAATGGTATTTAATTAACAAGCAAGTTAAATAAATTTAAATAAGATGAAAATGAAAGAGCTAAGGACTGAAATCAGCTCAAATGGTCATGAATAAAACGTGTTACAGTGATGTACACGTACAAATATGTCATGTCCGAAAAAGCCTTTTTTTAGAAGTGTTTTGACAGTTTAGAGCCACCGTACAAGCAAACAGCTAAATACAGATAGTATGTTTTAGTACGTTTAGAAAATGCGGCACAGATTCATCCTATTTGGCGTTTTGACATGTCACATGTAGGTGCTGATTGTCAATCGGACAACGCTTCTGCGCTCGTTCTTGCCGTCAATCGCGGGAAAATGATCGATAAAAAGTTTATGATAAACCGCTGAGAATTTTACTCAACTGTAGAGACAGAGTTGCCATCAGAGTCAGATTTTGATACAAAACCTGCATTGAGCTGACTTCATGACAAACAGAGCAGAATATAAAGACAGAATGAGCGGCTAGTTAAGAGCCCCTTTGACTAAATTCACCTCTTACCTTTCCCCCGTGCTACAGCGTGTGTGTGTGTGTGTGTGTGTGTGTGTGTGTGTGTGTGTGCGCGCGGTGACAGCTCTCACGCGAGCTCGTTATAATCAATATGAATATTCCGATCAAACTGAATACAATTTTACATCAACAACACATGACCAGCAACACGTTGATAGTAATAAATAATCAGATTACAAACAACCGTTTACACGTGTTGTAAAATGTGCGGGTCCTTTAAGGGACTGGGCTGCAGTTTGGGGTGTGTGAAGCAGAGGGAGAGAAAAAAAGAGGAGCGTTTTTTTTGCAATGAGACCATTTTCTGTTTTGTTCCCTCTTTGGTGACTTATTTGTTGTACCACACGGAAAGTGATAAATAGTGTGGACCAAGTTACATGTGTCCTCTTTCATTCACCAGCTGCAACTAAAAGAGTTCACCCCGAAACTAATATTATTCGGCCCTGGAGTTATAAGTATATCTCCCTGCTATATCTAACACAACAAAGAGACAAAGCAGGAAAGGTTTACACATGTAATATTTTTCCTGAGGCAATTTAAAGCAAAATACACAATGACACTCAATCAAACACATCTACAATGATGAGGAACATGGTTACTTACTGAGTTATTAATGCAAAGCAATACCACATGAAGAAATGACAGTCTTTGAAGGAATAAACAGTGTGAGGAGAGCTCCATTGGAGTGCACTGGGCAAGTCTGAACATGTTCCGCCCACGCGAGCGAGGCATGTAGGTCTTTAAAATTACGTAATTTATCGGCTTAAATATATCGACCCAATTAAGACATTGGATCGATAACGATAATCTTAAAAATAGCATTTATCGGCCGATAACGATATGGTCGGTGATATATCGTGCATCCCTACTTTTTACCTTGCACTTTAACATTTAGAATGATTTATTTAGGATATGCATCTTATCTCAATGCCTAATTATTAAATAATTAAATTGACTAATAAAATTAAGAATAAAATATTATTTGTTACTTGGAAGAGTGTTCTTGCAGTATGATGCTATTATATTGTCATTCTGGCATTATATAATGAGTGGAATAAAATGGCCTTAAAATGACAATAATATCACTTATCGCAATATATTTTGGTGCAATTAGTACAAAAAAAAAAAAAAAAAAAAGATACCGTGACAAGCCTGATGTAAGTGCTTTTGGTGAAGATATGAAGAACTAAAGATGCTCAGGAAATAAAAAGCCCATAAAAGATAGCAGCAAAAAAACTTGCAACATTAAGCCAGGTACATTTTTAACCCCCCCACCCCAAAAAAAGTATTTTCAGATGCCTATTCTACTTAATTAGTTATACATGCACAGTAAAAACTGGAGCTCAACTTGAGTTTAAGTAGAGGGAACCTGCAGGGCTTTAAAACCAAATGCAAAGGTTTTTCAAAATAAATTAGGCATCTAATGTTGTTTTGTCTTTTCAACCATCATTCAACCAGGACCTTATATTCAAGACAAGTTTAAAAGGGTTTAAATACCAATGTATTCATTCCACATTTAGATTTTTGCAAGACCAGAGGAAACTTGGACCATTCCAAGTAGCCCAACACAACATCTAGGGCAGGATATTATATCTGTCATTGTCAATTTGTGATGCTAGCACCATTAAAAATGACACTTCAGCCTTAAACTCAAATCATTTAACCAAGTAGGCTTGAGTTACCATGAAGGATCTCTTCGCTACATCAAAAAAAGTGTCCTTCTCACATACATAATGCATGATGTTACAAAACAAAACTGACTGACAGCTGGTCGTTTAACCTCTTTCCACAGAAAGACTGAAGCAACAACCGCTGTCCATGTTAATGATCAACACACACTCATAGCAGGATATGAACAGTCAGTTGAGATAATGGATGAATCATGTTTCAGTCTCGAGGGGGAAAAACACAAGATGGATTCAGGTGCATGTAAAGCCACTTACTCTGCTTGCTGTTTTGCTTGTCTCCGTCCGGGGCTTTGTTTCAGACAGAAGCTGCTCTGACTCTAAATAGACATGCAAAACAAATGTATTACAAGCAGGGACGATAACAGGCAAAGTATTTTATACACATTTAGTATACGATAAATCAATTGTTCCAAGTAGATCTTCTGGCTACTTCCACACTAATCTGGAAACATTTGTAAACGCATCTTTTTTTCTTTACCAGTATAACATTTATAGGATTTGCATCAACGTCTGAATATGTAAAAAGTATTATCTAAAAATAAGGCAAATTTTGTTGTGAAATATGCACAGCTGTCTTTATTTAAGAATGTTACTGTTTAAATATAATACTACTGCCATTCACATTGACTACGTTTACATGGAACTCAGTGATCGAATAATTTGCCTTAATCTGAATAAAACAATAATACACAAAAAACATACAATTTCTTTTTATTTCTAAAGCAAACAGCAAAAAGAACATCTCTGCATGCATAACCTACATGGCAAACTTGATTCGGTTCCTTGATGTACTTGCAAAGTTTCTGGATACAGTTCACTTATAGCATAGGTCTTAAACTCAATTCCTAAAGAGACGCAGCTCTGCAGAGGTTTGCTGCAACCCTATCAAACACAGCTAGTCCAAATAATAGAGGTGTTCCAAAAAGTCATGAACAGGAATGGAAATCTCCAGGAATGGAGTTTAAGACCTATGACTTAAAAGAATAGTTCACTCAAAAAAGAAAATATACTAACTATTTACTCTCCCTCAAATGGTTCCAAACCATTATAAGTTCATTTATTCTGTTGAACACAAAAAAAAGATTTTAAAGAAATCTGAAAACCTGCAAGCATTGACTTCCATAGTAGGAAAAACAAGTACTTTGGAAGGGAGTAATTAGAGATTTTGTTTTGTTCAAAATATCTTCTTTTGTGTTTAACAGAAGAAAGAAAGTCAAACAGGTTTGGAAGTGAAGATTGAATAAATGATGACAGAATTACCCATTCAATGGTGAACCATGTGGCTAATAACAAGGGTATTTAAAGTCTAGACAAACATGAAGAACATCAAGTGTTGCTTTTGAAGAAAAAAAAAAAGTTATTAACCACTTTAATTGGGGTTAGGATTGTTTGTTATTTAAGAGTTTGTAAAATTTGTTAAAATTAATGACCAACCAACTCCAGTTTTGCAATCTCTACTAAGCTGATGAATTAAATTAAAGGGTTAATTCACCAATAAATGAAACTTCTGTCATCAGTTACTCATCCTCATGTCATTAGAAACCCTAAGAACTTCATTTATCTTCAGAACACGTATAAAGATATTTTAGATAAAATATGAGAGATCTCTCACCCTCCATAGAAAACAATAGCCCAAAGACAAAGTTCAAAAAAAGAAATCAAAAATATTATTAAAAATATACCATGTAACTTCAGTGGTTCAACTGTAGTCCTATGAATCTCAAAGAACACTTTTGTGCAACAAAAACTCCTGTAAAAATTGCCATTGTTTAACAATGTCTTCTTTTCCACATCAGGGAGTGTTTACTATGGGCAACACCCCTTTTTGCTGTAGAAGACATGGGCAAACAGTGATTTTAAAGCCGCACAAGTGTTCTTGGAGATTCATGATATAATATAAACTTTGAACCTCTCGGGACCGTTGCGGTTTATGGAGGGTTAGAGATTTCTCCGATTTCTTGTATAATATCTAAATGTGTGTTAAGATGAATAAAGGTCTCAGAATTAATTTCTTTTCTAGTAAAAAATATTTTTTAGGGTCAACTAACCCTTTAAACCAATGGTTCTCAATTCCAGTCCTCTGGGCCACCCGCCCTGCACATTTTGTATGTCTATCATCTTTGAAACAAGGATTAGTTCATGGATCTCTTAATGAGCTGATGATCTGAATCAGGCATGTTAAGGACCAGAATTGAGAACTGTTAGAAGACAACGTACACAATGTGCACTGATGGCGGGGTCCAGCACAGGATTGAGAAGCAAGTATTTCAGCATCATTGCTGGCCCTTACCAGAGTCCTGTTCCTCATCAGAGTCCTGTTCCTCATCGTCCTCTTCTTCACTGTCTGAATAGAGACCTGCATCTGCTGTACCATTGATCTTGTGCTGTGCTGAAGAATCCAGCAGCCTCTTTAGCTTCTTTTCATACAAAAATCTAGTAGACGCTGCTCCAAACAAACAAACAAACACACACACGAAGAACCAGATTATTGTATTGCATAAACTGTTTTAAAAGCCAAACAACCGTGACTTCAACAGACTGACCTAGAATGGGTCCAGCTTTAACACCATATTGAAGCAGTTTGGCTTTGAGCTGATCGTCAGTCAGTAAGCCCAGGTCTACCATTTCTGCCGCCTCTTCTTTCTCAGCCTGTACAGTGAAATACACACAACAAACTATTTTAATAAAAAAATCCTGTTGAGGCAGTGAAATTATAGCGATTCATCACGGCGGAGAGAGGAATCAGCACATTTTAGCATAATCTAATAAACATACGCTGACACTAGCTTGCCAAAGGGTGAACCTCGGCTCACGCAATCCTCAATAGACTCTTGTTTTGAGGCTTTCTCGCCTTTGCATCTTGCACTGACGCGTTCTGAAAAGGGGTCACATCCAATATTAGCTGCTGTAGCAGTTTCCCCATCACAAACCAACCTCAGGCTGAAGAAACTTCACTTTTTAGCAGAATCGAGCAAAAATGCTTTGCGCTATCAAACAAAAACAAGACGCACATGAAAGAAGCCAGCGATTAAGTATTGCATCCAGATGGAAAGTTAACGTTTTTTTTGACAAATTGAGAAAATATTAAACCACAAACGAGGAGGGGGGAAGAAACAGTGTTATACAAACATCTGAAGTTTGCATGCTTGTTATGTAAAAACAGTAGAAACTCGAGTGCTAATGGCTCAGAACAGATGGTATTTATCGGAGCCGTTTCAATGTAGCATTGAGTCAGAAATCCCTCTAGCACTTAGTTTCTCAAACTTTCAGGCAGCAAACTAAATTTGCAGACCACCTAATAGTCTCATTTTGCTAATAGTCTCTACTGTTTCTGCCTTGAGACACCAATAATATCCATAATTCTTTTTGAAGAAAAATCCTAGACAGCAGGTTTGTGCTTATTTCCCAGGAATTAACTAGACTGCTGCTTTCAGCAAATGATCCTAAATGAGCCAACTATTTGCAAGACAAGTTGCTAAAAAGTTAGACATGAAGTTACATAAAAGATACATGATATTATAAGCATGTACAATAAAAACAAATTGTGTGCATGCATGGATACATCAATACACAATTTCATAGCACACATTACCATTTTTGACCTTTTTAGGCTATTCAGTTGTGATTTATACTATTAAATAGTGATTTTGTAGAATATTCTATTTAATTAAAAGGTTTTATGCATTTGGCTATTTACAGAATAAGAGCATTTAGGCTCTTTTATGCTTTTTCTGTGCTTGTGCTTTCTCATCTGTTATATAGTACATCTATAAGATGTCCATTACATCTGGCACAAGTTTAAATACAAGATGTTTTTTGACTTGTTGAGCCTGAATTATAGTTAAGCAAGAGGTACAGAACTGTATTTAATTACTGCATTTACATGGAATTTATAGGATTTATGTTAAAAAAATATTTACATTTTTTGTTTGGTTTCTAGTTCCAATATTTACATTTTAAAGTGAAAACAAGATTTCACTTACCCCACTAGCAGATAACTTAGCTTGTTTTAAGGAAAATCTCATTTTAATTTAAAAAAATTTCTTCTGATGCAGAAAACTAAATATTTTTTACTTGCTTTAAGAATTTTTTTTTTATATTTGGACTGGAAATTAGGGTGATATGGCAAAAATGCAATCTCCATAAATATTTTTTAATTTGAATGATAACAATATATATTCAATATCAGTTGTTAATGTTTCCATATTGAAAAAGAGTATCCCAACAATGACTGAAGCCACAAATCTAGAGGGTCCATTAAATGGCATAACATTTTAAGCCGAAAATTTTGTGCATCTCTAATATCAGCTTACTTTTAGATTCCTATTGTTGAGCATTTCTGCTGTGTGATTGGCTCTTAGATCAATATAGAGTAAACCTAATCTTTACCATGATATAATATGACTTATCAGCCCAGCCATTCTGGAAATGATACGAAACGTAAGAAAAGCATTTTTTGCAATATGGTTCACTAACCTCTGTACCGGACTACTGTTCGACTTCCCAGAAAACCAGTAAGTAGTGTTAAACTATTTTGTAAAAATGTATTAATATCAATGTTTAATCGCAAAACAAATAAATTTCGCAACATCAGATTTTTCTAATATCATTCAGCCCTACTTTCAATGCATGTCAAAGAGACATTTTTCACAACCAGTTTTTTTTCTAGACAAACCACCCCTTCAAAGACTTCTCAAAAATAAATGTGATATCTGGTATTAAAATGAATGTCTCAAAAACTTCTGATAAACTTCTTTTTAATTTCCAAGTTTATCAGAAGTTTATCTAAAGTGTATATTTTATTTATCCTATTTTTTGTATTAATACTCTATCATGTTTTAAATTGACAGCTAAATACAGTCACAAACAGCTTGTTTATCATGGCTGTAGTGAACATTAATCAGAAATTTAGACCCATGCTCAAATTAAACAATATATAATTTAGAATTTCTGACCATTCAAACAGTTCTTTGCAAAGAAAGGTGTAATGAAGAAACAATTTGTACTAAGCAGGGCTCGAAATTAACTTTTTTACTTGGTAGCACCGGTGCTCCCAACTTCAAATATTTAGGAGCACCAAAAAAATTTTAGGAGCACCAGAAAAAATTTAGGAGCACCCACCAAAAATGAATGAGCACCGCTGCAAATTGTTTTTTAAGGGATTTATTGTATTTTAAAACAACATTACTGACTGACTGACAAAAACCAGAAACAACTATCTAACTAATGCTGCGAAGACATTGATATTTGTGTGCAATAATTCCAAAATGAATGTCTAATAATTAGGCCATAGAATATTAATGATGATGAAAATGACAATAATAGTAACAATGAATTCTATTTCTCATTATGATACTGCCTTGAATGTGCATGAATGTATGTTATCTGCTATAAAATGTCAGTTACTTTATGAAAAATAATTGTATAGTTTGCATCAAACAAAAATAAAGCATTGCAGTAAGAAAATTTTATTTTGTACTGCTGTTTTTATATGCATGTCAATTTAATAAATAGTATTTCTGCAACAAAACAAACAAAAGATTATAATAAATCATTCAATTCAATGATGAAAGCTGCAAATCAGTCATCAGTAAATAAATTTAAAAAAAAATAATATACACCTCAAACAAGAATAGACAAAAGAAAGTAAGTAAAGTCTCACTTCTATCACTCTTTAAAAGTTTTGGTTTCAGTTTGTGTCAATTTAAAGGTTCAGTCTGAGCTGATCTTCATGTTTCTGTGTTAGTGGAAAAGCTGGCGAGTCAGCCGACCCAATTTATGAGCAGGCAGAGCAGGGGCCTCATGTACGAAGACTTGCGTGGAAATCTTACTAAAACATTGCGTACGCACAAAGCTGTAAATGTGCGTACGCAGAAAAAAATTCAGATGTATGAAACACTGCGTACGCCGAATCTCACGCATATTCTTTTGTACATCCGAATGAACGTGAAACTGAGCGCAACATGCACGAGCACAAAACCCCTCCCTGCCTCCTCCCCCGTATGAATATGCTAATGACTATGCTAATGTAAAAACCCAACGAAAAAGCAATGGCAAAATCAAGCAAAAAGAGAAACTTTGAACAGAATGTGAAATGGAGGTGCTGCTTTCGGAGGTAGACCGGAGAAAAGCGGTGTTATTTGCAAGTTTGTTCGGCGGAATTAACAACAAAAGAAAAAAAATAGAGTGGGAGAGTTTAGCTGATACGGTTAACACAGTTGGGTCTGAACATCGCACTGAGTGCATTTAAAAAAGAAATAGTGTGGTTTATATCTGTAAAATGTTGCAGTACCCTCGCAGTCTCAGTGGCGCACCTCATAAGAAGCATATGGTTATGTACTGACACGTTCGAGCATAAACTCGGCTCGAATCCAGCGTCTGATGAATTCATTCTTCTTTTTTTTCCCCGCTACATATCAGATTTTGCCCACTATTTATCACGAGAAAGACAAGTAGGAATCATCAATAAGTTTGTGCATCATATTTTATTTGCACATTTATTGAATGGAAATGTTTCTGATTCACGCATGCAAATTTATCTTCACATAGTGTCTTTATAGCAATGTGCGTGCAGTAGATAGCTCAGATTACATTGGGAAAACAGGCGACCGCTGCAAATTGTGCTTTAATGTTTAGCTGGTCAACTGTATAGTATGGAAATCTTACATACCTACTATATGAACCCGTCTCATACAGACGCCATTGCAAGGATCAGACACTTTGTAGAGAAGAATTTAACACAACTGCCTCTAGGAGTCGCCAATGGAAATAAAACAGACACGCACAAAAAATGTGCGTACGCCTGCCAGAAACCTGCCGTGAACCTGCGCAAATTCCCACGTTCAGTTCATTGTTAGTAAATCCAAACGTGAGCGATTCTGAGCGTGAAACCTGGCGTACGCAAAGTTTTTGTGCGTACGCAGCGTTGATACATGAGGCCCCAGGATTCTTGCGCTAACCGCAGTTTCAGTGTAAACTTAGTAAAGGCGAGCTCCTTTGGCGATGATATGTACAGTATTAGATTTGACTTTTAGCGGACATTTGCGCTGAACACGCAGTGAATGCAACGCATGGAGATTTGTGCGCCTTCTCCAAGAAGCGCGTACTCGATCTCAGCTGGCGGATCATTATTCACCACGTGACGTGTCATGATCGCTCTCATCTGCGCCTCAACTTTAGGTGGGGTTTGCAAACCTGTGTGCTTTAAGTTTTTACTCTTCAACCGTTTGTATTTCCCCGTGTTCATAAAAGCTCCTTCCCTGTCATCTGACAGCGGAATACCTTGAGTGAATGACAGCTAATATGAACCAATATAGCGGCAGGGAAGAGCGATTCAGCACGTTTTTACAAAAAAACCAAAACAGGTCGCACTACAACCATTATCTGCAGTCGCACTAATGCTCCCAGATATATTATGAGGTCGCATAGATTAATTTTTCGGGCGCATATGCGACCAAAATGGTCGCAATTTCGAGCCCAGCTAAGGATATTATTACTGGTGGCAAAAAAAGACAATACAATGGATGGAAGAAGGTTCACCATAGGTGGCTCAGTGGATTGAGGCTTAAACAGGTCTACGTAATAAAAAAAGTGGCTGCATGTCAACAAATGAAGACTAATCTTTTTCGGAAGAGGTGGAAAAGTATTACAACATATTTAGTTATGCATATTATGAGGTTACTTAACCTATCACTAAGCCCACGTCCAATCTGCGAGCAGAGAAATCAGATTTTTAGCCTATCATTGAGCATGAATTTACTTGTGTAAACGTGTGTAAATTTATATTTATTTAGTTTTTAAATTAATTTCACTAATATTATCGTGACATAATAGTAATATTAAAATGTTCATATGATTATTTACAATATAGTATGTAAAGTAAGATTTTTAATCTTTTAATAGATATATGAAAGATTTGCTTTGTTTAAGTAAATCTAATTGGATGCGCATAGTAAACATTAAATAAAAGTATGTAATATATTGAAATATATTATTTTATTAAATTTTTAGATATGATACTCCCAAAATCATTCGGAATAAATCCACAGATCTTTTTTTTTTTACAAAACTTTCTGCAGAAACAGCAAAACATTTCCACAGATTCTGTCTGGCCCTACCAATCACGAGTGTAATCTAAGGTAACTACAATGTAACAATGTAACTTGATGTACAAATGTGTCCTCTAAAAAGTAATTATGATGGCAGTATCTTATTTATTTTGCATTATTTTTTTTATTTTGTTTCAAAATGTGTGTGTGTGTGTGTGTATATATATATATATATATATATATATATATATATATTAGGGACGCTCATTTCGGTTAATTTTGCTAACCGACAACCGCCACTCATTAATCGGTTATTAACAGTTAACTGGTTAGATTACTATTAATTTTATGTTAAACAAATTGACGTGTCTATTTTGTGTCTGACACATTAAATATTGCATTTTAAAATACTGATTTATTTTTATATGCTAGCATATTAATAATTAGGGGCATCACGATTTAGATTTTTAATCGAAATCGATCGAAATTTATGCTCAATTTCGATTATCGAATCAAAAAATCGAATAGTCGATGCTGCCACGCCCTCATGTCACGTCAGCTTGGCTTGCCAAGCGGGAAAAAAACAGGCTTGTTGAAGTGCTTGTTAAACTGCAGAAGCAGGAGACCCGTCAACAGAACTTAAACCCTCTCCTCTTTCAATGAAGTCGCCGGTGTTTAAGCATTTTGGATTTCCAGTGAGTTATGTTGACATTGTTCATGTTGTCGACAAAAAAAAAACACAGTTTTGCAAGCTCTGCTATGTACGTATTACGTACGGTTCATCCGATAGACAACACCGGCATCGCGATCCTCCGCCCGCCCCTGTTGCAAATCCGCTCGCGAAAAGTACACACTCAGGCCCTGTTTACACCGTCTGTTTTTAAATGGCATTTTAGAACGACAATGATTTGACATACACAGTGGCGTGTAGCGTTTTAGAGCAGCCCTCCTTCCTCTCTACCTCTGAAAATGCACATCACGTGACCACACAGACACAGACGCACTCACAGCCATATGAGCTTGAGACAGCAGGTACAGGCAGTCAGAGGACTGCTTCAATCTTTCACTCACTTGTACTTAGTCATTTTAGTGAACACCTCAGATACTGTTGGCTGGTTCCTGTTGGTTGTGCGTCTTTTTTACTGACGCCATTATAACAACACAGATCACTGCCTATTTACGAGTCCCGCAGAAAAAAAGTGATTGACAGGTGGTAATTATGTGTGTATCTTGCCTTTATTCATTTACTGTATGATTTGTTTATGGGTAAAACAATGACCATGCAGGTCAGGTAGTTTAAACGGTAGGCTACAAATAATTAATTGGTCATTAATTAATTATTCATAATCGAAAATCGAATTGTGCCTTTAGAATCGAAAATGTAATCGAATCAAGGATTTAGAGGATCGTGACACCCTTATTAATAATAGAACATAACAACAGAGCATTTTCACGCACCTGCAGTGTTTAGCACAGAAGAACAGAATAAACTTAATAAAATGAATAAAATAAATAGGACTGCTCTAAATTATTTTCACTTAAATAATTCATTTATATTACAAAATGAAAATACTGACCGATTCTTTTTAATAACCGGCATAAGCTGTTTATTTTTCCAATCATGTTTTTTTCTTCCGTCAAATAAAAATAACAGACTTCCTCAAATTGCTTGCTCCATGGAAAATATGCCTTTATTTAATGCCCCACTGTTATTATTATAAATCACAAAACCTTTTTACATTTTTAATAGAAATCATTATTTTAAAGAATATGTCTTGCTATATGGTTTCTCTCTCTCTCCCTCACGATTCAAGTGCGCGCTGCGGTGATGAAAAGACAACAACAACGCGCGCATATGTTGACTTTTTGCAAACAGTTTTGTTGTTTAAATATGATATTGCATTAATGTGCATAAATGATTTATAAGCTGTAAAATAAAAGGTAAAGCCTATTTGTTGCGTTTATTACGCAGATCCAGGTCAACACTTTTCGTGTTGCTGTCTGTGTTGTTACAATTGTAATATTTAATAATATTGTGATATTCAAGATTTGTACATTCATATAGCTCTGGATAACTTAAAACAGCGATTAGATAAGAGCGGTATTAATGCGTCCTGAAGTAAAGCTAAACGGCTATAAACTCCAGCAAGATAGAGTGATTATATACAAAGTCATACTTTATCTATAAATAAAGTATAACTATAGAAACTGTGTTCATCTTAACTGAAAGCTTTTGCGTGTTTGCTGGCCTCACGCATTGCGCACCTGTCAGTCAGTCAGTCAGCACGTAACGCCAAAGGGTTATAATTCACTTACCTTTTAATACGTTTTGGTGCGATTATAATCCGCTATTAAAAACAACAACAACAACAATAACTGAATGTTTTGAATGGGTAATGTAGCCGTGGCGGGATGCATTTTGGTCCCCACCATGGAAGAATGAATGTAGCGGAAACCAAGCTCTTTAAAAGTTCTCTGTAGTTGTCTTGACAACACAAACTGCTGCTCTGGGATGAGCTGCGTGCAAAAGATGCCCCTCTTAACGCAAAAGCGCATTCAATCGGGCCCTTGTGCAGCCAAACTAAAAATATATAAAATAATATTTTTAATCGTTTAACTGATAGCATTAATTGGTTACAAACGCACCCTTTCGGTTAACAATTAATTGATTGTTTTGAGCATCCCTAATATATATATATATATATATATATATATATATATATATATATATATATATATTTTTTTTTTTTTTTTTTGTGTGTATGCATTGTAAGGGATTAAATTGGGAGGAGTTGTTCTGAAAAATACAGATATATTAAAAAAATCCTGAATAATAAAAAAAAAGTTTTAAATAATTCTTTGCTTCTTTTTGTTTAAATAAAATGTGCACAAGTATTAGATCAATTCAAAAAGTCATAATGTAAAACACAAAATAAGAATGTCAATTTATTATCCTTGCAAAAGCCAATCTACTTTCCAAGGTAGCATAACTTTGGCCGTCATGCAGTGAACACTTCTAATCATAAACTGAGAACCTGACACTCTGGTTTAAGATGGCTTCGACCCAGATTCCTCTTTGAGGGCCCCTCTGACCCTCACACACGCACGCACACACAGTGGTTTCGCACACTGCCAGAGAGACAGCTGGAGCCCTGTACTACAACTCTGAGGAATCATGTTTCACACTGAAGAAAGGGGAAAAAAATAATAACTCTCCATTTTGATAGAAAAGCCTTTGATGTTTTCGGAGACACGCATGCTTTAACTGTATTTCACTGCAGTTGGGAGCTGACAGGCGATGACCTACAAAGCCCTCAACAGCTTGAAAGCCATGAACATATGGCTATGAATATTCACAGCACAAATCAAATCTATTTCAATCACGCCACCTTGCGTCAAACTGTTGGACAGACAGTAGTGGATGTGGAAAGTTTGGGGGGGAATCGTACCAAATCTGTCGGCAAGATGTGAGGCGTATCAAATATAAAGCACGGCCGAGTGCAGAAAGACAGACAGTCTTCAGGAATGAAGATTAATAACGCGTCCTTGTACACATGCGGCGTCTTTAACTCACGCTGCCATTGAGATGATCCTCCTCTTCATCGCTGGAGAAATCTGTGCTGTTTGTCTTCACATGTTTCAGATAAAGCTCCACATAAGCGTGTTTCTTGCTCTCCGGCGGGGGCAGAGCCACATTATGCGCGATGAGCTCCGACTTTAGCCTCTCTTTGGAGAACTGAGCGGGATCTTCCACAAACACCGGCATGTCAGGTGTGGAATGATATAATGCGCCTGAAAAACCAAGCCCAGAGGAAATTACTGCCAAACTAACGGCGAATGAAACGTCCGAAAGCCGCCTCAATAGGTTTTGAGAGCCCAAAGAGCCGTGTCACAAACTCGACAGCTGTTCACAGGGTCTCCATTTATGATCTGCGACCCGAGAAGCGCATGTTATTCATTCATGTGGTCGTGCAAACATACTTGACCAGTTTAAATTAACACAGAATTCACACATAACCCGGAATACAAGGATATTAACCTTTACGTTACGTTTTTTACAACCTTAGATCGTAAGCTAGCTTTAACGGTAACATTAGGTTGTCACTAAACATAAAATGTTTGGCGTAACTTAATAATAAAGTCGAATATACTGCAAACTCACCTTGCTGGAAACTGTAGTGTAATTAATTTCAGCTTTAATGAACAAAATAGTGCTTTAAACAAACCTTCCACAGAGCACATTTTACCTGGATGAGTAATTTAATGTCTGCCCGTTGATTTCACGTGGTGACGTCCTCTACTGTGATTAATGAAAACGTCACACGCTGACGCTAGGTGTTTTCCCGCCAGTTCCTTGAACGTAACGAAAACTGCAAAAATAATACTAAAAGTCAGCGTTTCTGTTTAAAAGCTCGGAGAAACAAGCAGGATATAAAAATAGTTTTGTACTGAATTTCGAATATCACCGATCCTATATTAAGCACATTCAGAACTGGGTATATGCAGAAGGACTTTTAATTTGTAGTAAAGTGCTTCCGGTAAACGCGTTTAGGGTTTGTTTTCTTTAAAATAAATATAATTTTCACTGCCTAATGGGCTATATGCACAGCTAATGTTTTTTATCCAATGATGAACTTCCAGTAAAAGCTTATGTGACATTTCAATTTCATAAGGTTCCTTTTACAGCATCGATGTTGTAATGTAATTCAAATATAATCAGTTCAATACTTCAGCATTCATTTGGTTGTTAAAGAATAAAAAAGATGAAAAACTGTGAGAGGGGTCTGGCTGCAGACTCGGTGCAGTGCAATCTGAGCTGCATCCAATTCTTTTTAATGCACTCACCTAACCCCACCCCTAACCCTACCCTGACGTCACTCACTCTATTGAGTGCATTGAGTCTGACATTGCATCGCTGAGTGATGCAGTCTTAGCTTGCATCATAAAGGCTGCATCCAGATACTATTGAAAACTGTTTAAATGCAGGCACCGTCATTAGCTGCAGGCTAGAGCAAAAACTCCATTGAAAATACTGTGATAAAATAAAATTCCCCAAACAGATACAAGTATACTCTTTAACTTTGGTCTCAATCAAAGTTGGTATGTTTTGGAAGGACATAGACCTTGACTTTTTGGTAAATAACTTAATTATTTTAGCTAAATACATTCATTCGTAGATGCAAATTTGTTAAGGTGAAACCTGGCTTTAATGGATGGAGAAATGACCTGAAGATGTTCGTAAAGTCTCTTCACTTCATGAGGAACAGAAATGCCCGAAGGCTTTCATATGCCTTGGACTCGTTTTTATTACCTGATTTTGAACCTTACGCCCTCCCTTTTTAAAAAATATTAGTCATGTACTTTTATATCAACACTAACACCATATGTATTGGATTGTTAAAAATGCCGTAATGGTTTGTACTTGAACCTATGGTTAAAAAAAAATAAATAAATAAAAATTCATGTTTCAAAGACATGGCATGGAGAAATATAGTTTAATGCAGTGCTTCTTGTTTGGTTCTATACCCACTTTATATCGTACCTCATCCAGGCAGTGAAGATCACTGTTTTTTAAAGAAATCAGATCTTAAGCACAGCAATTTTGTACATGGGACGGCAATTAACCAGAAGCCCTTGGAGCTGGCTAACTGAAATAAAAAGTCTAAAGCATAAAAAGCATATACCCTATTGATATACGATATAGCGTGGGTCTCAGAATGTACAAGTAGTACAATAGCTGTGTAAAAACAATAGCTGTGTATATTTCTGAATTGTGGAATAAAAAAAATCTAAATTGTGACATTCAATTTCAGGAAAATGTCATAATTGTGAGACAAGCAAAAAAAAAACTATTTTGCATTTTAAATTAAATTAATCCTCATATGTACACATTACAGAATACATAAAGGAACATATTTTTTTCGGTCTTATTTGTAGATTAATAAAAAGCTCATAAAAAGTAATTCATTAATTAATTTTCTTTTCAGCTAAGTCGTTTTATTCATTAGGGGTTGTCACAACGGAATGAACTGCCAACTTATCCAGCATCTGTTTTACACAGCGGATGCCTGTCCAGCTGCAACTCAGTACTGGGAAACAACCATACACACTCATTCACACACATACACTACGGCCAATTTAGTTGATTTAGTTCACCTGTACCGCGTGTCATTGAACTGTGGGGGAAACCGGAGCACCCTGAAAAAACCCACATCAACATGGGGTAAACATGCAAACTCCACACAGAAATGTCAACTGACCCAGCTGGGACTCGAACCAGCAACCTTCTTGCTGTGGGGTGACAGTGCTAACCACTGAGCAACCGTGTTGCCTAAAAATGTATTATAGTTAGCTTTTTTGTAAGATTGTTTTTAATAGCTATTTCATGATATGTTATTTTGTAATCAAATCAAAACCATGAAAATGAAAATGACATTTTTATTTATATGAATTAATGGGGGGTTTGGTTTATTATAAACTATCATACTTTTCCTCTTTTTTTTTAATCCATGCACCCTTGTAATGCTAATTGTAATCTTGTGTCTAGTATCAACAACAACCTGTCACAGCAGCAACTACCAAACAATGAATTAATTCATAATGATGGACAAAGGCAAAGTCTAGTCCCAGTAATGCATTTTTGCTTGGGCCTATTCATTATCACAATACAGAAGCAAATATGATTTCAACCACCATTATATGTCCTCTTTAATATAAAAAGATGTGTTTCTGAATCATACACAGCCTCCGGTTGCCATGGTGAAATATACAGTTTTGCGATCACATGAAATTATTTGACCGTTCAGTGCTGTGTTTGACCAAATAACCTTTCCAGAGATGACTATAACAATAAAAGTGCAGAAACAATAAACATAAAGACAACCTCACCAATTAAAGCACAGTCAGAACACAACTGCACATCTCCAAGAGCTCTTAATGGCAAGGTGAAGTGTTAAAATGCTGTTTAAATGCCAATAAAAGGCAGATATCTGGCTGAAATGGTCTTCAAAGATGTTGCATTTTCAATTCCGCGCAGACTGTATTTTGGTTATTCACCAGGCTTATATCTGCCTGATGCATTACTCTTGGGCTCCTAGCAAAAGGATTATCGTGTACTACAAGCCACTTTAATAAGCTTCAAGAGTCCAGAAGGATCTGCCAACAGTAAACGTGCCGTGCATCACAACTGCGTTCTGTCTCCCTCATGCCACTGCTGGGCGCAGATGCAAAGGCTGTGTGTTTCACCACTAAGGTGCATCCCTGGTGGATGAACTCTGATTCACTCCGCTTCTCTTTTCTGGAAATGCAATGCTCTGCCTGTTGCCCAGATTAATGTGGCATTCATTCTCTCATCAACATGCATAACCCACGCCTCCCCCCCTCGACCCCTGTCTTTCGCTGTTTCTCGCTCTCATCTTATTTCGCTTCATTTTTTTCTCCTTTCATTCTCAAATGAATGCATCTCTTCTCCCAGGAAACCATGATGCAAGGGAGGGCAAATGTGAATATATCATCACCCCAGAGCCACAAATTGCATGTTTGACATTCAGAACTGACACTTGGTTGAAAAATAATACTGTTTAGACATTGCTGTGTGGCAGTGTTTCTTTTTAACATAACATTGTAGTTTTGTCCTGTTTAGAGGGCATTTTAATTCATTCAGCAGACTCAAACTACATGCATACATACATAACATATTCTTACATCCATGGTGCAAATAAGTGTAAATCCCTATTTTAGCCCTTGAGCCACTCTGAAACAAGATGTGTAGGGCTCTTTAAATAATGGGAAGTTGCTCACATTGTTGATCTGAGTCTTATATGAATACAAATAAAGGAATCAAGATAATATAAACATATATTTGACCACCCCTATAACATTGTGAATGCATGATCATCCCTAGCAAGCTCGTTATACAGGAAAATATTCAGTTGGCAGTTTTAACACCACCCAGCAGACACACATTAGGCTAGATTTAGGTCACCAGTGTCTAAAGACAAAGTTTTTTTTTAATGTCCAATAACAATGTGAAATGACAACACTCTGAATCTCACGGCAATTTGTAACTTTTTGATTTAGTGGCTAATTCGTATGAATTTGTACGATCTGACTGGTGCAATTTAGTACAATTTTCTCATTCCCCAATGACGGTTGGATTTAGGGGTGAGGTTGATGCCCTCTTTTATAAAATTGAACAATTTCGTACAACTGAACTCCGAATTAGCCACTAAACTGACAAAACGTAAAATACTTACGTTTTCTCATGAGATGTTGATATTTGCTTGATTTTAGGTGTTGGTAAGTGACCAATGTCCAACTTCGAGCCAACAACTTCAACGTCATATTGACGTCAAATACTGACAAATATTTGTCATATGGGAACTAAAATCCAATGTCTGATAGACGTCATATTGGTAATGTCCACACAACGTCAAACTGTAACGTCATTAGACGTTGACATTTTGTTGTTTGTTGCATTGGAAAGTAACAGCCATATCACCCTGCAGCTCAAGACCGGTTACTCAATAAAGCTATACTGTCAGTGGGTGACTTCTTTCAGATGAGACATTAAACCGAGGTCCTGACTCTTTGTGGTCATTAAAAATCCAATGGCACTTCTCGTAAAGAGTAGAAGTGTAACCCCTTTTAAGACTTCCCAATGCTCCACATTCACCGAATTGGCTGTTGGTGCGTGCACAGGCGCCGTTGTGTTGTGGCTGCCGACGCATCTTCCAAGTGGATGATGCACACTGGTGGTGGTGTGGAGAGATCTCCTGATAATTGTGAAGTGCTTTAGTTTTTTGGCCATACACAATAAATGCGCTATGTAAATACACAAATAACAATTACAAGATTACAAGTAACCAAAATGCAACATCTGTTCGAAATAGATGTTTTATCTACATATAGCCTAAAAGTATAGTAAAATTAGATTCAGGTGTATTTAAATAGATGCCTATGCTTGCACATGAAACTTAAAGTCAGCATTAAACCAAAGTTTTTCGTTTTTTCCCCATTTCATGAGGTATATTCAGTTGGATTCAAAAAAAGTAGGGCGGTGCATGATTTCATCTTTTAGGTATGATTGGAGTGAAAGAAGGGCACGAAAATGAAGGAAGATTGATGAATGGACAAAAGCAGGGCAAGGTAGATTTTGGTATTTGATTAAAGATTATGAGGGCATATGAATTTTTTTAAATAATAAAGTGTACAGATGCATTGTTCATAGCAAAAACTACTGTATGTCTATAGCAAGTAAGAGTACATTTTATTTCATGTCAGCCTTTAAACAGTTAGCACAACTTTTTATGATAATTTATTTATTAATGCGAGAATGAAACTTTTCTTCGTTTGTCAAAATTAGCCTTAAAAGGGGATCTTTGAGAATCCCATGTCTGTTAAAATAACCCATCACAGGTTACAGTATAGGTCATATCACTAAAGTATGCAAATTTATTACACAAATTACTGAAAAAAGCTGAGCCCCCTGCCCCATCTCAACCACTCTCCACCCCAATAGTTAAAGTATAATTCAGACACTGCTTACATCCACTGCTGATAAGCCACTCTGTACCTAATGGCTTTGAACCCTACATGATACATCATATCAAAATCACATAGGAATAGAAAGCCATAAAGCACAGTAGTGTTTTGAGTTGCTTTAGACTGCACTTGTGTGAAACCACCATGAGACTTGCTGCATTTCCGTTCTTTTTATATGTGACTGTCTTTTTTTGCAGCTAAACAGCTTCTGTTTAAACCACTTGAGCCAAGTTGCAGTCTGCACCGAAGATTAAAGAGAAAAAACTCACATCATCATGAATAATTAAACAAAAGGCAGACTATTATTCAGTTTTTCTGGCCTGGGAGGATTAACATGTTTGTAGCTCATTGTTCTTTTAAGTTACTCCTTGGGGGGAATTCTGGGATTTTCTCTTGATTTATGTATGGGTTTACACTTTAATTCTAGCACTAAACCTTCTACGAGTTCCTCGCCCCAATTCAGAAGTGAGATTTTCGTCCGTCATTCTCTAAGAACTTTCCAAACAGTCTTTGATGAGGCGCTGTAACGCTGCCAAGAAATAAAAAGGTACAGCACTAATCAAAAGGCTTTTGTGATTTCCGCAGCGGCCCTGGTGAATGCTGAGGGGATTATGTAAACATTCAATTTACAATTAGACTCCAGAAGTCTAGCTGACTTTCTGTCTCTGACAAAAGACTTTTTTTGCATCACAGCTCAAGGGAGTTTAGCGGATCTGATTAATGAACACAATCTACGCGCCAACAGTTAAGCAAACTTGCCGTTCAGACCCTATAATGAAGTGCCTGATGAAAATGGCACATAATAATCAGATTTTTGTTTTGATGTTTGTGCAAGGTGCTGTGATTTATTCACGCAGCAAATGTTTGTGGACTTTTTAGATGATTTTAATGTCAGCGTCTTCCCATATTAATTTTTATGAATTTTAAATGATCATTAAATCACGGAACTGAAAACTTTGGCTAAGCGATAGAATGTGCATTAGTTAAAGTGCAGTTTTATAGTCACTCTTTCTGCCATTTACATAGTGAAAAGTGATTGTCTGTAAAAAAAAAAAAAAAAAACTCTTCATTGAATCATTCAGATAAAAAAAATGCAGATTCATTGAGAAACAGAATAAATGATCCTTCATCGGGCAACACGGTGGCTCAGTGGTTAGCACTGTTGCCTCACAGCAAGAACCTCTCTGGTTTGAGTCCCAGCTGGGTCAGTTGGCATCTGTGTGTGGAGTTTGCATGTTCTCCTCATGTAGGTTTTATTCAGGTGCTCTGGTTTCCCCCACGGTCCAAAGACATGCGCTATAGGTGAATTGAATAAACTAAACTGGCTATAATGTATGTGTGTGAATGAGTGTGCATGGATGCCGTGTAAAACATGATAGATAAGTAGGCGGTTCATTCCTCTGTGGCGACCCCTAATAAAGGACCTAAGCCGAAGGAAAATAAATTAATGAATGATTCTTCATGAGTGAGAACAGAATCAGATTTGTTCAATGAATCAATTCTTCGGTGAAGAAAAAATGTAACTTACGAATAAAAAAGTGGCTCCTATGAGTGAATCATAGAATAGCTCATTTAACATATTTGTTCAAAAACACAGATTCGTCCACAAACAGAACCAGTGAATCTTTATGAATAAGAATTTCTAGAATCACTCAAAATTGATAGTTAAAAAAACACGGATTCATTTATTAATGAAACAAGTGACTAATTATTTCACTAATTCTTTAAAAAAACACAAGTTCATTTACAAACAGAACAATTTTCAGAATATTCTATTTATGTGTGAAAATTTACTAAATTGCTCAGTAAACGAATTATTTCAAAAATACAGATTCATTTGTAACAAGTGGCTTTTTGTGAGTCATTTAATAAATTTATTATGTTAAAAACAAACTGAATCTGTAAAAAGGAACTAAATAAGTGAAACTAAGAATACATAAAGATCCTTTAAACTTATATGTCCTTAAGCTTGATAATGCATGATTTGCAGATAAACTAAAATGAAGCAAAATATATGGTCTTAAAATCAATAGGTGTCATTATTTTTCTTATTCCTCAATTGTCTAATCATATTCTCTTTTTATTATTATCTTATTCTTATTTTTTATTCGCTTTTACTGTCTTGTTCCATTTTTTTATTTATGTCTTGTGAGCGGCATGGTGGCTCAGTGGTTAGCACTGTCGCCTCACAGCAAGAAGGACACTAGTTTGAGTCCCAGCTGAGCCAGTTGGCAATTCTGTATGAATTTGCATGTTCTCCGTGTCTACATGGTTTCCTCCTGGTGCTCCAGTTTCTTCCAGTCTAAAGATGTGCGGTATAGGTAAATTGAATAAACTAAGTGTTTCCCAGTGTTGGGTTTAGGCTGGAAGGACATCTGCTGCACATACATATGCTGGATAAGTTGGCGATTTATTCCACTTGGAAATAGAGACTAAGCCGAAGGAAAATGAATAATTGTCTCTATTGTTTTTGTACTTATACTCTGGAAGCTCCAAGACAAATTCTTTGTGTGCTCAAGCACATTTGGCTCTTTCTGATTCTGAATATCTGCAACAATTAGGCATGTTACAAACATTAAATATGCAAAGACTTTGGCACACCAATATGGAGATGAAAGCGATCGTACTGTCGGAACATCTATTTGTTGAGAATATTACAGCTGGTTATTTTCTGTGAGCCTCCTCCTCTGTGTTCACACACAGTCTGACAAGATTGTCAGTTTTGACGTTTGGCTCTCTTTTTTTCAGGCAATTGGCTGTATCTACCCATTCATCCTCATAAATATCAAGCACAGAGCCGATTATGGAATGTGTGTGTGTGTGTGTTCACATGTCATCAATCCTGTTGTTTATCAGAGCTGATTAATATTTGATTAACATTTATATTCATGGTGTAATGTACTCTGACAACACATTGGTAAGAATGGGAAAAAGACACTACCTGTGTGTCACGACAACACATCACAAAAAATATTCACATATACCTCGTTATCTGAGAGAACGTGTTTCAGTTCAGAGATTACACTTGACATAAAAATCATTGACTGGATGTGATCAACATGTCTCTCCAAAATAGGCTGGAACACACTGCTAATTGGAGGAATATAGCGAAAGGTTTGAGCTAAAGTAATTGCTGCTTGTTATTTTCATGTATTCTGTGAAAAAAAAAACTCATGAAAATAAAGGTTTAAAATAGAACTAAAGATTCCTAAAATCCTTCTGTCTATGCCTAGTAATACAAAGCATTTAAAAATCCAGAGAATTCAATAACTACCTTATGTAAAATTAAAAAGTTAAATAAATGTAGAAGGACCCATCAATGGTGTATTAGCCTATATATGCAGCAACGTCTGCTTGATGTTTAATGACATGGGGGAAGTGGAAATATATAAACCAGAGATTTGACTTAGCTCAACTATATAGAAAATGAATTGACTTTGGCTTGTGGCAAATGACTTTCTTAAACTTGAATTGCTTGACTTCCCAGTGACCTGCAGAAAAAATGTAATTAAATTAGTAATTTCTTCATTTAATCACTTTGATATCAGTGAATAATTAATGGAATGCAATCAGGGTTTTTGCAAGTGAGTGACGCTGCGCAATCCCGGTAAATGTAAACTTCATCAGCGCGCCAAATACAGAAAGGTGGAAGGGAATCTCAATATGATCGATTGTTTTAGATATACACACATCGAAATTGAGCACATTCATGATCACCATAGACTATACAAAATTAGTTAAAAAACAATATCAGGCACGACCATAACATCGGCCTTTCTCTACTTCACTTTCTCCACTGCAAACATAGATAACTTCTTTTGACTGGTAGCTTCATGGTATAGAATTTGAGACTTGAATGTGACTTATTTATAACTTGCTTCTGCTTTCTATATAAATATAGTTATGCAAAATACCATAGAAAAATTATGAGTTTTGAAACATTTGAATTAATTAATATTTTTTTACTTACCCAACTAACTTAAAAACAAATTCCAAATATTAATTAATATAATGTTATAAATAATACTTAATGGACACCATATTTTTTTGTCCATATTTAATGTTAATTTATAATAAAATAATACTAAAGAAATAAAAAAATCCTAGGTAGTTTTAACCCTAATTTGTTGTAAAATATGCATACATTTTCGAATGGGTTTGAAACATAAACAAAAATTTGCAGCTAGAAGAACATATGCTGGATAAATTGGCGGTTCATTCCTCTGTGGCGACCCCAGATTAATAAAGGGACTTAGCCGAAAAGAAAATGAATGAATGAATAAAAACAAATGCAAATGTTCATATGAATACCAATATAGTGTAGTATTGTTTAGATTTTTATTTTAATCCAAATTTGTGTAAAATATGGACCAACCCAATGGTTAGGTTAAAGATGTTGAGTTAGTTCAGATTTTACACAAATTTGGGTTAAAACAGCCCAGCATGAGTGTGTGCATCTCTTCGGTGCAAATGTTAAAAAAGCAATTAAGATTAGAAATAAGGGTATCAAGGCTAGCTGAAAACCTGAAAAGTCTTCGTTCTGATTCATTAAGGTAGTGCAGGTCTTTAAAGCTGTCACACACTCCACACCTTCACTGAAATAAGCAGCAGTGTGTATATCTGTGAAGCTCATTAAGTCTCTGGCATTCAAGACTGTCTCGCCCCCTTTCTGATGCTTATTCAAGGACACTAATAATAACTAATAGCAACAGTAATGACTGCAGTACATCACGCTATCATTTTTACATGTAGGTGCCAGCTTTAATCAAGCAGCAAACACAGCCAATTAAAATGTTGTCAAAGAATAACTTGTGTGGCAGAAATATAAAATCTGCTTATAAATGTTATCTGAAATGCTTTACAATTTAGCCTCAGGAAAAGTATAAGGAAAGCTTTGTGTCTTACTCCGGCCAGTGAGAGACAATGATGAGTTAAATGAGGTGATTCAGGTTTATGCATTAGACATAACTCTAATTACTCACATTATCACAGATGCATGCACTAATGATCGTTGTGCCGAGCCAGCGCAACTCTGCAAAACAGTTCATTTAGAAGCTCTTACGAAAGCTCTGATTGGCTGTTAACTCTGACTCACTGCCAAACCACTATAGAAGTCACATCCCGTGAAAGCTAATTAGATGAAAACATTACAGTGCTTGGTCAAATTGCAGTTGTTAATGTAAAATAAAGCACTCTCGTTGTTTGTGTATGTAAATCATAATGAAGGACGCTTAAGATGTTAAACATACAGTAATAATGCGAATGTGGGAAAGACCAACCAACTGGATATGAAGTGAGAAATAAATATCAATAAAATCTCTAAAAATTAAATCTGATGCATAAAATAAAAGATTAAAATAGACATGTGCTAAACTAAAACAAATATATATATAAAATAAGGCGAATAAAATAAGCAAATCAATTAAATATCAATAAATATTTAATAAATTGATAAAAATGAATACATTCAAATGTTAACCCTTGCACACAAGTTCAAAAGGTCTGTCATAAAACATCATAACCCATCATCACTGACATAGATTTCTTCACCAGCTTCATTCCTGATGATAATTACTAAAATAATCATTCATCTTAAGGATTTAGATTAAATGCTTGTTTCCAGAGTTCTATTTTTAAAAAAATCTATTATCTTTCATAAAGTCTGAGCAGATTTTATTTGGATTATTACAATAAAAAAATCAAGAAATAATGTTTATTTTAATGCATTATTATTATTATTATTATTATTGTTGTTAATATTTTTGTGGAAACAAAAATCCATCACTTACACCTGAACACATATTTCAATAAATACAAAACAAGTGACTATACCAGAAGTGATTATTTGCTCCACAGGCCAAACATAAAAATGTGCTAAAATGTTTCACATTTAAATCTTTAAAAGGGCTAATAATACTGTGAGAATAAAAGAATGCTGTTCTACATTAAAAATAAAAACCTGCATTGATTCACAAAAAAAGAAGAAAGAAATAAGACCTGAGGGGTATTTCACCAAAGCAAGATAAGGAATTAAATTGGGATTTTCTAGTTTGGCTGAGTTTAGCTCTGACTCAGTTGCCTGAAATCAGGCTAAATTAAGCTAAATTAAGTTACTATGGAGATTTATTCTTTATTTATTCCAGAACATGCAAACAACCAGATTAAATTTAATTATTTATCTGTTGGAAACTAATTTATTTTGCAGTCACTCCTTAGTCTTGGCCATTTACATAATTTTTTTTCCCACCCATACGAATTATAAAGGCTGCATGGTGGTGCAGTGGGTAGCTTGATCGCCCTATAGCAAGAAGTTTTGAGCCTCGGCTGGGTCAATTGACATTTCTGTGTGGAGTTTGCATGTTCTCCCGGTGTTTGTGTGGGTTTCCTCTGGGTGCTTCGGTTTTTCCCACAAATCTAAAAACATGCAGTACAGGTGTATGGGGTAAGCTAAATTGTCCGTAGTGTATGTGTGTAAAGGAGTGTGTATGGATGTTTCCCAGTGATGGGTTGCAGCTGGAAGGGCATCCGCTGCGTAAAAAACAAATGCTGAATAAGTTTGCGGTTCATTCTGTTGTGGCAACCCCTGATTACTAAAGGGATTAAGCCAAAAAGAAAATGAATAAATAAATTAATTACAAATGGATGGCATGGTGGCTCAGTGGTTATAGCACTTTCGCCTGACAGCAAGAAGGTATCTAGTTTTAGTCCTGGCTGGGCCAGTTGGCGTTTTTGTGTTTCTCCCTGGGTTTCCCCCGAGTGCTCTGGTTTTCCTCACAGTCCAAAGACATACAAGACATTGAATCAGCTACATTGTCCATAGTGTATGAGTGTGTGTGTGTGTGTGAATGTGAGAGTGTATGGGTGTTACCCAGTACTGGGTTGCAATTAGAAGGGCAATCACTGTGTAAAACACATGCTGGAATAGTTGGCGGTTCAGTTCGCTGAGGCAAATATAAATAACAGAAAAAACAGTAAACAGATGATGTTTAAATAGATAAAGCAAACTAAACAGATAAAATATATTTATTAGATAAGTGTTTGCAATTAATCTTCATGATCATTTTTTTTTATATTTGTCCTATTTAAGGCAAAGTCAATGACTGTTAATTTGTTAATACATTTTTCACCTCCTTATATATTTCTGCTTATGCCGAGTTCAGACTGCAGGATTTTTAAAGTAATTACATCACAGATGTTTTGACACACTGCATGACTATCTGGGTTAATGTTTTGTCGCTGCTTTATTGACACTGCAAGATGGATCGGTGACAGGGGCTTTCACATATGTGACTTTACAATAGGAAGAGTTGCCAACAACTTTGTTCAAACTACGTCTTACAACAAAAAACATGTAGTATATTGTTTGTTACTTCCTACATAATGAGAAAGAAGCCTTTAATGGGGTAAAAATGTACATATTTGCTGAAGGGAATTAGCAATTTCTTCTAAATTTTTATTCATTTTTGACCCGTTGTGATATTGCTGACATAACACGTCAAACAGACATGAGTGCTCCTGCCAAATTTCCACTAGTTTTTCCTCCATTACTTGGGTCCAAATAAACTGAAATTGAGCGCTTTTAACTTCTTCCCCAACCTCCCGTTGGCCTGAAGATACCCACACTAGTGGATGCTGCCCTCTTATTGGCTGTAGGTGATCGCCGATGTTATTTTCAGTCAGAACACATTTCACACAGCATGATTTGAATTGTGGACAGCTCCAGATATTTACCATGCCAAATATCTCACTGGCATCGGCGACTCATTGGTAATTCTCTCAGATTATGTCTTTGCAAGTTCAAAAATACTGTGTGATTGTTACTCGTGTGAACGAGCACCAATTTGCCTGTGATTCAGGCATTTGTCAGCAATTTCTCAAAACCTTTCTGCGAGTCAAAATCGGCACTAAAATCATGCAGTCTGAACTGCAGGAAAAGCAATGGGAGTTACCAGATCAGTGGGAGTTACCACATCAGTGGGAGTTACCAGATGAATGAGAGTTACCAGATCGGTGTGTGAGAAGAGTATTTTTCAATTTGTTACTTGATTGGCTGTCATGTTTTATCCATATTTGCATCATCTCATGGTCTGTTTAAGAATGCCATGAATATGCACTTATCATGGCTACCTACACCAGGCTTGACATAGCAGCACATTCTCATCCAGGATCAGCAAATGTGCGACCAACTAATCCAGGATGTAATCTAGGCCAAACCATGCTCTATCTGTTATCCTGGCTTTCTTAAGTTTACTTCTGTGCAGTATCACTTTTAAATGAGACTATTATAGCATTAAATAGACAACGACATAGTAATTCATAACTTTTTTATTTAGTGGCTAATTCATATGAATTTACCTCATTCATACTATTTAGTATGATGATTTTCTTTTCCTCGTCAATCGCGGTTGGGTTTAGGGGTGGGGTTAGGCGCCACATCTCCTTTTAAAAATTGTACATTTTCATTCCACTGAACTCGAATATGAATTGGCCACCAAACTGACTAAATCACATTTCTTATGAGATCAGACTGAAATAGACTACAAATGGTCTTAAAAATCTAATTGGTTTAACCCCTCAATAGTCACACCTCTTTTTGATATTCCACTTGAAAAAATTATATGATATACATGTATAGTTTTTCTTAATTAGTTTAGGCTTAGAGCATTTTTAAAATTATGTACTAAAAACCATCCCACCTTATTAAATCTGGTCGCCTTTCATTTCTCTCATGAGAAAAAACAAGCCAGAAATGCAAACATTTTTAAATGGCACGGTAAAATCTGAAGCGCGTGAGAGCGGGCCCCTTCTTTAAGCAAGGCTTTTTCTTACTTTCTTCAATGAGTCGTTGTGCTTGAGTTTTGGCAACGAGCCGTTGCCTCTCAGAGCGAGAGCCTACAGAGGGAGGGACAGTTATTGTGTGTTTGTCCCTCTCCTCAACACTATGACTGTCAGTAAAGTCGCACAGACACTGAATGCGGCTCTCTTCATACTTCACCAGTCTCTCATCTGAACACAAATGTGTTTATCAGCGTTCAGCAGGGGGTCCCACTGGAGCCATTCAGGTTAAGTGTCCTGTTCAAGGGCACAACATTTATATGTTGGGGTGGGACATAAAAGCAAGACTGATCAGGTGGCAATTCAAGAGGGGGGAGAAATTTCACTGTCCTTCACCCAACTGTTGAGAACAAGCCTATTTTTTTTCTTGTTTTTCCACAAACGTTCGATGACATCAGCAATTTAATTACAGCAAAACTGAACTAGAAATGTTAATTAATGTTAATTTCTCAATTTTTCAATATACAGTTGAAGTCAAAATTATTAGCCCCCCTGAATTATAAGCCCCGCTGTTTATTTTTCTCCAAATTTCTGTTTAACAGAGAGAAGATTATTCCATCACATTTCTGAACATAATAGGTTAAGATCTCACCTCTAATAACTGATTTATTTTATCTTTGCCATGATGACAGTAAATAATTTTTTACTAGATATTTTTCAAGACACTTCTATACAGCTTAAAGTGACATTTAAAGGCTTAACTAGGTTAATTAGGTTTAATAGACAGGTTAGGGTAATTAGGCAAGTTACTGTATAATTATAGTTTGTTCTGTAAATTATCGAAAAAATATCGCTTAAAGGGGCTAATAAATTTGACCTTAAAATAATTTGTAAAAATTAAAAACTAATGTTATTATAGCCGAAATAAAACAATTAAGACTTTCTCCTGAAGAAAAAAAAATATTATCAAACATACTGTTAAACATCATTTGGAAAAGATAAAAAGGGGGGGCAAATAAATCTGACTTCAACTATATATATATATATATATATATATATATATATATATATATATATATATATATATATATATATATATATATATATATATATATAAAATAATAATTCATTTTATAAGTAACCTTTAATAATATGAAATAATACATGTGAAATTCTATAATAACATTTAAATCATATATAATATTTAAGCAAAACATCAATAAATAAATGAATATTAATAAAAAAACAAACAAACAAATAAATAAATATAAATAATGCTTATGAGTAAATTTAACATAAGTTTGTTATATACGAGATATTTTCATTTTACAAACATCAAAATATAATATTATATAAAATATAATAATATGCAAATAATAGTAATTAAAAACAGATAAGCAAATAATAGTACATCATACAAAAATATAATAAATACCACATATTTCACTATCAAAAGTACAATTTTTATTATGAAGAGGGAAAAAATTCTGAACAAGACACTGCAATCCTCCTATTTTTAAATCACAACCCCATGTTAATTATGGCAAAACAATAGTGGAAACACAGATGAGTAATACAAATTATATTTTCACACACACACACACACACACACACACACACACACACACACACACACACACACACACACACACACACACACACACACCCACACACACACACACACATATACATACATACATATATATATATATATATATATATATATATATATATATATATATATATATATATATATATATATATATATATATAATGTTTAACAGTATATATAATGGATTATAGAAAACTATACGCAATATAGTAAATAAAATTATTGCAAAATTGATAATAAAAAACATTTCTTACCTAATTTTATGTTTTCTTCCATAGTCTCTCCCTTTCTAGTGCCCCCTTAGGTGGGCAGAAGAACACAGCGCAGTGAGGGTCTTCTTGCAGGTGCTTTCCTGCTTTGAGCTGAATTCAGTCTATCTTTTCCTTCACTCCTCAATTCAGCATCTCTTAAATGTCTATTTTCACAGAAATCCAGCATATCTTCACCCGAAAAACTAGTGTAGAAGCAGACAAAAAATCTTCAGAACTCTTCTCGTCTCAGTGCCTCTTTTCACAACCCCCCTGTCAAGAACCTGAACACAGAACACACACACAAAAAATGGAGATTACATAAGAATCAGTAGTATTTCTTCTGAACTCCTTTCTCTCTGACAGGGAGAAGCAGAAGTGAGAGGGGAAGAGTGGAGGAATGGGAAGGCAGTCTCCATTCTCCTCTGCATCCCTTATTCTCACATCTCTCTCTGCAACACACACACACACTGCACAGCCCCCACCTCGTTCCCCCTTCTTCTGCTCTGTCAAATACACACACAAGCTTAGTTCATTACTATTCACCGGCTCTTCCCAAGACATGCAACGCTTCCCTACTAAGAGAGGAGGGGAGCGAAGGGAAAACAGCCTTGTTGCATCTAGTTTGAAATGGATTGTCTGTAAAGCTTAGTCCATTCTGAAAATACCAAAAAATATCCTTCTACCTCCCCTCATACAAAAACTGTGACGCAATGAGCAGCAATGTAATGTATTCCTTTGTCTGTCCTTTTTCTTGCTCATGAGACAGGTGCCGAATTTGTCTCATCTCAAAGTTCCACTATTTTATCCCATTCACCCAAATCCCTCTTGCACACCTCGATCTTTGTTATTTCTACCGTTTTCCCTCTTCAAGCGTTTGCTGGGGAGTGATTTGTCTCGCTTGGCTTGAGAGCTGGCAGCGGGGCTGAGGTGAGGAGGGAGAACGAGTGCTCTGAGTTTGGCCATGTGAGTCCTCCAGCACACTCAACTTCACCAGCCGCTTCCCCTGAGGAGCCGCGTGCCTCTCGCTTTCATCAACTTCAACTTTCTTTTTTTTTTGATGCAAAGCTCAGAGTTTTGATGAAACTTGCAAGAGAGAGTGTAATGCATGGGAAAAAATAAGTTGATGAATGGAGTTTTCACTTCCAGCTTATCATATTTTGATGTTTGGTCAGGACTGCGGTTTACAATTTCAGTAATTTACCGTATAGTATTGAGATGCATAATTGGGATACATTTGCAAAAGCAGAAATCATGTTATATTCGTTTATTTTGACCATTAGCCGCTAGAAGGTGCGAATTCATAACAAACAAAGATAATAATTCCGTGACTGATTCAGTGTGGAGTCATGGAAGTTGTCATCTTCATCATACCCTATGAGACTCCTGCAGAAATCATGGTTATGTATGAGCTGAAGTATCCAAGTCTTATTATAATGTTGATATGAAGCAGAGTAAGGGGCCGATCACACCAAATGTGTTTTTTTTTTTTTTTTTTTTGCGATGAGAGGCGCCTTTTTTGAATGATTTACCAAGGATTTACTTTACTTTAACCGCCTGCTGCGCCTTGCATTTTTGTCGTTGTGTGCTGTGCGCAGTGGTGTAAAGTAACAAATTACAAATACTCAAATTACTATAAATGAGTATTTTTTCTCAGAAATTGTAATTTACTTTAGTTTTATAAATGTGTACTTTTACTCTCCCCTGAGTATTTTAGTGCTGTATTTGTACTTTTACTCCACTACTTTCCTTCAACCTGCAGTCACTACTTTTTTTTCTTGTTTATGGGAATTAGAAAAATCAATTCTGTGATTTCTGACCAATCAAATCTCAAATAGAAGGTAAATTGCATCATAACGAACTACCTCAAGACATGTGCATTTTACATCGCAGCAAACAGTTTGGAAGCATTAAAAGTGTCCAAGAACACGTTCAAAATCTTTACACGCATTGACCCAGAGACTGTTTAGATCAGGGATGCCCAAACACAGTCCTGAAGGGCTGGTGTCCTGCAGATTTTAGCTCTAACTTGCCTCAACACACCTGCACGGATGTTTCTAGAAAGCCTAGTATGAGATTGATTAGCTAGTCCATGTGTAATGTCTAATTGGGACTGGAACTAAACTTTGCAGGACACCGGCCCTCTAGGACCGAGTATGGGCACCCCTGGTTTAAATGCTTGTCACTGATGAGAAGACGATGGATATTTACAGTATGATGAACGAAATGGCCTTAAACACCCAGCAGACACAAGAAGTCAACATGCCGTCAGATTGAAATTGTACCCTAACGTTGTGGAGACGCTGCATTTTGTTTGAAAATTAAAATCGGTTTTACATCAGAACTCAACGTTAGCCTGATGTCAATGTCCAACGTCCAACCTAAAGCGGACCAAATATTAACGTCTAATGATGTTACAGCTTGATGTTGTGTCGATGTTACCACTATGACATCTATCAGATGTTGAATTTTGGTTGCCATACCTGATGAATAAATGTCAGTATTTGACATCAATATGATGTTGGTTTAAGATGTTGGCTTTGACATTGGATTTTGGTCACTTTCTAACAACCTAAAATCAACCAAATATCAACGTCATTTGATGTCATTATTGGACATCAAAATAATATTGTCCTTAGACACCGGCTTGACATTAAATTTTGGTCACCTGACATCAAAACCTAAATTTAACCTAATATTAATGTCTTATGACATTGTGTGCCTGCTGCGCAATAACTAAATGCACTACAGAAGGTAATGTTTACACACACACATCCACAAACTAGATGTAAATGCATCAACTTTTACTAGCGTAATACTCACTACTCACTACTCATGAGTACTTTTAAAAGGGCTACTTTTTACTCCTACTTTGAGTAATATTTACAACAGGTACTTTTACTCTACTCACACTACATTTTTAGGCAATTATTAGTACTTTTACTTAAGTATGCTTTTTCAGTACTCTTTCCACCACTGACTGTGCCCTTGCAGTTGAAAAAAGTCAACTCTGAGTAGAAAAAGTGATACCTCAGTCGCGTTTTTTTCATTCTCCAATCAAATGAAAGCAGATGCAGGGTTTCTTTTGAGGTGACTGCAGTGTTTGTGTTGTCAAGATAACTATGGACACTTTGTAAAATGGAGGAGAGACTTGTGGCTGCTGTTTTGAGTTATCTGGTGCTGCATGATTCCTAAATCTTGAATATCACAATATTGTTCAATATTAAAATTATACCAATATCAACAGCAACACTTTAGCATAATCCATAGCTGATTCAGTCATTGCCTATAGTGACATAAAAAGTGAATCGGGCTTTTTTTACTGTCAGCAAAAAAAGGCTTTTTGGAATGCAAAAGCTTGTTCGGCATGATCGGCCCCTAAGACTTAATTTAGTTGAAGTGAAATGAAACCCTTAAAGCAATTGCTGATGAGAGATGAGCTTGACCCCAAATGAAAGCAGCAGAGCTTTTATAATGCCGCAATCGATTGCTTCCAGTAAAGTTGAGTGATGTTGAGAAATTTGGCATCGTACGGTGTCTAATGTGAAACACCGCGATGGACGATGGCATCGTCATCATGTGAAAAGCAGGGTGGGGGGTTGATAGAGTGCACCCGACGTGTCTGAAGAGCGAGGAGGGATCCGGGGGTGAGAAGGGTGCGGGACTTATTTGAGGACCGGGAGGGAGACGCGCAATTTTCGGAGATTATAACTCGTTTTGTGAGTCCCGCAAATGCATAGAGAGTCCCAGAACTTCCGGGAGACTTGGGATGTCTGTATATCACATTTAACAACAAAAGTGAGATGCAATCCAGCAGTACATCCTTGATAAACTGTCCGACGTGCACTGCTATCTGAAGCTAAGAAGAGCACATGACAGTGTGTGGCTGTGTGTGGCTGTGTGTGTGTGTGGTCAAGTGATGTGCGAACAGAGGGCTGTTCAGAAATGCTAGGTAAAACACGATGTGGATGTGGATCATTTTCGTTCTAAAATGCCATTTTAACACTGAAACGTATTATTGTAAATGGGGCCTAAGTGTGTATTTTTCGCGAGCGGGTTTGCATCGGGGGCGGAGGATCGGCGATGCCGGCTCAGTATCGTGTTGTCTATTGGCCATTGGCGATGGACGATGGCATCATCTATCGTCTCAACCCTAGCTTCCAGTTCTTCTACTTATGATCGCATAGGGAAGAAGCAGAGCTGTTTTATCATGCTAAATACATTTTAGGATTGTTATAAAGCTTCTCTCTGCAGTCTAATGAAACACACAACACAATAAAGTGACTTTTGTGTTTTTATATTCTATAAAACCAAATCAGAAATCTATGGCTGTATGTTATCATTAGCATGGCATCACAGGACATGGTCCATGCAAAAATTGCTCATTTCAAAACATTTGCTATAATGTAAGTACTTAAATACGCAAAATATATAACACTGTTCTAGTGTTTTATGGACATTTTTAATGAAAATCCTTCATATTGTGACTTTTAAATCTTGTTTTAATTGAATAAAGATTATCTACAATCATTAACTGCAATAGAGTGCTGCAGGGATTTGTTTTAGGACCTTTGCTACTTTCAGTATACACACCCAAATATTACTTTTCATATGAAAATGCTTGTTTTCATATGCTTCTTGTTCAAACTACCTATTTTAAATACATTGAAACAACACATTTCTTACCTTTTTTGTAGTGACAACTGGTTGCAAAGGTGCAAAATGTAAGTTGTGAACTGGTTGAACTAGGTATTGCATTCCTGGATCAAAATAAAGTGTGCCTGACAATGTGACTACAAAACACAGACACAGTTAGCCTAACAATGTGAGTTTGAATGCCATTTTACATGACATTTATTGCCATACTACTGAAAGCAGCAGCAGATAGTTTATCTCAGATGTTAAAAAAATAAAATAAATTGTTAAAGACTGAACTTCAGAACTGTAACTCGATGAAAGCCAACACATATCAGGGATTCAGCATGCACATTTAATAATGTTAATAAGGTTTATGTATTAGTACACTATAAACCTTACCATTGTTTTGGAGTGCATCTGAATGGCTGTATTTAAATTTCTGTCATTTTTCGTCTGGTACAAACAACCAAATTGCTTATCACTGCGAATCTTGTCATGTAGCGTGTTGTTAGGACACAGGGTTACCGTGTAACCTGTTCCCCTAATGTTTATGTTTGTAATATTTATATTTAATGACCACCACATCATGTGGCACTCTGAATCTGCGTCTCATTTAGGAGGTTGTTACTGTCCACAAGAGGTCACATTTTCAGTCACTGGCGCATGCTTTGAGAGCCCTCCTGACTGCATGAATGAAATACACTGTTTTTCATGAAAGGAACCTATGGTGCTGAAATATAATGGGCTAAACTGGCATTGGGCAGGTCAAAGAGACCCAAGCAGCCGTTTTGGCATGTAATGCACATTTTCAAAGCAAAATATCTGACATCATTGTTTTTCAGATAAACAAAAATGTTCGCTAAGCATGTTTCTTAAATATCTGCAAACATATTATATTTTATGCGCTAAAATAGTCAGAAACTTACATATACCACCTTTAATAGTTTTATGTTCGATCCACTTAAATTTATAAAAATGATTGAGTTAACTTAATAGTTTTGTGTTGGGACAACATGAAGGAGTTGTGCAGAACCCAGCATTTTTTTACAGTGTACTGAAATATTATTAGAACATGCTGCATTATAAATTTAATCAAGGCCAGATGATATTTCTAAAATATGAATGTGAGCATCAGCATGACGAAATTTGACTGAATGTGTTTGTATTCTGAAGGTCTGACGTGAAGATGGTGATGGGTTTTGTCATTTGTCATTTGGCCTTGGAAGATTTGGAGTGTTTTTTTTTTGTTTTTGTATTTTGTGTCTTATATTGTTTTTATTGATGGTTTATGTGTTCAAAATGTCTAATAGTTTAATGTAAATAAAATTATTGTAGTTGTTTAAATTTAAAATCATACTGCAACATATGTCATAGTGACAATTGTATGATTAATTGACTTATGTCTGTGTATTTACATAAAATATTTCTCTTATAATTCAAGTACCCTGCACACTGATAAAATTGCAAAAGGAATGTGTTAGGAATGTGTTCTTGTACGCTTTTTTCCCTATGAAATTTTAACAATCTAAAGAACCTTTTCAGAGAACTTTTTGTGGAATGAAAGCCTCCATTGATGTTACAGCTTCTTCATGGAACCATTGATGCCAATAAGGGTGTGTGCAGTCGTGCAGATCCTGTGAAAGTGTACCTTTTTGTTTGCAAAATCTTGGAGGTATTTCTTTGTTCTTGTGGGCCAAATTCCTAGTGAGGACGGCACAATTTGTGAGTTACCTTCCCTGCATTTTTTTCCTCTTCTCCCACCGCCCAGCCTCATGTTGTTGACTGAGGAGTGAAATGAGAGAGGAAATCCTTTTATACACGATCTGGTCTGTTAGGCTTGGTTAGTGGCGCCTTTCTGCAGTATTTTGTACTTGGTTACATGTCATTTTTGGTTTATGTTAAGCTTCTTACAGTAAACTAGTTTCAAGATCTATGGAGCTGAATAACTTTCAAACTTCTGTCTTTTGGTATGAATGAGTAACCTAGTTCTGAAAACATTACAGGCTAAAAACTGTCACATATAAAATGCAGATTGAGCAAATCTATTTTTAACTGCATCTTAGTGATCTTCTATAAATGGTTCATCCATGCTTTATTCTTGTTTTTATTTTATTTTAATTGGCATGTATCATCAAATGATATAACAAATGATATAACTTCTCTGATGATTTATACCAGATTTAACTTTTAAGTATTCAGATCTGCCTCCATTAACAACTGATGAGCCCTACATTTTTCTTAATCAACAGTCTGCTTTTCTTGGACGTACATCAAAACACAGAAACAGATCTGTCACTGCATTGCAACTTAAATAAATAACAATACTATCACATTAGTATCAGGACTCTACACTTTTCAATATAATATATCATAAGTATGAAACTATAAATATGCCATAGTGGCTTTTGAAGTGGCGATGACTTGCATTTGCTGTATTTCTGTATAGTCTTTTGAAGGCATACTGATTTTTGTAAGGAAAAGATGGGAATTTAAGTCATTATTCACTCTGCTGGCTTTGCTTGATGAGTAAATTTTAGTCACCTTGAGAAATTTATAAGAGCAGAAGCAATGTCTGAACAAATCATTCATTTTAATCAGATTTTTACTTGAAAGTGAGCAGAAAGTCATTTGGGTTTAAGACAAATGAAGGCGAGTAAGTGATGACACTCATTGCAATGACATTCACATTCATCTTTGGCCGTAATTTAATAAAAAGCGAATGACATTCGTGTGTTGTCATCAGTGTGCTTTTAAAACATCTTAAACATTTCATTAATATCTATTTTACAGCTCTAATACCAAATAGAAATCTGATATATAGCAATATATGAAAATATATGTGCAAGTTACATTTTACATACAAATTTCGCACAAAACGTAAAATGTCATATATGCAACATATATTTCAAAACATTGCAAAATGGCAAATATGTATGTTTCTTATATGTTCCTTGCCATAATATGATAAGATTTCCACATGGGACGTTTTAATGAATAGAAAAAAATCATCAGTTCTATAAAAAGCTATGAATGCACAGCTTTATATCTCCAACAAATATAGTTTGTATTCATTTGTACTTTTATTTCAATTACACTCACCGGCCACTTTATTAGGTACACTTTGTGTGGTTTATTTATGCACTACATACGATAGGATTATGTGCTTTTGATTGAACATAGCTGGTACTGCATTAGTTCCGTAAATTTGCACCAATCAGATGAATACTGACACTATAAATAACCAGAGCTTTCTACTTCCGCATCTTCGTTTTGAAGAATACCCCCTTCTACCCTTCTCCTCCTCTTCTCTGATTGGGTGGCATGGTGGCTAAGTAGGTAGCACTGTTGCCTCACAGTAAGAACGCCGCTGGTTCGGCCTCTCCGAGCCGGTCAGTGTTTCTATGCGGAGTTTGCATGTTTTTCCTGTGTTCCGCGTGGGTTTTCCCTGGGTTCTCCAGTTTCCTCACATCGTTCAAAGACATAAACCAATTAAATTGACCACTTCAAAATAACATCCTAAGGCAACTCTAGCCAGATATAACTCAGCAGTTTACCAGTAGAGGAGTTCTCGAGACCTACCTGAGCTCAAACTCCCCTCTCGCCCTTTAAATGGGAGGTGAGCCCCGGGCTCAAGGCTCTCTTCCGGGCAGCATGCCAAACACGTTTTATTATCAATCATCAGCTAAGTGTGAACTCTTGAAACTAGTACTGGGTTGGATGGAACCACTTTTTCCTTCTGACCTGCCTTAATCCTTTGCGGCATCGATTCAGTTCTGGAAATATTCCTCATAGATTTTTGTCCATATTGACATGATTGTGTCATGCAGTTGCTGCAGATTTATCAGTATTTTGTCGACCACATCCCAAAGGTGCTTTATTGGATTTGGATCTGCTGACTGATCAGACCAGGGAACATTTTTCTAATCTTTTATTGTCCTATTGTGCAAATTGTAGCCTCAGTTTCCTGTTCTTAGCTGACAGCAGTGGCACCCAGTGTGGTCTTTTCAACCCGGGCTCATTGTGGAAACGTAGCCCGCGGATGTTTCTGCGGACCGCGATTTATGTCCCGGGAGATACGTATTCGAGCGGTTTTTGTTTTTGCGGATCCGCGAGAGGCCGCTGTGCGCGCTTTTTCGCGTCTCGGGCGCGCGCCGTGCCCGCGCCGTTCTCGCGTGTAAAGCCGCCGGATCGGCCGATTCGGCCGCCCTTCTCTTCATCCTCCTCCTCCTTCCCTAAACCCGAGCGACGGTTCGCAAAAGCCGTCCAGAAAAAAAAAAAAGCAAAAGCCCTCGATTTCGACCGTGTTTTCGGATCCCGCCGCGTTCTCACCCTAATTTTTCGGATTCCGTTTTTCGTCTTACCTGATTTCCGGAACCGCTGTTCCCCGGACTCGATCCCGGTCGTCGTCCCCGCGGCCGGCTCCTCCTCCAGGGCCTCCGCTTCGCCGACGCAACGCTGTGAGCTAAGCGGACAAACTGGTTGCATAGGGAAAGCCCTCCACTCGGAGGCGAGCCGTCGGCCGGCGAGCGCGAAGAGGAGGGGCGGAGCGGCGCCACACCGCCCCGCAGCGTTCGCTCGAAAAAAACTAAACGCGGCCTTATGTACCTCCGGCCACGTAAATCGCAGTCTCCAGACACGTCCGCTGGGCTACGTTTCCAGAATGAGCTTAGGTTGGGTCTTTTGCTGCTGTAACACATCCACCTCAAGGTTCGACATGTGTGTTCAGAGATGCTCTTTTGCATTCCTCAATTGTAATGAGGGGTTATTTGAGTTACTGTTGCCTTTCTATATTTCTGTCTATCTGAAACCAGTCTGGCCATTCTCCTCTGACCTCTGGCATCAACAAGGCATTTGCGCCCATGAACTTCCGCTCATTGGATATTTTCTCTTTTTCTGACTATACTCTGTAAACCCTAGAGATGGTTGTGCATGAAAATCCCAGTAGATCAGCAGTTTCTGAAATACATAGACCAGCCTATCTGGCACCAACAACCATACCACATTCAAAGTCACTCAAATCACCTTTCTTTCCCATTCTGACGCTCGGTTTAAACTGCAGCAGACTGTCTTGACCATGTCAACATGCCATGTGATTGGCTGATTAGAAATTTTTGTTAACAAGCAGTTGGAAATGTTTACCTAATAAAGTGGCCGATGAGGATTTTAGTGTAATGCAAATGAAATAAATGAATAAAAATAATTTTATTTTATATTGTAAATTAAAGAGTTCCATGTAATAGTGCCAACTAAATTTTAGCAATGAAAAGAACTTACATTTGCCATAATGGTTTGTTACAAAAATGCTTATTTTATAAGAAATTTCAGTACTTAGAACTCTGCAAATATACTTATGTATTTTTTTTTATAGCAACAAAATGGTTTTAGTTTTATGATTTCAGTTTTAGTTGAAAACAGTATAATAACCCTGGGTGTGGGACATGCTATTGTTGAGTGCATTTGATTGGACACACATGTAAACACACATGAGTTTAAGATATTATTGGTTTTATTCTTCAATCTATAAAGAGCATAAACCCTATATATTTTACACCTGTTGAAAGTCCATTTTGTCGAGACAGGCTATTAATGACCCCAAAGGTCCAGAGGGATGAGTGTGAAGCTTTGAGCACTTATCTATTGGGAGTTCATGTCTCTTCTCTCTCCCTCTTGCTCAGCTGTCAGTCTGGTCAGGTCCAGTCTGTTTGTAGCTCTATTTTAAGCGAGGACACAGCCAGGGGGAGGGCAGGATGAAGGCTCCAGGGGCGAGAGGGTGTCGTAATGAAAGACTTATCAGCAGGCCAGAACTCCCGTCCAGACAACCTATGAGATCAAGCAAGCAGCATGCAGATATTCATATCCGTCTATTGAAACTCACCTCACATATCAAAACCGTCAATAATTAACCAAGCCTGAAGCTATAATTATTCATTATCCATCAGAGGTGCTGGTAATCCGGCCATAGCTTTATATGATAGACTCTCCGCTCAAGGTTATTTGGAAACGATGATCATTAAAGTGACCCTGCTTGCATATAAAAGGGTTTGTGGAAGTACGTTGCTGAGGCTTTAGATCCATTACAAATGGCTTGCTAGATTGTTTATGAGCTTTTGTGGGGCATTTGGCAGGAGATGTTCAGTGAGACTGTGCTTTTTTCATCTGGTCCTAAAAGGCAAGGCTGTCGTGGATGCCAAAAACAAGAGCTGTCTCATCAGAATTATGGCCATCTTATCTTCTCTCTGGCAGACATGGCTGCGCTTGAGCACAATCTAAACCTCTGTGAAACCTTCAGAGCATCTTCCTCTTAATCTGCATATTCAGATGGTATTCAGTGTTGTGATCATCACGCGGGTCTGCTCTTGTGTGCAGGGAAGCCAGCTTTTGTCTCAGATCTCCACAGACGTTGTCTATCAATTGAAATTTGGTTTGCCTTTATTTTATTCCCCTTGCATGCCTTTGGGGATTCTTTAAGGATCAAATGCAAACATTAAACTGACATGTACATACACTATAAAAAATGCTGGGTTCCACTCATCAGTGTTGGAAGATCATGAAGAAATAAAGTTAACTTATTAATTTTTTATAGATTTAAGTGTATTGGGGATAAAACCTCGAGAATTGTGTTGTTTCAGCTCATTGTTCTAGTATTTTGAACAATTAGCAAACATATTTTGAGTGTGCTTTAAACAATATGATTTAGCTAACATCTTCTCCCCTCTCAAAAAAAAAAAAGGTACACAATGGTACAAATAATGTTCCTTGAGGAACAGTTTTGTACCTTTGTAAAAAAATTACCTTATATGGTACAGAAAAGACCTCTCACGATACTGTTCTGTATACCTTTTATGGTACAACTGAAATGAAGGTACACAACTGTTCTCAAAAAAAAAAGTCATAAGTGTTGGACAACTCCTTCTTTAGGTAAGGCAAAGCAAGGCAAGTTTATTTATATAGCACATTTCATACACAGTGGCATTTCAAAGTGATTTACATAAACAGGAATAAAAGAGACAGGTGTAAGAAAATAAAAACAAATAATAAGAATTATAAAAATAAGAATAAAAATAGATAAAACAGATAATAATGTGTTAAAATAGGTTATAAGATAATGAAAAAGAAAAGAAAAACATAGTGTGATCTGTCAGACGTAGCACAGTGCTCATTCTGTAAAGGCACAGCTAAACAGATGTGTTTTCAGTCTTGATTTGAATGTGGCTAAAGTTGAAGCTCATCTGATCATTTCTGGAAGCTGATTCCAGCAGCGAGGGGCGTAGTAGCGAAAAGCTGATTGACTCTGATTTGACTGAACTCTTGGAACTTCTAGTTTATATGATCCTAAATATCTAAGTGATCTGTTAGGTTTGTATTCAGTGAGCATATCTGTAATGTATTGAGGTTCAAGGCCATTTAGTGATTTATAGACAAGTAATAATACTTTAAACTGTATTCTGAATGTAACCTGAGAGCCAGTGTAAAGACCTGAGGACCAGTGTGATGTGCTCTGATTTCCTGGTTCTGGTTAGAATTCTGGCCGCAGCGTTCTGGATGAGCTGCAACTGTCTGACTGTCTTTTCGGGAAGGCCAGTGAGGAGGCGGTTACAGTAATCCACCCTGCTGCTGATAAAAGCATGAACAAATTTCTCTAAGTTCTCACTGGAAACAAAGCATCTAATTCTTGCAATGTTTTTGAGATGATAGTATGCTGATATACTGACTGCTTTGACATAACTATTGAAACTCAGATCTGACTCCAGAGTCACACCAAGATTCTTGACCTTATTTTTTGTTGTTTGACCTTTAGTGCCAAGGTACGCATTCACCTTGAGAACGTCATCTCTGTTCCCAAACGCAATGACTTCAGTTTTCTCTTTGTTTAACTGAAGAAAGTTTTCGCAAAAGTTTTTAATTTCATCAATGTACTGGCAGAGGGTGTCAATGGGGCTGTAGTCATTAGGCAGTAAGGCTAAGTAGATCTGAGTGTCATCAGCATAGCTGTGGTAGGAGATTTGGTTCTTTCTCATTATTTGGCCTTGTGGGACTCCACATGTCATGGTTGTCCACCTTGACCTATGGTCACCTATACTGACATGGTAACCTCTCCCTTCAAGGTAAGATCTAAACCATTTGAGGACCGTCCCAGATAGCTCAACCCAGTGGCAATTTACTGCGTCACTGCATCGCCCTGTTTGCCTGATTATACAGACAAAATAGAAAAATATAAGAAAATATTCATTTGCAACATCAAGCAGCAAAACAAACTGTTTGTAATGTCTAAAAATGAATGGAAGTGTACAAGACCAGAAGCCTCGAGCCAAAAATATTTAAACGGCTGCACTCGATCATATGCGGAGAATAAGTTCAATATAAAATAATGATACAATCCACACTTCGTCACCTTGGAATTATAAGGTTCTATCTGCGTTCTGAATGATTTTGAGATATTGAGCTTCAAAGTTTTTGCATTCCATATAGCAAACAGTACACTGTAAAAAAAATCTTTTAAAAAAAGGTCAAATGACTGGCAGCTACGGCTGCCAAACAAAAACCATAAAATACTGTAAAATTTCTTTGTTGCAATAAAGTGCAAAAAATAATAAATTTACAGATGTTTTCATTAAAATGTTTACAGAAAAACACTGTTATTTTACAGACTTTTCCTACATTATTACGATTAAATCCATTCTATTGACCTTATTCTAAAATGTGAAAGTGCGCCTGTTTTCATGATTGTTTTAGAACTTCCGATTCAGTCGCCTATGGGAGAAATGACTAGGAATAATAAACGGCAGAAAACAGTCAAACTACCTGCTCTACAAACAAATGTTTGCATGACTATACAGACCAAGTAGAATAATATAATAAGAAAATATCAGTTTGCAACATCAAACAGCAAAACGAGCAGTTTTTAATGTCTAAAAAGGAATGGAAGTGAATGAGACCAGAAGTGTCAAGCCAAAAAAATTCAAATGGCTGCGCCCGCTCGTCACCAAAGAATAAGGTGAAAAAAGTTACACGCTAAGAGTTTTACAGAAAAACACTAGATTTTTCTTAGATTATTATGATTGAACACCATCAATAAAGTTACTGCACTAAAAGTTCAAGACTAAACAATGTTATTTAAAAGATTTTTCCCTAAATCATTATGATTAAACACCTTTGATAAGATGCCAAGACATCCTCATGGTCGTAATTTAAAAGTTATATTTTGGATCAAAAAAAGTCTGGAAAAAACAACAAACGAGATATAACTGGTTAAATTTCTCACAACTTTAAAATGGCAGTGGTTTCATTTATTGAATAGTATTTATGTAAAACATGTAGAGGTCTAAGTTAAATAGAATGATTCAGTTCCAAATCAAAAATGAAATGGAACTGTAACGTAAAGGGGACACTGACAAAAGAGTGCAGATCCAAATACAGGTTTATTACACAGAGATGGTCAGGCAAACAACAGTCAACACAGGGGCAAACAGATGTATGCAGGGAATCCAGAGGCATCATGGTCAAATAACAGGCAAGTGGTCAGTCCCAACAGCAAACCACATAAACAATTAAAAAACAAAGTAAGGCAAAAACAGAGAAACGTGTCATAATGTTCACAGTAACAGTATAACAAGACTTAACAATTGGTGCGTGCGTCTGTGCTGCTTTTAAAGTCCATGAAATCAGTTCATAACAATCCTCCGACTGCGTGTGTGCGAGCCCGCGCGCGCGTGTGCAATCAGTGGAATCCAGAACAGGTACTTGTGAACGGATTTGATCGTAATAATCTAGGAAAAGTCTGTTAAATAACAGTGTTTTCTTGTAAACATTTTAATGAAAATGTCTGTAGATTTATTTATTTTTTTGCACTTTATTTTAACAAAGAAATTTTACCGTAATTTTATGGTTTTTGTTTGGCAGCCGTAGCCACCAGTCATTTGACCCTTTTTTAATGATTTTAAAACATTTTTGCAGAGCAAGTAATTACAATTTATTACTTTAATTTAACATAATTTTAAATGTACTTTCAAACAACAGTGTGTAAATGTAACAAAGTGGCTGACACAGAGGGATCCATTTGCAGTATGTTTATTAAATACAGTTTAATAACAATAAACACACAGATGTAATGCGTGTGCAAACTCACATCAAACACAGTAGTATAAGGTTGAAGGGCTGGCGGCAGGTAAACACAGGATGAGTATGCAGGCATGGGTCAGAGGCAGGCGGCGAATATCAAAGTCGGTGTGCAGGCTAGAGTTCAAGGCAGGCGGCGTGGATCAGAGTCGGTGTTCAGGCTGAGGTACAAGGCAGGCGGCAGGCAGGACAAGGTCAATAATCAAGGCAAAGTAAGCAACGGGAAAGCAGGCAAGGATGAGAAGCGCTCAGTAGTGTTAGCCGGGGGAAAACAAGACATCGCAATGAGACTGAGTGTGTGTGCTGCTCATAAGCGTGTGCCAGGTGATTGGGAGATGTGCTGCAGCTGTGAGTGCTAATCAATCAATGGATGATGTAATGTCAATAGTCCAGTGATGATGACCTCTGCTGGCCAGCGAGGGGAATGACTGGGACCGAGTCGGTAACAGTAAATATTACAGCAATTTTATAGTATAAACCAGGTAAATTGCTGTAATTTGACATTAATTATATAGTTAAAAAATAACAGTCAAGCTATTAATTTACAGATATTGTTTGTGATTTTTGCGGACTTTTGAATATAATTTAAAATAACAGAAAAAATACTGCATGAATCATTCTGTAATTTCCCTGTATATATATATATATATATATATATATATATATATATATATATATATATATATATATATATATATATATATATATATATATATATATATATATAAAATAAAAACATCAGTAATTGTCCTTAATGATAAATTACCTAAAATGAAAGTAAAACCGTTAATTTGAGTTAATTTTACTAGGTTTTAAATATAATTTGAAATGACAAAAAATTTAGAGATATTTTCTGTAATTATTTTTTTACAGTGTATGTGTGTAACATTTGTTTTGTAAATAAAGTCTTAAAATGTAAACAACTTATTGAAAAAGCATCCCAAAATGAAAATATGTTGTCATTTAATAGAAATATATCAATAACTAATTTCTGACAAAAATGTCAGATAGAACCTTTTAATTCTAATATGACAACTTGGTATAATACAGTTTGTACAGCATGAAATAATATAAAGTATTACAAACTTTTCCATTTTTACAAGGAACGTAACTATTTTATGTATTGTCACATTACATTATATCATATGAAAAGTGTGATTTTTAAAAGAAGGTGTGCCCCCAAAACGCCATCCCTGCACTTACAGCAAATTGTGCTAAAATGTACAAATGAGATGGAACAAATTGAAACAAATTGGCCATGAATTTCTGAGATTGTAGATGCATGTATGAACGTACACGTATGTATGGCAAAGTATCATGACAATATTTTGTACAGTATAATAAAGTGATAAATTACAGCATGACATAATACTGTACAGCAAAAAGATAATACGGTACATTTTAGTATGATATCGTAAAAAAAAGGTTCAAATGACTGGCAGCCACGGCTGCCAAACAAAAACCATAAAATTACGGTAAAATGTCTGTTGAAATAAAGAGCAAAAAATAATAAATCTACTGATATTTTCATTCAAATGTTTACAGAAAAAGACTGTTATTTTACAGACTTTTCCTTGATTATTACGATCAAATCCGTTCAATAAAGTTACATGCTAAGAGTTTTACAAAGAAACACTGTTATTATACAGACTTTTCCTAGATTATTATGATCAAACACCATCAATAAAGTGACTGCACTAAAAGTTCAAGAGAAAACAATGTTATTTAAAAGAATTTTCCGTAATTCATTACGATTAAACACCTTTAATAACATGCAAATACATGCTCATGATCGTAATTTAACAGTTTTATTTTGGATCAAAATTTTTTTGAAAAAAACAAACAAGATACAACTGATTAAAATTCTCAACTTTAAAATTACAGTTGTTACATTTTATTGAATAGTGTTTATGTAAAACATGTAGAGGTTAAAGTTAAATGGAATGATTTTGTTCCAAATCTTAAATGAAATGGAACTGTAACGTGAAGGGGACGCTAAGAAAGGAGTGCAGATCCAAATGCAGGTTTATTACACAAAGATGGTCAGGCAAACAACAGTCAACACAGGGGAAAACAGATTATGCAACATTATGCATAGAGCAGAGTCATAGTCAAATAACAGGCAAATGGTCAGTCCGGCAGCAAACAACATAAACAATTAACAAACAAAGCAGGCAAAAGAAGAGAAACACGTCAATGTTCATAGTAACAGTATAACAAGACTAAGCAATTGGTCTGTGCTGCTTTTAAAGTGCATGTAATCAGTTTCATAACGATCCTCCGACTGTGTGTGTGCAATCAGCGGAATCAGGAACAGGTGCAAAAAGAGCGCACTTATTTGTGTAACTTTATTGAACAGATTTGATCGTAATAATCTAGTAAAGGTCTGTAAAATAACAGTGTTTTTCTGTAAACATTTTTAATGAGAATATCTGTAGATTTATTATTTTTTGCACTTTATTTCAACAAAGAACTTTTACCGTAATTTTATGGCTTTTGTTTGGCAGCCGTAGCTGCCAGTCACTTGTCCTTTTTTTACAATTTTTTATTTTTTTTTTTACAGAGAAAGTAATTACAATTCATTACTTTAATTTTACGTAATTTTAAATGTACTTCATAAAAAACAGGAAAAAACACAGTGTAAATAATACTGCAATTTTATTGTATAAAACAGACAAAGTAATTTGTCATTACTTATATAGTACATAAAATAACAGTCAAGCTGTTAATTTACAGATATTGTTTGTAATTTTTATGGATTTTTGAATATAATTTAAAATAACAGAAAAATATACTGTATAAATAATACTGTAATTTCCCTTTATAAAAAACAAAAATGTCAGTAATTTAAATGTTTAAATTAATTTAAATGTCAGTAATTTAAATTAAAATGAAAGTCAAACTGTGAATTTAGAGAAACTGTTTGTCATTTTACTAAGTTCTACACATAATTTTAAAATACAAAATAATTACTGTAAAATATTTAGGGATATTTTATGTAAAATTAGTTTTTTTTTTTTTTACAGTGCATGAAGTAAACTGCAAATAACTTGTGTACTAAAGCATGACAAAGTGGCAGTGATTTGAGTTCTATGATGAAATGCTAGTTTGTATAATAAATTAACAGTTTGTATTCTACAGCATAAAAATTAAACATGGCTTAGCCTTTGCAGAGCCTCTATATAAAAGGGCAAATGCGAAAGGTACATCAGCAGGGGTGTATTTCTTCAGCCTCAGTCAGATGCAATGCAAAGAGTTCAGCAGTGAAGTCTGTAGAGCTCTAATTATGACAGAACAGTCTGCCTGTAACCAACCTGCGAACAGCCCCACTGAAGCCCCATCTCATGCCTCTCATTTATCTTGTTTGGAGGAGGGGAATTGAGTTTCTGATAAAGCATAGGATATGGTCCTGCTCCTGCCTCAAGGCACTGGGATAGATAGTCTACCTTGGTGTGTCAAGGTGGAATAGATTGATTTGTTGTGGTTGAGGTCTGTGCTGTGTGGCTGTTAGAAAATCTCGTTTCGATTTGATTGCCTTTAAAGCCTTGGCAAGGCCTTTGTGTGACTTGTACTGTACACTGGAGAGCATTTGGTGGAAATAACTTTGGGGTCACATTTAACCAGAAGGCATTAATTGGAGGTTTCTTGATTGATTCTTTGTTGATCATCTGATTAAATATTAGATCACCAAAAAATTAAATTTCTGTTATTAATTACTCACCATCGTGTTGTTACAATCTTCAGAGACCTTCGTTCATTTTCGAAACACAAGTTAAAGAGCCCCTATTATGCTTCATAAAAGGTCATATTTTGGTTTTGGGGGTCTCCAACAACAGGCTGAAATTCATATGATTTGTTCAGTGAACCATTTGTTCCCAAACTCCATCCTTTGCGTGAGGCTAAACTGCGCTGATTGTTTCGATGACCCAGTCTCTTGTGCTCTTGTGATTGGATGAGATGGAGAGAAACGTGCAGTACACGCAGTATGCGCAGTACGGTTATAAAGTAGTCAGAGCCCAATGCAAGAATGCATTAAAGCAATGTAGTTACACACCAGATTATTCCTTTATTCTTAATCCTAACCCCAAGTAATAATAGCAACACACATTCAGTATTAATCCACACAGTGGCAAAAGTTGAACTATTTTGAAAATCGACTTTACCATGTGTGTGACGAACAGCTGATGGTGGCCATAACAACAAACAGCAGGAGATCGTGAGCACAAAGCACATTTAATCAGTAAAGCAAGAAGCACACGTCGTGTTTTCAACATGGTTTTGAATGCGATATATGAAATAGCCCATACAGATTAGAAACACTTACAGGATCTGGAGGAAGAAGAAACTGGTCCATACAAACTGCGTAACAGTTCATCACCTTAGAATTATAAGGTTCTATCTGACATTTTTTGTCAAAATTGAGTTATTGACATATTCTTTATAAATGACCATTTGTTTACGATATGGGATGTTTTTTTAATAAGTTGTTTATATTTTAAGACTTTTTATTTAAAAAACAAATGTTACACACATACTGTTTGCTATATGGAATGTAAAAACTTTGAAGCTTATTATCTCAAAATCACTCAGAACACTGACAGAACCTTGTAATTCCAAGGTGACAAGTTACTGACAAAGTCCCATACATTAGTTTTCTTTGCTGATCCTTCCTTTAATACCAAACAGCAGGCGAATCCCGTATTGCAGGGTAGGTTATTGCAGCCTGATCTCACGAGAAAACGTAAGTATTTTACGTTTTGCCAGTTTAGTGTCTAATTCGTACGAATTCGTACGAGTTCAGTCGTACGAAATGGTACGATTTTAAAAAGGAGGCGTGGCACCTGACCCCACTGCTAACCCCAACCGTCATTTGGGGATAAGCAAATCGTACTAAATTGTACAAATTAGATCGTACGAATTCATACGAATTAACCACTAAATGAAAAAGTTACGAATTGCCGTGAGATTGTGTTGGTTATTGTATACCATAAGAAAAATGACAGGAATGACAGAAATGTTGTGAAACATTAATCCTTTATTCCCCACAGTGGCATGTCTAGTCATCTCTTAGTGATAGTAATCTTCGCGTCATGATCAATCCCATGATCGCTTGGACACCAGTCTGAAGAGAAAGGCATGTTCACGTTTTACTGCATCCAGCAGTTCATATTTGGCAATGTCCTGTGTCGACGTCGATACAATCATCCATTTGACTGGATGTTTCCATTCCTTTGTGTTACACACTGTATGGATTATAATAATTAAAAAAAAAACATAATAGGGGCTCTTTAAGGTATTTTGGATTAAATCTGAGTGCTCTCTCATCCTCCCTAGACCATAACAGTCTTGAGATGTTGAAAGTTTAAAGAAGAAACCGGAAACACTGTTAAAACTTGAAAGTTCAGCGGTTCAATGGTAATCATATAATAATCAATAACAGTCTTCCACATCAAATCAGGGTTTATTGTGCGCATTTATTATGGGGTTTACAACACTTGTGTGTTGCACTGCTGACCAAAGGCAATTTATTGTACTGTGTGTAGTAAATGTGCACTTTTATGCGAAAGACATAGATGAAATTTTTTTTTACTGTTTTTTGGTGCACACTAGTGTTCTTCTGATACAGTATACATAAGTGAATTAAGCTTATGATTACAGTTGAACAACTGACGTTATTTTTCTGTGAAGATGAACCATGATCTCAGGGAATTGGAATGACATGAGGGTCAGTAATAAATGACAGAATTTCCTTTTTGTGTGTGTGATCTAACCCTTTGAAGGAATAGCTTACCCACATTTACCTCCATTTATTCAAAACATGTATGACTTTCTTTTTTTCTGCTGAAGATAACACAAATGAAGATATTTTGAAGAATGTCGGTAACCGAACTGTTTTTGGTCTCAATTGATTATCACGTTATTATTTTCCTACTATTGAAGTCAACGAGGACCATAAACTTTTGTGCTACCACCATTATTCCAAATATCTCCATTTTGTGTTCAGCAGAAAGAGAGAGAGAGGGAGAGAGTAAATGGCGCTTAATGTTCATTTTCGGGCAAACTATCCATTTAAGTAACTCCAGCCTGTACTTTGGGAATTGAATCCCCCAGACCTAAATAATGTTAGGTCGAACTGTACAGCTTTAATTACAAACCTGCTGTGTACTTCTGTGTGTGTGTGTGTGTGTGTGTGTGTACACTCTGTGAGGTAATTAAAATGCACTGAGGAAAGTCAAATAATTATTCTGTATGCAGATTTCTAATTATCCCCAGTTTGCGTGTGTGTACACATTAGTGCGTTTGTGAGGAGTGAAAGTGTTGTTAAATGTCAGGCAGGGGAGGAGGGTCATGCCAGCTGCACAGCACTGACGTGGCACCCATACCAAATATCAGCAGACATGGGTAGACTAAAGACAAGAGTCTTCTGTGTAGGTGTATAGTCTTGACTGAGAAGGAATTAGTGAATGACACAAGTAAAGGTCTTTTGTCAGGTAGTGCTGTATCAGTAGCTGATGCTAATCACAAAATGTGAATAATCTATTATAACTTTAATATTAAGTATATAATCTATAATTTCTAACTATGCTAATCAAATATTTGCAATATATGTAATATACAATTTTTTTAGAGTCACTTAACATATTATTCAATATGAATAGTGCAATAGTAAATAGTTGCCTTAAGTCATGGATTAAATTCTTTATATTCTATATACTGTATGTTATATCTTATATATGTTTAGTGTTTAAGTTTATTCATTCATTTTAGCCCCTTGTTTATCAGATGTCACGTCATTGGAATGAGCTGCCTGTTTAAGTTATGAAATTAATATAAATTTGGTTAATTGGTTTAATCATTTTAAAGTTTATCAAGCTTTTAAAAAATGTAAACGTGTTTATACTTTTGTCATATGTACTTATAAATGTTTGAACTGTTCTGCTGTGGCTTTACAGGTTTATTTTCAGTGTGTTTTGCACAAGCTTAGTTAAGCTTAGTAAATACAATTCGGAAAGCTGCACTGCTTGTGTTCAGTAAATATTGTCTGTCAGCATTGTGCGTATTGCATGAGCCACATTTTTTGTTAGCACAACTGCGGTACAAATTCAGTATCACATTTGCGCTCCGGCTGCTCATGAGATTGCTTTGATGTAGCAAAATATGACACAAAAATTCATACAGGGGCTGATATTATCATGAATTTTATTGGCATATAAACTATCATATCAACTACAGTTGAAGTCAGAATTATTCGCCCCCTTTTGAATTTTATTTACTTTTTTTAATATTTCCCAAATTATGTTTAACAGAGCACGGAAATTTTCACGGTATGTCTGATAATATTTTTTCTTCAGTCGTATTTGTTTTATTCCAGCTGGAATAAAAACAGTTATTCATTTTTAATAACCATTTTAAGGTCAATATTATTAGCCCCTATTAGCTAGATTTTTTTTTCGATAGTCGACAGAACAAACCATCATTATACAGTAACTTGCCTAATTACCCTAACCCACCTAGTTAACCTAATTAACCCAGTTAAGCCTTTAAGTATCACTTTAAGCTGCATAGAAGTGTCTTAAAATATCTAGTAAAATATTATTTACTGTCATCATGGCAAAGATTAAATAAACCAGTTATTAGAAATGAGTTATTAAAACTTTTATGATTAGAAATGTGTTAAAAAAAATCCGCTCTCCGTTAAACAGAAATTGAGGAAAAAAATAAACAGGGGGTCTAACAATTCAGAGGGGCATATAATTCTGACTTGTATATAATACATATAACTGTATATCAAAATATTTGTGTCAGTATTGTTTTCATAAATGTGTTTGATAAATATATAACAAACACACAAAAAACAAACATTTGACAAACATTTAAATGACTTTGATATTGAGATTATTTAGCTGTGCTGCAAAAATCCAGTCACACATTTACAACCTAAACCAGGTGTTTTCCTCCACAAACTTAAAAAACTGTTCAAGTTAATTTAAGAACATTTTAGTTAAGTCAATCTTATTTATAACTTCTGCATGTTATTTACCTTTAATATAACAGACTGTTGTTTAATTCATTCATTCATTTTCTTGTCGACTTAGTCCCTTTATTAATCCGGGGTCGCCACAGCAGAATGCACCGCCAACTTATCCAGCAAGTTTTTAAGCAGCGGATGCCCTTCCAGCCGCAACCCATCTCTGGGAAACATCCACTCATACATTCACATACACACTCATGCACTACGGACAATTTAGCCTACCCAATTCACCTGTACCGCATGTCTTTGGACTGTGGGGGAAACCGGAGCACCCGGAGGAAACCCATGCGAACGCAGGGAGAACATGCAAACTCCACACAGAAACGCCAACTGAGCTGAGGATCGAACCAGCGACCCAGCGACCTTCTTGCTGTGAGGCGACAGCACTACCTACTGCGCCACTGCTTAACCCACTGTTGTTTAATGATACATTTAAAATATTTATAAATATTTTGGTTTCAAAAATATTTAATACAGAAATATAAGTAAGCATGGTTGCTCAGTGGTTAGTACTGTTGTCTCATAGCAAGAAGGTCACTGGTTCACATCCTGGCTGGCTGGGTCAGTTGGCATTTCTGTGTGGAGTTTGCATGTTCTCCCCATGTTGGCGTGGGTTTCCTTTGGATGCTCCGGTTTCCCCTACTGTTCAAATACATGAGTTATAGGTGAATTGAGCAAACTAAAATTGGCCATTGTGTGTGTGAATGAGTGTGTATGGGTGTTTGCCAGTGTTGGGTTGCGGCTGGAAGGGCATCTGCTAGAATAGTTGGCGGTTTACTCCACTGTCGACCTCTGAAACAGAGACTAAACCAAAAGAAAATGAATCAATGAATGAATGAATATACAATATATTTGTGTGAATGATTAATTCACCAACATTGCACATATTTTATATCAAATCATGTGTCTTTTGCCAAATGCATAATAAGAAGGATCAATGGGGTATATATGCACACAGACTTTTAATTTCACTCCGCCATTCGTTTCTGGTGAATTGTCATCCCATACAAAATCGCTGCATTTAAGATCTGCTTTCTTTAAAAAACAGCGATCTTCACTGCCTGGATAAGACATGATATAAAGTGGAGCAGATCAGAACTAACAAGAAGCACTGCATTAAATTAGATTTTTCTGTGCCATATGGAAATTGATTTTACCCTGGTATTTTCAATGGAATTTCTGCGCTAGCCAGCATCTAATGACGGCCCATGCGTCAACACAATCTCACGGCAATTCGTAACTTTTTCATTTAGTGGCTAATTCGTATGAATTCGTACGATCTAATTCGTACAATTTAGTACGATTTGCTTATCCCCCAATGACGGTTGGGGTTAGGGGTGGAGTCAGGTGCCACGCCTCCTTTTTAAAATCGTACCATTTCGTACGACTGAACTCGTACGAATTCGTACGAATTAGCCACCAAACTAATCTCTTTTTAATGCATGAACAACTAAATGGATGCTTAGGTCTATTCAACTGAATGTACTGTAATTACATTACAACATTGATACTGCAAAAGGACCTTATAAAATTTAAAAGTCACATAAACCTTTCACCAGAAGTTTATCATTGGCTGAAAAACACTAGCTGTGCATATAGCTCATTACTATTTTAAATCTTGCCTTTCACACAATAAATGCTGTTTCACACAACTTCATTGATTAGACATCACTGTATTACGACATCTAGTGGAGATGATGAGAAATAACAATTATTTTTAGCTGTAATTATTTGATTCAAGAGTCCCATTTAACTAAAATTGAGCTGACACTTTAGACAAGCAGCACACTTTTGCATGACATGTATCCGGTTTCCTTTTCTCATCACAAGTTGCACAAGAGCTTGCGCATTTCCCAAAGCAGCTTAACATTAAAATGTAACAATGGTTAACCAGTGCTTTTTGCATTTTCAAAACATGTTCGGCTCTAAATAGTAATGGCCATATGTGCCTGATCAATAATTAACCAGAATGTTGCAAATGCTAACTCGGCTATGTCATTTGGACAGTCACGCATTGACGAAATGAGAGAAACAGAGATATCTGTTCTATCTACTTCTGCTCAGGGGATATTGGAACATTACTTACTTAATCTGTTCCTAAACTGCTGGTGAATACAAATTAAATGCATCTTTAGGAAATGTTTTAAAGTATTTCCCACCACTAAATGTGGATTAATTACCATTAATGTGTTTTAATGCAGCTAGTGCCAAAACTGCAAGGCAAATGCATTATGTGGTATCTGATTACAACGGGGCGATGCATTAATAATAATTATGGATTTGACAAATTGCAGCCTCTGTTAGGCAATCATTTTGCAATCAATTTTATTTGGTCTCTAATGCTTCAGACGGCTTCAGATCAGTATTATCATGCTGATTAGAAAAATGAGGCCTCGTATCTCCAACGGAGGCGGAATCGTGAGAGAAATAACTATCGTCAAAATCGCAAAGTACATCCTGCAATTCACAGAATGATAACTGTGTTGAAAATTAACATGTGCGTGTTCAGGATGTCAGACGGATCTAGTCTACAATTCCCTCCCAATAAGTCACTTTAAGTTAGGTTTACCTGAAAAGGAAATGTTTAAATGTGTTAATCAATGTCCATATTGAACAACGCACAGCTGCCATTTCACACTCTTAACAAATAAGAAACTTCTCTCTGTGGTTGCATGGCATGTCTGGCTATTTTTATTTAATCAGACACAGTAACAAAGTCAGCCTGTATGTATGCATGCATGAAGCCTGATTGATTACTTAAATGCCTAAATATAGCTGCCCCAGTGGATCATGATTCGGCTGTTGACAGCCACTTGCCAGGAGAAATATGCATGACTTTTCCTGCATAAGGAGATCTTGAAAGGCAACCATGATATGTAGATTTGAGAGCACTTTGTATAGTTCTGTTGCTTGATTTGGTGGACCATTTTGAAGTAGTTCGAGAACCTCAAGCCTAGATTTTGCTACAGTTTTTATAGCATGCATACTTTTATGGTTTAAAGAATGCTCATATGAGACTAAAAGGGTTCAAAGTGAGCCAACAAAATCCCTACACCATTACACCAACATCACTATCTCAATGTTGCAGAAAAAATTAAGACTCATCAGGCCAGGCAAGCTTTTTGCAAATCTTCTGTTGTCCAGGTTTGGTGAGAGCATGCAAACTAGTCTAAAGTGTGCTGTTCTTATTTATCAGCAGTCAGTGTCACCGGTGTATCTTTCTTCTGCTGCTGTTGCTCATCTGTTTCAATGTTATATGCTCAGAGATTATCATCTGCTGATTTAGGGTGTACTACTCACACTAGGCACGGTTTCACTTGAATCATGCCCAAGTTTAATAGTCCTCATCTCCTCTCCCCCTCGACCTGCACTCACATTGCAAATTTACCTTCCAAGCCCGAGCATTGTTATGTCATCAATGATGCGACTGTTCAGTTTTGAAGAGAAGCGCTCTTTCTTAATAGAATGGAGATTGCTGTAGTTGGTTTTGTATTATTTTAAGTTGTATGGCATTCAGTGTGTCACTGTACTTTGAAAAGACGGATACAAAAAGGTAGGATCCAAGTGCATTTAATAAAGAAATAATCGTGCAGATAACAGAAAAAGAACGGGACATCCAAAAATCAAAGTAGCAAAAGAACAATAATAAACTAAACAAGAAACTAAGGCAAGGTATGGGAAAACAGCACATGAACAACATGCCATACAAAAACAAATGACTCAGTGACAACAAACGGGTGCAGGGTATATAAATAGTCTAAACAATCAATAGTGCCAGGATTTAGCTGCGTGTGTAATCAGTGGAAGTGAAACATGCATGTGTAAAGAATGAAGGGATTTGTAGTTCATGACTGAATTGTAGTTCACCAGAAATCTCTGCAGTACTTGATCACTGGTGAACACTGCACACTGACACGTAGTCAAATCCAATCCAGGCACATTCTGAAAACCTACCTCTATAAACATTTGTTTTTTTGTTTTTTTTACCATTCTTGTTTTTGCGAATCCACCAGAGTCAGCTGTATATGCTTTCTGAGAGCTCAAATTTATTTTCCGTGTGCCCTTCGCACCTGCTGTTCTCGCATAAACCCACCAGAGGTTGCTGTTGACTGACTGTTTGAATGACTGACTGACTGACAGAATGAATGACCCACCCTCCGCCTTCTCTAAACCCAACCAATTGAATTGATTGACCCGCCCACCCACTTCCCTAAACTCAAAAGCAATTCAGAAAAAAAAGTCCTCACATGATTTTTACTACATTTTCAGATTTTACTACATTCTCACCCTGTTATTTACTTTATTTTATTTTTTGGCTTGTTGTTTTTGTCTTACTTGCTTTCTGGAACCGTTCTTCACCCGACTTGTATCCCTTCGTTGTGGTAAACTCCCCTCTGTGTCTCAGCTCATTAGATAATTTGTTTTTTTTTAGACCATTCTGTGAAACCTAGACTTGTTTCTGCATGAAATCAGTATATCAGCAGGTACTGAAGCACTCAACCTAGCAACTCAGCCTAGCAACCATTCAGTTCTGTTTAAACATAAGCCAATCATCTTTGTGTGCATGCCTAAATGCACTGAGTTTCTGCCATGTTGCCTGATTAGTAATTTGCATGATCAATGATCAGTGAATAGACGTACCTAAAGTAGTTGCTCAGTGTAGACTTGCGCTTAGTTCTATGATATGTAAATGTAACAGATCTCAGTGAGGCTCAACAGTGTACTCAAAATAAGTTGCAGTAAAAGATCTGTAGTGAACACTATTTTTTATTTATCTGTGCGTGTCTGTATCTGTATGACATTTCATTTTGTGGAAATCAATGATCAAAACCAAAGAACAGCAATGACTGGAACATGAATAAAGAAGTCAGCTTAAATATCTGACTTACAGCGATCAAAAAATTAGAAAGGCTCTTGCTTTGACTGAGTTCAACATATCTGTGACAAGGACATCACTACCCAGCATTATTAAACGTTCGTTTTTGATGTTATAAAAATAAACAAATAATTGTTTCTTTAATTTTTGGATTGTCTTTAGGATGTTGATAGAATAACATTCTTAGAACAATCTGAAAGTTTTAAAAAGATTTGAAAAAATGTTTTTTTTATAACTTAATGGGACAATAAAGGGAAACATTCTTAGAACAATAATGTAATGTGAATTAAAAATTTTAATATTGTTTTACTGTAGATAACATTCTGAGAGCTTAAATACAACTTGAGACAAGAATAACATTTTATAACCAAATATGAATGTCAAAACGATGTTTAATAAACTAGATAATTCAAATGTTCTAGAAACCTCAAAAATGTTTGTCTTTATAACTTAATGTGAGTGTTTTTATACCCTAAAACTGTAGGGTGTTTATTCTCACAGGAAATCATTAAACCAACTGTCTATTACGATTCACTAAAGTATTTTGCATCTTGTGCATTTTTTTTTTTTTTTTTTTTGTGAGCAACCAGCCTTTTTGATTAACTAAAATGAGTTCATCATGAGTCTAAAGATGCAATATTCATGAAATTGCACATGTGGAAGGACCAGTATGTCTCGCTGTGGCTGAATGGGCTTCCCTTTGGTCCTCATCTGATCATTTCAGTCACCTGAAATGCTTTCTATGCAAATAGTGAAAAGCTAAGCTGCCAGTGAAATGATCATTGTCAGATAACAAAGGAAATTACCATCCGGTACATGATTAACACCAAAACACAAGAGCCATCTAAAAGTTAGCTTTGTAATGGCTCAATAATAATTGGTCACACTTTATTTTGATGGTCCGTTTGTTGAATTTAAGTTACATTGCATCTACCTGCCAACTAATACTCATTAAATTATAAGTAGACTGTTAGGTAAGGCTTAGAGTTAGTATAAGTTGACATGTACTTGCAAAGCAACGTATAGTTAGTTAAATGTCTGTTGAAGGAGCAGTATCAACAGATATTAAGCAGACAGTTTACTAATACTCAAGTAGACCATCAAAATAAAGTGTTACCTTATAGTTAAATATGACAGAATTCCTTTATTAATTCCTAAAACTATATTGCTTTGAAGAGACATATGTAACGATGCAGACTTTCACCAGAACTTTAAAAATCAGAGCTTCTGACTTTGATACAAAACCTCATGCAATCCTTTAACAAGGACTATATAAGTAACACTGTGAATGTACAAAAGCTAATGATTGTCCTGCTGGCTTTCTGCAATATTCTGCAGAATAAAAGTGAATCAATGATGCAGCCTCTTGGCATTGCATTGATTCAGAGTTGAAAGCCAGCAAAAATAACACACCAATATAGAAACAACCAACCTTTAGAAATGAGCCACTTTGTTTTCTTAAGAATTAATTAGACTAAACATCCCCATAACACAAGAAACACACAAGATCACATTCCGATCCACGTCTCTCATTAACAATCAAAATCATTGACAGTCCAACTGAAAATCATTGACCGTTTCGAGGAGTTCTCTTGAGAGGTGATTTTTAGACATTAACTCCAGAATCATCGCTCAAAGGTTTACGAAATGGGAGGAGTGAAGCAATATAAATGGGAGAAATGGTCATCTATTCTGTGGCCTGTCACTAAAGCAAATGCTCTGAAAGGATCATCCAAACGTCAACAATTACAGCAGTGAGTGGAAGAGATCGGAGATTTTCACGCTATGTTAATAGAGGAGCGCTTACTAACACTTTTCAAAAGGAACTGTCAACATACGCTGACATACTGGAGCGTGTTCTTCAGCTTTGGACTGAGCATTGCTTTTCTGGGGCCTACCATCCTGGATCTGAAATGCCGGACCGGCTCCACGCTGCAAGAGATCACCTGGGTTTTCTTTGCCCAACAGCTCTGTCTACTTATCGGCAGCTCCAGTGGAGGAGCTTTCACCAAAACGTGAGTCTCGACAGATAAACATGGACTCCTTGTGAAATGTCAGCTCTCTATTGTTGGCCAAACATGCTGTGGTGTTTAGTTTCAGTTTAGATATGCACTGCGTATCAGATATATTCTGTCAGTCAGTCTTCAAGTGTTTTTGGTGAATTTCTTCATTTTTTTTGCAAGATTGCAAGACGTAAATTTTTGTTAACCTTTTTTTTTTCTATAGATTTATTGCCACATTTCATCACATTTCATCAATCCTCAAGCATAATAAAATATGCTTTTATTGTAAACACAAACAGCAATTTGTCACCCAGAGCTGTCATTTCTCATAAGATAAGGTCTATAACAATATTTCTTAGCAATTAATTTATTAAAATACAACAGCAAAAACAAATCTGATGAATTTCTAATAAAATTGTGACAAACATCACGTATATAAGGTGTAAAACTCTTTATTTCTCTCTTTTTACAATTAAATAAATAAATATATTACATTTAAGTAAAAATGTTAAAGATTTTATTTTCAATACAAATGTATGAGTTTTATAGACACCTTGCATGTAATACCGTAAAAAAAAAAAGTTGACTCAATTTAAAATTTTAAGGCAACAAACTTCAGGACATTTTTTGAGTTTATTCAACTTAAATTGAGTCAAGTGCAGAAATTGGGTTGAAAGTTGAGTCAACTCAAAAATGTCATGAAATTGAGTTAACTTTTTTTTAAAAGTGAATTAAGAACACAAAAAAAACTGCTAAATTGAATAATAATTAAATGTTAATGTGCCGATAAAATGACAACAACAATAATAAATAATAGTTATTATTATTAATGCTTCTATATCTCAGACTGACTAGATAAAAACACTTTTGTGATTTTTCAGTGTGACATTGAGAAACCTTTAATATTTGAAAATTAGAATTTTATTTTTCATCACCACAATAAAATTAGAACTCTAATATTCATAAATTTATCAATACCTACATTTTAAAACGTTAAACCACCAGACTTTTTGATGGAAAAAGCAGGAAAAGGTTGATAAATAATCTCAGTTAAAAGTATGTGTATATTTCAGTCTGAAAAACATTTTAAAACAATTTAAACAGAACAGAAAAAGGTATGGTGTTTGTGTGGGTCAGTATTTACTGTCAATGCAGAAACACTGAAAAAACTCTTGCAGGAAAAAAATACTAATAAAATAAATGTAAAAATAAATAAAAAACAATAAGTTTTTTGGCTTCATAATTTTTTATTACATACCAGTACGCCTATAGTAATAATAATTATGAGTATTATTATTGATGTTGCTGTTGTTGTTTTAGTTATTATTATTATTATTATTATTACTTACTAAATCTACTAAATACTACAAATTATCACTACTACAATTGTATTGTAAATTTACAGATATTCAGATATTACATCAGACTTTTATTTGAGTAAAAAGAAAATGAATAAAAGCAGTCAAAAAAAAAAAAAACATTGTTCAAGACTATCTGTGAAATGCAGAAAACTAGTGTAAAAATGTGATAAACAGATGGGAAATGAGCAAATAGCAAGTGATTGTTCTGTTTTGTTCCTCAGGTTGTTCAGCGCTCTGCTCGCTCTCTTCCTCTCGTCCCTCATCATCTCTGTGGTTTTTTCCATCATCCCACTTTGCTATAATGTGCTGCTGCTGGCGATAGCGATGGCAGTGTCAGGTCTGGCCATGGGCATCATCGACACCATCGCAAACATCCAACTGGTGTCCATTTATAAAAAGGACTCTCCTATCTTTCTGCAGGTGAGCGAACACATATATCATCATACATCTCACACATTATGTTCTTCTGAAAAAATGTAACCTCTGTAATCATATATTCAAACTTAAGTGCGACTAAACTGTTATGAATGTCTTCTGCTAAAAAAAAAATTTTTAAAGGATATTGGAAAGAAGCAGACATTGACTTCCATACTTACTTACTCCCAGGGCCGTTTATATTGAAGCTGACAGTTAGGTGCACCAATTTGGTGTTTCCTAAACTGACTTCCATGGGAATTTTTTGGTTGCTACATTGTATGTCCATGGCTGCTAGTGGAAATTTTCATTTTTGGGTGAACTATCCCTTTCTTAGTTTCTTATACAGAGCTGTTATGGGGATTCAAGATGGAACGATATGTAGACTAATTTAGTGGTATTAATAAAGCAGTCAACACTTGATCTCGCCCATTTATGAACACATATGACATAGTAGCACGTATTGTTATTATAAATAAGGTAATGCTCCATTCTTGCTAATCATGTGTTGTGTCAAAAAAAAAAAAGGTTTCCTAAAATTCACAAAGAGGTGCCACTGGCTACACACTAGCCTAAAATTGAAATAAATGAATGAATGAATGAATGAATTAACAAATAAATAAAGAAATGAATAAATAAATAAATAAATAACTAAATAAATAAATAAATGAATGAATGAATGACTGAATGGGCATCATAGTGGTGCAGTGGGTAGCACAATCGCCTCACAGTAAGAATGTTGCTGGTTCGAGCCTTAGCTTGAGTTTGCATGCTCTCCCCATGTTTGCACGGGTTTCTTCCAGGTGCTTCGGTTTCCCCCACAAGCCCAAAAACATGCGTCACAGGTGAATTGGGTAGGCTAAATTGTCTGTAGTGTAAGTGTGTGAATGAGTGTGTATGGATGTTTCCCAGTGATGGGTTGCAGCTGGAAGGGCATCCACTGTGCAAAACGTTTGCTGGATAAGTTAGCGGTTCATTCCATCGTGGTGACCCCTGATTAAAAAAGGGACTAAGCCGAAAAAAAATAATAATAATAAACAAATAAGTAAATGAATAAATAAATAAATTAATAAACAAATAAATAAACAAACAAACAAACAAACAAACAAATAAATAAATAAATAAATGAATTATTAATAAAATAAATGAATTACTAAATAAATAAATGAATAACTAAATGAATGAATAAACAAACAAACAAACAAACAAACAAACAAATAAATAAATAAATAAATAAATAAATAAATAAATAAATAAATAAATAAATAAATAAATAAATAAATAATTAATAAAATAAATGAATAACTAAATAAATAAATGGATGAATGAATAAACAAACAAATAAATAAATAAATAAATAAATAAATAAATAAATAAATAAATAAATAAATAAATAAATAAAATATTTTGATAAATAGAATTGTTTGTCATTACCAAAGGTCTCTCCTGCTAATATGTTAATTACTGATTTAGCAATGAATAAAATAATTAAATTGTCATTTTTTCTTTGGCACTATTGTTTTTTCACAATTGTTCACTTTTGAATGCATTGATTTTGTTGATAATATGTTAGATTGTAACCATACATTTACACAAAATATGAATTAATAACCAATTTAAAAAGCATAAATAGCACATTTTATACATTTTTTTCAGTGCTAAAATTCTTTAAAGATTATGTGACGATCTTAAAGTGCTAAAACGTCCTCTTATTGTCACATTTGTTCCAGTAACAGTTTTCATCCTGTGTGCTGGCTGCTAAGTGTGCTTTAGATGGAAGCTTAATAAATGCCTTTATTTATTTATTTCCCAATTCATTGCACTCACCACACTATATCAACAGCTCCAAATGGTGTTTCTCGTCTTAATTGTGTCCTTTCTGTTGGTCCAGGCTCTGCACTTCTTCATTGGTCTCGGTGCTCTATTGAGTCCTCTGATTGCAGAGCCTTTCATATCCGGCCACTGCCTGCGCAGTAATAGCACAGAAAACGCCACCGAGATAATTCACCACTTCAGATCCAGCTTCAGGTCACCTGTAAATCTGCCCGAGAGTTCGCCGCTCTCAGGCCCGGTGGAGGAGAGGAACGTGTCCTACGCCTTCTGGATCATGGCTCTCATTAATGTAAGCTGAAGTACAGTAGCTCTGTGTGCATTAGCTGTTGTGTTGCTGTCAGATCTCTCTGAGTCTATTTCTCTGTTAGCTGCCGGTGCCGATTGCAGTTTTTGTGTTGATGTATCAAGAGAAGCTGCTGCCCTTTTGCCCAAACAGCAGCCCACGACTGCTAGACAAAGATGAGCTGGCCATGGAGACCAAAGCACCAGACAACACAGAAATGGCTGAATTAGATGACGAAGGTATTATAGAGCTGTAGTTTTTATATGTAGATCATTCATTCATTCATTTTCTTTTCGGCTTAGTCTGAGGTCACCACAGCAGAATGAACCACCAACTTATCAGGCACATGTTTTATGCAGTGGATGCCCTCCCACCTGCAACCCAACACTAGGAAACATCCACACACTGCCATTCACACCCATACAGGTCCTTTTTGAAATTACAAGTAAATTTGTTCTGGCTGTTTTTCGGAAAGAGTTGTAACATTACCGGTAATTTGCCGAAATGCTGTGCTGTGTGAACACAGAAGGAAGATTGCCAGAAAGAGCGCGTGCACGTCTAGATGTGAGACATCTACTGTGACGTGAGACGTCTACTTTAGCCAATCAGAACAGTCAGGTGCATTCACGTCCGCGCGGTTCATGAAAATAAAAGCCTTTAAATATTTTTTCAGACACATTTAGCTGCTGGATGTTAGTCAGATAACGTTTATATGTTCTTCTTAATGCCAAATGTGTAAATAATTAACGATAAGATGCTTGTGATAAGCCGTTGTTTGTTTACCTTCAAGCTCTGCTTCCTTCAGTTGCTTGACTCGTCGCGTCTGCACATGAAACAGCCGTGAGCGCCAGCACACACACATATCATGAACATCTCGACATGCAAAAGTATTCTTACATATGTTTTCATCAAGGTTGTTCACAATTCTTATCCATCCATAGAATTTGTATTGTAGTCAAATGTTTACAAATACAAGTGCAGCCGTTTAAAGCTCATTTCTGGTTAATGATGTCAGAATTTACCAGTATTTTGGAATGGATGTGTGACTGGTCTTTTCCAGGAAAATTCAGTAACATCCTCGCCTGTGCACAGCGCTTTTTGAATTTACCGGTAAAGTCGTTCCGGAAATTTTCCGGATTTTTTACCGTATCACTGTGTGAAAGGGGCTATAGTCAAAACATTTCATGTGGTTCAACTGTAATCAAGTCAAGTTGAGCTTTATTGTCAAGCTTTATTGTCATTTCGCTACATGTGTAGCCATACAGAGGAACGAAATGTCATGTTTCGCTGGACAACGGTGCTACATAAATTAATCATGAATACAAACACAACACTGCTCATAAGACCTATTTAAAAAAATTCCAAGAACTATAAATACTATACTATATGAGTAAATACAATATGTCTTCCAAATCAGCTCAGTGTCACATATTTATTTAGGGCAGTACAACACTTATGTGTCACTCTACTGACTCTAATGGCAATATATCGTACTGCTCACAGCAGGGTTTAAGCCAGAAATTTTGAAATGTGGATCTCAGTGCCTACTCATAACAAAAGTGTATAATAACTAGTGTCTGGAAATACAGTAATTAATTTAATGTAGTGAGAGCTGACATTTATGTGTCCAACACTCATTTGCCACGGTGGTGCAGTAAATAGCCTAATTGTCTCACAGCAACAAGGTCACTAGTTCGAGCCCTGGCTGGGTGAGTTGGCGTTTCTGTGTAGAGTTTGCATGTTCTCCCTGTTTGGGTTTCCTCCAGGTACTCCAGTTTCCCCTCAGTCCAAAGACATGCGCTGTAGGTGAATTGAAAAAGCTAAATTAGCAGTTGTGTATGTGTGTGAATGCAGAAGTGTATAGGTGTTTCACAGTGTTGTGTTGCGGCTGGAAGGGCATTTGCTGCGTAAAACATGCTGGATAAGTTGTCGGTTTATTACGCTGTGGCGACCCTTGATAAATAAAGGGAGTGAGCTGAAAAGAAAATGAATGAATGAATAATAATCTTCATCTAGTTCTGATACTACATTAGTTTCTTTATTAAGAAAGAAAAAGAAAATATAACAAGATGAACTGTAAGTTTTTATTTGCTAAGGCTAAAAATGTATTCCCAATAAAATGTAAGGTAAGCACTGGACAATAATTACGATCCACACAAAAAGCTATCTATATTAGCTAAATTAAGCAATAATTGATTTAAATTAGATTGTATGATTTCAAAATATGAATTGAAAACATTCATTTTTCACTTTGTGAAAATATGCTATAAAACATATTCGCAAAAAAACATTTGATTACCTGAATAAAAATGCAAATTCACTCTCATCCAGTAGAAGGCGCATGTAGACCAGCACTAACCTCATAATTAAACACTCTGCAGCCTGGCTCTTCTAGAAATCAGAATAATGGTGGTTAAAAGGTGTTTACTATTTGGGGAAAGGTATTTTTCCAGAAGGTTCTCTTTGGCAAGCTTTTTCAAACTCATTAAAGCAAACTCTAAATTAATTTCTTTGGACTATTCAATTTATGTCAAGTCATTACATTTCTTTGTTTCTTGGGGCATTTATAAACAATAAAAATTGCAATAGAAGTATTAATATTGTGAATATTATTACCATTTAAAATGGCATTTAAACAAATTTGATGTTTAAAATTCCTTTATAAGCTTGCAGCTAACATATACAATTCAAGTGGCTCCTAACATGATGTCTCTCTCTATCATTTGGTCCCCAAAGTTTTTCTTCACTCTGGACATGGAAACATCTTCAGCTGCTGTACGGATGGTGCTCTGCGTGGGTTACCCGTCACCTTCTTTCTCATCCACATTTTTGGTGGTATGGTGCTGTTTATGACAGAGGGCATTATGGTGAGTGATCTGAATATGGCTACTATGAATTTGTATGAATTTGAGAGATTCTAGCAAATGTTTACTCCTAACTCTTGAACCTTGACTTTTAGGGGGTCTATGCAGGCTTTGTTTACACGTACGCTGTTTCACCTCCCATGTCTCTGCAATCTAAAATGGCAGGAAACCTGAACTGTATCTTCTGGGCAGCCATCACTGCCGGACGACTGGTGTCAATCCCGCTATCATACCGCTTTAAAACAGTACATCTGCTCCTCACTAACCTGGTAATCCATTACAAAACACTGTTATTGCCATACACTAAAATCTCTCAAAATATCTCTGAAAACATATTGCCTCAGTCATTTGAGTAGGCTCATTTTTAAGTTGCTAAAGCTTATTATTATTTTGTACCTCAGTTTGTTTGTAATGACACACAGGTGTCTCTTATTTACACTCATATACAGTGCTCAGCATAATTGAGTACAGCCCATTTTTGTGATTGAAAAATAATTCTTTTATCTATTTCTCAAAGAATATAGTATATATTTTGGTGCATTTAAACAAAACAGATTTATTAAACAGATATATTTATTAAAATAATATTTTAGTCACCAAACATATTCAGAGATAGTAATATAATACAAATAAATGTAAGCAAATATTGCAAAAAATAATAATAATAATAAATAAATTACAACCTGGAAAATTTCAACTAAATTTTTCCTTTTTTTTTTTGCTTCTTTTTGTTTTTCCTCTTTTTTTTTAATTTGTATTTGTTATTTTCTTTAACGTATAAATTTGGATGTACTAGTTTTTGGACCGTTGTCATAAGTGATTTTGTTAGATAAGCTCCAGATTTGGCTTCAGTACTGACTAATCTAATGTTTATGCACAAATATAATATAGCTTCCTATTAAAAATATGAATTTAAAAGATACATTTGTGAGGGGTATACTTATATTTGCTGAGCACTGTATATAGAATTACATAGTTTGTACAATTTGTTTGCATAAACATCTCAGAAATTTTTCGATTAAGTGTTAGTTAACAATAGCATGTGTTAATGTATTTTTGTTCACTTGTATGATATATATATATATATATATATATATATATATATATATATATATATATATATATAAAAACAACATTCAACTGACATAAAAAAAAAATTGACAATCAAAAAACATGTCAAAAATGTGAATCAATTTGATGTTAAAACCTTGACGTTCACTTAACATTCACCCATTAATGCTTATTTGACCAGCAAAATAACAATACAAAGTATTATAATATAAGAAATGTTTTATTATTTTAAAATCTTCAATTCCAGATTCCAATTTGACACATTTGTATCTCAACAATGCATGTAAACTAGCTTGATGTCAAAATGCCATCTAAATAGACATCTAACATTGGCGTCATGTCAAAAATCTATTGCAGCACTATACTGTAATCTACTTTTGATGCCAATGTAAGATGTTAATGTAATGTTGTTTTGACAGTAACATTTGACATATTGATATGTTTTTATGTGTTTTTTTTATATTTTGACATCAAGATGTCTGCTAAAGGGATTTAAAGGGGGTCGCACACCAGATGTGCCGCACCACACCACAATGCACCATGAAGTGTCATGCATTTTAGAATTGTAAACATAGATTTGTATCAGGGTAGGCACACGGATGACACAAGTCCCCTGCACCACAGAGTTCCATATTTTCATATTAAGTAGCATTATGTTGGTTTCAAACTTGCAGATTATTTTCACTGAGTAATGTTCAACACTCAGTTAATCAATTAGGTTAACTTACCCATCTTGAAAATGTTAAAGTGAGCTTAAGCAGATGTGCGCATCCACTTAATGTGCGACCCCCTTATGGTTGTATCCAAAGTTGCTCCTATACCCTCATTCGTTATTCCGTTCTTGAGTCTGCTAATATATTTCTCGTAAAGGAGTGAATGAAAACCAGTGAGTGAATTGGAGCACTGAGGGCATCAGAAGGGATGCCATTTTATTTGTGCTTAGCTGGTTTCTAAATCTCTCAGACAGATTCGATTTCCAACTTTTTGGTGAGACCCTGTGATAGTTACTTAACAATATATTAGTAAAGAAACAGAGTATTTTGATTTTTGTCTTGTGTATAGATGATAATTTAACAATTAAATTGTCATTTATTTAAAAACACATGATATGATTCCACTGACGATGCCATCTTGTGGTCAGATGCGGAAATTCATTCGGCACAGTGCAGGTTGCAACACAAACTCATTGTGAATACGTAGCCTGTATATTTCTGGAGAGAGCGAATTATGTAGCCAAAGGTATGTATGGCAGCATTTCGTCTTTAAAATTAAACCACGGGGTGGTATGATGGCGCCAATGGCCTATGTTTTTTGTCATGCTACCAGCTGACTACTTGCCTTCCGTATGGACAGCTTTTCCGTGGTTACCAGTTTGCCCAGTAGATTGCCACATACGTCAATGGAGTTGAGACGCAGAGAGGAGTTGACCATGACAACTGGATTTGAGTTCAGCTAAGAAGGGTTCCAGGGCAGGTCAAACAAAAAATAAAATAAATATTGGGAATATTGGTCTGTCAGTCAGTCAGTCGTTCAGTCAGTCGACAGCGGCCTCTGGTGGAGTGCAAATGGCACTCGTGAGAGAAATTTGAGATCTTAAAAAGCGCACACAGCAGCCTGAAAAAAACAAAAACAAAAACGTGGCTTCTGGGACATATTTTGCACTCTTCAGAAATGTATACAGGGGTACGTATCCATAATGAGCCTGGGTTGGCATTTTGGGAATTCACTAGCCATTGAGTGTACATCATCTGTGCACTTGTTATTGCAGTGCTTTGTGGGATTGATTGAGTGCACTTCAGAACGTGTGGTTTCGGACAACGCTACAAACAGCTGCTCCCTCAATTAATGTACTATTTAAGCGTATAGGGGCAATTTCGGATACACTTGGTGTAGATAGAGCTGATTTAATTTTAATATGCACCCACCCAAATGACTTTTTTACCTTTACACTACTCTGTTGAGTCTGTAATGAGTCATAGGCTTGGGATTTTTCTCTGCTATTTCTCTCTCATTAAGGCTGGTGTGATTGTGACATTGCTGCTGTTAATGATCCTCTACACAAACAGAGTGTTTCTGTTTGTTGGAACAACCTTTCTGGGGCTTTTCATTAGCAGTGTTTTCCCCTGCTTAGTGGCCTACACTGAGGACATTCTGGAATACCGTGGTAAATGGCACACAAAATACATCATGCATTATAGTACATACAGTGGGGGCATTCAACTTCTGTTGTACTTATGTTTATTATTATTAAAAATAATAATAATAGTAGTAATAATAATAATGTTATTTAGTAATGATAATGTGTGGCTGGAAGAGCATCCGCCACTAAAATATATGTCAGTGCAAATGTTAATTTTTATTATTATACATACTAAATAATATTTTAAAAAATCAGTAAACATTACATTTGTATATGATAATATTATATAGTATAATTGTTTTGACAACACATTATAATGATTTTAAGAGTTATAAATACTCAAATCTATAACACTATAAGCATTAAATGCAGTTATATGTTTTTTTTTATTATTACTTTTATGTAAATGTATTATTGTGCATTATTTTAGGAATGTCAAATATATCAAAAGATCTTTTTAATAGCATCTGAGGAAATTCATAATTGGAAAAACATTATTTGTGTTTAAATTAAATATTTAAAAATAGAATATTGAATAATTTTATTAGATATTATTATATTATTTATTTTATATTATTTATTTTTAAAAACAACAGTTTTGCATTCTGTTATTTATACTTACACATTTGCACATTAAATTAAATATAATCACTATTAGATTTCAGATTCTTCATGTGGCTTCGTTATGGGCAACTAGTCCACACATATGACGTTGTCACACACATTTTTTCTTTTCATCAGGATGTGCAACAACGGTCTTAGTGACATTGTCAGGGATGGGTGAGATGACGCTGCAGGTGCTGGCTGGAACAGTAAGTTCTCACTCTCAAGTTTCAGCATTTGGGAAAGATTTTCTGCGCTGATAAATAACCCAGAGCAAACTTCTTTCAGCTTATTCAGAAAAAAGGCAGTTACAGTTTTTTGGTGTGTGGTTTGGTCATTGGATGTCTCGGTTTCATCTTCCTCCTGAGTGTGATCCTGAGCAACCACTTCCACAGAAAAATCACAGGTACAAAAACAACAACAATGTACTCCCATTCATTACACCATAAAATACTGATTAAATGAACAATAACATTATATGGCTGTGTTTCAATCTCATTACCTCGCAGGAGCATCTAAAAAAGCAGAAATTACTGATGGTCCAGCAGCTCCTGCTCCAGAGAAAACAGCACCAGAACACAAAACTGCTGTAATACAGCCCGAATGCATTAAATGTGACTTTGGATTAGACCATAATGGGTCAAAACCTGCTGAAAATACTTAACAGTATGACTAAACTGTAAACGGTGAATGTGTTTTTATTATATTTGTGTAAACTAACAAAAGGTTTAAAAAAAACATACACAGTGATGCAATATATTTTTATGTATTTCTGCAAAGTTTGGTATTAAGTTGTGTTTTGTAATTGTTTCTAGCAAAAAAAACCCTGACTGTTCAATTCTAAACATTTACTGAACTAGCAAATGTTTAACAATTACAAAAGTGGAATGATGTAATTTATAACATTCAATGGCTACATATTATAAATAAAGTTTTGTACTTTACCCAAGACTGAAAATCATTTACATCAAATTAAATGACAGATTACATTAATAATTCACCCACCTGAAGAAGAAATTACTAGAAATTCCAGAGTGTTGTTCTGTATTCACATAAAACCAACTTCAGCAGCTTTTGGAAAAGTCACAATGACTAATGCAAAAGGTTCATCTCTGCTAGTGGGGAGTGGGATCATAATAAAATGAAATATGAAGCACAGAAGTATCTCTTAAAATAAGTAGCTTCCTGTTGGACATTGTAGTGAATCCAAACTATCTTTAAGCTTATTAGAAATCTGACCCAGAAAAGCAGATTCTTTTGAAATGTTTTCACTCAACAGCTCATTGCAGGAGTGGTAAATGCACCTTTAAAAAGCCACTATTGCATTTAAAAAGGTCATAATTTGGTTTTGGGGGTCAACAGGCTGATATGCATGCAAGGTCAAAAAAACTTTCATTGTCTTTTAATATGCATTCATTTTTACATAATTATCCCAACAACTCCCATATGATTTGTTCAGCGATTCATTTGTTCCCCAACTCCTCCTTAGCACAATGCTAATTTGCATTGATTGGTCCGATGACCCAGTCTGTTGCCATTGGTCGACTTTGTTCAGCTTGAGACAGAGAGAAATGCCCAGCATGGCTTATCAACTATTTTGAAGTAGTCAGAGTGCAGAGTGTATGTGTGAGCCCAATGCAGGAAAGTAATAAAGCAATGCAGTTAAACATCAGCATATTCTTAACAGGACACACATTCAGTATTATTCTAACCAAAAGTTAAACTATTTTGAAACTTGACCGCCGCACGTGTGTAGGAACAGCTAACGGTGGCCATAGCAATGACAAATGGTAGTGGATTGCGAGCACGAACACATTTAAATCTGTCAACAAGGCTGCACACATCGTGTTTTCAACATGGTTTTAGACACGGAGCGGTTAAGTAACAAAACACATTTTAATACATCATTTGCAAGCTAGAGAAACAAGGAGGCAACCATTTTAATCACACTTACGTTACTTACACTTGTGAAATGGATAAAGAAACTGATCCATAAACTGTGTACTGTAAAGTTCCTGTCAAGCTCTGACAAAGTCCCATACATCAATAGTCTTTTCTGATCCTTCCTTTAACAAACGACAAATCCCCCATTGTAAGCAAGTAGATTGCTAATGCACACTTCAGAAAAAATAACGAGAACACAGCACGAGGCTGGGGATAAATGCTGAGTATTTTTGCAAAAGTAAACTTCATGTTTGGGTAGGGAAAATAACTCTAACTTTACCTCACACATCAGAGAATAGCGTCTTTGCAACATGGTTCAACCGGGATCTGCTACAGTGTTTGTCTTCCTCTTTTTCTTTCTACAGTGTTTGTGGGCGGGACCAGGGGTTTTAGTTGTCCCGGGTCTGCACGTTCTGCATTAATTCGTTTGAATCACTCTGAGTCGACTCTTTAATAAAGGAATCAAAACAATTTAAACACGGTGCACTTTCAGATTTAAGCACTAGCTGGATATCTCACTTCACTTTGAGCTGTGTTACACTCTACATGGAGGGTCATTTTCAAGATCCCAATAGGGGCTCTTTAAAGGCAAAAAAAAAGGTTTCACTGTCTATTGTCAATAGTGTAGTGATGAAAAGTTAATAACATTCATTTATATTTGATCAACATTTAAACATATATATTTTTTTCAAACATCACAGTGACTTTCTGTTATTGATTGACCCTCTGGCTATCCTTATATCTCCCGTTTGACTTCATCTGCACCAATTAGTTAGTGTGCGGTGTGTGTTTTGGCACATCATTCAGGTAGAGGCTGCACACTGATGGTGAGTGAGATTTTCACTGTTCTAATGTGTTTTGAGTGCTGAGATATTCAAATCTGTAAATACATGTTACTTTGTGTATAATTCAAAATATTAATACCAATAATATTTAATGAAGTGTCATAATTTTCATGTGACCTCTTTCATTTACTGTAAAATTAGTTTTATGTCTCTGGGAATGGAGGAGTCTGTGGTTCTGCTGTTGAAATAAAAAGTGTAACAGCCTTCACATATAACCTTGACACCCATAAACTTACTGTGACAGTCAGTCACGGTTTGTGAATACTTGTAGAAATAAATTAGCTGTGCTGGTTGCAAAATTGTCAGTGACTTGTCTAATAATCAAAAATAGCCTCTTGTATGTTTACCTGTGTACCAGAATAGCCAGACCATTAGCTTTTATGGCTAAAGGTTGTTAGCTGGGCTACCACAGGCTTTGGCAGCTGAGCCTCTGAGCTGATGAGTTCAATCAATGCCAGAGGAAGGCAAGCTGGTATTTATTGTAGTAAAGGGAAATGTAAATAAGGGTAAAAAGGATAAGGGTAACATGCTAATTTTAGCTATCTGCAGCATATTGGATTTTTATCAATTTCTGAAAATATTTAGTTTTATTAGGTTATTTGGACAGGCAGGACCCTCTCACTGATTTCTATAATCTTGCAAACAGTGACGAACTGTTGCACAACGCTGGCAGAAAGTCAGTTAACACCTACACTCCAAAAAACATCTATAAATTTGCAGTTTTCAATATTTTGTGATTTGTGTTTTCAATTTTTTCCGTTTATTCATGCTTTTGAATTGCATTTTGGGATATTGATCATTGTTCCAACAACCTAACCTTAAAAAGTTGTAAAAAGTTTCTTTTATGATGATGTTTAATACACTACCTGACAAAAGTTCTGTCTATGAGTTGTAAAAGCAACAAATAATAACTTGACTTCAAGTTGATCATTTGGAAAAGTGGCAGAAGGTAATTTTTTTTAATGAATCATCTTATGAACTGCATCCCAATAATCACAAATACTGCAGAAGACCTATTGGAACTTGCATGGAACCATGACTCTCATAGAAATCTGTCAAGTTTGGTGAAGGAAAAATCATGGTTTGGGGTTACATTCAGTATGGGGGCATGCAAGAGATAGTGGATGGCAACATCAACAGCCTGAATATCAAAACATTTGTGTTGCCCATTACATTACAAACCATTGGAGAGGGCAAATTCTTCAGCAGGATAGCGCTCCTTCTCATACTTCAGCCTCCACATTAAAGTTCCTGAAAGCAAAGAAGGTCAAGGTGCTCTAGGATTGGACAGCCCAGTCACCAGACATGAACATTATTGAGCATGTCCGGAGTAAGATGAAGAAGGAGGCATTGAAGATAAATCCAAAGATACTTGATGAACTCTGGAAATCAAAAAATGCTTGCTGGGTTATTTCTCTCTATATTATTTCTTATACCTTATATTATTTCAAACTACAAAAATGTCAATGAAAGTCACTTTGTTAATCTGTAGAGTTGAATTTCAGAGCAGAGATGGAGGTCTTATAACGTAATTCACAACTGTAAATAAACGGAAAACATAAAATACAGAAACTGTTAATTAACAGATATTTTTACTGTGTATTGTGTAATGTGGTTATGATGACCAGAACGCATGATAGAAAAAGCTTTCTCCAGTCTTAGAGTAAAAGACATATAAATTCCTCAAGCTTTTTTAAAAATTCATGTGTGATAGCTACAGGATTCGAAAATGTCAGTATGTCAGCATTTAATCTAAAACACAATCAAACAAAAGTCAAAAAAGCTCATAGATGACTCCATTTCTTTAAAGATACATTTTATTTTTCCTTGTAAAACAAATTTTACAAAAATCAGAATAGCGTAATTAAATCGAACATTTATTTTGGATAAATTATGATATAGAATGAAAGGCTACAGATTAAGATGGCGATACAAGCAATAAAAATAGTCATATGAAGCTGAGAAAGCTATGGATGGTGTGCACTGAATTCAGCTCGTGTTTGCCATTCTAATGGCTCGACGGACTGCTCTTTTAAAAAGGCATCTAGAAGCATCAAAATAGTCTTAAAAAATTTCACACATGAAGCATCACAGAGGTCAATAATAAGGTTTTCACTAGCTCACTCACTTCTGACGTCACTCATCCTGAAGGTTTACACCAGACTCCCTTCGCCAAGCACGTACATGAAAGCATGCCGACCATGAAAGAGGTTCAATACGACCATAGAAAAAAAAAGTCATCTTAGTTCAAATGCTCAGACAGGGAAAGAAAGCTGATTTACTAGACTGAATCAAGAAATAACTGCACGGAAAGTGGGTGAAAGTAGCGCACTAGAACTATGTAACGTACAGTTGATGTAGCGAGGATACCGAGTGACTGAACTGCAGCCACAAAATCCAGTGCAGTTCATGACGACAAGCATATATGTTCATTAGAAGCTTGTGTTTTCAGCAGTTGACGCCGCTGGGATGAAATTGTGTACATTAAAAGTCACAAAAATTGATTCATTTTGGAGCAAACAAGCGATCTTTTCAAACAGATTTCCAAAATTTGTACATTGCCCGTAAAGTGAGATACAGAACCTACAGTGTAATCTGTATTTTCAGGGCAAGTCGTCTTCGTCCTTCTTTATTTATACACTGAAGGTCGACTGTAACAAAACAGATAGATTGCTAGACAAATTGAAAGACTGATAAATATTCATATGAAAGATCGCGTTTCAGTATTAAGCCAAACCGTAGAGTTTTTAGGACAGGTCTGATGATACTTTACAGATTTTGTGTGGTGGAGATATGGTATTTACAAGCCGAGTGACATAACAAACATCCAAAATACTCTTTGAGCATTGTGGGAAATCAATTCTACAGCTCCTCATAAAGAACAACAGATAACAGACACGTTCAGTGGCAGGTCAAAGAGCTCAGTCTTCACCTGACGGAGCTTCCTCCTCAGAAACATCGTCTTTTTCCTCCGTCTCATTCTCATTCTCCTTCTCCTCCTCTTTTTCTCCGTTGTCGTTGTTTTCCTCTCCTTCTGCGCCGCTTTCTTCATCCTTCTTCTTCTTGGCGGCGGGCGACTCCTTCTTTTCTTCCTCCTGCACCTCTTCTTCTTCCTTCTCCTCCTTGTTGCTCTCTTCATCTTCAGATTTTGGTGAGGCCTTCTTCACCACTCTCTTCACCCTCGTCTGACGCTTCCCTCTCCTTTTCTTGGCCCCTCGGGTCGCTGGGAAAAGACAGTTGACATAATTTACTGTTAAAGTGATGGTTAAAGGTATCTAGAGGTAGCTTTGGCTTAAACCTTTTACACACAAGTTTTAAATGCTCCCGCTGAACCCCCTGCTCGAGTTTACTTTAATGAGATCATTATTTAAAATGTGCTGCTTTTAAGTTTCTATGGCGCAACCATGTTAGTCTGCCCTGCAGTGAAGGTTAGAGCTGGTGGATTTACAACATGTTATCAACTTCTCCCAGAATACATAAAATTGGCTGGTTACTGCAAGTAGAATAGAGTAAACGTTCTAGTAACCTAAACAGTGAATATCTGATCTGGCTAAAGCTACGGTCACACTGCACATTTCGCCCCATAGACTTCCATTCATTTACGTGCAAATACAACAGACTGAAAACACAAGCTCATGCAACAAGTTTCTCTTGTCGCTGGGTTTCAAAGTTCCAGTTTGGTGAACTCTGACCTGCGAAAATTGCATCACATGACAAATAGATGATCAAACATGACCTCTCGGTACAGAAATTTGATAAAGCGAGTGATTGTTCCATATTATAATGTCTAATCATGCTGCTTTATCCTGTTCCGTTTCGCATGACAGAACTTCGTGATCAAACTCTAATGTGACCACAGCTTAAAGCACATGATTAAATTATGTTTAAAAATAATTATTATTGGCATCTCCATGAACAGCAGAGTGTATATTTCAAACTATAAATAATATGTTTTGCTAGTTCTTATGTGTATTGAATTGTATGAAACCTAAAATAATCCTTATTTATATATGTGTAATATATATATATATATATATATATATATATATATATATATATATATATATATATATATATATATATATATATATATATATATATATATATATATATATATATCGCTCTCTATTTTACAAAAGCAAATAAGACCTACTCTAAAACCAACACTCCAATCTATTCTTTTATATGCATGTAACGGAGGCCAGCTAGTGAAGTGCTATGCAGGTAAACCTCACTAAAGGTGCTCTAAGGACAGATGCTAGAAGGTCAGAGGAGTAAGGTTTACCTGCATAGCACTTCGCTAGCTGGCCTACGTTACACCCACCCCCCCAAACCTCATTCCCATCCTGGATGACCCCCTACATGTAAAACACTTCGGTCTCATTCGCACACTGAGGCGAGCAGAGCGCAGACATCTAAAATCATCTTAACGTGAGCGCTTTAATGGTCCAATAGGTGTCAGAGCGCGGTGTTTAGTAATTATTCATGTTAACCCTCATTTGTGTAATAAACAAACGAGTTAAGGATCAAAAGACATGTGAAAGAGAAACCATTAAAGTGACAGCGCACAATAGCTGCCGCCGGTTTTTATCATTAATCAAACAACAAAAGAAGAAAATCCCTTTCTGCTCTTGACTGAAGAACTTTTGTAGCTAAAGTGTTTTTCTTACAGTGAAGATGCTTAAAGCATAGTTTGTTTCATATTTTTATTCTATTGTATTTATTTTTCTTTTCTTTGCAGAGTGGAAAATAACTGTATATACGCAGTTAAAGTCAGAATTATTAGCCCTCCTGAATATTAGCAGCCCTTTTCCTCCCAAATTTCTGTTTAATGGAAAGATTTTTTTCCAACTTATTTCTGAACATAATAGTTTTAAAAAGTAATTTCTCTTTTTTTTTATCTTTTATCTTTGCTATGATGACAGTGCATAATATTTTACTAAATATTTTTCAAACTACAAGCATTCAGATTCAAACTGCAATTCAAAGGCTTAGTTAGGGTAATTAGGCAAGTCATTGTATAAATTCTTCTGCAGAAAATCTAAAATATTTTGCTTAAGGGGGCTAATAATATTGACCTTAAAATAGGTTTCAAAATATTTAAACCTGCTTTTATTCTAGCCAAAATAAAACAAATCAGACTTTATCCAGAGGGAAAAATATTAGATGAAATACTGTTAAAATTCCTTGCTCTGTTAAACATCATTAGGGGAAACATTTATTTAAAAAAAAAATCTCAGGAGCGCTAATCATTTTGACTTAAACTGATAATCGTTTTGAATAATTGTGATTACAATTATGACCAAAATAATCGTGATTATGATTTTTTCCAAAATCGAGCAGCCCTAGTTTTCAGCCATGTTTACATTGACAACAATACTACTGTATTGACTAACTATTATAATGAGTATCTCACTATAAATCTGTTTTTCAAGCTTCAAGTTCAGTTTTGGTGACTAGCACTTTAAATGCTCAAACTTAATAAAACAGGATGTACCCTTATTGGCTGATTTGGTGTTTTTATTATTTTGCGCTATCGTTGTTTTGGTTGTGGTGTAGCCTTTACTATTGTTTAAAATTAAAGAACGATATATAGTAGTTGAAATATTGAACTTACTGCTCTTCGTTTGAACATTAACACATTACAGGTGGTTTTACCTGAAGCCCTTATCTTGGGTTTGGGGGATTTCTTGTCTTTGCTTCTTCTGCTCACTTTTGAGTTCCTCCGTTTGGGTCGGCCATAATCACTGTCATCATCATCATCCTCCACCATGAAATCTTCATCACTGCCCGAGTCTTCTGATAGAAGACAAAAGGAAACATAAACATCAGCTTGCAAATGTCCATGTTTTCTCGAAACATTTCAGCTCTAACATAATTCTCTTCATACCCCCGGTGTAAACGTCACTGTCATCCTCCTCCTCTTCACCCTGTCCTTCCTCATCCTCACTTCCTCCATCTCCGAGCAGAATCTCCCTCTGTTTGGACGCAGCTTTTGTGGCCGCCTGACGCACCTGCCGGCCCTTCTTCTTCACAACCTTACCATCATCATCACTGTCATCTAGGCGCCAAAAAAGAAGGTACATGGTTACTGTGCTTTCTGAAAATGTAAGTTTGTTTTTGGTGATAAATTTATTAAGACTTCTCAGCAGGCACAAAATAGACATCAGGACATCATCATGACATCAGATTGACGTTGTAACCCAACGACAAGGGACATTGCATTTTGTTTGGAAATGAAAATTGGGTTAATGTCAGAATCCAATGTCAGGTTGACATCAATGGCCTACGTCGGACCGACGTTGCATTTTAGTTATTTTCCAACACAAAATCAACGTCATCGATATTTCAGGTTGCTGACAAGCTAAATCTAACCTAATAATAACGTTTTATGATGCTGTGTGTCTGCTGGGTTGATGCTAATAATAAATATTATTTATTATGAATGTTAATATAATATGTGGCTGTTTTGTTTTAATAATAATACATTCGTATTAACTGAACAATCAGAGTAATTACAACAATTTGTTGCTACTTTCTTAACTCTCCTGAAAAAAACCAATGTGTGCTACTGTGTTAACTAAAAATGTATTGCACTTTTTTGTTATTTTATGCCAAAAAAAGTTTCTTTATTTTAAATTTAAAAGAAATATTTTCAAGTCAGAACAAAGGATAAAAAAATTCAGAGAAACTAAGAAATAAAAAAAATGAATGCAGGGAACTGAAACTATTAATTATTTACACAAAAGACATTCATTTCCATATAGAACACTTTCTATATAGCTACTTACAAATTAAAATCAGTGAGATGGAACATCTTACTCAAAGGTACCGTGAAGTTTTAGATGTTAGTATCAGTATGTTAGCTTTAAGGAAATTTATAAGCTACTGTGTTCCTAAACAGTGATAAAATTTGCTCTACTAGCAGAGCTGCGATAAAACAAAATGCTATAGGCTTTTTATAAAGGGGAGGAGCTACTCTATTTCCCGCCCTCTCTTTGTATTTTAGCCGAGATTACGTCATATTTCTAGCAAAAATGCACATTTCAAAGCACTTTGCGAAACCTATAACATCAAACCAAGTTTAATTCAATATAAATTTCCAATTACATCCATCTTTAAAAATAAATTGTAAAATGCATCTCATTCTTCAACATATCAAATATAATCTTATAATTAGTATGTATTAAATAAGAAAAGGTTAAATATGAATATATTTTAAATTCCAAATGCCAAACATGCAGAGACAGATGCTGGAATGTACTGTGTGAAGCTCGGTGTTTCTAATACCTCGAGGCCTTTTCCGTTTAGCTGTAGCCTGTCTCCCCCTGCTGGCCTCTTCTGCATCAAAATCACTATCTCCACCGTCATCCTCCTCTTCCTCGTCCTCGCCGTAGTCATTGTCATTGTCATCATCGCTGTGATCCTCTGGCATAATAACATTTCATCAGACTGTTAAATAACTAAATACAATACCAGATATAATAATACAAAATAAGGACAAAGAAATTAGTGCTATTAAATTTAACTTACTCTTGTTGTCCTTGACACGAGAATCATCACTACACAAAAGATACAGAATTATTTACTTTTTTTTTTTTTAATAGATGTCAAAAATATTCACATAAAAAAATACAATTCCGGTGAATTTAAAAGTCTAACTTTGTAATGAATATGCATGCAGCTCATAAATATTATTGCAAATGGGGGAGGGATAAAATAAGTATTTGCAAACATTAAAGTGGTGCTTAAATTGAAATATCACACTTTTACAACCACAATTTATCATGTTTGCTTTCATTGCCATCTTAGACAATAAATATTTAACAAGATTATCAGTATTCAGAGTAACTAACCTGCGCTTTACAGGCGGCTTCTCAGGTCGTTCCGAATCTTTTCCATATTCCTCATCTGTAAGTCATTGAGTCCAATCAGTAAAAAAACAAAAGACAACTTCACAGCACACACAAGACTGCTTCTGATGTGATTATTATTTAACACAGGGTTCCCTCTCTAAGCCAAATACCAAATTCCTTTCACTGACTAAAATCCTGAATTTACATGGCATCTAATAAACAGAAAAGGGCTGCTGTAATGTTGCATATATTTTAGTAACATAATTTTAAAATAATGTCAAAATAATAACATATTAAAATGGTTTTCAATAAAAAGCCACTATTTGAATTACATTTTGATAAATAGAAATAAAAAATAAGGTATCACTTTATTTTGATGGTTCCTTTAACACATTTTGTTGAATTTAGGTAACACTGCATCTACATGACAACTAATTGCGATTAGATTATAAGTAGACTGTTAGGTTGGGATTAGGGTAAAATTGATATGTACATGCAAAGTTTCTTATAGTCAGTTAAATATCTGTTGAAGGAGCAGTATGAGCAGATATTAAGCAGACAGCCTACTAATACTCAAATGAGAATTAATTGGCATGTAGTTACAATGCAAATTTTAGTCATACCAAAATACCTGATAATTAATAATTTGAACAATGATTTAGATTTCCATGATATTCCAGAAAGGCCATTAACCTTGCTAAACCCTGTTAACATTAGTCAGTTTGTTTTATTAGATTTCCTTTCTATTTGTTTTTAAAATTTCCAAAACTTTTCCATGCACCGGTCAACTTTCAGACATTTCATAAACAGTTTTTACAGTCTTATGTAAAGAAAACATCCAAAATACACATCTTGGTGTTTCTTTTGACACACATTACTAATTTGTCTTTAGATTTTAATTGCAATTAAGCATGGGTCGGTATAAGGTTCTGACATTGTGATAGCCTTGTATTAAAATATCATGGTATCAAGGTATCACGATATTGTGATTACTGCTTTAAAATTAGTGCTTTTCTTAGTAAAAAACAACAACTTTTTCCCCTTTGAACACAATATATTTAATTTTAGGAAACATTTATAATATTTTGGAAAAGTAAACATGTCAGGCTAAATAATTAAAATAAATATTTGACTTCTGCTATCTTCTTTAGTTTCAAAGATTTATTTTCAATAATTGACAAAAATTACTTTAAAAAACTGTAGATACACCTCAGGAACGGCATATCATAATTCTTTTGTGATTTTAATACCTTGATTTTTTCAAACCGCGGTAAACCTTGAAACGGATTATCATCCCATGCCTAATTGCAAAAGATACTATAAATGATGTTTTCTACACTTAACATCCACCAAACTTTGCAGTTTACAAATTTTAACAAAAAAAAAAAAAATCTGTCTGCAGTATTAACAGCTGGCAGGCAATTAAAAGAGATACTTAAATCCCTTCTGTGAAAACATTTGATTTGCATTAGGGGAGCTTACCTGCATCATCAGACTCTTGGAATTGTGCGTAGTCAACAACCCTTTTATTCCTGTGCACAAAAAAAATAAAAATAAAAAAATAAATGGGCTGCAAAAGAATAAATACATGCTATTATTTTAAAAATAAATAACCATTTACCATCCATGAATGACCCAAAAATTAGTTTATGGAAAAGCATTTGATAATTATACTTTTATTGCACCTTTATTATGCACATCTTAAATGCACTAAACACTTTAAAATTATAAATTATATCTGTCAACAATAACCTATGCAACTGTCTTTTTATACTGATATTGTTCTCCTCTAAGTAAGTAATAATCGACGAGTGACTGTTGAATTATTAGAAAAGGTGGTGATTTGTAAAGTGGCCTTTACACTTCAGGTGGGTTTATTTTCTAATATTTATACTGTCCTGAGTCTGTAATTTTGCTTATACTATGGTAACCAGAACTAAATACTAGGGCTGGGCGATATGGGCAAAATATCATATCCAGGTATTTTTAGGAGAAATGAAGGTATACGATATATAGCCGGTATTTTCCCAAAAAAAGGTTATTTGACAGTTAAAGCCTTTATTAAAACTTTGTTAAACATTTTTGAGCAAAATTTAATTCAAACAGTGGTTTCCCTCCCTGTTTGTAAATAAACAGCTACACAAAAAAGTAACAGCTGCACACCATCTTTGATAAATTAAACACAGTACAGGTTTTTCTCCTGCTTAAACTGTTGCACAACATTTCAAATTATAAACAACCTCTTTGATAAATAATGCTGTTAGTAGTGCTGTTGTGCCAATAACAAAGTAAACAAAACCATAGAAAACATAGCTACATTGTCAGAGCAAAAAAAGAAACACACTTAAATGGTAACACAACAAAAAGTATTGTATGATAGAAAACAATGACAATAAATGTAAATATGAAACGCACAGTATTTTGTATCACAGTTACAGTGTTGTTATAAATAATCCTGTATACATTAGTTGAGATTCATTAAAAAAAAACAATTAAATCAGCTGTATATGTTTTTAGTTACACATTTACATGCATGTATTGTGCACAATTATTAAACAGTGCACATGCTAAAGATATCTAAAGAGAAGTCTTTCACTCCATATAAAAAATCCTACACTTTTTCTTTTTTTTTTTGACTAAACTTGTTGTTTCGCACATTTGTGCAAGTGGAGCTCGGGTGCTACCTTGGAGTGGTCTGTTTCGCGCAGAATGCCTAAAACCATATCGATATGAACGATATTGGATAATACCGCATTGCGTTGGGGAATCATATCGATAGATCCCCAGAACCCAATATACCGCACAGCCCTACTAATTACACTGTTCACATGTTGTATTTCAAGACATTGGTCAGGTTTTTGTCCACAAACCATTGCTGCATGTAGGGATAATTTATATATTAGCAGGTTGTACTGTATATAAAATTACTGCATTTAGACTGTTTGCTTTGATTAGAACTTTTGTTTAGTATCACTGAGAGTTACTATTGTAGTTTTTGTTAGCTGTATGGATTTGTTTTTTATTGTTCTTCTTTAATTAAAATTTTCAAAATCTTTGTTTTTTTTCTCAAATTTAAAAAATCATTATTACACAAAGCTTTAGTTTAGCATACCTTTTGTGCTTTTTAGGTTTTAGAAATTGTAGTAAAATTGTCAATATGTATAGCTGATTTAGTACAACTGTTAAATTTAAGTGAAAATTAGAAATTTTAGGCAACTAGTCCAAAGTTTTTTATTTTTTTATTTAGCACTGTTTATTTAATTTTTTAATTAAATAAACTAAATTTTAATTAATTTTAATTGAATAATCTTCACTGATGTAGAACCTTTACAAAATGAATACAATGTAAACTTCTAATATAGGGGAAACAGTCTAACTTTAGTAAAGCTGAACTTTAACTTAAGTTAAATTCAAAGCCTAAATCACATTTGATCTTTATACAGAAGTCTATCAGGCCACCATACCACCATGAGCGGACTCCCATTTGAAAAACAAATAACTAAATAATAATAATAGAGCAATTACATTTCAGCGAAACCGTTTCTACATTTTTTGTGTAAGCAAGTATTTTACAGTACTTTAAAGATAATTAAAAATGTCTCAGTCAATGTTTTCAAACTATTATATTTAATTTACCAAAGTCACACAAGTAGAAATTTCACATCTTTCACATCCATAACAAAGAGATGTCACATCCATAATGTAGCTTTTTCCTCATAAATGTAGAATTTATGAAAACAATTCATAAAATTTATCAAAACAAAAAAGTAGAATAAAATAAAAATCATTTATGTTCTAAAGAGAGCCAACTCTTATCCCTTTGATTAGCATTGTTTCTTTTTGGTTGTGCAGTTTAATTCACAGAATTACAAAAAAGTATGTTGTATGATGTAAACTTGCATACTTTTTCATCACATCCATAACACATGTTTATTTTCCTCATTTAAAATATAAAAAATGTTTCCAGATTGATATTTTTCTGATCCCATAACTTTGTGGCTAGTTGTTTTGAAAAATATAAACAGATGTTTCCATATAATTTTAACATATACTTTATCTGTGAATTTATGTTTTAAGTTTTTACTGCAGATGTCACATCCATAACGCTGGAATTGCTCAATAATGATAATATTATTATTATTAATAATAATAATAATAATAATAATAGAAAATAAATCTGGCTTGAAACCAGCAAAAAATAATTTAAACTATTTAATATTAAATAATACTTGTTTACGTTCCATGTAGTGCAAAATTGATTATTATATTGCTAACTTATTTAACCATATGTAAAATATGATCCTCCATATAGCAACAGAGGTGTCACTCCTCTTATTTAAAGCCGCGCGTCTTGACTGAAGAGGAGACAGAGGTGCCATGTTGGAGTAGGTGAATTGCCATGCCAACAGCAGCAGAGTGGGCAGGGCTCAGCGATCAGACAGGGCCATTGAACTACAGGCCCTGTGGGTCACGTTATACTCACTGCCCGCAGGACGGACATCAGCCCCGACAGCAATGTTTACCGTCAGATTACCGCCAGTTCCGTTAGAGAAAAAGGCGCTTTATAGTTTGTCAAAACATAAACAACATGTTGCCCGTGTTCGCGTCACTTGGTCTCAGCGTTAGGAAAACATGGACGCATTTCAATATGTATTAACACATTTGTTGACAACCCATTTGATTTCAGATTTAAGCCAGACCCAAACCTACAATGTGTTAATTGCAAACACAAGTTGGCAGGAGAAATGTTCAGATGTGTGTGTGTGTGTGTGTGTGTGTGTGTGGTAATGGCGCGCATTGCGCTGGAGGAGTTTCACGCTGCGCTGCTGCCGCTAAACTAACACTAATGCTCACGGGGCTAACTGTGGAAAACACGTGAAACTTACACCACCGTGCTTTATCAGCAAACTAGAGCTTAAACAAATGAGGAAACAATCACGCATTGAATGTCTATTCTGTTCGCCGTAATGGCTTGCAGGTTGTTTTGTACATGAATTAGCCACAGCGCGAACTACTATCCCGCTTTTTTATTTGATGTCGGCACTTGCGGTTAGCATAGACATATCTGTGGATGTTAAACGCGATTTTGTTGCGTTTCCAAGCTAAATATCTCTATAACTGTTAAAAGAAATGAAAATCTACGCGTTTACGGTTGATTTTGTGCAGCTATGTAAACACGCGCAGAAAAATATGCTGGTTAGCTTGTTAGCATTTAGCAAACATGGAGAGACCCGCGTAACAGATCGCATCATGTGCGGACCTGCGATTGCTGTAAAACAGCAGACAAACAAAACGCACTTACCTCGAAGGTCTCGCCATTCTGCAGACAGACTGAAAGCCTTTTGCTTTTGCAAACTACAATTTTATTGGTAAAACTGGACTTTTGCAGCTGAAATCCAGGTGTCTCCCGCTGCTGGGAAGCTGTTTCTGTAGCACAGAGCTGTGCGAAACTACCTATGCAATGCAAACTGCACTAAACACGCGCAAATGAGTGCGATCTAGAGCATCTGCTCGCACGCAGCCTTGGTCTGTGTGGGTCGAAAATGGATAAATGTTCAAGTATCCACAGGCCGAATTGCCCTGGTCAAGCCTCCTGTAGAATAGTAGCTAACTAATTAGCTACTGCCTGGCCTGCAAGCCAGGATTCTTTTATGAGTAAAAGTGGGATGGGAGTCTGAAAAACGCAAGATGCCCGCAAACCAGGATTGGATGACCACACTCAGCAACAGCCGTTTACCTACTCATTCACACAGAAAGGTGGCTAATCAGTTGATTGGATTATTTTATTTTAACCATTTCCAAATCCGTTTTAGCCCGATAATGTTATTACCTTGAGATGGTGAAGATAGGCTCATTCAATCAGTGTAATAAACATTACATTTTTAGGGCCTCTCCAAAATCCAGAACAAGTAAAGACATTCATATGTATTCATTTGGTTTTTAAAGTAATTAAACGATTATTTAAAGGTAATCAAAGATCATTATGTTGTGCTCAGATTGTAGGAGGCAACAGGTGTGCAATATTTTAATTTAAAGACACTAATTTTCTTCTCATCCCCTATAGTTTATTAAAACATGCAAACAGTATGTTTAGCATTACATATAATCTGTAGCTTTCTTTCTTTTTTTTTTTTATTTTTTTTAAGTTTTCGTGTTTATAAGCTCAGTAATAGCACTATGTTGCACAGGAAATACATTAGTGCAAGAAGTTATTTTCAGTGGAATCAGGGTAGGCCTACAAAAACATATCCCGAGATTAAGAAAACGCTAGGTTAACAATGCAAGACAATGTCAAGTTGGTTTAGGTTTTAGCATATGTTGCATGGGCATCTTTTGTTGAATATGTCAAAAGGATGATTATTTTAGGAAAATTTACAGGGCATTACTATGTTAGGCAATGCAGATTGTCTGTTAAAAGACCTGGTTATACTTTTTAAACGTTTACTTTATATTTTTTGGGGTTGTTATTTGATTTGGGGTTGTAATATGCAGAATAATTAGGGTTAATGTTAAAATGCTGCAGGTATTTTAAATAAAATATAAATACTTTTATGATTAAATGTATTCTTTGAGAATGTTATTAAAATGTAATAAGATTCTTGAAGATGTAAACCAATTTAAAATTCCATTGCAACTCCTGTATGAAATCTTTAATATATTAACTTCAAATTGGAAAATTTTGTGACATTATAATTTAAGTAAATTTTGAAGAGTAAATAAAAGAGTGAGGGTTGTCTCAAAATATGCTTCATTTGATTAGAAATACTCACATTAGCGCAAACTGAAGTTATGAGAGATATCTCAATCCTGATAAATAATCGGATTGACCATTTATTTATTTTTAAATTTATACCTTTTTACAATTCTGGAAGAAAAGGAAATAACTGTAAATAAACTTTGCATTGTCATCCAGTTCAAAATAAAGTCTAAATTATTTTTATTGACAGAATAATTAACTGCATATTTAGGGTAGATTGTGTATTTTTATGTAACATTGAGTTTGTTTCATAGCTTGACAAATTATTTTTTCTTTACAATAACTCAATTAAACTTGTAATTTATATTTTATTTTTAACTATGTTTGTTTCAATATCCAGTTTTACTTTTTAATTTGGGGTCTTTTTGCTTGCTTGAAAACAAACAAAATACTTTATTAAGGAGTTAGTTGACCCAAAAAGTCATACTTAGGCCATAGTTTATTCTCAAGACCCTGTCCATTGCATTTTTAGAGCTTGAAAGAGCCATTTTCAAAATAATTCACAATGGATTTTACTGAAAGAAGAAATTCATATACACCTGCCTTAATGATGAGTAATCATGGTTTAATTTTCTTTTTGGAATGAACTAACCCTTTAATCTTAACAAGATGGAAAACTGAAATAAAAAATGCACAGTACCGGCAGTATTACAATGGCTGTGTCTGAAAGCAGTCACAAAGGCACCTCACAAAACTGATTTCAGACATCTAAGACAGCATAACGATTTAATCAAACTGAAATAAAAAGTAAAATCAACAAAATAAAAAGAGCTTTAGTGATAGTAAAGGGAACATTGACTTACGACAGTATTAACTTCTCGGTCGAAATATAATTAAAAGTGGAAAAAGGACAAAGAAGTATATTTACACTCTAATTTTTTTCTTTTCTTTTTTAGCTCAACTCTCAGAAACAGAACCACAGAAAATATCAAAGACAGTGAAGGACACATCTCTGCTGTCATAAAAACGGCAGATTTTAAAGGTTTTAATTAGTAGTTACCTCATAAAACATTGTTACATATTGTAAACATTTTATATAGTAAAAATTTTCATTTTCCTTAAAGAGCTTGTGTATTGTAAAGAGCATTATAATTTTGTGGTTAAATGGGTAATATTTTATTGTTTATTATTATAAATTATCAATTTAGGTTATTTAGTGACTATAGAGGTCATCATGTGTACTGTATATTAAATATATTTTATTTTTCCACTTTTCTAGCATGACAGCTGGAAGGTTTAGTGTTGGTGGCTGTTATGGATGCTAAAGTCACCTGCTGAAGTGTGTAGAAAGTTTTGGTTCCTTCACATTGCCAGACTGAACATAATGAGGAGGTGAGGGGAAATACTTTCTAGCTTTTTATGTAAAACTGTTTGTTCATTTAATTTGTAAAAAAAAAAAAAAAAAAAAAAAAAAAAATATATATATATATATATATATATATATATATATATATATATATATATATATATATATATATATATATATATTTTTTTTTTTTTTTTTTTGAGTGTATAAGTGTGTGTGAATGTGTGTGTGAATGTGGATGTTTCCCAGAGATGGGTTGCGGCTGGAAGGGCATCCGCTATGTAAAAACTTGCTGGATAAGTTGGCGGTTCATTCCGCTGTGGCAACCCCAGATTAATAAAGGGACTAAGCCGACAAGAAAATGAATGAATGAATGACTTTAGATTGCAAAATGTCAAAATTGCATTGCTAAAAGGAAAATGCAGCATTTACAAACAAATGCAATTACAGATGATGTCACATTCAAAAGTAGGTGTCTTAAGTGTTTGTTCCCATGACATGCTTACTGAAATAATATTTTAGATATTGTGCATTAAACTTGGTCTCCTGCTTAGTCCAACACGCCAACCTGTGATCTGTAAGTCACATGAACATTATTTCTTATGTATCAAGAAATTTCTTCAAAAATATATTATTTTGTGTTCAAATTAATAAAGAAGCTCATGAAGGTTTGGAAATTCTTAAGGTTGAGTTGTATAATAGTGAACACGTTTTTCATCTTTGGGTGAAGTATCCCTTTATTGTTAGATTTTCTCTTAACCACTAGATGGCACAAAAACCTGCTCCTTTGTGGATCAGGTGAACTTTTTTTTATTCTTAGGATGAATCATGGCAGCAATTTAAACTTTATTCTAGTTGATTAAAATCATTAAATAGCACATATTCACAGAATGGTACACATTCAGAAATTATGGGTTTATTGTCATTAATATAATGTAGAGTGCTTGGCAAATCCACATTGTGATGTGTCTGTATATTAGTGTTCAGTGGCTTCTAAAAAAGCATGACTGTAGCATCGGAAAAAGACAATCATAAGGATTTTGGGACAGAGACCAAGGCACTGATGTCTGTGAGGATGACCTAAAAGACAATGGGCAGTGGAGGTCACCAGGCAAATTATGGGCTGATGAATGTCAATATAAGACACTGGCACTGAGGGTCACTGGCATTTGGGCTGGCCATATTCTCAAGAAAACAGGAGTGACCCTCCTTAAAGTGTGCTTATTAAACTTTTAAACTAAAAATAAGAATGTATACTTAACAAAAGCCAAAAGCTAGCCAAGAATAACATAAACATCACCTAACACCTTTTGGAATAGAAAAAAATGCAAACTACAACATTTCAACAATTTCTTAGATTTTCTATGTTTATTATTCATTACCATTCATTGACAATTTTCCCAAGGTATAAGACTTATAAGATAAGTGCAAGGTATTAAACTTGAGTGAGACTGTTTCTAGATTATTCTGTTTGGAGTATGTGAATTTGTAAAAAGAATCATTCTTACATGTTAAAAAATAAAGGCTAATTTTATTCACTAAAAGTAGGCCAGTTTGGTCCCAATTATTGAAATAGTTCAGGTAGCACGTTGATGATAATACATTAAGTACATTAAAATAGGCTATATTTGATCCTCACAAAAATGCTTGAATAAATAAAAAAAGTTAACTTTAAGTCCATTAAGTGTACATTTAACTAACCCACATTTTACTTGAAGTACTTATTTTCCGTTGGTGTTATCAATTAACATTAATATGTGAAAATATTACAGCCTGTACAGAAACTGTCATGGGCTTAGAAAGTTATTAAACGCTGCTTCCGCGTTACAAACACTAGTAATCGCCTTTCGAGTAGTAATAGAGAAGATCTGAATGTGAACAGATGGTCACTTGATTATGTTTGGTTCTGACAAAGCGTCTTGTTGAGGACATTTCCCAATCCAGAGCTGAATTCACATGAAGAGGAGGGACACTCGTTTTCCTCAGAAAACACAGGTGAGGCAACTTAAGTCGGAATTAAGCTAGTCGAATGATCTCAAATGCGGTTTTGAACGGTTGTAAAATTGCGATGTTTTTGTAATATAGCTTAGCTGTCAAACGTAAACTGCGCACAGTTGATTAAGATATACATTTTTACCACACTTGGTGTCAAACGCGGAGACGAGAAAATTCAAATAAATAATCTATTATCTCTTCTAAATAATCTAAATGTAAGTCTCCTGTCTAAATGAAAAAAAAAAATAATACTACCAACTTACATTGTTTCATTACAATCTATTTTAACCTGTATGCTAAAGCATATTATTTTTTACCTTTTACTGTACAAAACGACTATTTAAAGCTGAAAGGCTACTTTTAAAACAGAAAGAAAATGTTTTAACACAAGCCATCTGTCCTTCATTCTCTAACATCATGTTTTGTTATTATAGCTAGTTCTAAATTTCACAATATGTGAACTGCATGGTCTTGATGAGCTTGTTAAAAATGCATATATTTTCACCATGTTGATATTTGAATCCTGAATACATTGAATGTTATCCAGGCTACATTATTGTTCAGCTGTGATCTGCCCAGAGAGACATGGAAAAGCACCAGGGAGCAGCTTTTCATATTCAGGTACCAGTGCTTGTCAATATCAGTCAGAAGAGATGTGAGCACAGCAGTCATTAAAGATCAGATTATCTACAGAAGTAATATTGACACTAGTTGTGAAGAGGGGTTTAGTTTTCTTACACTTTTCATTTCTTTATTACAGTAGGTCTTCTTTATGATGGTGATGCTATTGAACCTCAGGCTTCTTTGACAGAAGATTAAGTAAAGGATCATAAATTCAGGTATGCTCTTTCTTTCTTTCTTTCTTTCTTTCTTTCTTTCTTTCTTTCTTTCTTTCTTTTTTTTCTATCTGTTTCTTTATTTTGACAGTTAATTTGTATTTAATGTATAGTGTGACGATATGCTGTTTGTTTTCTCATTCTGTTTTAAATATGAAGTAGACATAGACAATTAAAAGTAAACAGGCAGAATGTACACAAACATACATGTATTTGAATAATGATAAATGAAAAATACATGCTTTTTTAAATCACAGAAACATGCAAGCATGTGCTGGAAAAGAGAAATATGTGTGAGGCTTGTCTGCAGGAATAAAGTAAAGCATAAACCAGGTGCTTTTCTCCTTGTGTGGCTCCTGTTCTTACAATCAGTGTCCAGCAGCAACCAAAGCTCTCGAGGCCAAAGCGGTGAGCAAAGCCATCTAATTCATCTCTCTCTCTCTCTCTCTCTCTCTCACTCACTCTCTCTTCTCCTTTTCCCTTAGGTCTCATTACACACACTGGACACACAGTTAAACGGCCCCTCTGGGAGCACAGTCAGACCACTGCTAATGACAGCTAAAGAATCATTTGGCACCAACTATAACTCATTCAGTGATTTGACACAATGAACTCCTGAGGTGCCTAGTTGATTTAAAATTTAAAAGTTTATTTGCATTCTTATTTTTAGAAAGTCAAACATTACAGCAATGGACAAAACACTTGAATAATCTCACTTGATTTGTTGGTTTGAGTAAAATGTTAATATAGGTTTCATTTTGTAATAGTCTTATAACATTTCTTCCCAATTTCTAATTGTTTCAGCATTTCATTCTGAAAATTATGTTTTCATTTGTTGAGATTAAAAATAATCCACCAAATATTATATTCAGTCATTTGTTTTCCTTTAGCCTATTCCCTTATTTATCAGGGGTCACCACAGCAGAATGAACTGCCAACTATTCCAGCATTTCTGTTATGCAACTGATGCTCTTCCAGCTGCAACACCCATACACTCTCGCATATACACACACACTAATGCACTATGGCTAATTTATATATATTTAAAGAGTTCACACTTGGCTGATGATTAATTATTAGCTACTTTGGCATGCTGTCCCGGGAGAGAGCCCTGAGCTCATAAGATCCTTGAGCCCGGGGTTCCCTCCCTTTGCAAGGCGAGAGGTGAGTTTGAGCTCAGGTAGATCTCTAGAACGCCCCTGCTGTAGTACAGTAACTACTGAACAGATAGTGATTGCTCTCAAGAGATAACTTACTACGAGCATGTCTATAGTGCCGATTTGGATAAGCCAATTAACTTAAGTTGCATGTTTTTTGGATGGTGGGAGAAAACCGAGAAACCTGGGGGAAACCCACTTGAGCACGGGGAGAAAGTGCAAACTTCCCACAGTAACCTCTGCTGGCTTGGTAAAGCCTGGAACCAGAGACATTCTTGCTGTGAGGCAACAGTGCTAAGCACTGGGCCACCGTGTCACCCATCTAGGAAGAAGGAGGAGTAGGGGTGGATGAGGGTATTCTTCGAAAAGAAGATAGCAGTGGTACGTAACCCAGGGTATTTGTAGTAGCTTAGGAGTCATCTGATTAGTGCATTGAGAATTGGATAATGCGGATCCAGCCGCTAGCAATCATAAGCATGTGATCCTCTCGAAACTAGTTTATGAATAAACTTCACATATATTATTTTGAAGTAATGTCATATGCAGCTTATAGAATAGTACAACAGAGATCAGATTTTACTCAAAAACATAATTATGAATTATGGTTCAAAGATGAAAAGGGGTTACAAGTTATTTTGATTACATAATTAAAGTCTCAATTAAAGGTATGATCACGGTGTAGCCCAAAACTACTAATTTTAATATAAATAAAATATTGTGATTTTTTTTACATATTCATTTATAAATTTTTTTTGGCTTAGTCCCTTTATCAATCTAGAGTCGCCACAGCGGAATGAACCACCAATTTATCCAGCATATGTTTTTACGCAGCGGATGCCCTTGCAGCCGCAACACATTACTGGGAAACCCGCATACACACTCATTCACAAACATACACCACTGATAATTTTGGCTTACCCAATTCACCTATAGCGCATGTCTTTGTACTTGTGGGGGAAACCCACGCGAACAGGGTGAGAACATGCAAACTCCACACAGAAATGCCAACTGACCCAGCGGAGACTTGAACCAGCTGTGAGGCGAAAATGCTACCCACTGCACCACCTCTTATACATAGTTAGTATACATAGAGTTATTTTACATGTATGCTATATATATTATATGCCAAAGAAAAGCTACACAGTTTTAGATAATTCTCATTTGTAAAAGTTTAAATAGCAATTATATATATATATATATATATATATATATATATTTATAGCAAAATAATAATAAAGTAAATGTTTATTTAGACCTAGAGGATTTAAAATGAGTTAGTACGATTCTAAGGACCCACGCACTTTTGGGGCCCCCAGAGTTTCTCTTAGGGGGCCCAACTGCCAACACACAACAGAAAAACAAACAGTCAACAAAAAACTTTTTAAAAAACACAACAAATATACAAACATCCCCAACACTAATTTCCCTTTTGTGGCTTTGACAGAAGAGACCCATAGCTAAAAGCAAACATCAAAGTCCTCAAGCAAATGCATAGGAAGTGTACATACACGGTGCATACACAGCTCCAATAAAGTAATGTAACAAACATTTTTAGATCACATCTTTTGAGATTGTATGGGATTAAATATCTTCCAGCGCTTAGAAATGTTCATTGTCAACATATGTAAGAAGGGAGACCATGTTTCTAAAATAATAACCTCTGGAGCTGAATAAAATGCATCACATCTTTAACCATTCTACTATGTGTTGGGGCTCATGGCATGATGTTTAAATGCATTGAATGTATCATACAGGAAGCTGCCTTTAAATATGTTTTTTTAGAAATGTTTATTTCCTGCATTTAGAAAGTCACCTACTCAAAGTAGTTTTAGTGTCATGTTTGACCATGTGAGGGCGCCAGAATGTTAGAAATAATTTCTCTGTTTTCACAATATTATATTTCGAGATATGAGTATATGACAAACAGTCAGCTCTGATTGAAGCCTTGTCATTTCTGTCTGTATCAATGTAAGGTCGACCTGAAGTGAAGCCGGGCACCTGTGAGGTAGTGGAGGCTCATCGCTGTTGCAATAAGAATAAGATAGAAGAGAGGTCTCAGACGGTCAAGTGCTCCTGTCTGCCTGGACAGGTTGCTGGGACCACCCGCACAAAGCCTTCATGTGTCGATGGTATGTCCACCATCTTCACTCAACATGAGTCTTTTGACAAATGAATCTAATCTACTTTTACATTTCAGGGTTATGAGTAAATTAATCTAAGGAAACTGCGTCATATACAGCATATATCATTATTGATTCTGCATTTATTTTGATTTGTGTCCATACAGTCTACGATCACTAGAAAATAAATGATTTAGTGAAATGATTTTTGTGACAGTTGACGATAAGCTGCAGTTGATGGTTTGCCGGATTTGTTTTAGTTTCAGAAACAGGTTGGACCTCAGGGCTCCTTTTGATTTAAAACTCCTGCAGCACAGAACAGTGGCTTTCTCAAGCTGTCAGTCTCTTTAAATTTAGTCTCGGCTTGAAGGTGTAAATCTAATCCCGCTCTGCCCTTTTTGGTTGGAGGGTGAGGATTTACTGCCATGTATTATGCTGGAGGAATTTTGGTTTGATGATTTTTTGCTGCCAAAACATTTGAAAACATTTTTGAGGGATGCACTGATATTACATTCTTGCTTATATAAAAAACTGTAAATTAATCAACAAAACATAAATGACAGATTTTAAAATCCTATAGTGTTAGAGTTCTTAAAACATTAAAAACTACTACCTAAATGCTTGTTTTTCAATGCTAAGGCATCACAATATTATGGACCACAAAACCATTCATAAGCATCATTTTTTTTTAAATTGTGTTTTTTCCACTGACATATGGTGTGTTAAGAGTGAACAAGGTCCTACTTTATATTAAGTATCCTTAACTAATGAGTACTTACTTCAAAAAATAAATACGAATGTATTTAATGTGTTCATAATGTATTACAGAACACTTCTGGTGCTCTTGAGGTGTAGGGTTAAGGTTAAGGTGTAAGGAGTGGACCAACAGTGTAATTATAAATGTAATTACAGAATTTAAAATGTAATTACATGCATTTAATTAATGAAGCATAAGTACAATGCACAACAAGTAAGTTGTAATGAATTATTTATTTCAGCATATTGCTGCATATTAGTTAAGGCCACCTAATATAAACTGGGACTGTGAACAATATTTGGTTAAGTTACAACTATTTTAAAATCTGGACTCTGAGGGTTAAAAAATAACCAAACAACTAAAATTTTAAGGAAGTTACCTTTAAAATTGTCCAAATTAAGTTTTAGAAATGCATAGTAGTAATAAACAATTGAGTTTAATTTATTTACAATAGAAAATTTACAAAATGCTTTCATGAAACATGATCTTTTATTTAATGTTGAAATAATTTTTGGCCTAAAATAAAATCTATAATTAGTTTGGACCCATACAATGTATATTTGATTATTGCCAACAATATACCCATGCAGCATAAGATACACATGTTAAAAAAAGAAATTGTTGGAATATCTAGCCAATTCCGTTGGCTAGATATAAAGAAAAGGTTTAAAGAGGGTTTTCTTCAATGCCAAAAATATTAGTAATTTATTAGATACAAATGAATAATTTGATGACAGAGCTCTGGGTTTCATTACCCCAATGCAATACAAGAATTACATTCAAGAGGTTTGCAACTAACATACATTTCCTGACTCCAGCATATATACACAACTGATATTAACAGGTGGAGTTTTGGTTTAACATCACTTATCAGTCATTCTGCAGTCTTTTGGCTCTTGTACCCCAAACATACTTCCTCTTTCTGCATCCCTTCTCTGTATACCAGAACTGAACAATTATGTGCATCTTTAATATATTTCACAACTTCTACAAGCATCATGACAACTTGTGACATGTCTAGACTGCAGTCTGGAACAAAGGCCCCCACCCTAAATTTATTCATATTGTGCTATTTCCCTCTTGTCAGCATGTTCCTTCTAAACAGTATCAGCACAGTAAAAAAGAGGAAGTGTGTTTGGTCAAGATGTGATCTCATACAATAGAAAAAGATTAATTAATCTGTTGTTGGTCTAAACATTTTTCTAATAAAATTAAAAACACAAAAGTAATAATAAAATAAAAATAAATTCCTTTTTTTCCAACAATATTTTGTCAGGTTTTTGCTGAAGATTACATTTTACAGTATTCTTCATGTTTAATTCATAATAATATTAATCTTTATTCATTTATTCAGTATTATTCATTATAAATAATCCAATGGGCATTAGATGATAAGCAGATACAAATAACTCCATAGTTTACCCAAACAAATAATGCATTTACTCACCATCATGTCATTCTATGCATTTCTTCTGATGGACACATAAAGAAGAAATTTTGAAGAATGTTCTCGACCAGTTTTGGCTCTCACTGCCTTAAAATGTATTTTTGATCACAAAATGGAAGTCAGTTTGCACCTAAACTTAATCCACAGAGAAAGTGATTTGACAAATTTGGACATGATGTTAAGTACATGAAAACGTAAATTTTTAAGAGAACTATCACTTTAAATATATTTGTATTCATATACAGTTGAAGTCAGAATTATTACCCCCCTTTGTTTTATTTTTTCCCCTTTTTTAAATATTTCCCAAATGATGTTTAACAGAGCAAGGACATTTTCACAGTATGTCTGATAATATTTTTTCTTCTGGAGAAAATCTTATTTGTTTTATTTTAGCTAAAATAAAAGCATTTTTTTTTTAATTTAAAAAAAACATTTTAAGGTGAAATTATTAGCCCCTTTAAGCAATTTTTTTTCTTTTGATATTCTACAGAACAAACCATCATTCTACAATAACTTGCCTAATTACCCTAACCTGCCTAGTTAACTTAATTAACCTAGTTAAGCCTTTAAATGTCACTTTAAGCTGTATAGAAGTGTCTTGAAAATATCTAGTAAAATATTATCTACTGTCATCATGGCAAAGATAAAATAAATCAGTTATTAAAAATTAATTATTAAAACTATTATGTTTAGAAATGTGTTGAAAGTCACATCTAATTTAGGGGGGCTATTAATTCTAATATCAACTGTAAGTCCAAAGTTGGATAAGCAATAATACATGTACTGTGCATATTTGCTTTTTAATGAATAAACTAATTGAAACTTATTATTAATAATATTCTACAGTGATTTACCCATGTTTTTTTCCCCACACAGGCCACTTGAGCCTATAGTCAGCTGTGTTGATTCTTAAATCGATGAAAAACCCCTTTGAATCTAAATACTAATGCAGAATTCAAATCTTCATAATTCATTCCTTGATAAAATGTCAAGAAAGTACCCTCAAAAGAAAAAAATCCAGATATAATACCCCATTCATTTTAATACATTTTCCTCTTATCTGCAATAACATTACTGTATCTGGAAGCCTGGGGTGCACACGTAGTGTTACACGGGATATTACCATTTGACTTGTTCAAAAGAAGCTGCTGACTGCATGTGGATCTTTCCACGAATATCCAGCTGCACAAAAACAGCATGAATTCCCATCGCAGCTCTGTCTTTCTGATGAAGCTGGTTGACCGATGCAAGTCTCGCAGGTTAAGATGGTTAACAAGCCAGCACATTAGCGACCCATGCCGTGACAGAGGCCAAAACACAGCATATGTTGTCCTGTTGTTGGTTTTTTTTTTCTTCCCCTCAGCAATTTTGTCAGCGTGGAGCATTAATCAGCGTGTCTTTCTAACAGGTTCTTCTTTCTGTGTGGGTTTATGTGCATCTGAGAGGTGGGCAGTGAGTTCATGTGGGTGTGATATCGTGGTCATTTTTGTGTTTGTTTCTGAGAAGATTTAACAAGCCTCAATATTTCAGTTTGTTTTGAATGCAATTCGGTTATTTGTGATTGTATACATCATTAGTATACTGATCTCTGGAATGATCCATTCTGATTGGTTTTTGCTGGAAAATAACATTTCTCTGGCACAAAAGGTGCTAGATTTATATATAGTTTTTCACCCAAGTTCAACTTAAATCTGTATCTCATGACCTTGTTGTATTTATGTACTTGGTCAAGAAGCCATTTAGTAAGCAATTTAATAAATTCAGGAAGCTTTAATGATAAACGTTAACGTATATTTTAAAGGAAATCTATTATTTATTTTTATGCACATTGACATATACTGGCGTTTCTAACTTGAAATATTCCTTTATACTCTATCAGTGTTAACTGTGTTTTTTATGTCAGTGTCTACATCAACACACAATATTGTTCCATTAAATTATATTTAAAACATCAAATAGAATTTTTTTTTTCTAAAAAATTTACAGTAACATTTCACAATATTGCAGTTTGAGTAACACATTTGAGGATTTTAATCTTTAGTAAAGTGAATGTATTTTTGTTATTATAAGCATGTCGCGGTTTTGTCATCAAACTTTTTTAATGCATACTTTAAAGCAGGATGGATTCTGATTGGATCTGAAAAGAAATTCTGAAAGTTATTCCCGTTATATTGTTTGTCTGTGCTGTTATTGTTATAGTTGTGGTGTTGACGCAAATCTTTTCTATTTTTCTATATTTAGGTTATTTAAATATTTAATGATTTGTATATTTTTAAATGCATTCTAGCCAAAGGTATTTATTTGACGGTGTTTGATTTTAATGAAAATACAAAAAAAGTTGTCTTAACCTTTAGCGTTTGTGTCAGGGTTAATTTTGTGACAATTCTTAGCAAACATAATTTAAATATTATTAATTCATATTATTAAGCATTTCTTTAATGGATTTGATCAAAATTGACAGTAAAGTCAGTCTAAGATTTGATTAAGCAATATTATATAGCGCTTTTCTAGACACTCAAAGTGCTTTACACATTTTGGGGGGAAATACCCTCTCCACCACCCGTGTGCAGCATCCACCTAACATGACGGCAGCCATATTGCACCTCAAACCAGCTGATTGGTGGAGAGGAGATAGAGTGATGAAGCCAATTATTATATGATATGGGGATGGTTAAGAGGATCTGTGGGTTACAATAATCACCCACAGAGTGCAAGATGGCCAGGATGCTTTGAAGCTTAACTTCTTATCCGAAACACTGCTCACTGAGCAGTATAGAGTCCCCATCAATATACTGGGGTATTAGGACCCACACCGACTGCAGGTTGAGTTCCAGCCCCCTGCTGGTCTCACTAACACCACTTCTGGCTGCAACCTAGTTTTGTGGTCTCCCATCCAGACACTGACCAGCTCTACTTAACTTTAGTGGGTGACCATGTGAGAGTTAATGTAAATGTAGTTAATTGATGGATTATTATTATTTATAAATTATTATCATTATTATTGTAGCCCACAGATCCTTTTGCAGCTATTCCGTTCTGAGCTAGCCCTACACTAGCTGGCCTCTGTTACATTATTATTAATATTAATATTATTATTATTATTCATTCATTTTCTTTTCAGCTTAGTCCCTTTATTAATCTGGAGTCGCCACTCTGGGGTCGGAATGAATTGCCAACTTATCCAGCATATGTTTTAAGCAGCGGATGCCCTTCCAGCTGCAACCCATCACTGGGAAACACATACAGTACACACTCATTCACACACACATACACTACAGACAATTTAGCCTACCCGATTCACCTGTGCCGCATGTCTTTAGACTGTGGGGGAAACCGAAGGACCCAGAGGAAACCCACGTGAACACAGGGAGAACATGCAAACTCCACACAGAAACGCCAACTGACCCAACCGAGGCTTGAACCAGCGACCTTCTTGCTGTGAGGCGACAGCACTACCTACTGCGCCACTGCGTCACCCATTATTATTATTATTATTATCATTATTTTTTTTCGTAGTTTTTGTTTGTGTACTTGATGTTGAGTGTTGGTGTTTATTGTGTTAAGTGTGTCATTCTTGTTATACGTGAAGCACCACCATGTGAGAATGAATTGCCTTGCAAGGGGATTAATAAAGCTTTAAACATAAACTTAAGATGTTAATATTTTAATGGACATTTTTCTGAGAATTCTGGAAAAAAGTGGATCATGCTTTTTCCACAATATTAAGAAGCACCACTTTTTCAAATATAATTGAGAGAAATGTTTGAGCAGCATATATTATAATGATTATGTGACACTGAAGACTGCTCGGAATCATAAGAATAAATTACATTTTAACCTGTATTTTAGAGTAAAATATATTTATTATTTTATTTTTATGTATTTTGGATAGTTACTTAAGATTATTAACTATAATTTAGTTAATTAAAATTGCAATCCAGTGTATTTGTAATAAAGCTAATAATAAAATGATGTTTTTTTTTTTTAATTGTGAGATGCAGCCCTAACATTAAAACATTAAACCCCAAAGGAAAGAATCATACAAGTTTGAAAAATATATATATTTTTTTAAATGTTTTTGATGGTTGTTTATGTTGTTCCTGTCTTTGACTTCAGTTTTCTTTCATTGCCTCCCAGCATCTATGGTGCGGATGAAGTGGTGGTGTCATATGAAGCCATGTTTGGATGATGAAGACTGTAAAGTATTGCCTGACCTCACCGGCTGGTCCTGCAGCTCTGGGAACAAAATCAAAACTACCAAGGTGAGCAGTAAGGCCTGGCCCATGGAGACAATTCACTGCTAGATCAGCAGCAGCTTGACAGAGACCACACGTGTATGTCAGGGCCCATATGCCAGATGTTTTGTGCTGAATGTCCAAACAGCAATGCTTGTTTGGACTGTAAATGGTAGTTTTTGCTATTCATTGCTTATTTTACCTGTCATATAGACTATCATCTAAATTGCATCTTGGCCCTTCTTTCTCTTTTAGGTCACACGGTAAAGCAACACTTCTGTGGACATGCGATGACAACTCATAATTTCACAGGAGCATATTTTAAAGTCAGACCAGCAAATGTCAACAAATATGCAGGTTCAAAAAAAGATGTAAACTTAGATGGCGAGAAGTTTTGAAAGCGTTGGGGAATTTTGTTTGTCTATTCAAGAGTTCACACTTAGCTGATGATTGATAATAAAGCTAGTTTGGGGTGCTGTCCCGGGAGAGAGCCCTGAGTTTATAAGATCCTCGAGCCCTGGACTCCCTCACGTTGCAAGGTGAGAGGAGAGTTTGAGCTCAGGTAGATCTCGATGACTCCCCCTCTTGCTTGTTGTAGCTAAGTGTCAGATATGGATGCTGAATGGTGTACTCAGAGTTTAGCTAAAGTTTTTGGATTAATTGTTTAGAGTGCTTGTTTTTGAACTGTGGGAGGAAACCGGAGGAAACCGGAGGACCCAGGGAAAACCCACGCGACCACGGGGAGAACAAGCAAACTCCGCACAGAAATGCCGTCTGGTTTGGAAAGGAATTAAACCAGGGGCATTCTTGCTGTGAGGCAACAGCGCTAATCACTGGCAACCGTGACGCTCATTTGAAAGGAGGGAAAGTAGGGTTGGGTGGGGGGGTTTCTTCAAGACGAAGATATTGAGATGAGAAAAGTCTGGTTATTTATAGTGAGTTAAGGATCGTCTGATAGGATAATCAGTCATTAGCTCAAGTTGGAACAGCTGTGAACAATCATAAGCACGTGAACCTCTCGAAATTTGTTTATAAATAAACTTCACTTAATGCTAAAACTAATTATTTTATTTTTTACAATAATATATTAATAATAAAAAAACAACAATAAATGTTTTTTGAGAATCAATTCAGCATATATCAATAATTTTCAAAGTATCATACTGACACTTGAATAATGATGCAAAAAAATCCAGCTTTACCATCAAAGGAATAAATTACAATATAAAATATGATTGTATAGAAAGTCATTATTGTAAGCTGTTATGATTTTTCTCAATTGTACCATTCTTCAACTGTATTATTGAGCAAAAGTGACTTTAAAAAAATCTAACAGACCTTTTGTCAATGTCAGTTTTATTTATGTAGCACTATTAAACACAACCAGAGGTTGACCAATGTGCTGCACAGTACACATCACAACAAAGAAAAATATAAAGTCATAGCTAAAACAGACAATTTACATTGATAAAATGCAAAACCAAAGAGGTAAGTTTTCAACCTAAATTTAAAAACAGACAGAGATGAAACAGATCACTGGTTAGATGAACTGTTAGACCTCACCAGGCTTTTTTACAGTACAATACTGGCAACACTGTAATAGTTTGGTTAAAGTAAATGAGATCAATGTTTTCAAAGTGCACTACGAAGGGAATGCATTTGTCAATATAAAGATCTCTAAAACTGAACTGTAAAAATACTTTGAATGCTAATTACACCTAAGAGGGATGACTTTAATGCTTTTTTAAAATCATTCTAAGTTTAAGTGTTAGAATGTTCTAAATTAATTGGGCATAGGGGATAACTGGGAATAGAACACAGCCAGTAACTATGTTTCTAATTACAGCTCCAGAGGTGTAGTTGCAAGCATACAATTTGCGACGCAGTTTGCGAATGTTGGTTGGAACGTTGGATTTTGGGAAACGGCAAATCAACGAACTATGTTTGTAACGGCGGAACTTGCAACTATTGTTGGCTTACGATGGTTTTCGGAAAATCAAGCTGATGCTCAATCAACATGTCTGACAGATAAGAATGTGCCAGGCCATTTAGAGATTTAAAAACCAAGAGAAGAATTTTAAAAGTGGCTCGATAGTACAAAGGCAACCAGTGCAAAGAGCGTAAAATTGGTGTAATGTGGTCATGTTTTTTAGTACCGGTTTAAAGCCTTGCAGCAGCATATTGAACTAACTGTAAACGGGATAAGGTTGTCTAACTAATCTGAAAGTATAGCGAGTGACAATAGACTAATCTAGTGTAATAAAAGCTGAGGATTATCTTTTACACAATTTTTTCTAGATAAAATAAATTTAACTTTAAGAGTCGAAGCTAAAAAAAAAAAAAGCAGGATTTAACCACTGCACTAAGTTCAAAGACAACAAGACTTTTAGATCCTACAAGCATAATAGAAGAGTCTCTAACCCACTTGAAGTGTAGTCTACATTTAAAGGGGCTATGAAAATGAAAAATCAAACTGTTCTTGATATTTACACATGTAAAAAGTTACTCTGCAAAGAAATAATGAAGAATGGGCTGCAATGTCGAGTGAGCGATGCCATTAATGATTGGTGATTATGCTCACTTCCACATTTTGTGGGGTTACAACAAAAAACAGCTGTAAAAAGTAAATGTTTCAACATTGGGAATTTAATGAAAAACACTGTAGTGTCTTTTGTAAAATGGTGTTCCAATATTATATCTTACCTGTCTGGTTGTGCCTCCAACACTATATTTGAATGGTTTTGAGGTTGGGGTTAGGGTTTGGGCTAGGTCTGAGTGATATTCCAGCCTCGGATTACACTGCTCTACACTATCACACTGTCTGATTGGGTTGCATAATTTGTTATTGAGATGTGCTGCCTATTTTTTGAATGGGAGGTTGGATGTTCTAACATTGTAGGACCCACAGGCAGACCCATCGACAGAATAATAGTCTTTTTCACACAGTATTCCCAATGAATTACTGTAAAATCACTACAACTAATGTACGGGTAAATTAAATAAATGTGTTGTTAACACATGGCAGAATTACAAGAATTTTTTGTATAACTACACTTAAAATATGACATTTGTTGTTAGTTTAAATCACTTATTTAAAATGAGCTGAAACATAATTCTCAAGATTTGTTTTAACTTAATTGGTAAGTTCAATCCACTTACAATTATAAAAGCTAATAAGTTAACTTAATTGCTTCATTTTGCCTTAACTCAAATGCATTTTTTGGAACTCAGCACTTTTTACAGTTTACTGTATTCCTGGAACTTCTCATTGCAGTAAATGCTGTTGCCTCACAGCAAGAAAGTCGCTGGTTCGAGCCTCGGCTGGGTCAGTTGGCATTTCTTGTGTGGAGTTTGCATGCTCCCTCCGTGTTCGCATGGGTTTCCTCTGAGTGCTCTGGTTTCCTCCACAAATCCAAAGACATGCGGTACAAGAAAATTAGGTAAGCTAAATTGTCCATAGTGTATGTGTGTGAATGAGAGTGTATACGGGTTTCCCAGTGATGATGGGTTGTGGCTGGAAGGGCATCCACTGCGCAAAACATATGCTGGCGGTTCCTTCCGCTGTGGCGACCCCAGGTTAACAAAGGGACTAAGCTGAAAAGAAAATTAATGAATGAGGAATGAATAATCTGGGAAAGTTTATAGGCTATGTGTAAATGGAGCTGCTAATACTTTAAAAAGAACATACCTAAATTTAACTAAGTGAATGGAATTGCCACTGTGAAACAGGTTGTTGAAGACATTGAAGACAAGTGGTTGCAATGGCTTCAGTTTCATCTGCCCCAGAATCTCACTTATTCTCAAACATATGCAGCTTTTCCAAAGTGCCTGTTGTATTGAGTATTACAGCAAAAACATGGTGTAAACAGGGTGCAGATATGGTTCAGTGCAGTTAGCCAGTCACAGTAGTGAGTGTAAACTTCTGTTTCTGCCAGACGAAATACCCATTCAACAGAGAAAATGTGGATCTAAAATGATCTGATATACTGGTCTTTTTAGTGCTAAAATGTAACAGTTTAATGACCTTGAGACATAAAAAAAATTGAAAATGCATTCCACGAGGCCTTTAAGAGAAAATAAAGATCGCATTGCTTATGGCTTTGAATGACATGAGGGAGAAAAAATATTTTTTAGATGTAGGTGAACGTTCGAGGTTACAGAGGCAACCCTTCGTTCCCCGAGGAGGGGAACGGAAGTGCCATAGAGTGGATGAAATCCACGAATGGGAGGATTCGGTTCAGAAGCCGCTTGTCTGAAAGAGTATTGAACGGGCCAATGAATGCAATGAATTGGCAGCGTAAGCTTGCACAGGTGTACTTCATTGCCAATTATCCCAGCATATAAGCACACCTGGAGCGAGCAGACGCCATCCTTTTAAGCTGAAGAGACTTTCAAACAGCTAAGGGACAGTCATTATGGCGACGGAGTATGGCACTTCACAAGGGTTACTTCTGTAACCTCGAACGTTCACCTTCGGTTGGGGAACTTCAGTGCCATAGAGTCGATGAAATCCACGAATGGGAGAAGTGTGGAAAGCGCCATAATGACTGCACCTTACCAACGCCCCCGATGAGGGGATTGTCAAGCAAGCGTGACGCACCCACATCATGGGAGGCGCGGTCCTCCAACGTGTCCCTGGCCCTAATTTATCCTACTTCAACAGAAGTTTTAAGGATTGAGATATATTTTTGGGAAGTCGTGAGCATCTAGATAATTATAGGAAAATACGACAGTACGTTGGAAAGCGTGCAATCCCGATAGGGAGGACGCTGCGGAGGCCATCCGTTACCCAAGGGGGGATAGATGGCAGAATTTACATATGGACTAGCCCTAAAAAGGGGGAGTACGCATAGCAAAAAAATGGTTAGCAGAGAGGGAAGACACGGGTCCGGCCAAGGGGGGGGGGGGGGGGGGGGGGACTTAACCGTGGCGGAATAAGCATATGGGATCGCCTAGTGGGGATCACGCATAGCAGGCACCTTTACCCAAAACGCGGGCTGACCAGCGGGCAGACCTACAATGTAGTGGGCCAGCAAGTGACTCCTCCGCTGAGTCAGTGCTGGGGGCCACAGAGGAATCTGCAGGGCTCACCTGACGGGGAACTTTACTGACAGATAAAAAGGCGCACGTACCTCCGTGTTAGGGAGAATGGCGCAGCAAGCGTGTTTCAACACCCTACCGAATTGTTTCCTCAATCACCAAGGGTTACCTAATACCCTTGAGGAAACCGGCTCCACTCGCAGATTGTAAAACACTGCAAATGTGTTGGGTGTCACCCAGCCCGCAGCTCTACAGATGTCTGTTAGAGGGGCGCTGCGCGCGCGCGCGCTCGAGTGGATGCGAAGCTCCGAGTGGAGTGCGCACGCGCTCTCGGGGGACGTGGCTCACCTCAGCTCTGATAGTGAAAGAAAGGCATCCACAATCTAGTGGGAACTTATTTCGGTACGGCACTTCCCTGCTGCCGACCGCTATAACAGACGAAGAGCTGCTCAGATGATCTAAACTCTGAGTGCGGTCCGGATAATACGCAAAACGCGAACTGGACAATAAAGAAGGGCTGGGTCTGCCTCCTCCGAGGGCAGCGCTTGCAGGCTCACTACCTCGTATTAAAACGGAGTGGTAGGAACCTTGGGCACATATCGCGGGCGGGGTCTCAGGACGTGAGAGAAAGCCAGCCCAATTACAGGCACGAGTCACTGACCGAAAAATGCCTCCGGGTCCCCGACCCTCTAATCGATATCAACGCGACCAGCAGAGCTGTCTTCAGGGACAGAAAGATACTGAGTCGAGGATCGAAGGGATCTGACGCGGCTTGTGTAGCGAGGGCGAGATCCTAAGAGGGCATGAGAGGGGGCGGGGTGGATTAATTCGCTTAGCGCCCCTGAGGAACCGGATGATGAGGTTATGCGTTCCCACGGTGCTGCCAGCCACCGCGTTATGAGAGCGGAGATGGCAGCCACGTAACCTTGAGTGTGGAGGGCGACAGCCTACTCTCCAGCTTCTCTCGGCGTAAAGAAAGCACAACGCTGATCTGGCAAATTACGGGGGTCTTCTCTGCGAGAGACACACCATTCAGTGAATAGACTCCACTTCAGGGCATAGGCGCGCTCGGGGAGGGGGCTCTAGCCCGAGTTACGGTATTAGCCACCGCAATCGGAGGTTACCTAAGTCTTCCTCGCGTCTAATGACCTCCAAAGATAGGCGAGGGTGCCAGATGGTGCCCTGTCCCTGAGAGAGTAGGTGCTCTCTCGAAGGGACTGCCAGGGGAGGGCTATCGCGAGGGAGAGCTCTGACATCCAGGTCCGGTTGAGCCAGAGGGGCGCAACCAGCAACCTGTTCCTCGTCCTCCCTGACCTTGCACAGTAACTGCGCGAACAGGCTCACTGGGGGAAACGCGTATTTGCGCATGCCCCGAGGCCAGCTGTAAGCCAGTGCATCCGTGCCAAGAGCGCTCGGTCAGGGAAAGAACAACTGGCAATGAGCGATCTCGGGGGAAGCAACAGATCGATCTGGGCTTCCCCGAATCGCGCCCATATCAGCTGAATAGACTCGGGGTGGAGTCTCCATTCTCCAGGACGTAAGGCTGCCGTGAGAGCGCATCGGCTGCACGGTTGAGCTTGCCTGAATATGAATGGCGTGCAGCGATTTCAGCCGCGGATGACTCGAGAGGAGCAGACGGCGGGCGAGCTGAGACATGCGGCGAGAGCGCATACCCCCCATACGGCTGATATACGCCACCGCCGCCGTACTGTCCGTCCTGACCAGCACGTGTTGCCGCTCCAGCACCAGAAAAAACGGTGGAGAGCGAGGAACACTGCCAACAGCTCCAGGCGATATGCCAATGCAACTGGGTACCTTTCCACAGGTCCGCAGCCGCATGCCCGCAACGTACAGCCCCCCAGCCCGTGTTGGAAGCGTCTGCTGAAACGACAACAAGACTGGACGCCTGTTCTAGAGACACCCAGGCCTGTAGGAACGAGGGGTCGCTCCAAGGGCTGAGGGCGCGGCGACACAGCGCAGTAACAGAGACTCGGTGTGCGCGCGCGTGCCATGCGCGTCTAGGGACTCGATCGTGAAGCCAGTGCTGAAGTGGTCTCATATAGAATAATCCGAGCGGCATGAAGCGGCTGCGGATGCTATATGCCCCAGGAGCCTCTGAAATAGTTTCAGTGGGACCACTATTTTACTGTCGAGCTCTCTCAGACAGTACAGCATCAGCTGAGCACGCTCTCCGGAGAGGCGCGCTGCCATGGTGACCGAGTCCAGCTCGAGAGAAGAGATCCTCTGCACGGGGGCGAGTTTGCTCTTTTCTCGGTTGACCTGAAACCCCCACAGGTGGAAGTGCCAGAGCACTTTGTCTCTGTGCATAATCAATTGCTCCGAGAGAGGGCAATCGCTGACGTACCAGCAGTGGGGCAGCGCGGAGTGGGTGTGCTGATCCGGGAAGCGCGCGGGTCCCACGGAAAAGCTGGAGGTGAGATATTTGCTCTCACTCCGCACCCGAGCTCCGGAGGGGAGGCTCGAGGGGTGGGAGAAAGGAGACCGTCCTCCCAGCGCTCGTGAGCCACTGGCGAAACGCACCGAATCTGCAAGCTAGAAAGCATAGCATCCCAGACTGGCAGATTTCGGGCTGTCACATCCGGGGAAGTGAAAAGTGCCCTTTCATAATGTTTTCATGGCAGTAAAAAGTGCCGTTGGAAATGGGGCCCCGCCCTCCAGCGGGGAAAGAGCAAGTTCCCTCTTCTCCAGATGGCCTGTCCCAGGGACGCTTCGCGGTCCGTTGCCAGACTTAGCGGCGTTCTGGGCAGGGGGGCTGCCTGCTTCCGAGGTGCCCGACGCGCTCGCTTCGCCAGAGGCGTGTGCGGGGGCGGAGCAGCTCTCGTAGGCGGGCGCCTTCGGCGAGGAGCAGGTATGAATGGCACGGCGGGCGGAGTGGGCTACGGACCGCCGATAAGACATCACCCATCAACTGCTCTCTCACCGCCTTGAATTCCTGGGTGAATTCACAGAGGGTGTCGCCGAACATGGCTTGGGATATGGGGAAAGTCAAGAAAGCGGACTTTGTCGACTTCGCGCATATCAGCCAGGGGTGGCGCTCCTGGATCACTAATGTGGACATCGTCCTCCCCAACGCACACGCAGCGGACTCAGTAGTCCGAAGAGCTAAGTCGGCGGCGGTGCGAAGCTCGTAAGCCTGGGTTGGACCCACCCTCGTGCAACTCGGCCAGCGCCTGCGCTAGGTAGCGCTGGTAGGTGGCTATCGCATGCAAGGCGGAAGCAACCTGGCCCGCAGCTATGTAAGCTCTAGCTCCGAGGGAGGTAGATAACTTACAGGCTTTGGATAGGAGACGAGGCGGACCCCGCCAAAAAGAGGCGCCGCGCGGATTGACCGCCATCGCGCACTCAACCTGAGGAATCGCCACATACCCCCTGGCTGTTCCACCGTCAAGAGTGGTGAGGGTGGAGGGACACGCAGCACGAGCAGAAAAAAAGTGCTTTTCAAGACCGCGTGAGCCTACTGTGCACCTCCGGGAAGAAGGGAACGCCCCTCTAGTCGGTCCGGCCGCGGAGCTGGGGGATAAACCATCTCCAACCCACGGCCGAAGCAGCCCGGGAAAGCACGGCTAACATGTCCGTTTCAGGATTCATAGTGACAGCGCTCACCAGCCCGAAGGGGGCGAGCGGGTCTGGATCATCATCGGACAATGAAAGCCCACCCTCCGATGCCGCGGTGGACGTCTGGTCTCCGGTGTCATCGGGCGTAAGGGCTACCATCTGTTAGACGGATCGCTTCCCCTGCCCGAAGCTTGGATGGAGCGCTTAGAGGAGCGGGAGGTCCGCGGGCCCGTGGGCGACGGATTATCTCTCGCTGAAACCCTCAGATCTGTCCGAGTGCCCGCTGCAGAGCAGGGGACAACTGGGGTGGTTCGCCCATTTGCAAAGGCTGCCCACGATCTTTACTGCGCAACAGTCATGGCATCGCAATGACGACATGAACTGCCCGCGAGCAGCGCATTAACATGCTGGACCCCCCAGACATGCAACACAGTGCCCGTGCCCATCATGCGAGGACAGGAAACCACCGCATCCAGAAACGCACAGTCGTAGCGCCGTCCTGAAAAGGACGTGCTGCACGACTGTGTTGCTCTTTCTGTGAAGTTTGCAACTTTATACGCACCGCTCTGGAGGACCGGACCCAAAGAACGCCAGGCAAGGGAGAAACCCAGCTCGACCGTCTGCCGCTGCGTGTACACACTCTGGACCGGGAGAATGCTCTCGTTCGCTCAGAATCGCTGGTCACAGCAGGAGGAACCCTCATCGACTCGATCAGAAAGTCTCTGAAGCGAAAAGGATGACGTCTGCTCGCTCCAGGTGTGCTTATATGCTGGGATAATTGGCAATGAAGTACACCTGTGCAAGCTTACGCTGCCAATTCATTGCATTCATTGGCCCGTTCAATACTCTTTCAGACAAGCGGCTTCTGAACCGAATCCTCCCATTCGTGGATTTCATCCACTCTATGGCACTGAAGTTCCCCAACCGAAGGGGAACTCTAGTTAAACACTCTGTGTCAGTTTAAAAAAAAAGTTACCGGCACAGTAAATATTGTCCATAAAGGACACAATGTCCATCTAAATTAAGATTTTATCATATTTTAATGTCTTTTCCCACTTTCACTGGCCAACTATTCATTCATTTTAAAGACTTTAACCCAGTTTGATTATATAATGATAATAATAATAAAATATATATATATATATTTTGGTATAAAAAGCTGATATATGAGCAATATCACACAAGTAGCAGTGCGATGTGGCTGTGTATCCACACTGGTGAAGGCGTACCTTAGTACCCCTCATTAGTGACTATATACAGCCACATAGCAATGCTATGAGTGTGATATTGTGTTTATACAACAGTTCGATGGCATAATTATGAACATTTAAAATAGGAACTATCCTTATAAATAAACTGCATAGTTGCATTATAAACAACTACATTCTCGACTAAAAAAATTAAAAAGTACATTATGTTGTCCAACAGCAGCACTAATTGTCAAACTGTAGAGCGTCCTCCGCTTTCGCTGTATGTGGGTGAAGTAATTCAAAAGGGTGAAGGCTTAAGAGGCTGGACCACTGCTATTTGCAGAATATCACACGGTAATCAGATTCAGCAACCAGACATAACTGTTGTATAAATATATATAAAATATTACAGTCTTGGAAAAGTCAAAATAACATTAATATTGATTTATTATTATTATTATTATTATTATTATTTCTGCAGTATTAAAAAAACTACCACTACCAATCACACACTTACATGTTCTGAATATATACAAAACAAACTCTAATATCCATACTAACACACCCACATAATTATAACAACCTCATTTAGCTCATTTGGCCTGCAGTGCTCAAATGCAGAAAACAGGAAAAAAGCAATTATTTGCTCCACAGGGCAAACCTGAAATAAATGTGGCAAAATATTGCAATTCTTTGCATTTTTAAAAAGTCTGTTAACAATTTGTAGCCCTGAGATTTCAACAGGCAATTTCTCCCCCATTTTGCTACCTACCATGGGGACATTTTTGTCTTGGAGGTCCTGAATGGACTTTTTTTTTTTTTTTTTGTATAATGTTCAATGGTTCAATGGAAAAGAAAACATTCACAGCTATGTTTGCTTTTTTCACTTTCAATTTTGATTAAACCATGCACCATAATACAAACAGTCTGTTGTTCCCTTAATTGTAACCAGGTTAAACTCTGATGTTGTTTTTGCTTTGCAAAACTTCTCCTGGATGTCTGATTTAGACAAATATTAGGATAAAGCCCCACCAACACACTCACAGACAGACACACAAACTGTAACACAACAGCTCGTCTCTTCATTTTCGTCTGACTGACTTGACATACCACCTGCATGTGGAGGCAAGTAAACATGGAAGTTTGGAGCAAAACAAGCCCTGTTTGATATGGAAATAGAACAGAGGAGTGTGAGTGTGTGAGTGAGTGCGGGAGTGTGTTTATCTGGATGTGTGAGAAAGACAGATGGGAAAGCAGACTATGCTGGAGCCTGTGTGCTCCTGAGTTGTAGGTCATTATCATATTAAGAGTTTATTAAATTTTGGGGGGGTTTGAAGAAGCAGGGCATGGAATTATGACTCTAAAAGCAGCGAAATTATGTATTAGTTTGTTTACACCAACACATGTAGAGGCTCACGGCAGGTTCCAGTCCGTTATTAATTCACACCAGGGTCGCCGCTGACTGTTTTCAATGATTTATCATGAGGCTCATTAAGACTATTCACCGATTTAATTTGGCGCTTTCCAAACGTAAAACTCAGAAAAATGCATTGGTAATGAATGAATATTCATTATTGCGGTTGTGTGTGTATTTAACCATGAAGAAGAATGCTGATTTTTTTCCTCACCTTTTCACTCTGCAGAACACATACTATTATTATTATTACATACTATTATTACACACACACACACACACACACACACACACACACACACACACACACACACACACACACACACACACACTTGTACAGACATCTTCATGGGGACTTTGTATAAACTTAATAATTTTTATATTGTACAAAACTATATATTATCCCCCAAACACCAATTCTAGCCCTAAACCCAACCCTCACATTAAACAACCAGCATTTTTACATTTTCAAAATACTTTCTTTTGTGTAATTCATGTGCTGTTTTGCTCATGGGGAACAAAATATATCATGCTTTTAACATACTGGCATTACTACAAAATTTGGTCCCCAAAACATAAGGAATACAAGGTACAGAGAGAGAGAGAGAGAGAGAGAGAGAGAGAAAGAGACAGAGAAAAATTGGGTTGCCCAAGAGTGGAACACCATCAGCTTTATTTGACTAATTTTGACACTTCTACCTCTTCAATTAAAGAAGTGGTTAATTGAAAGGCAGTATTGTCAACATTCATTTTCCAAACTAAATTAACTGCTCAAGTTTCCAAAGTTCTATTGCCGTCTTGTTTGTTTTATTAGTTGATATTTGTATGCTTAATACACCAGGTTGTTTGGTTGCACACTAATTAAATGATTAATGCTACTGTTACTGTACTTCTCTGTTTGCTTAGATTTTCTTTGCCTGCATTGATATAGTGGATTAGTGATGTATTGGCCATTTAGCTTGACAGTTGTGTTTGTGTTTGAGTGAGTCTGATTTGGTATGTTGTACTTTTAGGTGCAGTATAACATTTTGGTAGATTGTTAATGTATATGAAGGCAGGGGAAATTATTTTGACGCTTGAGTTTAATATGTGTTGTTGAGGGTGACTTTTTTTTTCAATTATATTTTTATTGAACATTTTTAGTGCAAAATCATGTCAGAAAATTGCATTGAGTAAAAAGATAATATCTATCATATGTGCAATTTGAGTTCTGACCCCCGCATGATTTTTTTTTTTTTTTTTTTATAAATACAGTTATCTAATACAGTAAAACAGGATCTGATGACACCTTTATCTAATTTTATACTTCTGGTACATTCAAAAGAGGGTTGTATTTTATTTCCACTGTAGTGGAAGGGAAATAATTTGCTTAAAGGAGTGTATTTAAGTGTGTACCTTTATAATCATGACAATCATGTAAATGAATGAGACTTCTTGCATGCTTAAAGCAACTGTCATTAGGTGTCATTAGCTCGGTTATGTCATTTTAATGCAAAGGTATTGTTTCAATGTCAGGATTCTGCCACTTCGGTCTTGTTAATTCTTGTTTTGGTGACTAGTCCTGTCTTGTCTAGTATGTGGTGCTTAGCTCGAGTTTTCTCGACATTTCATGTCATTCCTTCGTCTTTGTACGAGTGTCGTCTTGGCCGTGCTCTCGTCTTGGTGTCTTGTTTTGTCTGCTGCATGCTGTACTTTCCTCAGCCTCTCAGTCTAGTTTCGGTTCGGTTGGCGCTGGGATTGGAACATGCACATTGCATGTGTGAGTTCATGGTAAATGTTTTTATTTATCGTGAGCTTGTGTTTTACGTCAAGACTTGTTGGCGTGACTGTTGGTGTGTATTTAGCATGTGGTTCATGTTTACATGTGCCGCATGTTTTAGTGTTGTGTTTCATATGAACACGCGGTTAATAAGTTAATAAGTCCGGTCTATTATCTAGTCCCATTATTAGTTAACCCATTATTAGTTTTTTCAGTTCACCTGTTTGTTAATGCTTTCTGCTTATAACTCCCTCTTGTCTGCTGTCCTGTGCCAGTTCAACGTCTTTCTTTCCAGTGTCCAGTCCAGTCCTGTCCAGCCCAGTCCAGCCCTACTCTTCTGTGCCAGCCCAGTCAAGTTTGTTTTAGTTAACCCCCCCACCCCCCACCCCCTCAGGGTATTTTTGTTCCCTTTTTGTTTTAGTTTTATTATTATAAACCCATTTAAGTTCCTGCACTTGAGTCCTTGTCCTTCCCATTCCACTGACTGTGACAGTCATGACATTGTCATTAAAGTCATGAACATGATTGCCATGAAGCCGTTACGATTGTCTCATGAATTTTATATTTAAAATTATTAGTATTTTATATATTTTTTAATCTCAGCTACAGTGGTACAAATTTCATTGGTCATTACATTGTCATTAAATACTAATGACACTGTTATAAAATTATTGTACACATTTATTGAGAATTTTTAATGACAAAACCGTTAAAAAAGTTTGTTGCACTGACATGCGAAAAATATTCATCATTCGATTGTAATGTCGTGTTTATGACAGATTAATGACAAGCTATGTTGTCGTAAAGTCCAGTTGTAATGGCAAACAAAGACAGGTTAGGATATATTTGATTATGTCAAGTTGTCATAACATCATGTTAAGACATCAAAAAACTGTCATCATTGCATTTAAAATGACATTACTTAATGGCAGTTGTTATAAAATCTCATTCATATTTATGTCATGATTATAATGATATCACGACAGGCTTATGAACACCCAAATTGTTACCAAATGATTACATATTTAAAAAGTTAATAAAATAAAACAAAAGTGAATTCCAAATGCAAAACATGAATAAAAGCACATTTTTAATGAATACTGTAAATATTAATTATTGTAGGTTTGGTGGCTATTTAAGCTTGAAGAAGGGTGATATTTTTCCATCTGGTTTGCTCTGCGGTACACAGAAAATTATACCTGACAGTTTAAGTGGCAAGAGGGAAGACGAATTTGAATGTATTTCAAATAAACACATTTCAATTTTAATGACACAGAAGTCTCTCCTGGAGAGAGTAATTGTTCTGTGTGGGGATTCAGAAAGCAGGGCATTACTTATGCATGCTGTGCCTGGCATCAGTCCCCTGGGGAAGGCCAGCGCTCCTCTAGTGTTTTAGAGCCGAGGACAGTACATGTAAGTGTACCTGCTTGAATTTAAATGATGTTGACATCCATAATGATCCTAATGGTGAGACGCATGAGTTTTACATTCTCACTCGTCTGGTTGGCATGGCATTGTTAATACTGAGAGCACTGCTGTATAACCCGATATGCCATTGTTTGCATACTGTAAAATAAGGAAATGAGGAGCTCATGCCAACATGAGATGCCAACATCTTATTACATCCAGCAGTCGGTGAGCAGAGCAAGACAGAGAAAATTGTTTGGCTCGGTGGGAAATAAAACATTCAAATAATGAACTATTTTAGACCAGCAATCTAACATCACCAGGCTCAGGCGGATCTCTTTTTTATTTGTTTTACTTATTTATTTTTTGTAAGAGAAAACAAGCAGGAGTTGATGCGTGGGCAGCACTTTTTAAATTCAATATCTTATTCGAAATGTGTGTTTATTGGTCAAATTATGAAGCAAACCCTTACTAGCATTATACTCACAGTGGGACAGAGAAGAGCACACAACATAAAGTCTGGCAGGTTAAAAGAGACAGTTCAATGAAAAGATTTTTGTCATCATTTATTCATCTGTATTCAGACTTGTACTCAATAGCCAGCTGCTCTTCTCTGTCTATTAAAGAACAGTTGATGACCTCATTTTGATTTTGGGGTATAAAATGTATTTCTTACAATTGTGTACATTGATGGAAAAACGATCATATGAAATATACTCAAATTAAAACTTTCATTCATTCATTATTTAGGCTTAGTCCCTTATTTATCAGGGGTCGCCACAGCAGAATGAACTGCAAACTACTCCAGCATCTGTTTTACACAGCAGATGCCCTTTCAGCTGCAACCCAGTACTGGCAAACACCCATACACACTCATTTGCACTTATTCACTACGGCCAATTTAGTTTATTCAATTCACTTATAGCGCATGCTTTGTACTGTGGGGGAAACCGGGGCACCCAGAGGAAACCTACATGAACATGGGGAAAACATGCAAACTCCACACAGAAATGCCAATTGGCCCAGCCGGGACTTAAACCAGCGACCTTCCTGTTGTGAGACAACAGTGCTAACCACCGAGCCACTGTGTCGCCCAAAGTAAAACTTGTCATTTGATATTATTGATGTATAATGCACTTTTAAAAAAGTGTTCTCAAAGTCTTCAAAGTATATATTTTTTATTTTAATGAGATTATTCAATCATGTACAAGTTGCTTCTTTCTGTTCAAAACAATTGAAGATACAGTGTTTGAAAGATGTTGGTAACCAGACAGATTGCTGTAGCCACTGACTGCAATAAGGAAAATGTTTAGTGTTTGCTTTGCATCTGTAACAGTTTAGTAGCTTATTAAAAGTATCTTACCACGTAAAAGTATCAGTTTAGTAGCTTATTAAATATCTTAAACCCCTAACAGAGTTGTGACAATAACAGAGGTGAAGATTTTGCTTTTAAAAAAAGTGAATTCGAAAGTTGCTGAAATATCAGTTGACAAATGATTAATCTATTGGTGTTTCCTTTGAGATGAATAAATTGCATGAATCAGTGTCTTCCAGACTTTATTTTCAGAACAAAGGACATCATTTGAAACCAGTCACATGCTTTCTTTATAAGTGCTTTGCAGATTATTATGTCTTGTAATAACTGTTGCAACCAACCCAGGCTCATTATGGATATGTATCCCGTCATACATTTCTGGACAGCATGAAATACATCCCAGGAGGTATGTTTTTTGCAGTTTTTGTTTTTGCGAATTCACCAGAGGTCGCTGTGTACGCTTTTTCAGATCTCAAACTTCTCTCACGAGTGTCATTCATGCCTGCTGTTCTCGCATAAATCCACCAGAGGTTGTTGTCGACTGACTGACCGACTAAACGATCCCTTCTACCACCAGCTTTAAACCCAACCAACAAAGTTTTCAAAAGCAGGGCTCAGCAATAAGGACTGCCTGCTGGCGCAGGGCCAGCGTGCAAGATGCTAGGGACAGTATACAGAATGGTTACTGGTCCGGGGGCCAGTGCTGCCTTGTCACAAAAGTTTAATTTGGCTGCTACTGTTTGTCAATTGTTTCCCAGAGATGGGTTGCGGCTGGAAGGGCATCTGCTGTGTAAAAACTTGCTGGATAAGTTGGCGGTTTATTCCGCTGTGGCGACCCCGGAATAATAAAGGGACTAAGCCGACAAGATAATGAATGAATGAATAAATGTTTATCAATTGCGTACTTTCATGCCCAGACGTTTGCTTGAGTAAATGCAGTTCGTGTGGCATATGTGAATCCCGCAATAGTGCTCGAGTCCGCGCCAAATCAATCAGTCTGAAATCGCCAGAATGAGGTGGTCTTGACTCGATCGAGCGGATCGATTGTAGTAAAACAAAACGATCCAACGAAACAGGCTATATCAGTCTAATATGGTTGTGTAATGGCCAATATACGGCTATATGAGTAGGGCAGGATGTCATTTCTTCCAGCAAAAGTTCATTTCATGTCTTGTATGAAAGTGAAAGCATGCTAAAATATAACAGAGTGCTGTTTACCTGTTATGAAAATTGACCAAAACGTAGGTTAATATGATTATTATGTTGATGGATCAAGAAAGAACAAGAAGTGAAATGCATTTTTAAATCTAGGTTTACAAATAAGTGAAAAATAAAAATATTGACAGTATTATAGACTGATGTAATGAGCCGGTTTCTAAAATTAGGCATTTTGCTGGGTTTTAAACAAACAAAAAACATAAAATTGTTGTAGTTTTCAACTAAACCACACATTAAACAATTCACTTTTAATAATCTAATCAGTATTGTATTTAAATTAAATTGTTTTTAAATTGTCAGTTGTATTTAAAGAAAACTTGTGCTGAATAACTAAATGGCTAACTTATTTTTTTGTCCGATTGGCCAGAAAAAATCTCAGGGTAAAAAAGTCTAAAAAAGTAAAAGTAAAAGTCTAAGCCACTTGCCCAACCAGGCCAGTAGAAAAAATACCTAGCGTTGTACACTGAAATGTAATCTAGAAAAAAATAATAGCCCTCACGACTGCCTGATTTTTACCACATTTTCAGGTCTTACCATTCTCACTCTGTTATTTACTTAAATAATATTTAATATTTTATTTATTTTTGTTTTTTGTTTTTCCTGCTTTCTGAAACTGTTTTTCGCCGAACTCGAACCCTGTTGTCACAGTCGACACCTTTTTATGTCTCAAGTCTGCCAATGTACACACTGGCAACTGGTGGAAAAGCCGTCCATACAGAGGTAAGCGATCAGCTGGGAGCGCAAAAAGAAAACCACTCTGTAGCGTTCGTTGTAAAGATGAAATGCAGCCATATGTACTGGCTACTCTGGCTACATAATTTGCTCTCTCCAGAAATATATATGGGGCTACGTATTCACAATGTGCCTGTGTTTGTTGTAACAGAATTGACCTTATCTGGACAGACAAAATGCCTTTTGAATGCAATTAAAATTAATATAGAAAATAGGTGTTTAATGCTAATGTTTATATAACTTAGTAAACACAAAAAGCATGAAAGATTATTTAATAGTAATTGAAGCTGAATGTATGATCTAAGAGAAGGAGATCAAACAAATGTATAGTCTCTAAGTAAGTATTTTTAAGACAAAATGTCCGTAAATACACATACACAGCTGCAACCCAGGCTCAATCTAAAAACGTAGCCCTATATACATTATTGAAGAGCACCAAACTACATCCCAGGAGCTGTTTTTTTTTTTTGCAGTTTTTGTTTTCATGAATTTACCAGAGGCCGCTGTGTATGCTTTTTGAGATCTCAAATTTCTCTCGCGAGTGCCATTTGCTGTCACTTAAATCCACTAGAGGCCGCTGTTGACTGACTGACTGATTGACTGACTGTCAGATAACCTCACCCAACCCTTTTCTTAAACCCAACCGACAGTGTTTTGATAAGCAGTCCAGAAAAAGAAAGGTCCTCAAATTTTCACCACAATTTCAGATTTTACCACATTCTCACCCTGTTATTTACTTATTTAATTTTTTTTTGCTTTTGTTTTTGTTTTATCTGCTTTCTGTACCGTTCCTCAACAGACTCGAACCCCATTTTCGCGGTCAACTCCTCTCTGCATCTCTGCGTCTACGCTGCGAGCCACTGGACAAACTGGTAACTGCAGGAAAGCTGTCTATAAGGGGGTAAGTGGTCAGCTGTTAAGCGCAAAAAGGAATGGCGCCATAATGCCTTGTAGCATTCGTTTCAATGGCGAAATGCAGCCATACGTAGCTCTGGCTAAATAATTTGCGATTTCCAGAAATGAATATAGGGTTACGTTTTCAGAATAAACCTGTTGCATACTTTTTCAAAATTACTTGATGTAATTTGCGTTAAAACTGATTCATTAAAGATTTTAAAAAAAAATAAAAAGAAAGAAAGTCTAAGAGACACAAAATACACTACTTGATCTGTTGTTTAGCTTTATATATATTTAATCTGATTTATATCCCTAAAATCATCCGAGTGTGTTTTAATAATTATTCTATAATCATTTACTGATGCTTTGGTTGAACTTATTTTAGAAAAGCTTGTTCACAGCGGTGAGTGTCTTGCAGGTCTGGGGGTTGAATATATTTGTGATTTCATCTGTATACCTGTCTTGTTTGTGTAACCGTGTGAAAGGAGGCTGTGAATTAAGTGACACGTGAAGGTGAAAATGAAAGGTGAGAGCGCATGTTGGGTTTACATCTATCAAAACAGCCCGTGCTCTTCTGATTCTAATGCTGCTGGTATTTTAAAACAACTTGGTGAAATTGCAGCTGGTTTGGCTTTTTAGTGTGTCTTTTTCCTTAAACATGTTTCAGATTTGAAACAGTGCTCACAGCTGTTTTTCTTTGAATTATTCAGTATTGTTTAATCGTGTTGGAAATACTCAAGGGGTAGAGATTTTGGAGGGTTTTTTGTTTTAATGGATTGCTGTATGCAGATTGCCAGGCAGCACAGATGTTGACAGCTCGCTGACTCTATGCTGGTCATTAATAATTGTGATTGAGAGCAGGGTTGTGTAAGAAGCTCCTGATGTCAGCTTAAATTACAGTCAAAAAGAGGACTTTAACATGCAGGAAAACAACTCATGCTGTGACTTATGGAGGGGAAATATGGTAAATTAAATTTGTTTTAAAAAGCTTTTTTTCAACTGTGTATTTGGACTGCCTTTGAGTTTAGTATTAGATTTTATATCTCACAAGAAAAAAGTTCAGGTGTATAAAAAATCATTTTTTTTTACTCACATATTAAGAGATATTAAACTTGGAATTATCAATATATCATATACATTATATAATAACTGAGTACACACCATTTAAAAATATTTATTTTCATCCATTTCTCAGTGAATAGGTAATGCTGTATATTTTGGTGCATTTAAACTAAACAGATTTATTAAAGGTGCAGTAGGTGATCTTTCACAATGCTAACAGCTTAGCATAAATCTCAGAATCACAGCCCCTCCTCTGGCGTCTAAAGCCACGCCTCCCCAAATACGAGCACAGCAAAATAACCCTCTCATGTGTTAAAAGAGACTAGTGCTTGTCCGGCGGCGAGCAAGCCAAACTGACATGCTATTTCAGAGTGATTTTAGAGTTGCATGGTAAATAATATAGGAATAGACTAGGCGGAATAGCACTATTTACTTGTGTTTTGTTGTTAAACTTATTAAAATCTACATTATAGATGCTGTAAAAGGTCCCTTATGAAACTGAAAATAGTGTTATCATTCTTTTATCGGAAGATTTTAGTGGCTGAACAAAATTTCTGTGAAGATATAACCTGTTTGTAACAACATCTAACGTTATATCAGCTTTGCGTGAAGCTAAAATAGTTTTAAAACAAAACATTACCTGTCTAAGAGAAATCCTTCAGCCACTGTTTCATCCTTTCTCCAGCGTGCAAAGGTAATTCCATTATTGATTCAGGTTTTTAAAAAGTTTTGATTAAGCAGGTTTTCATTGATCGCACGCGTGCGCCCTCTCGTTAATGCGCGGCACAAACATCGGTCGATGGAGATGCGTACAAACGGCTGCGCAGTTGTTCAAATCTGCATTTGCTGACAACGGTTTGGCCTACTTATCGGAATTATGAGAGTTGTCGGTCCGACTCTGTTTAATTGGATGAATATTTTTTTTGTTTTATGCCTTACTTAAAATATAAAAACACATATAAATACATTTAGATCATTTACTTGAATCATTACTATTGGACTGTGAAGAGACTTTCAATCAGCACACCTACAATCACCTACTGCACTTTTAAACAGATGAATTTATTCATATAATATTTTTGTCACCAAACATCTTTAGAAATAGAACGCGTTTAAATTCAAGCGAAATATTGCAAAAAAAATTACAAACAACAAAATTTCTACAAAAGTTTACATATATATATATTTTGTTTCTGTTGATTTGTCCTCTTTATAATTCATTTAATATTTCCCTCTGACATATAAATTTGGGTGTACAAATTTTTGGATCATTAAAATAAGTTTTTTTTTAGATTAGCTCCAGATTTGGCTTTAGTACTGACTAATCTATAAGCACAAAAAGATCCTATTAAAAAGGTTCATTTAAAAGATTTGTGAGAGGTGTACTCATGAATGATGAGTACTGTTAGTTTTATATTTATTCATTAAAAAACATTTCATGTCATCAAGTTTTTAATTTTACAAATTTTGCAATCAGTAAAAAAAAGATTATGTTTGACATTTTTGCAGTTCTATAATATTTTTCACTTGTAATTCTGACTTCATACACTTACAGACCACTTTATTAAGTACACCCATCCAACTGCTCGTTAACGCAAATTTCTAATCAGCCAATCACATGGCAGCAACTCAATGCATTTAGGCATGTAGACCTGGTCAAGACAATCTGCTGCAGTTCAAACCGAGCATCAGATTGGGGAAGAAAGTGACTAAGTGACTTTGAACTTGGCATGGTTGTTGGTGCAAGACGGCCTAGTCTGAGTATTTCAGAAACTGCTGATCTACTGAGCTTTTCACATACAATTATCTCTAGGGATTACAGAGAATGGTCCAAAAAAGAGAAAATATCCAGTGAGCGGCAGTTCTGTGGGCACAGTCTTGTTAAGGTCAGAGGAGAATGGCCAGACTGGTTCGAGCTAACAGAAAAGCAGCAGTAACTCCAATAGCCACTCGTTATAACTGAGGTATGCAGAAAAGCATCTCTGAACGCACAACACATTGAACCTTGAGGCAGATGGGCTACAGCAGCAGAAGACCACATCCGGTGGGACTCCTGTCAGCCAAGAACAGGAAACTGAGGCTACAATTTGCATAGGATCACCAAAATTGGACAATAGAAGATTGAAAAAAATCATTGCCTGGTCTGATGACTCTCGATTTCTGCTGCGACAATCAGATGGTAGGGTCAGAATTTGCCATCCTTCCTGCATGGATCCACCCTGCTCTGATTCGCATCATGGGTGTCCAGGTGACAAATCTTTTTTGAATCTATTCCACAAAGGATTAAGCCAATTCTGAAGGTAAAAGAGGTCCAACCCGTTACTAGTAAATTGAAATTCTAACATTTGTCCACAGAATTTGGATCTGTGGATCTTAGTACTTCATTACTTAATTTCTCACAGTTGTGAATTACGAGATTTATTGCAATCCTGGCTGTTTCTGTAATTTAGACTTATCGCCCACTCTAAATGCTGTCTACATCTCACATTTTTATAGAATGTGAGATAAAAACTTGACATTGTGAAATAAACGGAGAATTCTGAGTTTATATCCAATAATTCTGAATTTAAATGTTTTGACTTTTTTGTTGGTTCTGTGTTGGAAACCAGCTTCTATTAGTGCTCAAAAAAACAAAACAAAACAAACAACCAGAAAACAGATTATTACATTGTTAACCCTTGTTAATTTTTAAAACTTGAGATCAAAAATTGATTTTCAAACCTCAGAAATCAATTACTCCCTTCAAATCCACTGGGGGAAAAACTACCTTCAAGTTATTTTCAAAAATATCCAATTTTGCAATCTCATTTGCCGTCCTTTGAAAGTATTATATATAAATGACTTTTCGTAATGACATTGAGAGCAGACAGACGGCCTCACAGGAGCATTTCAGACTTCCCACACCTAGAATTGTCTCTCTGAGCAAATATCAGTGCAGTGAAGTCTGTGTCAGCGAGGAGGACGTCACTGCTTTTATCCTTCAAAGCTCCAGCGGCTTCATTGTATCACAAACTGCTTTGAATCTTTAATAGCCTCATTTACTGGACCTCAAAGAGCTCAACGAGCAAAGCTACAGCAAGCCATGTGTGTTTTTTTCATAACGCTTTTGCTGAAGAACTCACAGTGAATATGAATACCTTTGTGCTTAACACTGGAGGTCGGAAGTGTTAAAGGACATGGTAGAAAACTTGGAAAATATGTGTATGGGTTGTTGACATGAAACACTACAGGAAAGGTGATGGTATCCTGCGGTGTGAGATTGTTATACACTCCAACTGTTATAATAGCTTGTTTTTATTCTGTTGTAATTATTATGCACGGTGCTTCTGTGAGCTTGTGTTAATCGAGAGACTGCATGGAATTATTTATGAAAATGTATTTTACAATTTAACCTGAAATAATAGAGGGGGGAAATGGCAGGGAACATTTTCACATGTGCTTTTGCCTATGTACGGATGTAAATGAAACCATTGTTATTGATTAAAAATGTCCATGGACATATTATGTGTCACATTATGTATCAAGTAATTATATAAAGGAAGATGTGCTTGCTTGGTTTTTAATTGCATATTTAGGTCTCAAAATGTCACACAAATGTAACATATGTGTATTGTTTTAGAATGAAACCAGAATTGCACAGGGGTGCATATTGCTTTGTGTAATTTAGTAAGCAAGAAAGATTAACACTGTGTAATTGGCATTTTATAAACAATATTTCATTAATTATGCCAGTAAAAATATGAAAAAACAAAGCAGACTGATTTTTTTCTTCTGAATGAATCAGTGTTTTAAACAAGGCATTTGAAAATATTGTACATATTGAACAATATAATATAACAACTTTCAGTAAGATGAAATTACGATTTGCAGATTCACAGTGGCTGCATTCAAGTGTGCATATAAGAACAGTATGTAAAAAAAGATTCTTAAAACAGCAAGTAAAACTACTCTGATGACACTACAGGTTCATTCTGAAAACGTAGCCTTATATACCTTTCTGGAGATCCCAAATTTTGTAGCCAGAAGTACAAATGTCTGCATTTCGTTTTTAAAACGAATGCTACAGGGCAATATGACACCATTCCCTTGCGCTTACCTGTCATAACTGTTTATGTCCATTTAGATGCTACTATAGTTCGCCTGCAACTCCCTGCTAACTACAGTGGTGAAAGAACTACAAATCCATACATACCTCGTGCACACACCGGAATTCACTTACACTGAATTGCATCACAGCTGTCTCTGTTTTCCCTGTTGATTTCTTGGTCTTTATATTCAGCCATTTCTCCCTTGTTTGTTAGTTTGTCGTTCGTTCTTGTTGGTATGTGTTCCTGTATCCAGTTTAGTATCCTGTCAGTTGCCGAGTCTAATTCGAGTTTTATCTGTTTGAGTTTCTTGTTTACGTGTTTTGGTCTTTTTCACTGCACATACAATATTAAATCTGCACTTGGATCCTACACCCGTTTTGTTCCTGTTTCAATCCTGCTAACGTGACATTACCAGCTGGCTGCTTACCTCCGTATGGTTGGCTTTCCCGCTGTTGCTAGTTTGTCCAGTTAGCTCACCATGGACGATGGTAGACTTGAGACACAGGCAGTGTTGGGCAAGCTACTTGAAAAATGTAGTGAGCTAAGCTATTAGCTACTCTACTTAAAATGTAGCTTAACTATACTAAAAGCTACCCCCTGGGAAATGTAGCAAGCTACGCTAAAAACTACAGCTAAGCTATTGTTACAATTTTTATTTTTAAATCGAACCAACTTAAATCCAAGTCAATCATATCTTAGTGATCAATAAAACTGTCAATGAGACATATGAAGCATAATAGTTCAGTTTAGTTATTTACTGTAAATAACATGCTGTATTAAACAGAAACACCAATATAGTGTATAACAGCTAAAACAAAATATTCTATAAAATCAGGTGTTACACATTTGAAATACTATGGTAATTTATAGGATATATATATATATATATATATATATATATATATATATATATATATATATATATATATATATATATATATATATATATATATTCTAAAGTATTTTTTGAGCACAGCATCAGAAATTGCTATTAATTATTAATTCCAATTAATTATATAATTGTTATTGCATCTTATCATGTACTTCTCGAGGTATGATCACGAGGAATCCTGCTTAAGAAATAACTCCTCTCTCTCAGTCATCTTTCCATCAAGCAAGTTTCGGTTGGCAACGTCGCCAACCAGAGGTGGTAGTAATGCACCAAAAACTTAAACACCATAAAACAGGTAGAAGAAAAATTGTCCTTCTCGCCATCATATGGGTTTACTTTCATCGGCTAGACATCGACTTCACAGCTCACCTCACAGTGAATGTCGGTGCCGTCACTTATTAATCCACGATCGGTAAATGTAGTTTGTGTGGATGCTACTGCACTACTTGACTAATATAATAGCTTTGCTACTGAAAAGCTATTTGATTTAGAAAGTAGCAACAACGCTACCACCACACTACTGAAAAATGTAGTTAAGCTAGTAGCGTCACTACTTGTAGCGATGCTACTGCCCAACACTGGACACAGGGATGATATGACCACAATGATGGGGTTCGAGTGTGGTGAAGAACAGTTCCAGAAAGCAAGTTAGACAAAAACAATAGCCAAAAAATAAAATAAACAAGTAAATAACAAGGTGAGAACATGGTAAAATTCAGGCGAGGGCTTTTATTTTTCTGGATTGATTTTTAAATTTGTTGGTTGGGTTTAGGGAGGGAGGAGAGTGGGTCAGTCCATCGGTCAGTCAGTCATTCAGTCAGTGAAACTGTCAGTTGACAGCAGCCTCTGGTGGATTTACATAAGAACAGCACGCACGAATGGCACTCACAAGTGAAATTTGAGATCTAAAAAAGTGTACACAGCAGCCTCTGGTGGATTCGCGAAAACAAAAACTGCAAAAAAACGTAGCTCCTTGAACGTATTTGGCAGTCTCTAGAAATGTATATAGAGTTACGTTTTCAAAATGATCCTGAATATTCTGATGATCTGTCAAGTGAAGATTTTGAAATAAGTATAAAGAATAATTCAATATCCCATAAGGTCACAGAAGAGCTGTTGTAAATGCCAGTGTAATGATTCAGCTTACTTTCAATGACATTCATATAATACTTATACTATAGAATATACTTTTTAATGGTTGCAAATGGTCAACAGATGTCGCGTTTTACCTTAGACAGCCCTGTACATCATCTTTATTTTTAATGTCCAAATTATTATTATTTTTATGTGTTGTATATTTAATTTTTATTAACAAAAAGCTGAGCACTAGCAACCTTCTGTCATGAGGAAATAACAATCAAAGGTAAGACGATATATTTTCATTTGAAGAACAATTTCTTTCGCATAATTGATATTATTTTGATACCTTTCTTCACAGCCTTTTCCAGGTTTGATGAAGGCTTGTCTTCCAAAAAACAAAATGTGTTGTGACTGGTTAGCTATCCCAATACAGTTCCGTCTGTTTCTGAGGAGGCTGGCGCTGAGCCAAAAAAGACGAGTGCATTACTTTTCAAGTTACTAGATCAAATCTTACCAATGTTTTCAGTGATATAATCTTTGTGGTCATCAGCCATTTTAGATCAACTAATACAATCACTATTAAACTGTCAACAAAATACTTGATCTTGCACATATTTGAGGCTCATATCAAATTTGAGTTGAGAACATTGGTCAAGAGGATCCAGAAGAATCTTTGCACTCACAGATAAAGTAAGACATATTAAAGTGGCAATGTTACAAAACAAAGCTTGTATTCCTAATGAACATTTTGTTGTAGTTCTTGAAAAGAGATTAATTGAAAATGAATGATCCTTTGTAGCGGACTTTGAGATTTGTAACCTTTTAGATCTTTTTTTATGCACAAACATACGCTGACTAATATTCAAAAAGTAAAAGAGCATAATAGGATGCCTTCAAATGTTTATGTATCTGTGATTTGAAGCCAAAACATCATGAATATTTAATATCCTCATATGTATTTACTCGGAGAAATCTGGCAAATTACTTATTCAAAATAAGTATCTACTTAGACGGCATGCAATGAATCAAGGATTTCTAACCAATTTGTTTAAATATTTCAATGATTCACTCAGAATATATAGTATTAGATGAAAAAAAACATTGAGTAATGTCTAAAAATTTCAGCCTGATCTTGCAAAGAAATCTAACTATTTTATGTTTTTATCAGTTTAGTGGCTAATTTTATGAATTCAGCCATATGAAAATATAGGATTTTAATCAGGAGATGTGGCACCCAACCCCACCCCTAAACCCAACCGTCATTGGGGGACAAGCAAATTGTACTAAATTGTATGAATTCATACAAATTATCCACTAATATAAAAAGTTATGAATTGCCATGAGATAGCATTGAAAAATTCATTTGCGGCTTTTTAAAATTATTTATTTGAGATGAGCAGAATCAACATAGTTCTTGTGTTTTCTAGGAACAACTTAATTACTTTGTTTACTCCACTTAAATTTGTGAAAACAATTAGGTTAACTTAATCGATTTGTGTTGGAACAGCATGAAGAAATTGTGCAGAACCACATTTTGCATTTCTTTTTGAACAGTGAACACAGCTGGCTAAAGAAGTGTGCTAATAGAAACTTTACACTCCTTTTAAGTATTGGCAATAAAGAAAAATCTTTTTAATGTATTTTGGCATTTACACTTTGTGAATTTCAAAACGAGCAACTAATATTCAAAAAAGAAAATGAAGTTTACTGTTTGTTCAAACTACCTATATAAAATAAGCTGAAGCAACACAATTCCTCAGGGTTTTTTTGGGCAACTAAATTGTTTTATTTAATTCACCTAAACTTAAATAACTAAGAATTTAACTTAATACCTTCATGTGTTTCCAACACAAATTAATTGTGTGGAACCCAGCATTTATTTTTTTTATTTTTTTTTTTTGAAAATTCTGAACATTTTGATTTTGTGGCAAATTCGCATTCATTTGTATTATCTCATTTACAGTATAAATTTTAGTACAATTTGCTTATCTCCAATGAGAGGTATGGGGGAACACCTCCTTTTTTAAAACCGTATGGTTTCATATGAATGAAATTGTATGAATATGTACAAAGCCACTTTTCGAACATCAACATAGGCTTACTTTGAATATGTTTCTGGAGATCGCAAATTATGTACCCAGAGCTAGGTATGGCTGATTTTTGTCTTTAAAACAAACGCTTTGGGGCAGTATAATGCCGTACCTTTTTAACAGTTTGTACGGTAGCTCGACCAGTACGTCGGCTTACAGGAGATGCAGAGCAGAGTTGACTATGACAACAGGGTTCAAGTCAGCTGAAGAACGGTTCCAGAAAGCAGGTAAGACAAAAACAAAAGGCAAAAAAAACTAAAAACTAAACAATAAAATAACAGGGTAGAAATGTGGTTAAATCTGAAAACATGGTAAAAATCAGGGGACTATCTCTTTCTGGATTGCTTTTCAAAACACTGTCAGTTGGATTTAGGGAAGGAAGGTGGGTGGGAGGGTCAATTGGTGCTTTTTAAAACACTATTGGTTGGGTTTTGGGAAGAAGGGGGGTTGGGGGGGGTCGGTCTGTTGGTCAGTTAGTCGGTTAGTCAACAGCAGCCTCTGGTGAATTTACGTGAGAACAAAAGGTGCGAATGGCACTCGCTAGAGAAATTTGAAATCTGAAAAAGCTTACACAGCGGACTCTGGCAGATTCGCGGAAACACAAACTGCAAAAAACATACCTCCTGTATTTTGCTCTCTCCAGATATGTATATGTGTGTATGTAATCAGAATGAGCCTGGGTTGCCTAAACTAGTTTGCTCATAAGATTGGGTTGGAGCGTCATGATGGGGTAAATGTGATTAAGTGACTTTGAATTAGACCAGCTCATTTCTTTCCATTCATGTTTCTTAACAGGTAATACCTCGACTATTAACCTTTTCTAAACACAAAAGAAATTTCCCATTTGGCACAAACCATGAATAAAAGTCCTCTCCAGTAAAAGCCAGGAGAAAATACTGATATTTGCATATGATTTGTGTGTATTCATTTCCGAGCTCTGATATTCTGAAGTCAACTGTTTGAAATTCCACTAAAGCTGTGCTGAAGGTGAGGGCTAGAGTTCATCCTCTGCTGTCCCATGCGGAGGACTGTAAATGCAGTGATCTGTATTCACTCAGCCTGGAGTTACAGGCTCTTTTCTGCATGCCGACAGCAACTCCCAGCCTCTTATGTTCCCTGCTTAAAATGCTGGAGTTACATATTCAGAGCGAGTGTGTGCTGTGGCCCTCAGCTGCTCCGAGCAGAGACGACTATTTCTGAATGTAAACGACAGGTAAATGTCCCAGCGGGTGTCAGAAATGTTCACAGTGTCCTTCAGCGAGGACTGTCAGCCTGTATATTTTTCCCGAATCCCACAGAATGGTCTTAACAGGTCTTGTAGCGTTTAATGAGGTTATATTTGAACAAGGGGAAAATAAATTTGATTCAGAATATTTAAATGTCATGGTATTTTATATGTGCATGCACCAGCATATTTCAATCAGGCTTCATTAACTTCAGTAATAAATCCACAACTTTTGTATGTGTATCGCTGCGGCCAAAGTTATGGTCTATTAGTTTTTCATTAAACATGTAAATTTTCAGAACACTTCAGTTAAGCTTTGATGACTCAATTTGTCAAAATATTACTGAAGCTCAGAAATAATAATAAAAACTGCATCTTTAAGCAATCAACAGAATGCTGGACAAGAATATGTAAACAGGGCTGTTGCTCTGCATTTTCTCACTCAGTATGTTTACAGTTAAAGAAAAAGTTTTTTACAAAAACTAAAGTTTGATGTTGATTTTCTCACCATCAGGGTTTCAGAGATGAAGGCGAACAATAAATCAGAAAATCAGTGAAGCTTTTGAGAATGTTGAATGAAAAACCTACCGGCTAAATAAAATGACCCATTGTTTCTGATGATGCATTGAAGTCTTGAAACAATTCTGTGCAACAAAATGAACAGTGTCACAGCCTTATCAAACTTGCTTGATAAGCCTTTAGTGTTTCATCAGGAGCCGTGGGCAGTGTTGGGTAAAGTTACATTTAAATGAAGTTCATTTCTAAACTAATTTGGAGAGGATCACGTGCTTATGATTGTCCATGGCTGGTCCCGCATTAGCTAACACATGATTCACCATTTAGATGATTCCAAACTCACTATAAATAAACAGAGTTTCTTATCTCTGTATCTTTGTCTTGAAGAATCCCACCTCCCCCTCCTTTTTAGACTGGACGACATGGGGGCAGAGTAACTTGCACTAGCTACATTTCATTCACCTATTTTTATGCACATTTTGGAGATGCGCATACAAATTGGTTGATGTAAACACCAAGATACGCATACATTTTGAAAATGCACATTAAAAACTTTTGCGCATAACTGAGTTAGATAAACTTTTTTATTCGATAAGAAAAGATGCGCATAAACTACGATGGAAACACTTTTATCAAACAAATTCCAGTATGCGCATTAAAAGTCATGTGATTTTGTGATAAGAGATCATGTGATGACCAATATGTGTGTGAATGGACAAAACAGCAGGCTGAGCACACTGTGAAACATCTGAATTGTTGTTTTGGTCATTCTAAAACGCCTTAACCATTTCAAGATTATAGTGTTATTTTATTATTAATTACCTCCAGAACTGTCAAGATGGTCTGTGCTCTGCTTCTCACACCTTCAAATGCCACCATGCATTTATTGCAAGTCGGCATTGTCTTCTGAGGCGCAAGTAATTTATTAAATAAAGAAAAGATTCATTTAGCTTTTCCTACCGCAGCAAATTACGTTTTTTGTTTTAATATTTGGCACCAGTTTATCAGGAAGTTATGAATTTGTTCTCATTTGGATGGAAACACTGCTTTATTCACGCGTCTTTTATGCGATATTCCAATTTTGCGCATAAGGTTAATTCATATTTCTGGATGGAAACATAGCTACTGTCGCCTCACAGCAAGAATGTCACTGGTTGAAGTCCCTACTGAACCAGTTGACATTTCTGTGCAGAGTTTGCACGTTCTCATCCTGTGCTCATGTGGGTTTCCCCCAAGTTCTCCGTTTTTCTCCCACAGTCCAAAAAATTTGCAACCTAAGTAAATTAAACACCAAATTGGCATAATCAAGCACTTAGGAAGCTGTAGAGTAAACCTCTCTTAAGCCATCCCTTTATCTGTTATTAGCCAGACATAGGTCAGGGGTGTTCATCGAGATCTACCTGAGCTCAAACATCCCTTTCACGTCCTGGTAATAGGAGGAAAGTCCAGGGCTTGAGAATATTATAAGGTCAGGGCTTACTCCCGGGACAGCATGCCAAACAAGCTTATTACCAATCATCAGCTAAGGGTGAACCCTTGAAAAGTGATATATTACAATTTTAAGCTATTATTTATAAATTTAGCAAAAATAACAACACACACTTTAACATTATTTCCATAAAGTAACTTTTTTTTTAAGTAACTTTAAATTGTAATATATTACTTTTGAAGTACCTTTACCCAGCACTGGCCATGGGTATTCATTTTGTTTTGCCTGTATGTGTTTTTGACTCTTTAAGTGCAGTTAGGTTTAGACATGCGGTTCCCACTTTATATTAGATGTTCATAACCAATATGTTACATTACATTAAATTGAAAATAATAATTTGTTACTATGTACTTATTTTGTAAATACATGTTTTACATTGTAATTATGATTGATAAAATAGCTGCATGCAAATACCTACATCTGTAATTAAATTTGTTTTTACACTGTTGACAATCCGTTAAACCTTAACTCAAGGTTAATGGGCAGTAGGAATCAGTAGTTATCAGCTGATAAATATGGGCCTGTAGGGGTCTTCTGTGTCTACCGGTAGGCTTAAAAGGCTGTTATCATTCATCCAGATGGCTAATCAGCTATAGATCATAGACATACGGCTGAGGCTGGAAGTTAACAAGAATTATTTTTATTATTCATGACATTTCCCCTTATTTGTATTTTATTAACATCTACTAAGACCCTAAGCCTAAACCTAACCGTCACAGTAAAGTAGAAACAGATCTGGAGTCTTCTCTATTAGTACAGCTGATTTATCCAGTGGATAAGTAAGTACTAGTAAGCACAGAATGCTCTGGCCCATATCTATCAGCTGATAACTACTGATAATACCCATTAAATTGAATGATTACATTCGAAGCAGGTGCACATTGTATTTATTTTTTGATGCAAGTGCATATAGTTAAGGCCACTTAAAATAAAGTGGGACTGACTTGCATTTTACGAATCACTAATACCAGCCAAAAATAATATTTAATGCTCAACAGAAGAAAAAAAAAACACCTATATAATGTCCCGAGGCAAGTTAATATCAAAATTTCATTTTGGGGTGAATTATCCCTTTAAAATATTGTTTATTGCTAATTAAACAGTTTATAGAAATTCTCACCTCTTTTGAATTAATTTTATTTATGTAAAACATTTCTTTCATTTACTATTTTTTACAACTTTCCAGAAATCATGCTCAAAGACTTATTTGGTTTTAGTGTCACACCATAAATCATTCAGAACCTGCTCAGTCATATATAATGTTCCAGAAACATCTCCAGACCAGTCAAGCAGGATCAGTCATTCCTTCGCATTTTGTGTCTGTAATAAAGTTGCTTGAAGAGGATCACTCCCTTTCTGGAAATCCACATGAACAGGCAGCCAGTTTCACCAGTAATGTTCTTCTGGAGACATAGTAACATCCAAGAGTATTACAGATAATTTCAGGCAAGGAAAGCTGGTTTGAGTGCACTCCACACAAAGGGATACGAGTTTAATTATCCACTGAGAGGAAACAAATATTTGACAGCTGTCAAACAAAAACAGAGGAAAGAAAGAGCCAGCAGTGTTCAACGCCCACAACGACTTTCTTAAAGAGTCTGTTGTCCGTGTTACTCAGAGACAGATGGATTTATGAGCCGAGGATTCCATTTCAAGTCTTTAGACACATGGTTGTTGGGTCAGAGTTGGGAAAACTTATTTCAGCTTGTCCTCTTGGATGTTTCCCTGGAAATAACAGTAAATAAAAGATGGATGAGTAATATACAACTAATCTAACAATGATTACAGCAGCAACATATCAGACAGACATTGTTTGTAATGTGACTCTAATGAGAATTTTTTATTCGTTCACAAATTTGCTATAGTGCCGTTGCCTTCAAAATCCTTGATTTGTTTGTTTTCTTTCATTTTATGTCTTCACTGAATCACCAAGTCAAACAGGCAAAAAGAAGGAATGAAATCAAAAACCTTCATTCAAAGTTCCTCCATTTTGAGCTTTGCAGTGATTCTACCTCTGCTACAAGGATGTGTATGGGTGGGTATTCTGGAAAAAATAATATAAGAGAAAAAATCAAATAGTGTTTTTCTCTTTATTCCTAATCCCAGGAGGTGCTTTACCATCCAAGTGGTATTTAACATCCTCTTTTATAGCTAACTCTATACTTATACTTTATAGTGATACTCTATATCACTCTACTTGCTACTTATACTTAAGGTGACAGTGCGGAACATCTAGTAATGTACTCACCCTCATCTTGAATGGCCTGTTCAAGCATTAGTTCATCCAAAAATAAAAATGACTCACCTTTCTCATTATTTACTTGGGAACACAAATTAAGATATTTAGATGAAATCAAAGAGCTCCCTCAACCTCCATGTATAGCCAGGGCCGGATTAATAGGTGGGGGTGAAGCCCCAGGGCCTGTAAGAGGAGGGAGCCTGTGATTTGCTGATGAATTAGTTTGCGTCATGACGCGGGAAACGCCTGTTGCTGTTATGCTTTCGCATGTCGATAATGTGAAGTATTCCTTTCGACTCGCCACTGTTCAAAAACAGTGATGCCGCCAATCTATGGCTAGGAGTGGCTGTAGCTCAATCATAGTTTTAAATAGCCTTATTTAGTTCCCAGTAAGGGTGAGCTGTCCTGTTTTTTCCCAGAAAGTCCCTTATTTTCCAGGACAGTTCCTTATTTCAGCTTTACCTCTTGAACACTCCAGTCAAAGGTAGGCCAACCAAGCACATCATAGAACAAAAAATACAACTTAAACAGTATCTGGTAATAACGTGCAGTAAGAAAGCTCAGAATAGGCAGAATCACGCAGAATGGACTCATAACTGAAGTGCTGTCTTGGACGGTGCCTCGCGCCCATGCGAGACAGCGTGCAACCAAATCAAATAGCACAGACCGTTATCCAAATGTCCATCGCTGCTTTAATACATGCTTTAAGTCTTACTGAACCAGCTAGAAAGCAAACTTTTAAATTGATGAATTTCCCCCTTTATAAAAACAACAGTAATAATCTGGAGCAATGAAATATTGGTGCTGGCTTTCATCAGTATATCTGAAGTAAAAAACAAAACAAAAACATGCTAACCTTCTGTAATTGATTGACTCTTATTGATTAAAATAAGAATCATGGATTTTTAAGATATATCTAAACTAGTTTATTAAAATGTTGGGTTTCCTATAGCCCCTGGGCCCAATAGGTTTTTCAGTAGGCCCTGTATACAACAACCCGCTTGCAAAGTGTGATCAAGTGCTAGATCAAACTTTATGGGAGGCTCAAAAAATTATAATAATAAATGTTTACAAAGTAATGTAATAGTTTCACGTAATTCACAATCACAATATACAGTTAAAGTCAGAATTATTAGAATTGAATAGAATAGAATAGAAAGTCAGAATTGATTTATTTTCTTTTTTAAATATTTCCCAAATTATGTCTAACAGAGCAAGGAAATTTTCACAGTATGTCTGATAGTTTTTTTTTTCTTCTGGAGAAATTCTTATTTGTTTTATTTCGGCTAGAATAAAAGCAGTTTTAAATTTTTTACACACCATTTTAAGGTAAAAAATATTAGCCCCTTTAAGTTATATATCTTTTCAATAGAATACAGAACAAACCATCATTATACAATAACTTGCTTAAATATCCTAACATAAATAGTTAACCTAATTAAGCCTTTAAATGTCACTTTAAGTTGAATACTAGTAGCTTGAAAAATATCTAGTAAAATATTATTTAGTGTCATCATGGCAAAGATAAAAGAAATTAGTTATTAGAAATCAGTTATTAAAACTATTATGTTTAGAAACACGTTGAAAAAAATCTTCTCTCCATTAAACAGAAATTGGGGAAGAAAATAAACAGGGGGTGTATAATTCTGACTTTAACTGTATATCCATGCCTTTTATCAGATGGCCAAAAAGTGATAATTTTTTTTTATAAATTGTTAAAATGTCTGTGATGCAGCCAGCCCAGAGATTGATGTGTACACTATGATTTTATCGGGCTTGGACCCGGAAACAGTATTTTATACATTACAATCTAACCAGTGGACAGTCACGAGACTAGAAAATGAACCAAAATTATTGTTGATAAATTCCATGTGACTTCAGTAATATCTTTTCTTCCTCATGGGTGCAATTCAGTACGATGTATTGTTGTTTTCTGTAATAAACACACACCCTGACCTCATATGGAACACAGTAGCAGTCAAAGTTGTTTTTACAGGATTTTTTTGGAACACAAAAGTGTTCTTGAAGCTTTGTATGATTACAGTTAAACCACATGTGATATGTTTTGACAATGTTTTTGGTTCCTTTTCTAGACTTTAAACTTTTCGGTACGATTGCTGTTTTCAGAGGGTCGGAGAGCTCTTGGATTTCATTTAAAATATTGTCATTTCTGTTCTGAAGATGAATGAAAATGTCAGAGGTTTGAAAAGACATGAAGGTTATTCCTCTGAAAATAAATGATTGTTGCTCAGAGAGACAATTTCTGACCAAATTTCTGCTGTGTCCATAAATATTGGATCTGTTGTGAGCTGCAACAGTGTGTTTTTCTTGCATTTTTATTTTTTATTTTTATCCATTATGTCCAGCACTCCCACCTGCAGCCATTCTGGTGAAGGGGCTTGTTTACTTCACTTCACTTCTTCACTAATAAATTATTCCAGTAAATTAGGCACAAACATATGTGTTGATACATAACTGGAGCCTAGTGGATGTAAGTTGCTTAAGGAAGTCTCACCCTGGTGGTTTTGATCTTGTTTCCAGAGTAGCACATCCAGCCGGAGTTGTCTGGTAGAGTCTTACACTCTTCTCCCTCCAGACACGGCTCCATCTCACACCACCACTTCCCAATCACAATGGAGGCTGCAAGCAGATCATTATCAGGGTTAGACTCACTCTCACAGCCGGCTCAAAACAGGGTGGAGTTTCATCATCCACCGAGATTATCAATATCTAAAACTAAATACCCTGTCATGACTTGATATCTATCTATCTATCTATCTATCTATCTATCTATCTATCTATCTATCTATCTATCTATCTATCTATCTATCTATCTATCTATCTATCTATCTATCTATCTATCTATCTATCTATCTATCTATCTATCTATCTATCTATCTATCTATCTATCTATCTATCCATCCATCCATCCATCCATCCATCCATCCATCCATCCATCCATCCATCCATCCATCCATCCATCCATCCATCCATCCATCCATCCATGACAGATTAAACAGATTTAAGCATTTAGGCTTTAATTGATTTACAGTTTTTCTCAGTGGCTCATTTCTCACAACACTATTTACATTTGCACACCAGTTAATGCATTTCTCAAAACAATTAATCTTTTGTGCACATCATATTAGCTGTTTCTCATTTGTTCTAACAAATTGTAAATGCTTTTGGACATGCATCGAATGCTTTCATACAACTCTCTGCTGTTTTATAACATTATCATTTGCTCTTTGCTGGTTTATAACATTATTATTTGCATATGTCATAAACTCGTGAATGCTGAATAGTCATTCCATATAAAACTAATAGTTCTCATTTCATTACTCGAGCCATTACATACAAAAATGTTGAACTAGTTGTCAAAATCGGTCAAGGAAATTTTATAAACATTTTCAAATCTTTTATTTTTCTGAAAATGTCTTCTAAATTGAACAGTTCATGAATGTTTTACAGACCTGTGTATGTTGTAGGTTCAGTTCTAATATGATCTGCAATATTGTTTACAGTTGTGCACGGCTTTACCTGAAGGAAGTTAATGTTTGTTGTAAATAAGGGTGTATTTCTTATTTTGCATACTGCTGGGAATAAATTAGAATTTTAAAGTGCATAAAAATGTAAAACATACATATTCAGAGTCTTGTACTCAGCTGCCTCACTGAATACAGTGATGTCTAACTTTACTGTAGTTTTCAAATGGCTGAGCTAATAGTATATAGTTCTGTGTTTAGCATGTTCAGGAAGTGTCACTAAAATTTGACTTTATTACATTGGAAAAAAAAATTGAAAAGCCATTTGACTATCTTGTTTATAAACTATGGTGTCAGGACTTTTTATCTTGATCACACAGACACTTTCATTGACGTGAATCCTTGCTTTTGAGGAATGAACTATCCATTTTGAGCAAGTGACACACTTGCAGGTTATCAACGGGGTTTTGTATTTATCAACTAGGTTTTGTACTAATTGTTTTAGAAACGCATTAACTGTTGTGCAAATGTAAATAGTGTTGTGAGAAATGCACCAAAGCCACTGAGAAAAAAACTGTAATATTTGTTGACAAATGTCTCAGTGTTTTGTTTGTCATACAATAGAGATCCATTTTAAAATTACAGGCAGCTATAAACAAAAATCATAATATATGTGTGTTATATTTCTAACTATTGTTACTTATTTTTACAAATTAAACATTTACATTTTGTTTTAATTTAGGGTCAATTGTTACATAAAGAGCTGTACTTATAATTCAAACTGATGGTCCATTTCAGTTCTTTTCTGAAATACACTGTAAACAAATTTTTGTAAATTACACAGTATTTAACTGTAATATGATCTGTAGAACAGTTATGCAGTATGTTGCTGTATTATACCGTACCATATATTTTACAGTAAAGATATACAATACTGTAAATACATGAAAAATCACACTGTGAATGCTGTAATTGATTTACAGTAAGTTACTGGCAAACTGCTGCAAGTAAGTTACTGTAGATTCTACAGGAAGTTATTAAAACAGTACTTCTTCAATAATGTTTGACGTTATTTTGTTTTACAATCAACACATTTTCTTAAGTAACTATTTAATCTTGTTTTTTTACATTTACAGCTAACACAATTAATTAGATAAGGGTTTTAATAAATGTTTAAATTCTCAAAATGCTATTTAATGTAATGATATAATCAAGTTTCTTAATTATACAAAACATCTCATTTGAGGTTATTGTATTGAAGTATATATTTATTCGTTAATTTAGCAGATGTCTTTCCCCCAAAGCAATTAAAAAAGCACTTCAAATCACCAGACAGCAGCGGTATATGGATGCCATGACAAGTCTGAGTTAGTTAAGCACTATTATTTACATGCAGACAAATACACATGCACACACACACACACACACACACACACACACACACACACACACACACACACACACACACACACACACACACACACACACACACACACACACACACACACAAATGGTCTCCTACAAGTATTTTGTCAAGCCCTTTTACCTGCTTGAAGTACACTAAGAATTGTACATTGCTTCCACAGAAATGTGGAGTGTTTATAAGAAAGTGTCTGGTGCATATGGAAATATTGTGTTGTAATGAATTATATTGTGTAACACGGTGGCTCAGTGGTTAGCACTGTCGCCTTACAGCAAGAAGGTCACTTGTTCGAGTCTTGGCTGGGTCAGTTGGGATTTTCTCCCCGTGTTGCATGTCCCCACGTTTCCTCCGGATGATTCAATTTCCCTCACAGTCCAAAGACATGTAGTTGTTTGGATGTTTCAGCTTAAATCACAGTGTAAAACATATGCTGGATAAGTTGGCGGTTCATTCCGCAGTGGCGACCCTGATGAATAAAGGGACTAATAAAGCCGAAGGAAAATTTATGTAATATATTGTATGGTCAGTGTACAATTCCTCATGTTGCTCTGTAAACATGTCAGAGTCCTATTAATGTTTCCATTAATGGCAAAACTTTGCACCCATGTTTATTTACGTGTTTTTGACAGTCTGTATTTTATTTATTGTAACATGTGCTTTATCAAAGGGGGAGGTTGGTTCCTCTCAGGAAAGCTTTTTTTCTCCCTCTTAAAGTGTTACAAACTTGCCACGTCACCTTTGTCTTGTTCATTGGGCCTTTAAGGTACAATTTCCTGTAAAGCTGCTCTGAAAAACTACATGTAGTGAAAAGCACTATACAAATAAAACTGAGTCGACTCTAATGTGTCTGAATAGCCTCAGTGGATGTGTGCGGTCAGTAGGAGCACAGAGTGCCATTTTATGAAAAGTATTATATTCTCAAATGAAATCCCATGCCAATTCATTTACCTCAATCGCTTCAACCTTGCAGTCTTCGAAAATCATGTGAAAAATGACATTGTTCACATTCTAAGTGTATAATGAAGGTCAATTTTCTGCCCTTACAAAAAGGTTTTACGTCATTTCTGCGGCATTAGAGAAAATCATCCTTGTGAAACTATCAATTTGTCCCACTTTTTGTCAAATGTATGAGAAAGAATAGAGACCATTAAGGAATCAGGCACTCAGAACATCTTATCTTTGCATCATATGAACCTTTTACAATATGATACATTAATGCATTATGGTAATGCTATCACAGTGAACATCAAACATTTAGGATCTTTATAAGGCACTTAAATGTTATTAATATTCTGACAAGTACTAGACAAGTTTGTGACTTACTCCATGTCTGTGGTAGCGGTGCTGAACTGAAGTCACATTCATCAATATTATAAAATGTAAAAGCACTCAAGCCGTAGTTGTCTCTTTGTGAATAGGCCTTTAAAAATTTATCTGCCGGTGCTCAACACTTTCCTCCATGGATACTTTAAAAGGGTGAATAAATGTTCAAGCATCATAGGCTGGTGTGCTCATATCTACAATAGTAACAGCACTTGCTAATTCAACACTTTTTTGACAGTTCGGTATGCCACACTGCAAAAAAAGTCAAATTTTGTATAGTTTATTTAAAAATCTTTTTTGAAAGGCACCTATTTTACCCCTTTTTCAAGATTTAAAATAGTCTTTTGTGTCTCCAGAATGTGTCTGTAAAGTTTCAGCTCAAAACACCCATCAGATTATTTATTATACCTTTCAGAATTTGGGATTTTAGCTCTGAACAAAATGTAGCTGTTTTTGTTGCCTGTGCCCTTAATGCTCTTTCTCCCAACCCACTGTTCCCACGTGCCTGTCAGAGTGCGCCTCAATCTCCACCTCGGCTGAGTAAGATAAACAGCACAGTGACAGACATGAAGGAAGCAGATCTCGAGTAACGTTTATGAGAAATACTACGGTAAGAACTTTCCCGATGATTATTTGATGTTGTGAAGTTATTTTAAGACTTTCTGCATCGGTGAGTACCAACAATGTCATTACAAAGTAACACACACACAGCACGTTTAACTTACACTGTTTTTGCATGGCAAACGTGACATGATACACGTTAATATCAACTGCTGTATGGATATCTGTTATGTTAATGTACAAAATAAACCTGATTTAACCTCCACAAACCGGGATTGAAGCATCTTCTTTTATAATTGAACTGATGTGCGCCTGTGGTGATAAAGTAAGATGGTAAAATCAATGTAATTCATTAACATGCATTGTTTTAAAAACATTTTAAACTTTAACACATTTTAAACCCATTCTTGATTACATTTGGTGATTGATGATCACAGAGAGCAGAACAGATCTTTTAATCCCAGTTGCTTTGCACAAGTCCTGTCTTGTTGATATGATAATATGTGTTACTACGAAGACATGTTTATATGCAGCTGTCAATCAATTCGGTGGGTGGGGAAACCGCATTCTTACGTCAAGTTGTGGTGGACCTTAAAAATGAGAGGGGTTTGGATCCTATTTTAATGTCAGAAAATTAAAAAAAGAGACTTATTGTCTTTAAATAACCCCATTATAACTGTGGACACATGCACTACCTACACAAAGTTCTGTCCAAACAACTTCTAAAAGATGATTTTCATTATAGGTGCCCTTTAAATATTGTTCTCTATTTTACATTCATTTTTCAGTTTCATTCATTTTGGGTAAAAGCAAAAAAAACTTAAATTTAAAATAGTGCAAAACACAGAAATTATTCAAGATTTTATTCATTTTCTGGTATGCAAGCTTTTTTTTTCTTTTTAGCACATCTCAATACAAAAAACAAAACAAAACAACAACATTGCCTGTAGTTCTGTACAAAACCAATACTAGTTTAAAGCACAAAGACACTATAATACATAAACAAAGCGACTGTTGTTTGTAATCGAACAAATATGAGTTTTTTTTTTAAGTATTTAAGCAGTGAGCAATTTTTTGGGTGATTTTAAGATACAAAAATATAAATCCAATTTTGTGTCCGTATAAAATTTAGTAATGGAAGAAATTAAAAACACATTAAAAGCATATTAACTGCAAATAAAGTGTCTACTTCATATACAGTGCAGATAATATGCAAAGTAACATTACAGTTCCAATTAATATTCTAAGGTGACCGAGAGAGCTTAACGTGCTGGAATTTAAGAAAACACATGCAATTGCAAAAAACACCAGCAAATTAAGAAAAGGTCTTGTTCGCTTTGATAGCACACATGCTGCAAATCATCACAATGCAAACACATTAAAAATTGTGCTGCATTGTCTCACAACGTTAACAATTTTCAAAAACGCGCTGTATTTTCCCACAATGCAAACAATTTAATAAACGCCCTGCATTTTCTCACAACGCAAACAATTTGCAAAAACGTGCTGCATTTTCTCACAACACAAATAGAGCGAAAACGTGACGGATGTCGCTGTGCCGTGACTATTGCTCAGTACAATTGTGATCATTGAAAGGTGAGTTTTTTGTTTGTTAATATCCCGACTCCAGTGTCTTTAGTATTTATTAGCATAAATAACCTAAATAATGGGGTCTGTCACATTTTAGGTTCTTCTTGAAACATTTCCATTGTGTTGTAAGTAAATGCAGTACGTTTTCGTAAACTTTTTGCTTGTTGTGAAAATGCAGCGCGTATTTTAAAAATGAGTTTGTGTTGTGAGGATTTGCAGCATGTGCTGTCAAATGGATGAAGATCTATTCTTAATTTGCTGGCGTTTTTTTTTTTTGTAATTGCATGTCTTTTCTTAAATTGCAGCACGTTAAGCTCTCTCGGCCACCGTAGTATTCAGATACTAAATAAGAGAAAAACAATATAAATTAAGAGCAATGTATATGTTTTAAAAAACGTAATGGCTAGAACTAACTTTCAAATAGTATTCAACATTTTATCCAAACTTTTTCAAATAAAATTTTTATAAATATAAGAGACTAAATAACTATATAAAAAAATTTGTAAGTCTGAATATTGAAATAATTGTTGGATATTATTTATTAACCCAACATGTATGTTTGGAATAATATTTGTACATTTTGGAAAAAAATCTATGTAATTTTGTTTAATGTGCATCATCACATTTAGCAGAATGTGTCATTGATCAAGCACATAAATAAAGCTTTGGCTTAAACCTTTTGCAGTACCTATGATTATTTATTTATTATTTAAAATATGATGACATTGAGAATCAAAATTAAATGAACTGAATTGAGTAATTGCTTTAATGTTTGAAGTAACATTTGTGACAATGAAATAAAAGATGAGTGAAATAATGTTCCACTGTCATTCAGTGTAAAAAAAATAAATATGAAGAATAAAAATATGTAGCAAGTTACCCTGAGCTGTATTAGTAGAATAAGTAATAGTATTATATTTTAAGATATTAAAACTCTTACAAATATGTAAAACCTAGTGGTTTAAAGGATAGCTGTAAAGTATATAACAAAACATTTAAATGACATTGAATTAATAATTTTGGGTCTGCACTGTGAGTCTTTAAACAGAGTTTTAATATGTCATCAAACAATTCTTGTTCGAAATAAATGATTTAAAAGGAATGTGAACTAGTCTTAAACATATAATCTAAACAATAATTTATAGCAAGCTTTGCATAAGATGGAGAAATGCAAAGGCAAACCCAACATCAATTGTCTTTTAGCAGATGTTCTTTTAAAATAAATAATTGTTTATGTTGAACAATATGTGACTGATTAATTCAATGACAATCTAAAATATAAAACATAATTGGAGACAAAAGGATTAATTATTTTGTAACAAATTAGAGCACGTATTGTTTATTAAATTGGTGTAAGTGTATGCGTCTTTTCAGCGCTAGGTTAAAAATAAAAAATAAATAAAGTCCATGAAAAACATAACCTCGGGCAAGAGCTCTGTGTTTTGATAAAAATTCACTTTAGTCTTTTCCTCCAAAAAGTAAACAAAGCAGCTCATACATAACACGTATTCTTCAATGTCGTGTGCTCCTCCGACAGGAAGAGCATTAGCCTTCAGCCTCACATCCAGAAATACCAAGAGGAAAACAAGAACATGGACTCATTTTAATGGCCACCGTCTCTATGAAACTTCAGTAAATGTGTCAGGTTGATTTAGCTAGGAACCAGAGAACATAAAATGCAACAGAATTAGCCTACATAACTTAACATTTAAATGCCAGATACTGATAAAATATTATAGCTGCTTCAGTATGATACTGCCGCAAAGACCATAATATATTCAAATCAATCTATCTATCTATCTATCTATCTATCTATCTATCTATCTATCTATCTATCTATCTATCTATCTATCTATCTATCTATCTATCTATCTATCTATCTATCTATCTATCTATCTATCTATCTATCTATCTATCTATTCATCCATCCATCCATCATCTATCTAACATTCTTCAAAATACTTCATTCTTCAAAATATATATCACAGTATCTATCTACTGCAACAATACTCAATTGTAATATTCATACAGTAATATAAACAGTTAATTTAGTTCATGTTCCTAATGATAAATAATAGAACATGCAACAGAATCTTCAGTTGTTGTGTTAATTCCTTTTGTTGGCAGAAACAGCAACATTGTAAAACATTGTGAACAGCAGCAAGAACATAACTAAAAAATGGCTTTGGGCCAAACGGCTGTATTTTATTCCTTGTTGCTTTAAATAAATTAAAGGTTTAGACCATGCTTGGATATTTTCTTTTACAGAATAGGAAAAACAGTAAGCCCAGAATAACACATATACACATACAATTAAAAAAAGAAATATTCCGAACACATGTCTTTGCCTCTGGACTTCACTAGATCTCAGCAGAATAAACAACACACTGCTACATCTGTCTTTGTTTTTATTGATGCTGTTTTCTGTTCCTGAAATGTAGTCGCATTGTTAATTTTCATTTTTCACAGTCCTTTCAATCTTGCCTGAGCACTGTTCAAATATCTGCTGAATTCTTATCACAAAAGATAAATATGTTGTATATGGCCACAGTTAAGCAGCTCTGGTGGTTGAGTATTGTTTATTTGAATACTGAATGTTTTGAAAGACTTGGCAACCTATCCTCATACGTGTTACCAGATAAGAGCAAAATTAGAGAACATTTTTTTTTCTTCTCTGTTCAAAATTGGAAAAAAAAAATTGTGACATTCTCCACATTTTCTCTCAAGTATTTGTCGTTCATGTATGACCAGTCTTCTTGTTGTTCTTGAGTAGAACTGTAGAATTTACAGATATGAAACAAACATCTTCCCTCAAGCATCTTCTCTCCTTTTGGTCTTCATCTGAACAACCTGCTGTTTTTTCGGTCTTTTAAAGTTTAAGTCTAAGTTTAATTTAATATAATTTAGGAGGTAACCGCAAGTCTTAAATACTACTAAATAAACTTAAATTCTGCTTAAAGTATGAGTAAAAATTACCCCTTCTAAAAGTACTCAAGAGTAGTAGTATGCTGCCACCACCATGCTTCACTGTAGGAATGGTATTAGCCTGGTGATGAGTGGTGCCGGGTTTTCTCCAAACATACTGTAACACCTGGCATTCACTCCAAAGAGTTCAATTTTAGTCTCATCAGACCAGAGAATTTTTTTTCGTATGGTCTGAGAGTCCTTCAGATGCCTTTTGGCAAATTTCAGGTGAGGAGTGGCTTCCGTTTGGCCACTCTACCAACCATACAGGCCTGATTGGTGGATTGCTGCACAGAGGGTTGTCCTTCATACCGCAAGTATATATCAAACCTGTGAGAAGCACTAATAGTATTGTATTTGTATGCTAATGTTTAACGTTTAGGTTTTTGACAAGTTAGGGGTTAAGTTTCAAAAAAAAATTATTAAAACAATCTGTTAAATGCTATATTCTAAATGCTATAAAAAAAGTAAGAATTAAGTTTGGCAAATCAAGAACCCATTTCGTACCATGGATCTCAAAATCTGTCTGTAACATATGTGTGAAATGTTCTATATATATTATATGGAATCTAAAGGTTCAAAATTGCCTTCAGAGTTCATTCTTAGCAAAGTATATTACTAATCAAAACATTTTTTGTTTTTGGAGTTATTGACATGTCAAAATGCCTTTGAGGAAGATGATCTTTACTTTTAATATAATAATGTTTTGTTTTTTTTAACAAAAGAAAACATGATAATTTTGATTTAATAATTTTTTTTTCCCCAAAAATTTTTGTCATTTAGGGTCTTGTTTATTAATAGTATAATATTTTAATGGCTTTGAAATAGGCACACACATTTCCCTGAGCAGAAAACCATCTGATTCTGATTTATTTAATTAGATTGATAAGTAGATTGACTTGAAAGTAACTTGCTAGACCAAGCGATGACTTGACGTGACTTAAAATAAGCAGTGACTTGACTTGAGTCCGACAAAAAATTACTTGACTTGCTTGAGACTTGAAGCTTATGACTTGAGACTTGCTTGTGACTTGCACATGTGTGACTTACTCCCACCTCTGGTGCTTTGACATGCACCGTCAACCCTTATATAAACAGGTGTATGCCTTTTTAAATCATGTCCAATCAACTGAAATTACTACAGGTGAACTCCAAATTAATTTATAACATTTTGCAATAAGGTTGTAACATAAAAATGTGGAAAAAGTGAAGTGCCATGAATACTTTCCAGATGCACGGTAAATGGGGGTAAATAAAAAATTTAAAACATGAATCACAAAATACAGAAAGCTGCCAATATATGGATATTTTCTACACAGGCTCTCCTTTAATTTTAATCTTCACAACATGTTGTTTCATGTGATGCTTGCATTAAACTCGGTTGCTAACCCTCCATTTCACCTTTGCCATTTAAAGAAATACAGCCTCAGTCTGCGTTCACTTTGAGTTCACATCTTTATCTCCATATAGAGTGACAGTGAATGGTGACTGAGGCTGTCATTCTGTCTCCGTTTCTTGGAAGAAAGTCAGTCAAACAGGTCTGGGACCACATGCTGATGAGTAAATGATAACACCATGGCTTTGAGCTGTGAATTTAAGTGCTTTAACGTTCAACAAATGACACACTTCATCTTTAAGAAAGGACTATGCTAACGAGCCTGACTTGAGGGAAAGGTGGGAGGCTCCTCGGCGAGACGCAGTCAAAGTTAATGTTCTTTGATTATCTCGGGTGCGTTGCGATGCGAGATGTTCTCCCAGAAGTGTTAGTTTACAGCAGCTCGTTTGTCATAAGGACAGAGCATTAATAATGAAAAGCCCCGAGGATCTGAGCTTTTCTAGGGCAGGGACACTGCAAGAGCGACCCTGAACAGAGTTTCTTCAAACATACAGTACCACACCTTAAAAAAAGCAGAGGCACAGTCCTTTTGAGCACCTTGTGGTGATGCGCAGTGTATGATCAATATTGTATTTGGGTCAGTTTTGGGATTTCTAAACAAATGTTATGTTAGTACAGCAAGAATTGTTTTATTTTTAAGAGATTTAACCAAATTGTTACACTTTGAGTTATTTTTTGCCAGACATTTTATAGTGGCAATGCATCTTGAGGCTGTGGATCAGAGGTGATAATATTATAAGTTTCAGTCTTGTGCACAGATCGATTGTTTTGCTTCATAAGGCCTCAATGTATTGTCAGGAGCCACAGGTATTGATTTTATTTTTGCTTCTATGTTTTTTTTTTTTAATCTCAAAAGTAACTGTAGTCATTGACTTTCAGTTTGGGATTCACCAAGGATTGTGGTTTCAGATAAAAATCTTCTTTAATGTTCAACTGAAGAAAACAAAGTCACCTAAATGTGTAAAAGAAATGTTCAGCTTAGTTTATAAAAGCCACAGATGTTTATTTTGTTTAGTGTATTTATGTTTTCTAAAGTGGCGATGCTGTGGCGGAGTAGCTAGAGCTGTCGCCTCACAGCAAAAAGGTTGCTGGTTCGAGCCTCGGCTGGGTCATTTGGCGTTTCTGTGTGGAGTTTGCATGTTCTCTCTGTGTTCATGTGGGTTTCCCTAGGGTGTTATGGTTTCCCCAAATGCAGTACAGATGAATTGAGTAGGTTAAATTGTCCGTAGTGTATGAGTGTTGATGGTTCATTCAGCTTTGGCGACCCCGGATTAGTAAAGGGACAAACCAAAAAAGAAAATGAATGAATGAATGTTTTCTGATTTCCAGAAGTAAACTTGCGATTAATGATTTTTAAATCATCTTTAAATGCTCTGCAGAAGACAAACTTCCTTTATTAATGGATGACTTGACAGTGATTAAATGATCTTAATTTTTTAATGATTTTTTTTCACTATGGGTGAACTACCCCTTTAATACCCCGAATTATCAATTTATGTTCTTTAAAAATGCAATTACATTCATTAATTTATTCATTTTCTTTCAGCATTCCCTTTATTTATCAAGGGTTGCCACAGCAGAATGACAATCTATACAAACTCATTCACACAAACTCATACACTGCAGCCTATTTAGTTTATTCAATTCCCCTATAGCACATGTCTTTGGACTGTAGGAAACCGGAGCACCCAGTGGAAGCCCATGCGAACACAGGGAGAACATGCAAACTCCACACAGAAATACCAGCTGGCCCAGTCGGAGCTTGAATCAACCATTGTCTTGCTGTGAAGCGATTGTGCTAACCACTGAGCCACTGTGTCGCCCCTTATGCAATTATATACAGTAAAAGTATAAAAATCTCAATAAAAGCATTTTTAAAATGAGCACATATTTGCACATCCACACATGAATGAGAATATGATACATTGTAGTTTTGCTTGAAAATATATCAAGTTTTGATATATTTATATAGTTTTATATTCACATAATAAGTAGAAGTTACTAATTAAAAACAAACATGTACTCCTCATTTACCTTCCCTCTACTTATTCCAAACATCTCTGAATGTTTTTTCTTTTGTTAAACAAAAAAAGGTGATATTTTGAAGCATGTTGGAAACTGGTAATTTTTGACTTTCAAAAGAAGGAAAAATATTTACTATACAGTATTAAGTTGCTTCCAGTTTCCAAAATTCATTAAAATGCCTTCTATTGTGTCTGAATAAAGAAGAAAAATGGTCAAGGTCTAAAACTATTTATGGGGTGAGTAAATGGAGATTGTAATGTCATTTTAGCATTAATTATCCCTTTCATATATTACTGTAAAAATATATTTAATTAGTGTAAAGAGCAATAAGAGTAATACTGAAGCAGTTTCATCTTCAAGAGGTACAATATTACTTAGATAAATAATACTGCAAGACAATAATAAATCTAAATATTACATAAATGAATGTACAAATATTTTAGTAATGTTTAAAAAGATTTGAAAAAAATAAAAATTAAATGTTCTACTGCAACACTAATTAATTAAAATACTTATAAAAAAATACTTATACATATATACATAACATTTTGGGTGAACTATCCCTTTAATACTGTCCATTGAATTATACATTTATTTTCTTAAAAAATGTAATCATTCAAATAATTCTAATATATGATGAGAAAATAGATATTTTTTTGCACATTTACTCAGTAAGTTTTGATAGCTTTTTATAGGCTCACGTTTATCATTTTTTTATTACAGTGACAGCACAGTTGCACTAACCTGTCTGAACACTGCAGGGTTGCACTGAAATAGTTCTCAGCCACTGAGCATCTGTTACACTTCATGCAACATAACACAATGCAGCTACAGGAAATTAAAGGCATAGTTCACCCCAAAATTTAAATTCTTTCATCATTTACTCATACTTCACTAATTCTATTTCATTCTTTCATTCATTTTTCTTCGGCTTAGTTCCTTTATTCATCAGGAGTCGCCACAGCGGAATGAACCGCCACCTTATCCAGCATATGTTTTACACAGCGGATGGCCTTCCGGCTGCAACCCAGCACTAGGAAATAATTGTATGGTTTTTAATTCTGGTGAACACTACTATTGTTGAAAACCAGTAACCATTGACATTGATAGTAGAAAAAAACAAATACTATGAAAGGCAATGGTTACCAGTTTCCAACAATATTCCGTATATCTTGTCTTATATAATCTAATTTTATTTTTGTCCAACAGAACTAAAAAAAAAAAAAGCTCAAACTGAATTGTAACGTCAAAAGTGAGCAAACCATGACAAAATGTTCAATTTAGGGTGAACAATCCCTTTACGACAGTTCATTGTTGTAGGATGTTATGTCTCTTCACCCACCGTCAACACAGGAGGGTTTGTTCCTGGTGGTTCCTGCCACTTTCCCAGGTAAACAGGAGCACTTCACTGTCTGAGATCTCTCTTCAATCTTGTTTTTGTTACAGCACCTGTGCGCCGCGATCACCTCGCATGTCCCTCCTTCTGTCGAAAGACAAAGCCATTAGGAAACAGAGGAAAAACTCCTGACTCGCCTGCTGGATCTACATTTACAATCATTATCTCATGCATGTCATCTTTCATGGTCTGCTTATATTGGCTCATAATTCATCATGCATTTCAATGTAGACACGACAGACACTCCTTAGGGAAGATGAAGTGCTGCTTTAGAAACAGAAACAAGTGGGAGCGAGATGAAGGATGATACACAGAATTTGCACATGATATACCACATTTTCGGTCAAAGATTTATTTTCTATTTTCTAGTCTTATTATTTTACATCCAGTTTATAATCTATTTATTTTTATCTTCTATCATTTACTTAAAATTTCATATTTACTTTATTTTCTTATTGTTGGGAGCATCCATTCTGTTCTTTTGATTATTATTATCTTTTCTTTTGTTCCTTTTTGAAATATTGCTGTTTGCTCTATTTTTTCCCATCTCTTATTTATTTACCCTTCATTTTTATCTTTATTCAAATAACATTTTCTTTTTTTTTGTATTTATTGTTTCTTACCCTCTTTTGTTTTCTTCTCTTTTTGACAAATATATTTATTACCATATTGTGCAGATACAATATCATATCCATACAAAAATATGTAATACACTGTTCTGCTCTTTCACAACTAAGAACCAATGACCATTAAAAAAAACAATATAGTTATTTAATAACATATAACTCAGTAAATATAAACAAAAAACATTATAAAAATCATTGTATAAATAACAAAAAAACTAACAATAAAATAAATAATAATAATAATAATAATAATAATAATAATAATAATAATAATAATAAAAATAATAATAATAATCTCCAAATCTCCAATAAAGTATCCACTTTCCTTACTAATACGCAATTCCCTATCTGGCTCAAAAGCCGAATAGTTCCAATTAGTGCCGTTAGAGGGTTTGTAAAGGCTGATATGTTATAAGATGGCATTTCTGTGTGGAGTTTGCATGTGCGATCCTTGTTTGCGTGGGTTTCCTCTGGGTGCTCCTGTTTGTCCCACACTCCAAAGATATGCGGTATACAGTTGAAGTCAGAATTATTAGCCCCCTTGTAATATTAACCCCTATGTTTATTTTTTTTTTTTTTACCAACTTCTGTTTAACAGAGAGAAGATTTTTTAACACATTTTTATACATAACAGTCTAATAACTGATTTATGTTATCTTTGCCATGATGACAGTAATTAATATTTGACTAGATATTCTTCAAGACACTTCTATACTGCTTAAAGTGAGATTTAAAGGCTTAATTAGGTTAAATAGGTTAACTAGGCAGGTAAGGATAATTAAGCAAGTTATTGTATACCGATGGTTTGTTCTGTAGAATGTTGAGAAAATATTGCTTAAAGGGGCTAATAATTTTTACCTTAAAATGGCTTTAAAGAACTTAAAAACTGCTTTTATTTAAGCCAAAATAAAACTAATAAAAAATTAGATTTTCTCCAGAAGAAAAAGAATTATCAGACATACTGTGCAAAATGTCTTGCTCTGTTAAACATCATTTGGGTTATATTTATAAAGAAAAAAAAATCAAAGGGGCTAATAATTCTGACTTCCGCAGCTGGAAGGGCATCCACTACGTAAAACTCATGCTGGATAAGTTGGTGATTCATTCTGCTGTGGCGACACCAGGTAATTAATGGGACTAAGCCGATGAGAAAATAAAGAATATTTAAGACCAAAACATATGTTTGTGCTTTGCTGTAGATTGTTGACATAAATAAATTTTAAAAATAGAAGTAAGTAGTGAATGCAAATATAAAAACTGACAAGTATATAAAGGTGTATATTAGTGTTATGTGTGCAGCTGCAATGAGCAATGGCATGTAAAGTATGTTGTTAAATAAATGAGTGTATATGTAAAAGTAGAGATGTTTGTTTCACAATTACTATTATAAGGTGTTCATGAGATTAGCCTGCAGTAAAACTATTATCTTTGAGTAATTAATTCATGAGTGAGTAAACTATTATCTCTCCTTTTATGTTCTTATACTATTATTTTATATTTATATTCTTTTGTATTTACGTTATTGTACTTCTGTTGTACCTTTTTTACTGTGTTCTCCATCATTTATTTTTATGTTATTTCTGCATTGTTTATAGTAGATTCTTAAAATCAAGCAATTTTCTATTAACTTATTATATTTTCCCCTGTCTTTTTCTTTACTTTTTGCCTTCCTTTTATGTTCCTGGTGAAATATTATTTTATCAACTTATTTATTTTCCCCTTCATCCATTTCATTGCTTGTCTCTTTTTATTTTCTTGTTTTTCCAGTTTTTGTACTATATTTCTATTTACTTTATATTCCCATTATTTTCTCTTTTATGTTCTTGTTCAAATCTAATATTGTTTTATTTACTTAATTTTGTTCAGATGTCCTTCAGGTCTTATATTTCTTTACTTACACAACATTATTTTTTCTTTTTATGTATTTTACTTCCCTTCTTTTACATTATCTTTCATTTTTCTGTATAGATTTCCTTATTTATATCCCCGTATTTATTTTCTGCATTATCTATTGTAAACTATCGATCATGCCAATAAAACTTAAAAAATAAAAAAGGCGCTCTAAGAGATCATGACTAAAGAGAAATGCAGAGGTCCTTGAGGCAGCTGCAATTTCTGTAAGAGCACTTTAACAATGAGTGATCTGAAATGAACCCAAGTCCTTTAATAGACCTGTATTCCTGTACATAGTCACAGTGAAATATTACCAAACAATCTGGTAATCCAACCTTTAGAGACAGATTTCTCATTTCAAGACTGGAAATCTCAAGTTCATAAACAGATTGCAGCTATTCTTCATTAAATACTGAACACCATTTACAAAGCTCTGTAAATTCAAGGTTGCCAGAACAGAAACTGTAATTTAGCAAAGGTATTCATTAAATAAACTAAACGGTAGCAATAGGATGACTTGCAGCTTATTCAGAACAGGTTTTTGAGAACAGTGACTTTTTTGACAAAAACCAAAGCTTCTGCATTATATCAGTGCTCACTAAAACAACTTCATTCATTCATTTTATTTTCAGCTTAGTCCCTTTATTAATCAGGGGTCACCAAAGTGGAATGAACTGCCAACTTTTACAGAATGTTTTACGCAGTGGATGCCCTTCTAGCTGCAACCATGACAGGGAAACACCAACAAACTCGTATTCACACACATATGGACAATTTAATTCACCCATAGGTCTTTGAACTTGTGGGGGAAAACAGAGCACCCAGAGGAAACCTACGCCAACACGGGGAAAACATGCAAACTCCACACAGAAATGCCAACTGACCCAGCCAAGGCTCGAACCAGCAACCTTCTTGCTGTCAGGTGACAGGGCTACCCACTCCACCATGTGAAAACATTTAAATTTACTTCTAAAACAGTGTAATTTAGTTTGTTTCACTTACTTGAAATAGTAAATAAAAGCAAAACTACTTTAATTTAGTCTGTTTATAGCTCAATACTTATTTATGCATGAAAAAATCACATTTTATTTACTTCTTTTATTTAAAGGCTAATACAACAAACAACAGATTTAAGTGAGTAACAAACTGGAATTTATTTCAGGAAATATTTAAGTCGCTTTAGGTAAATGTTTGTTATTTGTCTGGTCTTTCTTTGTCATTTCAACAAAAGAAGCTGTCCGATTCGTGGATAAATCGTTTGAATCAATTTTTGATCAACGTTGAACCATTGAATTAGATCAAGGCTGTCTAAACGATTCTTTCACCGATTCGATTCTCGAGTTCAATTCATAAATTCAAATCACTCGGCATCCAAGAAAGCAACTTCTGAAAACAAACAACTTGCACTTCAGTTCGTTTCCTATGCAAAATTATTTAGGCATACGATTCGTATTAGCTTAAACGTGTTCTCGTGGAAAACTTCTCCGTTGGTGTTTACAGAAGAAAGATAATGCATGAGATCAACATGATGGTGAGTAAATATTAATTTTCATTTTGCGTGGAACTATTTTTAATCATTAGCAGTAACCAAGGTGCTAAAAAATCTGGACTGCATTTCCCAAAAGCATCGATCATAGCCTTTTAAGCCTAAACAGATCGTAAACATCATTGTGCAACTGATCTTAATGTCACGGCCTGTTTCTCAAAAGCACAATAAAGCACATGAAAATTGTCGTAGATACCAGTGCTCTGGAGAAGCTAATCGTTAAAGCTATACTTGCGTCGTAAGAAGAAGTTGTGATAACAATCGACAAATTGCACTTGTAACTTTATTCAAGTGCAGTCTTATACAGAAATGGCATATATTAGCTTATAGCTACCTGACTATATTTGTTATTCCAGTGGTTGAAAACATAATTATGTAAATTGTCGTTTTTACGATATTTTGAAGATTATACATATAGCATTTATATACAGTATGTGGAAAAATAGGCATGCTGAAAACAATCAAACAAAAAATGCACATCTAAATTAAATGTCTGATAAAAAATGTACCCCATATGGTCTAAAACCTGACAGATGGGCAAATCTAAGCTTGTTTTTAATAAAACAAATATAAATATGGATATAATAAATAATACTGCTAATAATAATAACATTATACAAAAGCAAATTGTTATGAATGAACTGAAAAAGCCTCCCGAGATGAAGAAGACATAAAAGCAGTGGTTTTTCATATTTATGTAGGCTAGAAAATAATGTTTTGTAATATTTTAATCCTTTATATTTATATCCTATATCTATTCTTATTATATCCTATATATATATATATATATATCCTTAATATTTAATTTTTTTCATATGTAAAGATATTTGCCTATTGCTCTCTTGTGCGTATTAAGCAATGTGTAAGCGAGGCGCAACTCTGCGCCGGAGTTTAGACAGGGTTTGTTTTGGTCTAATGAAAAATCTATTTTAGTTTCTCAAAATAGCAACGCGCCAGCAGTGCGCCTCAGAACGCCTTCCTTTTTAGACCATAACGCCTATAGGCGCACATCTGAGCGCTAATGCATTCGCTATTTAAACAGCGTGGTGCAACGCCTCAAAACGACTCTTGCGCCAAGCTGAAACTACAAAAAGACTATTGCGCCGCACCTTGCGCCACACTGCGCCGGGTGTATAATAGGGCCCCATATGTTTGTGTCGGTGTCAGTTTGAACAGCAGCGTCGCACCCCCAATCCCCCTCCTCCTAAAAGTGTAAACAAGGGGAAACACAAAAAAATGATTTTCCTGTCTTGTCCTCGCATAGTTTTAATGGGTCAGAATTATTCTCCAGATCCAGTTTTAAAAATGGCATATTCTTCAGTCATGACCATAACAAGGAGTTTTTCTTTGAGGAGTCAGACAAATACCACAGTGGAAATCAGGAAACAATAAAGCTCCACTGAGATCTGCTGTGGATTGTTGAGTAGGCTTTGTTTGTGCATCTTTAATTATAAAAAATACCCCATTTCCCGAAGGAGCTTCAGTCAAAATTCACAGGGGTTTGTTTTCTTTAATGCCTAGCCTTAATTACATAAGACAGACCCAGTTTCCACTTTGATCTATCAAGAGAGGGGAAAAAATGTAGGAGCTCTTGACTAAAATATCTTGACTCCTCAATGAGCGTAAACAGAGCAGTGGGTCTCTCATTTGGGGATTTGAAAAGATTGGAGGAAAGGGAAGAGGGAAAAAAGAAGTTAAATGCACTTTCAAAAATCAATAAAAATGTAAATAGCTTCTCTGTCTCCAGCTTCTTAGGCTCTCATTACGTCTAGATTGAAGTTAGTCAAAGCAGGAGGGGAGAGACATCGAAAGAGAGACGGGAACAGAGCGCTGCCTGTCGACAGTTTTAACTGCACATCAGAATATTTTGGAGTGCTGCTGAATATTTAAGCAGGTGACAGTGGACAGCTCAGATCCATGCAGGGACGTGATTGCTTTTTGTATTCTGTCACTTTGTGCGACTTGCAGAAATTGATTGCTGAACCTCAGGGGCTTAGCGTTATCTTGTGTAGGCCTCTGTGTGCCTCCTTCCTGCTCAACATATCAAACAGAGGGTCAGAGGACTTTTAAAGCTGTGGTAAAGCACTGTCAAGCAGCTTTCATTAACTGGACCTCATGTGTGTGTGTGGGGGTGGGTGTATGTACTGACTGAGGTTCAAAAGCCTCAATGCTTCTTGAATTTTGTTTTATTTTAAATTTCACTCTGAAAATGCGGTTTAATTTCAAACTAAATTTGAGTAAAATATGAACAAATGCTGCATCTCAAACGGCACACTATGCACTTATGCACTATGTACTTATGCACTTACACACTCAACAGCATAGTGTATGTATGTAGTGTCGTCACAAATGGAACACCAACGTTTTTTTAAGTTTAAAACTTTTAAAGTTAAAAACTGTTGCCTAGATGATGTTTGACGGTTGTCAAATTAGCTAAATAAATGTCCAAACTACCAAATAATACCTGCCATGAGTATGTTATTCCACACTTCATTTTACCAGTTGAATAAATGCGTCATCCGGGTATTGAAAGAGCACTTATTCTTCTCAGAATTTCAGTGTAAATGCGCTACTTACACTATTTATGCTACAAAAGGGCGTAGAATAGTGCATAAGTTTGCAATTAGGGATGCAATGATTAACCGATTTCACTGTAAACCGCAATTTAATTCATCACGGTTAATTAATCGTAAAGGCTTCTTAACACTGTGTTTCTGCATTGAACAAAACTGCAGCAACTAAGCAAAGTTGTAATGTAATGTAATGTAGTGTATATTTATATAGCACATTTATTGTGTATGGCCATACACCCAAAGCGCTTTACAATCATCTCTCCACACCACCACCAGTGTGCAGCATCCACTTGGGTGATGTGACTGCAGCCACAGGACAACAGCACCAATGCGCTCACCACACACCAGCTATTGGTGGAGTGGAGAGACAGTGATAGAGCCAATTCAGAGGATAGGGATGATTGGGAGGCCATGAGTGTAAGGGCCGATAGAGGGCTTTGGCCAGGACAACAGGGTTACACCCCTACTTTTTACGAGAAGTGCCATGGGATTTTTAATGACCATAGAGAGTCAGGACCTCGGTTTAACGTCTCATCCAAAAGACGGCGCCCACTGACAGTATAGTGTCCCCTTCTCTTTTACTGCGGCATTAGGACCCACAAAGACCGCAGGTTGAGCACCCCCTGCTGGTCTCTATAACATCACTTCCAACAGCAACTTAGTTTTCCCATGTGGTCTCCCATTCAGGTACTGAACAGGCTCAGTCCTGCTTTAACTTCAGTGAGTTACCGGTCTTGAGCTGCAGGGTGATATGGCTGTGATGTGGTTATGCCAACTGCGGTTTTGTACACCAAGGCCAATACACACGCACACTGGATTAACTATGGCTAAGGCTATTAACTAAGGGCAGTTCACAGTTCGTTATTTCCAATGGAAGCTTGCTCATGCTTTCCAGGCGTATCTAGTTGAAAGACTGTTGCGAGCACACTGCATTGCAAGTCACGTGAAAAGAACTGGATTATTCGGATTCATACTTTGTATGGAATGTACACATTTATACTCTTAAGAGAAAAAAATACAAAAGGAAAATACTAAACAATTTTGAAATACCGTATAGCCAATCAAAAGTGCCTTTTAGACAAATACATTTTTTCTTATTTTTATTTATTTATTGTTCTGACTTTTATTTTCAATGTAAAATTATTACTTTTGTTTAAATGCCAAAAACGTTTTTCACTTTTTTTTAGGACCATGGAGAAATGGACTATTGTTTGTTTGTTTTTAATATTGTTTTGTGCTGTATCAATTAGTTACTGGGCAGCAATAAATAACACTTTAAAATATAATGAGTTTTCATGTGATTTAAATTTTTTTTTAAATAGTAAATCAAAATCTATAATCGTTGCATCTCTATTTGGGATGCACCTTAACCCAATAAAAATGTTATTCACATTGGTAACCAAATTGATGGGTTTATTGTAAAAACTATTTCCAAACAATCGACGTGTGTTGGGAAAACACAAAGGAATAAAGTTAACTTATTAGTTTTTACAAATGTAAGTGAAGTGAACATAAAACAGTTCAGTTGTCGCAAAGAAAACTCAAGATTATGTTTGTTTGTGCTCATTTCAAATAAGTAGTTTGAACATACAGCAAACGTCATGTTTTGAGTGGTTGTTTGTACATATCTTACCCAAATTTGAGTGCAATTAACACAATTTTTTGTTTATTTTTGTTATTTTTATGTGTTTTTATAGCAAATTGAGTGAAAAGTAGAGTCGAAAATTTGGGGGCATCAAAAACTACATTTCGTGCTTCATCTGAATATCAGTACAAAGTTAAATGTTTAATTTGATTAACTATATATGAAGAGGAGCATAATCCTATTGATCGGCATGATTTGATGGGAAACAATCTAAATAAGAATTGCAATTAAAAATACACCTGACACCTATGTTTGCTTATTTGCTGGGCTGCATAGATGGGTGATAATCAGATTCTTTATCAATGTGAAAATTGGATCATAAATATTAATATAAATATCAAATCAATATCAGAGTGAGAAAGAGGTTTTGCCAAATGTTCTTGCATACACAAGGAGCAATTCTTGGCAGTGAAGCTTCTGGTGTACACATACAAATACAGCAGGAGGCATAATTAAAAACAACAACAGTGTAGTAATATAAAAAGTAGAAGAGGCTGTTATGTTAAAGGGACAATCATCGCTTTTAATTGTTGTAATGTTTTTGGTATGTATATGTGTATTATGTGTTTCATGCCTTTATTGGGTCTTTTAATCATATGTTAGTTTATACATTATATAATCACACAATGATGTAATCTGTAAATGAACTGGTGAATCAGTTATTTGAACCAGAAACCAGCTGTCTGAAACAATCATATTGCAGGAAAGATATTTTCCATTTGTTAAGGATGTGGATTAAAGATAATAAGATTGTAAATAATTTTACTTTATACAACTGTATTATATAAAGTGTATTTACATTTCCTGATAGGATGTTTGTTTTAATCTCATAGTGTCAATGATGGTAATTGCTGCATTATATGAAGGACCAGAGTTTCATCTAAAGATCTTCTTCTGGGTTCTCTTGGGGAAAAAAAGATTCTTGAATATCCCTGAGGGTGAGTTAACAGCCGATTTTCATTTTTGGATGAACGGCCCCTTTAGGTCAGAATAAAACTATTTAAAGGTTATGCACATATGTTATACATTAGATAGTTACATGAATTAACAGGGATTTATTTGTGAATACTATACTGAAGAATTCCACAAAGAAGTGCAGTGTGAATCATTGTTGTTCAATGGCCTTTCAAATATTTTAATACATTTTATAACCTTATTATTTTAATAATGTAACTGTACAATTACTATAATTTGCAGCATTTTTAACTGTTCAAATGAAAAGAAAACTTTTTTTCTGTTACCTGCTGATTTACAAGGTCATTTTGTTACAACTTTTGGATGATGGTTGGTGAATGCTCTCTTATACACTTTATAATTGATCCAAACTTATGTAGTGCAGCGTTTAATGCAGATTGAGCTGCTCTGAGATCCTGAAAACACCAGATCCTGTGCTGTTCCTGTAATTGAACATAGTGCCTAGCTTCAATATGAGCATTTATTTAATTACAGAGGTTTTTCGTTATTTGCCAGAGTTACGTTTTAAAAATAATGAACTAGTCAGCTTTACTTTTTACAATCAATATGGATGTTTTTTTAGCTGTAAAACCCTTCATTACACACTTCATATACTTCTCTCAGACAGACATAAACATTTTCACACTTTAATCTCTTGTTTAAACACATTAAAAGTTCAAACTTTCATAGAAAAAAAAATATATTGAATGAAACCAAAGATCAAATATTGTTTTCAGGCCCAAACGTTTGTTTGAGTCGATTCATTTATTTCTGTAAATGTGCCCTGTAACGTCTACCTTCCTTTAGCATGTTCAGAAATCTAACTTTTTGTGCGATAGTTAGCATCTCCCTATGCCTTTTGGGTGCTACCGCAGATGACTTTGTCAAGATTGTGAGGTTTTTTGGGGAGAAAAATTTGCACACATACCAGGGTGCATTTCCCAAACAACGACATAACTATCATAGTACGATGCATTGTTTGGGAAAAGAACAATGTAGTGACGAGTGTTTCCCAAAACCTGTAGTTTCTCTTTCGCAGATCCGTTGTTTCAACCATGTTAGTTATGGCGCAAAACATCCATAATGATGCTCTAAACGGGAAACAACTTCATCACTTCTGAACCTCATAATTTCTGTGCAAAGTATATTGTTTTTCACGCACATGCGCTTAAAAAAGTCTAATATTAGTTTTGGGGAAAAACATGCACTCGCTTTACATATTATTTGAAATAAGTTAGATTTGTTAATTTATTTTTTATTTTTTGAAAAGTCTACTTTTACAATTTGACACATGCAAACCACTGCAGAAATGTTCTAACGAACAGGCCCATGTCATCTACATTACAGATACTTAATAAATAACCTAATATAAATTAAAGCATTAACACATGCTATATATTTTTGTTTTCACAAGCTGTGAAGACGTAACGTAAATTCTGCTTTTAAATAATCGTTTACCTATAGCTTTCATCATGAGCCATGGCTGTGTTCAAAATTATATCAATGTTTTCAAAGTGCCCTATGAAAGGAATGCATTTGTAAATATGAATATCACTTAAACTGAGCTGTAAAAATACTTTGAACGCAAATTACACATAAGAGAGATGACCTTAATTTATTTATTTAAATCATTCCAAGTTTAAATTTTAGAATGTTCCAAATGAATATAGCATAGGGGGATAACTGGGAATAGAACACAGCCAGGAATTATGTTTCTAACTACAGCTCCAGAGGTGTAGTTCCATGCATACAAGTTTGAGACGCAGTTTGCGAATGTTCATTGGAACAACCGATTTGGGAAACGGCAAATCAACAAACTATGTTTGTATTGATGGAACTTGCAAACTTAGTTGGCTAATGATGATTTTCGGAAATGCACCCTTGCACAGCACTTCAAAGTCACACTGCAAGCGATAGAGGATTTATGTAAATTTGGCAAGCTGAACGATTCTGTACTATACAGGAGACACAGGCACAGAGGAGATTGATTGACAGGGGTCTACAGCCAATCAGGACACAGACACAGTGCTCTAATATGGGTGCAGAACACAATTCACTCTAGAAAAAAAGCATGTCAAACTGCACAAAAAAAAGCACTAACTACTTAGCCAAATCATTTTGTTTTTATTTTAAGTGACCCTGCAAACCTTTAATAACATTTATTTGTCCTAAAACGGTTTATTGACAGATTTAAATTACATTCCAATGAGCTCAGACTTTCAGACCCCACTGTATCCCGTAAACCACACTCCGAGACAGCATTTAGCATTCTCCTATTCCTTTTCATAAACCGTATACCATTTTTTTACATTTTTGGATCTCTTTTCTGGTTCCTTTCATCAAATTTATATATCTGAAATTAGATCCAATATCCATTCGAACGGAAGAAGCCAAAAAGCACTTTGCCGCCGTAGTGTTCACTAACCTCTGCTGAAAAACAGCCCGAAAATTCAATTTCAAAGTCTTGCGTGTAATTCCATGAAATGTTAATGACTAAGCAAACTTGGAAAACCTACAGAGTATCATTGAATGGTGCTGAGTTTCATATTTTTAAAAGACATAACATAAGGTCACCCTGAGGGAGTGTGGGCTTCACCGCTGATTGATCTTGCGGATGCGCTGATAGCTGCTGTGGAAGGGAATCCTGCATCATACTGCTTACTACAAGGGCTATTTCGGGCACTTATTCAGTTTAATGGATATGAGACCAGGCCATCGGGGACCAATAAAGGCTCATTTTCCTGTAGCAGCCGTGGTACGGAGAGAGAAAAATAGACAGCGTGTTACACACAGGCTATAACTTTGACTTTTCTGCTGTCTAATTAGCCAGCTGGAGTGTGTGTGTGTGTGTGTTTTGTGTCTGTCTGGTGAAGGCGTAGTGCATGCATTCAGCCTCAATTGTTTCATTCATCCACAGCCATCTGCGTGAGTTTCCCCTGACAGGCAGGTTATATCACAACCTCTTGACAGCAAGCAAACAAACACGCTTTCAGAGGACAAACAAACAGCGACAGATGAGCAGGCACAATGCAGCGCTTTCTTATGAACATATGAGCATGGACAGGAACGATTTTAGTCACATGCCCCACAAAACAGCTAGAAGGAAACTGGCAGGATGAAAAGAGGAGCCAGTCTGGGTAAAAGGGGCAGAAATGCTGCACAATGAAAGCAAAGCAAGATCCGTTCTTTTTAGTGTTTATGCACCTCTCCTCAAAACGGCACAGCCTAAATTTTTGTGAAACAGCACAAAACGTTTTTCAACATATGTTTGACTGCAAGGTAAAATGAACACTACAAGGCAGCATGAGAACAACATTAATTCCTTTTAACACTAATGATTTACAGGGAGATAATATCAAAGAATAAAGAATTATTTTCGTGCAGTACTTTGCACAACACCACATAAAAACCATAAAACAACTTATCAGTGTATATGGTACTTTAAAAAAAAGTAATAGATTACAAATTACTGACTACTAATGGAAAATTGTAATCTGATTACATTACTACTCACTTAAAGGGCACCTAGGTTACCCCTTTATTTCAGATTTAATATAAGTCTTTTACATCTCCAAAATGTGTCTGAAAAGTTTCAGCTCAAAACACCCATCAGATTTTTCATTATACATTTTACAAGATTCGATCTTATATATTGCACCTTTAAGGCTAGTCCTCCCCGTCTACCATTTTTACGTGCCTCTCTGCGTGCCTTAATGTCCTCAACAGACAGACTCTAAGGAAGCAGATCTCACGTAGCCTTTGTGAGAAATACTACAGTAAGATCTTTGCCAATGAGTATTTGTTGTGGAGTTGCATCGATGAGTCACACACAATGTTGTTACAAAGTTCATGTGCGGAAACACGCACACGCACACACACACACACACACATACACACACACACAGACAGAGCGCGCGTAAAACTTACTCTTGAACACATTTGATGATGATTGATGATCCTAGCAAATTGAACGGACCTTTTATTCCTGGTTGCTTTGCGCACGTCTGGTCTTGTTGATATGATTATACACGTGACTACCAGGACATGTTAATACGCAGCTGTCAATCAATTTGGTGGGCAGGGGGACCACACTCTTGTGTCAAGTTGCATTCGGTCTGAAAACCTCTTCAATTGGTCCACCGTTTTTGCGTTGTTAAATTAGAAAAACAGATTTTTTTTCTTGTTAATGTAAAAAGTAATCAAATTACCAATTACTTTACTTTGAAGTTACTTTTAAAACATAGAAAACATGCCTATTAAAATACTAAATAAACTGCAGCTCTTTCAGTAATTTAATATTTACTGAAAAACACAATGGGTTGATCACAGCAGCTTTACATATTCAAAATACTTAGAGTTCACCCAAAACTTAAAATTCTCTCATCGTTCACTTGTTCCAAACCTGTTTGCCTTTTTTCTACACAAAAAAAAAATATTTTTTTTTTTATGGACAGAATTTCAAAGCGTAGACTTGGGCTGGAGAGGGTCTGGTTCTGGAACCACAGGCTTTTATCTCTGTTATTCGCAGATGATGTTGTTCTGTTGGCTTCATCGAACATGGACCTTCAGCATGCACTGGGATGGTTTGCTGCTGAGTGTGACGTGGCTGGGATGAGAATCAGCACCTCCAAGTTCGAGGTCATGGTGCTCCACCAGAAAAAGTTGTTTTGTCATCTCCAGGTTGAAGGAAATCCTTACCCTAGGTGGAGGAGTTCAAGTGAGATTGACAGGTGGATTGATGAAGCAGTAATGCGGTCGATGTACTGGTCCATTGTGGTAAAGAAGGAAGCTGAGCTGAAAGGCAAAGCTCTCGATTTACTCTGTCTTACTGGCTTTGGGTCATAAAAAGACAAGATCTCAGATACAAGTGGCCGAAAAAAGTTTCCTTCCTTCCGCTTGGTGGCAAGGTACACCCTTATAGACAGGGTGAGGAGCTCTGTCACCTGGGAGAAGCTCGGAGTAGAGCCGCTGCTCCTCCACATCCAAAGAAGTCAGCTGAGGTGGCTCTGGCATCTGTTTCGGATACCTCAAGGACGTCTACCTAGGGAGGTGTTCCAAGCATGTCCCACCGGGAGAAGACCTCGAGGAAGACCCAGGACATGCTGGAGGGACTATGTCTCACGACTGGTCTGGGAAAGCCTCGGGATCCCCCCGGAAGTGCTGGAGGCAGTGTCTGTGGAGAGGGAAGTCTGGAGTTGTCTCCCAAGACTGCTGCCTCCGCGACTCGGCCCCAGATAAGTGGATGAAAATTACATGACAAAAGAAAACATTTACAAGAAAACTGGATACCTGTAGTCATTGACATCCATATGCAAAATCACAGTGTTTGGGTGTTCTGTGTTGTCTGATGTAACAAGTCTACCGAAATGTGTATATTCCATAAAAGCTGAAGCTGATCGGTCACTGTTTTCAGCAGATTGCTTATATGTCAGCTCATAAATAAACCACCTGATCGACGTGACTTTGAAACGCTCCAGTGTCTCTGTATCTGTACACTCAGTAAACAATGATGAGTTTGGTGAGTTGATGGCCTTCACAGCCAATTACAGTCATTTCTGCTCCTCAACAGTGCTCACATGTTAGTGGGAAATGGAAGTTTTTTAAATTTCAGTATTGTTTGGTACCGAATTTCAGTATTGTGACAACTCTAGTGTATGATTTATAATCCTTTACATTTACCTGACCTTGCTTGTCCATATGGACAACTTTTCTGGTGTGGTCAGTTTGCTCGGTAGCTCATTTTTTACGCTGTTGTACGATTGATGCAGATCAGGTTTGAGTCTGATGAAGTACAGTTCCACCAAAGATATGTAATGCAATGTACAATCAAGGTAAAACTACCTAGTAGTTGTGTACCATAAATTTCTATGACATTTGTTTTTGAAAACAACTGGTTGGGTTTATAGAAGTGTTTAGGCCAGTGTGTATCTGTAGAATAAGCCCTGTCTACTTGTAGACATGTACAATGTAAGGATTTGTATTAGTGTGATTTCACCCAGTAGAACATGTTCCTGGACCAACATCAACATCTATGTTGATCTTGAAACAATATTCCAGTCAACTTTAAAGGTTAAGTTTACTCTTTGTTAAGTTTAAGCTTACAGTTAGGGCTATGTGCATCTACATTGTTATCCAACTATAAATCCCCTTCGATTTTGAAAATAATTTACAGGTTAGATTTATGGGTAGGGATTAGATATGGATTCATTTTTCATTTTTAACAGAAATTATGTTCCAGGATCAATAGATTAATATCCTGTTATACCAACATCCAAAATCACACCGACTGAAACGTATAACAAGAGGAAGCCTAAGTAACATAATTCCGATTTACAATAATGTAAACTGTGCCTTTTAGTAGATGTGTTATCTGAAATATATTTTTGTTTTGCAAAAATGTAAGCTGAGATATGTATTTCCAATGAGCCTGGGATGCTCAAATATTTGACTTATTTTTTTTCCCTGAAGAACGTTTTATTTATTTATTTTTTACATTATTTAATGTAAAGAGAAATCTATACGTAAATATTGTGGAAATATTTATTTGACTGATTTGGCAAATCAACCTCTATCTCAGTAGTGTAAATTTAGGGCTAAACTTACTGTTAGCTCAAACACTCATAGGCTTTGTCTCAGACACCAATTAATATGTGCTTGTGCTTTCATGGACTTTCAAAGGCTGCCATGGATACTGTCTGCATGACTATAGAATGTCCCATCCATCATTTTAGCTTTCAGAAGGTTGCTTACAAGTGCCCCATGTGGTGTTGTAGGATACGTTTCCTTCATGCACACTTCTGCTGATCGTGCACTGGGGCAAGCTTTAAACTGAGCAGAAATCAGCGGAATTACATCTAGAAAGTGTGGACTCATCGGAAGACTTTGAAGTTTCATAAGGTACCATTAGGGACAGGTAGGCTGACAGTGAACAAGGAGTGATCAGATGTAGTTTCTCAAAAAGCTGTTGGAAACAAGTAGGTATCGCTGCAGCCCAGAAACCTCCAAGTGGGAGGGATTACACCGCAAGTAGATTGGGTTTAGGTGGTGTTGGTGGAATTAATATAACACATCATGTTACAGTGAGGTTGGGTTTAGGGTTGGTGTAGGTATAGACATTCATAAAGCACAATATTGGACTCCGTGTCATGTTGAACAGTGGTCCCCAACAACCAGGCCGCGGACCGGTACCGGTCCATGGAACAATTGGTACCGGGCCACATAAGAAATCATAAATTATTTCTGTAGAAAATATTCCCCCCGCGACTTGGTTTCTTCCACTCACCCCCCACCATCTCACGTGAAATGGACTATGCCAAAATCCACTATGGAGCGGGAAGAACGTATTGGTTGTTGATAGTTTGAAGTTATAAAACAGTCCAAATCAGCAGAGCATTTAAGGATTGTGCATATAATATTATGTGTGCGTGCATCGCTAAGTAAGTATCCAAAATCATTTAAATATGTATCTATATGAAGTTTCACATAATCGTACTCGTTAGGACTGTAACATGCCAGTGCATACATTTAATTGGGCTATACGGTTGTAATATTGTTAATATGTTCGTCAGTTAAATGTTTGGCACAGATGTTATGTATTTGATGCATATAAACCTTGATTGAAACATAATCAGACCGCGATAGTGTAACTAGCGCATGCGCACTGAGTTGTTCATGATAAACCTGGATGCACGAGCGCAGGAGCTTTATTCATGTGAAGACACGACCCCCCCACCCCCATTTTGAAATTTGACTGCCGTACGTGTGTAGGAACAGTTGATGGTGACCATAGCAATGACAAAAGCAATGGATCGCAGGCTCAGATCACAATGCGTTTTCAACATGGTTTTAGATAGGGATGCAACGATTATTTATTTTAGTGGTATGATCATAGTCTGAGAAATAATCACAATTATTACGCATTCATTAATTTCAGACCCCAATAGTTTAGAAAATAAGATGAAAACTTATATTTTACAGTGTTATTTATTGCTGCTCAGTTTTTGACATTTAAACAGAAATAATTTTACACTGTAAATAAATGACAGAACAATAAATAAATAAAAATATGAATAAATAAAAAAAAACAGTATTTGTCTAATGCAGGACTTGAAATTGCTGGTGCTCCCAACTTCAAAAATTTAGAAGCAGAAGAAAAAATTATAGGAGCACCCATCAAAAATGAATAAGCACCACTGCATTATTGCATTTGAAAACATCAATTAGGACTAACAAAAACCAGAAACAACTATCTAACTAATGCTAATAATTCCAAAATAAATTTCTAATAATTATAAAATATTATTGATGACGAAGCTGAAAATAATACTAGCAATAAATAACATTTCTCAATATCATTCTGCCTTGAATGTATGAGTTATCTGCTATAAAAAGTCCTACTGTTGCTTTATAAAAAAAATAAATCTATGGTTTGCATTAAAAAAAAGAAACATTGCAGTAGGAATTTTTTATTTCGCACTATAGTTTTATATGCATGTCAATTTAATAAACAAAAAGAATGGACAAAAGAAAGGAAGAAAAGTGTCACTTCTGCACCTCTTTAAAAGTTTTGCTTTCGGTTTGGCCATTGTAAATGTCTCGTTATGCTCTGATTTTCATCACTCCGAAAAAAAAGCCGAAAAAAGCCGGCGAGTCAGCTGGCCCATGAGATGACCATGAGCACAATACTGATGTCATGAGCCGCAGTTTTAGTTTAAACTTTGTAAAGGTGAGCTTCTTTGGTGATGAAGTGTACAGTGTTAGGTTTAACAATTAGTGGACATTTGCGCTGAACGTGCGGTGAATGTAACGCATCAAGATTCAGGCCATTAAACAGCTGATGCATTGTTTTAGTTTGCATTTGTATTTTTATTGGTTTGGACTTTAACTTCTGGCAAAGGGACCATCAATGAAAACTAGTTTTGAGGTAATTTAGGTTTATTTATGTCCCTTGTTCTGTAAAATAAATAGACTTAGGCTTAATAAGTACTGCAGGTACTGTTCAGTATTACTGTTCATATACTGCTTTTTAATCAGTTACTTTAATATATATATATATATATATATATATATATATATATATATATATATATATATATATATATATATATATATATATATATATACATATATAGTTTAACCCAAAGAATGAACAGTCTGTCAGATGATGAAGAGCCGGAGTCAGAGATTCAAATAAATAAATAAAGTTTACTGAAGATAGTTTGCAGTTTTATTAGCAGAAGCCAGCTTCAACACTTACATTGAGTTCCTTGGCTGCTGTCTTCTATTTCATAATTGTTATGGAGACCAACCAAGCTACTTAATTTCTCATTCATTTTATATCAGAGTTTAACACCAAAAGTAACAAGAAATTGAGAGGACAATCTTACCAACAGCGCTTGGCTTCTGCTTGATGAATCTGCAAACCATCCCAAGATGTGCAAACTGTACAGACCAGTCCAATCCAGTTAGGGTCATTTTTTTCTTAGGATTGCTCTTGGTGCATCATTGATCAATCAACCTCACCCTGATATTTCTAGGCATCTTGTCTGACTTTTGTGGCTACTATAATCTAATGGATCTCTATTATAATGTTATTTTATTCAATTATTTCTTTCCCTAATAAACTGATCTACACTATTCTTAAATCCGGGCATGCCCTTGTCTGTGATGCAGGAAGATAGCAGTGGTGGAACTTATAACACTTTCTGAGATAATTTAGTCACTGCTAAATACAAAAACCAGTCCAAGTTTTATCCCCGTGAATGTTCCAAAAGCCTCTTACACACCCATCAACTGAGTACTTAACTCTGGGAGGAGGAGGTACACCTTTCAACTACTGTTATACGTATCAGTATCATTATTGGTGTACAGCAAAACGCACCAGCTCTCTACGGGACTCCACATAAATTTACCACAAATTTTGTGAATCCACTGATGCCTTTCATTCCTGTCTGAATGAGAACTACACACAGCTTTCCGTTACTACCCACTACTTCACAGACAATCCCTAGTCTATACTATTTTAAATCTTCCTACCTTTCTTTTTGTTGATTGATCAATGGTGTTACCAGAAAACAAATGCTCGCATCCTCCACCAACAGTAGGGATTGTATACAGTTTAACCCAAAGAATGACCAGTCTGTCAGATGAAGAGAAGCTGGAGTCAGAGATTTAAATAAACAAATCAAGTCTTACTGAAGATAGTTTGCAGTGTCATCAGCAGAAGCCAGCTTCAACAAACGCAAAGAGTTCCCTGGCCGCACTGCTAACAATCACCAATCAACAACAATTACACTCTCACATAACGTCATTAACTGTGTAATACATATAGGTGTTCTAACCTGATGGGTTAAAACACAGATAGACTAGGAAAACTTCCCCGTGGGGTTACGTCAGACATCCACTAGACTGTTTAGAGCTGACTCCAGACCTGTGAAACGGATCCACAATCAAATAGAACACACACACTTGAAGTTAAATTTGTTTCTTATGTCAAGGCTGAGTGTACTCTCAGCCGCCTTTATCAAAACTGGTTAAAAAAAACTGTACAATCTACATTCAGGCAGTAATAATATCCTTACTATGCAAAAGTCTATCTTGAATAAAAAGTAGAAACACTTTAAAAGAATTAACCGTAAAAATAGCTCAATCACTTTAGACATTTTAGATAGTATTAACTCAGAGAAATAACAATAGAAACAGTTGCTTCCAGTCCCCAGCCCTCAGTTCAACTCAAGATCTCCCTGACCTCTGATTTAGTTTGGTGGCTCCTAAAAAAGCTACACATAGACAGGCAACTGCACTGAACATTCTTACATAAAGCAGTGTGTTTAACTTATTCATTAGTTAAAATAATTTCAAAGTTAAATACTCATTTAAATAATCAGTCATATTTAATAAAGATAATGAGAAACAGGACTTGCGAAAAGGATAAATGTTGATCCATGATGAAACGGATTGGAAGGAAGAAATACGAATCCTTCAGTGTATATATATATATATATATATATATATATATATATATATATATATATATATATATATATATATATAAAATCTCAGACTGAGTTCAGTGTACTCAAATGGCCTTTACAGTCACCAGATCTCAATCCATTAGAGCACCTTTGGGATGTGGTGGAATGGGAGATTCGCATCATGGATTGACAAATCTGCAGGAACTGCATGATGCTATCATGTCAATATGGACCAAATTCTCTGAGGAATATTTCCAGTACCTTGATGATTCTATGCCACGAAGGATTAAGGCAGTTGTGAAGGCATAATGGGGTTCAACCCAGCACAAGTAAGGTGTACCTAATTAATTGGTCGGTGAGTCTATATTAGTTAAATATTTGATTTTCGACCATTTCTGAATCTCAAAATTATATTGCAAATCATGTTACAATTACCATCAAAACAACTTCACTCTTCGCTATTTTACTCTGGTAAATTTGTATTGTATATAATAATGCATTTTCTATAACAGTGTCATTTCCGTAAAAATTTCTATGAATACTTTAAATACAAAGACTTTAAATAATCTTTTGCTGCTTGCTACTATTACTCCTGTAGACTGATTTATTTAAAATCTAGCTGCTTATTTATTACCGGTGCCAAAACGGTGCCTGAACCGATACTTTTTAGCCACAAAATTAATTGTATATATATATATACATATATATATATATATATATATATATATATATATATATATATATATATATATATATATATATATATATATATATATATATATACATCTGCTGCATGTTGGTGTGTCAGAATCCTTGCTTGTAAATATATAACCATACTTTAGAATGCTTAGTTTAAGCAAATTAGATGAGCGCGATCCTGCATGTGAATGAAGGGAGTCGCTCGCCTCATGCGCCATACTGCTCGCTTTGCCTTCTATAAGCTACAGTAACAAACGCCTGACATCCGTATCCCCCAAAGCTGTTTAGAATTAAACATTTAGAGATGGTGTGACACAACAATTACTGATGTGTGCTTTTAATTTACCCCTTTATGCTTCTTAAGGGCGTCACACAGCGGGTGAGCCGCTCAGAGCCGCGGCACGACGCGCACATGACAGTTTAGTATCACACACCAGACGTTCACATTCGCATGTTATGAAAAATGAAACTTTTCAGATGCCGCTCTGTGGCATGGCAGATATATTACCAGTCATGAGTCGTGGCTGGGCGCCGTGGACAGTTGCTGACTTGCGAATTCTAAAATGCATGGCGCTGCACGTCGCCGAGCGGTGCTTCTGGTGTGCAACCTGCTTCACGTTCTTGTTGCAGCACCGAAATAAGGCACCGAAATTCATATGCTGATTTGATCCGGTGCATCCCGGTTCCAAAGGTACGGTTTCACTACCCAACCCTAATGAAAAGTGTAGTTCATGCTGACTTAAACTGAGTTAAAATTGTTTGCATATTTCCTAATGTTTTTTCCTTTTTAAATATTCAGTTTCAGCAAATTGTCACTTTAGAATTATAAGGTTCTATCTGATATTTTTATCAAAATTATTGTTATTGTCAGGGTTCTGCCACTCTGATCTTGTAAATTCTTGTTTTGGTGGCAGATCTCGGACACTACTCGTGTCTGGTCCTGTTTCTGTCTCTGTGTGCGCGCGCGCTGTCGTGGGTGTACGCAGAGTGTGCGCGCTCCTGCTTGACGCGGCCGCGCGCGCGCTCTGCGTCCCTCAGACGCGTGCGCTCTTGTACTCGTGTTTGTGTTTTCGTCTGTCAGCAGCATGGTGTTTCATTCCCAGCGTCTCAGTCTTGTTGGTTTCGGTTTTGGTCGGCGCTGGGATGAAGCATGCATGCTGCATATGTGAGCGCATGGTGAGTGTTTTCATTCATCGTGTGCTCGTGTCTTGCGTCTTTTGTCAAAGCACGTGGCTCGGTGTTTACATTGTGGTCACGTGCTTTTGTCGTGTGCTTCAGTGTTGTGTTATGTGAGCGCATGGCTTGTATTGTCTTTCTGTGTCATGCGCTCTCCCGTCTATTGTCTTGTCCCACCCACCTTGTTACCTTGTTTGTAATTATTATTTTCACCTGTCCGCCTGTCTGTTTATGGGTTTGTCTTTCCTATTTATTCTCCTAGTGTGTTCTGTTCTGTGCTGGTCCGTTATTGATTGTTCCCTTCCCTGTTGCTGATTTCCATTCTACAACAGCGATTTAAAGTATTGTCTTGAAAAGTTCCAGATCTTGTCTTGTTGAGTGTGTAATATAATGTTGTGTTTTTCCCCACATGGGGAGATTTGAGTTTTGTTTTTGTTTTATTTTTTCATTAAATTCTTCATTCCCTGCATTTGGGTCCTCGCCTCCTCTTCACCACCCCCATACCGTGACAGAACGGACCAGCCACAATGAGAACCCAGCGGAATGAAGATGGCTCCTTCGCTAGCCGCATTTCTAAGTTGCTGCATTTGCAGTCGCTGAAGCAATGTGGCTTGAATTTGGAGGAGTTTGCGGAGAAATTCCGTAAGGCAGCTGAGGGGCTGAATTTTAATGACTGGCTGCTTATGACCCACCTAAATTTTGCTCTGGACAAGCCCCTTCTTCCTCTGCAGATCCAGAGAATGGTGGGCTGGTCATACCAGCAATTTATAGAGCACATGGTTCAGCAGCAGGAGAAAGGGATCCTTCAGGAGGAGAGGATTCCTCGCACCACCACCACCAGTGCCGCCTCCCAGCCCCTGTCCAGCCCTCAAGGGCTGACCCGCACTCAGAAGCGGAGGTTAAAGAGGAAGACCTCTGCTGCAGTGTCGGCTCCAGCCCCAGAGCGCCCTCCAGTGTCGGCTCCAGCCCCAGAGCGCCCTCCAGCGTCGGCTCCAGCCCCAGAGCGCCCTCCAGTGTCGGCTCCAGCCCCAGAGCGCCCTCCAGTGTCGGCTCCAGCCCCAGAGCGCCCTCCAGTGTCGGCTCCAGCCCCAGAGCGCCCTCCAGTGTCGGCTCCAGCCCCAGAGCGCCCTCCAGTGTCGGCTCCAGCCCTAGAGCGCCCTCCAGTGTCGGCTCCAGCCCCTGAGCGCCCTCCAGTGTCGGCTCCAGCCCCTGAGCGCCCTCCAGTGTCGGCTCCAGCCCCTGAGCGCCCTCCAGTGTCGGCACCAGCCCAGCTCCTTGCCCTGCCGGCGCCACCCAGACGTCTTGCCCTGCCGGCGCCACCCAGACGTCTTGCCCTGCCGGCGCCACCCAGACGTCTTGCCCTGCCGGCGCCACCCAGACGTCTTGCCCAGCTGGCCCCAGCCCGGCTCCTTTCCCTGCCGGCTTCAGCCCGGCTCCTTTCCCTGCTGGCACCACCCAGACGTCAAGCCCTGCTGGCCCCAGCCCGGCTCCTTGCCCTGCCGGCACCACCCAGACGTCTTGCCCAGCCGGCTCCAGCCCGGCACCTTGCCCTGCCGGCACCTACCAGACGTCTTTCCCTGCCGGCACCTACCAGACGTCTAGCCCTGCCGGACCCAGCCCGGCTCCTTGCCCTGCCGGAACCTACCAGACGTCTAGCCCTGCCGGTCCCAGCCCGGCTCCTTGCCCTGCCGGCCCCAACCAGACGTCTTGCCCTGCCGGCGCACCCCAGACGTCTTGCCCGGCTCCTAGCCCCTCCGGCTCCCCTCTGGTCTTCAGCCCCGCCGGCTCCCCTCTGGTCTTCAGCCCCGCCGGCTCCCCTCTGGTCTTCAGCCCCGCCGGCTTTAGTTAAGTCGCCTCTAGACCAGCCGGCTCCCCACAGGCCTTCATCCCAGCCAGCTCCCTACAGGCCTCCTGCCTTGCTATCCCAGGCCGATCCTCCTTGGGTTGTCCCACCTGCTCCACCTTGGAGCATGCCTCTGCCACCCTGGACTGATCCTCCGGCTCCACCCTGGTTCCCTGCCGGGGTCCCTGACCCATTGCACCTGTCCTGGACTGTCCCTCCTGATCCTCCCTGGTCTTGCCCTCCCATCCCTCCCTTGTTTGTCTTGTTGAGTCCGGCTTGGCTTCCCTCCCTCCCCCCCTTCATGTCGTCTTGCCTGTTCACCCCCCTGTCTTGTGTCTGTTGATGTTGCCTGTTTTGTTGTCTTGTAGTGTTTGTCTGTCTTGTACCTTGTTGGATGTTCCCTTTAGGGACGCCAGGTGGCGTCCCTTTTGGGGGGGGGGTAGTGTCAGGGTTCTGCCACTCTGATCTTGTAAATTCTTGTTTTGGTGGCAGATCTCGGACACTACTCGTGTCTGGTCCTGTTTCTGTCTCTGTGTGCGCGCGCGCCGTCGTGGGTGTACGCAGAGTGTGCGCGCTCCTGCTTGACGCGGCCGCGCGCGCGCTCTGCGTCCCTCAGACGCGTGCGCTCTTGTACTCGTGTTTGTGTTTTCGTCTGTCAGCAGCATGGTGTTTCATTCCCAGCGTCTCAGTCTTGTTGGTTTCGGTTTTGGTCGGCGCTGGGATGAAGCATGCATGCTGCATATGTGAGCGCATGGTGAGTGTTTTCATTCATCGTGTGCTCGTGTCTTGCGTCTTTTGTCAAAGCACGTGGCTCGGTGTTTACATTGTGGTCACGTGCTTTTGTCGTGTGCTTCAGTGTTGTGTTATGTGAGCGCATGGCTTGTATTGTCTTTCTGTGTCATGCGCTCTCCCGTCTATTGTCTTGTCCCACCCACCTTGTTACCTTGTTTGTAATTATTATTTTCACCTGTCCGCCTGTCTGTTTATTGGTTTGTCTTTCCTATTTATTCTCCTAGTGTGTTCTGTTCTGTGCTGGTCCGTTATTGATTGTTCCCTTCCCTGTTGCTGATTTGCATTCTACAACAGCGATTTAAAGTATTGTCTTGAAAAGTTCCAGATCTTGTCTTGTTGAGTGTGTAATATAATGTTGTGTTTTTCCCCACATGGGGAGATTTGAGTTTTGTTTTTGTTTTATTTTTTCATTAAATTCTTCATTCCCTGCATTTGGGTCCTCGCCTCCTCTTCACCACCCCCATACCGTGACAGTTATTGACATATTCTTAATAAATGACAACTTATTTACATTATGTGATGTTTTTTTTATAAGGTGTTTACATTTTAAGACTTTGTAGATAAAACCTTTTTTGTTTTTTAAATAAAATGTCGAACTCTAGCTTGGCTCTATAGGGTTCCCCTTCGGGGGGAACTCCAGCACTATAAGTGGATTTGATTGTAAAATCCACGCATTGGGAGGTTCGGTTCAGAAGCTACTCGTCTGAAAGAGTATTGAACGGGCCAATTAAGAATGAATTGGCAGCGCAAGCCTGCGCAGGTGAGCGGCATAAGCAATCAACTGAGTATATAAGCTCACCTGGCGCCAGCAGACGCTATCCTTTTCGCTTCAGAGACTTTCTGATCGAGTCGATGAGGGTTCCTCCTGCTGTGACCAGCGATTCTGAGCGAACGAGAGCATTCTCCCGGAGTGTGTACACGCAGCGGCAGACGGTCGAGCTGGGTTTCTCCCTTGCCTGGCGTTCTTTGGGTCCGGTCCTCCAGAGCGGTGCGTATAAAGTTGCAAACTTCACAGAAAGAGCAACACAGTCGTGCAGCACGTCTTTTTCAGGACGGCGCTCCGACTGTGCGTTTCTGGATGCGGTGGTTTCCTGTCCTCGGATGATGGGCACGAGCACTGCGTTGCATGTCTGGGGGGTCCAGCATGTTAATGCGCTGCTCGCGGGCAGTTCATGTCGTCATTGCGATGCCATGACTGTTGCGCAGTAAAGATCGCGGCTAGCCTTTGCAAAAGGGCGAACCACCCCAGTTGTCCCCTGCTCTGCAGCGGGCACTCGGGCAGATCTGAGGGTTTCAGCGAGAGATAATCCGTCGCCCACGGGCCCGCGGACCTCCCGCTCCTCTAAGCGCTCCATCCAAGCTTCGGGCGGGGGAAGCGATCCGTCTAACAGATGGTAGCCCTTACGCCCGATGACACCGGAGACCAGACGTCCACCGCGGCATCGGAGGGTGGGCTTTCAATGTCCGATGATGATCCAGACCCGCTCGCCCCCTTCGGGCTGGTGAGCGCTGTCACTACGGATTCTGAAACGGACATGTTAGCCGTGCTTTCCCGGGCTGCTTCCCCCGACTAGAGGGGCGTTCCCTTCTTCCCGGAGGTGCACAGTAGGCTCACGCGGTCTTGAAAATCACTTTTTTCTGCTCGTGCTGCGTGTCCCTCCACCCTAACCACTCTTGACGGTGGAACAGCCAGGGGGTATGTGGCGATTCCTCAGGTTGAGTGCGCGATGGCGGTAAATCCGCGCGGCGCCTCTTCTTGGCGGGGTCCGCCTCGTCTCCCATCCAAAGCCTGTAAGTTATCTACCTCCCTCGGAGCTAGAGCTTACATAGCTGCGGGCCAGGCTGCTTCCGCCTTGCATGCGATAGCCACCTACCAGCGCTACCTAGCGCAGGCGCTGGCCGAGCTGCACGAGGGTGGGTCCAACCCAGGCTTACGAGCTTCGCACCGCCGCCGACTTAGCTCTTCGGACTACTGAGTCCGCTGCGTGTGCGTTGGGGAGGACGATGTCCACATTAGTGATCCAGGAGCGCCACCCCTGGCTGATATGCGCGAAGTCGACAAAGTCCGCTTTCTTGACTTTCCCCATATCCCAAGCCATGTTCGGCGACACCGTCTGTGCATTCACCCAGGAATTCAAGGCGGTGAGAGAGCAGTTGGTGGGTGATGTCTTATCGGCGGTCTGTAGCCCGCTCCGCCCGCCGTGCCATTCATACCTGCTCCTCGCCGAAGGCGCCCGCCTACGAGAGCTGCTCCGCCCCCGCACACGCCTCTGGCGAAGCGAGCGCGTCGGGCACCTCGGAAGCAGGCAGCCCCCCTGCCCAGAACGCCGCTAAGTCTGGCAACGGACCACGAAGCGTCCCTGGGACAGGCCATCTGGAGAAGAGGGAACTTGCTCTTTCCCCGCTGGAGGGCAGGGCCCCATTTCCAACGGCACTTTTTACTGCCATGAAAACATTATGAAAGGGCACTTTTCACTTCCCCAGATGTGACAGCCCGAAATCTGCCAGTCTGGGACGCTATGCTTTCTAGCTTGCAGATTCGGTGCGTTTCGCCAGTGGCTCACGAGCGCTGGGAGGACGGTCTCCTTTCTCCCACCCCTCGAGCCTCCCCTCCGGAGCTCGGGTTCGGAGTGAGAGCAAATATCTCACCTCCAGCTTTTCCGTGGGACCTGCGAGCTTCCCGGATCAGCACACCCACTCCGCGCTGCCCCACTGCTGGTACGTCAGCGATTGTAGCGATGAGTCCATTAGCGGGAGCTCTGCCTGCCTGGTTAGCGCGGGCCAGCTCTTCGCGGTGGCTCATACGCACAATCAGACTCGGCTATGCGATTCAGTTCGCGAAACGGCCCCCCAAGTCGCGGGTGTGTATTCACCAGGGTCAGCCCCCTGTCCGCCCTTGTCTTGCGAGAGGAGATTGCTGTCCTCCTGGCGAAGGATGCAATCGAGCCGCTCCCTCCAGCCGAGATGGAGAGCGGGTTTTACAGCCCACACTTCATCGTGCCCAAAAAGAGCGGTGGGTCACGGCCAATCCTAGATCTGCGCGTTTTGAACCGCTGCCTGCACAAGCTGCCGTTCAGAATGCTCACGCAGAAGCGCATCCTCCGGTGCGTTCGTCCTCTGGGTTGGTCTGCAGCATTAGACCTGATGGACGCGTATTTCCATGTCTCCACTCTTCCTCGCCTCCGTCAGTTTCTGCGGTTTGCGTTTGAAGGTCGAGCTTGGCAATACAAAGCTCTCCCCTTCGGGCTCTCTCTGTCTCCGCGGGTCCTCACCAAGCCCGTGGAGGGTGCCTCAGCGCCCCTTCGGCTCGCGGGCATCTGCATACTCGATTTCTTTACGACTGGCTGATTTTTGCCCTCTCTCGGAGCAATTGATTATGCACAGAGACAAAGTGCTCTGGCACTTCCACCTGTGGGGGTTTCAGGTCAACCGAGAAAAGAGCAAACTCGCCCCCGTGCAGAGGATCTCTTCTCTCGGGCTGGAGCTGGACTCGGTCACCATGGCAGCGCGCCTCTCCAGAGAGCGCGCTCAGCTGATGCTGTACTGTCTGAGAGAGCTCGACAGTAAAATAGTGGTCCCACTGAAACTATTTCAGAGGCTCCTGGGGCATATGGCATCCGCAGCCGCTTCATGCCGCTCGGATTATTCTATATGAGACCACTTCAGCACTGGCTTCACGATCGAGTCCCCAGACGCGCATGGCACGCGCGCACACCGAGTCTCTGTTACTGCGCTGTGTCGCCGCGCCCTCAGCCCTTGGAGCGACCCCTCGTTCCTACAGGCCTCGGTGTCTCTAGAAAAGGCGTCCAGTCTTGTTGTCGTTTCAGCAGACGCTTCCAACACGGGCTGGGGGGCTGTGCGTTGCGGGCATGCGGCTGCGGACCTGTGGGAAGGTACCCAGTTGCATTGGCATATCGCCTGGAGCTGTTGGCAGTGTTCCTCGCTCTCCACCGTTTTTTTCCGGTGCTGGAGCGGCAACACGTGCTGGTCAGGACGGACAGTACGGCGGCGGTGGCGTATATCAGCCGTATAGGGGGTATGCGCTCTCGCCGCATGTCTCAGCTTGCCCGCCGTCTGCTCCTCTGGAGTCATCCGCGGCTGAAATCGCTGCACGCCATTCATATTCAGGCAAGCTCAACCGTGCAGCCGATGCGCTCTCACGGCAGCCTTGCGTCCTGGAGAATGGAGACTCCACCCCGAGTCTGTTCAGCTGATATGGGCGCGATTCGGGGAAGCCCAGATCGATCTGTTGCTTCCCCCGAGATCGCTCATTGCCAGTTGTTCTTTCCCTGACCGAGTGCTCTCGGCACGGATGCACTGGCTTACAGCTGGCCTCGGGGCACGCGCAAATACGCGTTTCCCCCAGTGAGCCTGCTCGCGCAGTTACTGTGCAAGGTCAGGGAGGACGAGGAACAGGTTGCTGGTTGCGCCCCTCTGGCTCAACCGGACCTGGATATCAGAGCTCTCCCTCGCGATAGCCCTCCCCTGGCAGTCCCTTCGAGAGAGCACCTACTCTCTCAGGGACAGGGCACCACCTGGCACCCTCGCCGATCTTTGAAGAGATTTTTAGACGCGAGGAAGACTTAGGTAACCTCCGATTGCGGTGGCTAATACCGTCACTCGGACTAGAGCCCCCTCCCCGAGCGCGCCTATGCCCTGACGTGGAGTCTATTCACTGAATGGTGTGTCTCTCGCTGAGAAGACCCCCGTAATTTGCCAGATCAGCGTTGTGCTTTCTTTACGCCGAGAGAAGTTGGAGAGCAGGCTGTCGCCCTCCACACTCAAGGTTACTTGGCTGCCATCTCCGCTCTAATAACGCGGTGGCTGGCAGCACCGTGGGAACGCATAACCTCATCGTCCTGTTCCTCAGGGGCGTTAAGCGAATTAATCCACCCCGCCCCCTCTCATGCCCTCTTAGGATCTCGCCCTCGCTACACAAGCCGCGTCAGATCCCTTCGATCCTCGACTCAGTATCTTTCTGTCCCTGAAGACAGCTCTGCTGGTCGCGTTGATATCGATTAGAGGGTCGGGGACCCGGAGGCATTTTTCGGTCAGTGACTCGTGCCTGTAATTGGGCTGGCTTCTCTCACGTCCTGAGACCCCGCCCGCGATATGTGCCCAAGGTTCCTACCACTCCGTTTTAATACGAGGTAGTGAGCCTGCAAGCGCTGCCCTCGGAGGAGGCAGACCCAGCCCTTCTTTATTGTCCAGTTCGCGTTTTGCGTATTATCCGGACCGCACTCAGAGTTTAGATCATCTGAGCAGCTCTTTGTCTGTTATAGCGGTCGGCAGCAGGGAAGTGCCGTACCGAAATAAGTTCCCACTAGATTGTGGATGCCTTTCTTTCACTATCAGAGCCGAGATGAGCCGCGTCCCCCGAGAGCGCGTGCGCACTCCACTCGGGGCTTCGCATCCTCTCGAGCGCGCGCACGCGGCGCCCCTCTAACAGACATCTGTAGAGCTGCGGGCTGGGTGACACCCAACACATTTGCAAGGTTTTACAATCTGCGAGTGGAGCCGGTTTCCTCAAGGGTATTAGGTAACCCTTGGTGATTGAGGAAACAATTCGGTAGGGTGTTGAAACACGCTTGCTGCGCCATTTTCCCTAACACGGAGATACGTGCGCCTTTTTATCTGTCAGTAAAGTTCCCCATCAGGTGAGCCCTGCAGATTCCTCCGTGGCCCCCAGCACTGACTCAGCGGAGGAGTCACTTGCTGGCCCACTACGTTGTAGGTCTGCCCGCAGGTCAGCCCGCGTTTTGGGTAAAGGTGCCTGCTATGCGTGATCCCCACTAGGCGATCCCATATGCTTATTCCGCCACGGTTAAGTCCCCCCCCCCCTGGGCGGACCCGTGTCTTCCCTCCCCGCTAACCACTTTTTTGCTATGCGTACTCCCCCTTTTTAGGGTTAGTCCATATGTAAATTCTGCCATCTATCCCCCCTTGGGTAACGGATGGCCTCCACAGCGTCCTCCCTATCGGGATTGCACGCTTCCCAACGTACTGTCGTGTATTCCTAGAATTATCTAGACGCTAGCGACTCCCAAAAAAGATACCTATTCCGTAAAACTTCTTTTGAAGTAGGATAAGTTAGGGCCAAGGGCATGTTGGAGGACCACGCCTCTCGTGATCTGGGTGCGTCACGCTTGCCTGACCGCTCTCTCATGGTGGGTGTTGGTAAGGTGCAGTCATTATGGCGCTTTCAATGGGCTCCCAATGCGTGGATTTTACAATCAAATCCACTTATAGTGCTGGAGTTCCCCCCGAAGGGGAACGTTCGAGGTTACTAAAGTAACCCTTCGTTCCCCGAGGAGGGGAACGGAAGCACTATACTCCGTCGCCATAATGACTGTCACTTAGCTGTTAAAAGTCTCTTCAGCTTAAAAAGGATAGCGTCTGCTGGCGCCAGGTGAGCTTATATACTTAGTTGATTGCTTATGCCGCTCACCTGCGCAGGCTTGCGCTGCCAATTCATTCTTAATTGGCCCGTTCAATACTCTTTCAGACGAGTAGCTTCTGAACCGAACCTCCCAATGCGTAGATTTTACAATCAAATCCACTTATAGTGCTTCCGTTCCCCTCCTCGGGGAACGAAGGGTTACTTTAGTAACCTCGAACGTTCTTTCTGTGAGCCAATCAGCATTTTTAATGCAGGCACGAGGACCAATCAGGATCAGCTTTCTTTGTCATTTCGCCAGACTGGTCCATTGACAGCGGGAAACACCAGAAAGACAAAATCACTCAAAATCAGAGTCAGCTACATAATGCCACACCACATGTGATGATTTAGAAGCATTTCTTGCCGTTGAGATTCGTGGTAATCTGGGGTCACCACAGCAGAATGAACCGCCAACTTATTCAGCGGATCATATGTATTCATATGTTTTACGGAGCGGATAACCTTCCAGCTGCAACACATCTCTGGGAAACACCCATACATACTCAATCACACATACACTATGGCCAATTTTAGCTTACCCAATTCACCTGTACCACACGTATTTGGACTTATATTTGGACAGAACACGGGGAGAACATGCAAACTCCACACAGAAATGCCAACTGACCCAGCTGAGGCTCAAACCAGCGACTTTCTTATTGTGAGGCGATCGTATATGTCACCGACATTGAGATGAAATGTTAAATTTTACATTGTTGAAAGAGAAATGAATATTTAAAATTGTACATATTAAATGTGAAATATAATTATATTAATTATAAATAATATAATATTATAAATAATTATAAATAATAAATATTTAGCTTATCCTTGCATGCTTAATTTAAACAAAAAAAAATATTCAACCTTAAACATGAAATAAATGCTATAAAGAGCAAAAATTTTACTTTCTCAAGCATCAACATATTGTTACAACACCAACTTTTATATATTTGGATTGTATTTCTTGAAAAGTTATGCTTCAATGAATTATCTGCCAGATAGAACCTTATAATTTCAAGCAGAAAATGACTATTCAGAATGAGAAGGTTCTATCTGCATTTACCATGTTTCTTTTACTCAAATTTGCAAATGTAAGAGAACTTTGATCATTTACATTTAGAGAACCCTTAGGGTCTCAGTCATGTTAATGAATGAAAGAGAGCTGTTACACACAAACTGTTTGCTATATGAATTGCAAAAACTTTGAAGCTCAATATCTCAAAATCATTCTAAGGTGACGAAATAGTTCAATACAAACAGACAAAGAGAGGGAGACAAAAAGAGATGTACCTGGAAGAAACTATTAAACCTGCTGACAAATAGGTATGGGGGAAAACACAAACACACACACAACCCCACATGTGTGTTTTGCTTTCCCAGTTGGAGTTCTCCATGAAAATAATGATCTTTCTTCTGTACTGTATAAACCCAACACTCACAGGCAACAATCTGCAATTTTTACATTTTCAAAAAACAGATTTATAAGTATCTGTGCCCCTGGGCATCTCAGTTTAGGTCCCCTAATTCCCCATAATGACAGATGTCCCCATGAGTGTGTGTGCTGTTAATTTTAAGTCCCCATTGGAGTATAACAATATGTATATACTGTGTATATATGTGAGATATCACCACCTCAATGAAAATGAGGAAGAATGTTGTTGAATGGCTGTTGGCTCTTGGCTGGTTTAAAAGATTTTCTGTTGTATTTGCCCTGGAAAGAAAAGATTTGCACATTCCCGATCCAAGATGCCTTGCAAGGATTCAACAAAATACTTTGGCAAGACCTTTTAGATCATTGTTGCATGACCTGGTTGTGTCTATGCCTTGGGCGTTTCAAATCATATTTCTTTCTTTATTTATTTATTTATTTATTTATTTATTTATTTATTTAAGTCTTCTAGCAAATCATCACTTACATAATTGAAAATTCAAGCCGATAATCTTTTTAACTGTTACTATTTTCCCTTTAAATGCCAGCAAACAAGAATGTTTCAATGGCCAAGACCATCCGGTTTTGTTAAGGTGACCTTGACAGAACGCAGGTTTTAGCTCTACACCCTGACAGTGCTGTCAACAGCAGTTGATGAGAGAGCAACTGATGACACACAAAAAAATCACAACCTCCTCTGCTATTCCACACTGACCAGCGGTGTTTATACCACTGGGTGTTGCATCACAGAAACTGTCACTCTTCTGGGAAAAGCTGAAATTGGTGAGTACCGTTCACTGATGAATTGCTTTATCCTCGCAACCCTCAAAACAAATTTGTCACCGATAGGAAAAAAAAGAAAAGGTTTCTTACAACCAAGCTGTTTCCACCAGGGCAAAGAATGAACTCTGAGGCAAAGAACAGAGGTTATCTATTCCAGTGCACATGAAATGCATCCCTAGCAGTGTATTTTTACCCAGTGGAATAAAGGCTAACCGAAGTTTACAGCTACAGAAAAAACACCTACCAATACAGCAGAATTATTGCCCCGTGAAGAAAAACATAAACTGCAGAAATCTTTTAGCAAAAACATTTTTCGTAACGATCTGTACTACATAACTCATAACATTTAGAATTGAAACTTTTTGTGAAAAGTCTCTTATGCTCTTTTTCTCTTATGACTACATTTGTTTGATCAAAATTACAATAACAACTAAATATTATTATAATGCTAAATGTTTTTCCAATTTTTATTTTTGATGATTCAAAGCTGATTTTTCAGCATCGTTACTCCCGTCTTCAGTATCATGATGTTTTGGAATTAATTGGTAACAAGTGTTTTTTTTTTTTTTAAATGCAATTAAATAGGCCTACCATACAAAATAGTACGCTGTGTTTATTGTAAATAAAGTACCCTTTTTCATATTATTTAAAAAGTGTGTCTTTTGGAAGGAAAATACAATGGGGAAAAGAGGGAGGCATCCCAGCAGGCACACAACATCATAAGATGTTAATATTAGGTTAGATCTAGGTCATGATATCAGGTGACCAAAATTTATTTACCAATATCTAGCCAGTGTCTAAGGACAACGTTATTTTGATGTCCAATGTCGACGTCAAATTACGTTGATATTTGGTTAATTTTAGGTTGTGTTGGAAAGTGACCAAAATCTACTGTCTAATAATAAATTTTTAATTAATGTTTCATTGTCTAGATTATAATGTCATTAATAAATGTAATGGTAATGTCCACATAATGTCAAGGTGTAACATAATGGGATGTTGATATTTGGTTGATTTAATGTTGGACATTAGACATTGATTGAACGTCAACCCGATTTTCATTTCCATACAAAATCAAATGTCTCCACGGTGTTAGGGTACGTTGGGGTACAACATCAATATGACATCATGTTGAAATCCTGTGCCTGCAGGGATGATTTAAATTAAAATAAAAGTTATTTGGCTAAAGCTATATAAATCAAATAAATTACTATAGTATTATTAATAGAATAATTTGCAAAAAAGATGCATTGCAGCACTTTTAATAAACTTACTACCATGTGAATTGTAATTCAAATCTGAGCTATGTGAGCAATTCCAGGATTATGGATGTGACATTTGCAGTACAAACTCAAAACATAAATTCACACAGAAAGTGTATGTTAACATTATATGGAAACATCTGTTCATATTTCCCAAAACTACTAACCACAGAGTTAAGGGATCAAAAAAATATCAATCTGAAAACATTTTTTATATTTTAAATAAGGGAAATAAACATGCGTTATGGATGTGACCAAAAAGTTAGCGAATTTACAGTTTACAACATACATGGTAAAAATTCAGTGAATTAAACTGCACAACCCAATAGCAAAAATTCTAATCAAAAGGAGAAGAGGTGGTTCACTATTAAACAAAAATGATTGATTTTAATTTATTTTAACTTTTTTATTTATGAGGAAATCTCTCTGTTATGGATGTGACAGATGTGAAATTGCCACTCCTGTAGTTTTGGTAAATTAAACAGAATTGTTTAAAAGCATTGACAGAGTGTTTATGAGTATTTTTACATTACTGTAAAATACAAGCCTACACAAAAAAAGTGTTTCTCTATTTTGCTGAAAACTTTGCGTGGAATTGCTCGTGATTTTTGTCTCCATCAATTAAAAACAAATATTTTAGTCTCTCACACACACCATGCAGTGTGATGCACTCTGAAATAAACATGTACAAAATAATCATACTTCATTTGCTCTAAAACATTTTAACAAATTTAAGTGTCTTGATGTCTTGTTAAATCTTAATCTTAAATATACACCTTAAACAAGCAAAATATACATTTAAACAGTTCAGAATAGCTTTGAATACATTTTAATCTGTATCCTGCAATTTACATTCTGACATCTATGAAGAGATGGCTGGCTGAGAAGAACTCTTCCTTATTAAAGCCTATCATCGCACATCGGATGCAAAGCACGACATCTTTTAAACTTCTAAATATTGTTTTCATGAGTGTACTGCATGCACATTTTTATTTTTATTTTTTCACGTTGCTGAAAACCATAAAGAAAACAATGTAAAGACATGGCATGGTGGGCTTTAGCAAAATCATTTTATTCAGTAGTCTTTGGTGTAAGTCTTTGTGCCTCTTTTGTTCTCAAAATAAGAGTCAAACAAATTTAATAAAAAATAAGGGGGAAAATTATAATTTTTGTAATCTCACAAGGAAACGTTGTGGCCAATTAAACACAGCCTGGAGTTTGCATATTGTGATGCTGGGATGGTTACTGACATTAATTGTAAGAAGAACAAATCATCACTTACATATTCTGATATTCCCATGCTTGAAAATATAGTTATTAGAAATGAGAAGAAACATAAGAGGGGACAGAGACGTATTAGACAGACACTTTGAAGAGGTCAAGGGCAAAGTAGGGAAGTGGGTGAATTGGCAATAAAATGGGACAAGGTCCAGATGAAACTGCTAATCAACCACTGCAAGTAAAAGCTGGAAGAAGTTTGGGTGCTTTATTTGCAGAGGAAGAAATTGTTCACCAGCTAGGAGCTATGGCCTTGAAGGACAAGACCCCTGGCAGACTGCCCATATGCTGATATAATAAAAGAAACACTTTGCTATGTTGTCTAAACAAGTGGATCACCCTTGCTTTAGAGATTAAAGGGATTTCTTATCTGTATTAACATTTTTTTTTATTAATATTACAAACTGTCTATGGTAGTGTACACTTAAGTATATCAAAAAAGTTGTAACGTTTAGCATTAAAGGCACACCTGTATTCAATGGCTTGAATACATGTATAAAAGGCTAAAACATACAAATCAGCAGCATACTAGACTTCTATATATTGTAAGTCTAATAGGCCGCTCATTCTCAAAGGAGGATAAGAATTTTGTTTTGTTATTGTATTTGTTTTATTTTATTTATCTTTTTCACTAGATTTATTTGATTAATGAAAGTGTATTTTTATTAATCTTCTTCCTTGGAGTGGACAATTGCTTCATTCACAGAACCCATCCTGATACCTTGTGGTAAAGTATGAGTCTAATTATTCCTTTTAGACATTTCCAAAGATGGTCCTAAACAAGTCTCTAACTAAGAAATATAGTGAAAAGAGGGTCCTGGTACTTAATTACCCAGAAGCATTTTTTTTGTTTTTTAAAAATGTCTAATAGGTGTCTAGTAGACGTCTAAACATAGTTGTCTTGGCTAAAGCAGGGATAAATTTGAGCTGTCAGGGAAAATCTAATGGACATCTAAGAATAGGCCAAAACTTGACTATCAAATAAAAAGAAATGAATGACCACACATATAAAGTCTGTCTACTCTTAAAGGCATTCAGCACAATAAAATATGCTCTTTTCCTTGTATGGAACTTTTAATGTTCATATACAGTAGGTATAACTTTAGGTGTAACATTTCTGCATAAGTAGAGATTTAACTGCAAATCCCTAGTGTCATTAAAGTTATATGATACATATTTGAGGTTTAATCGTTGATTGAGCATCTCCAGGACATTACACTTTTCAGTTTTAAGTCACTCCGGTGACTTTTGTTGTAAGTTTTGTGTCTTCCTGTAGGAAGATGAATGATCTTCCACGTCCCAGTGCTCCTCGCTGCACCACCAGGATCTCTCTACTTTGCTTTCGATTTTGTACTCTATCCATTTTCCTTCTGCTTTTTATGAGTTTTCCGGTCCATGCTGCAGAGGATTGTGCCTCAAGCGTGATGCTGCTTCACAGTAGGGATGCTGAGCTGGTTGTGATGTGCTGTGTTTGGTTTGTTCCAATATAGCACTTTGTATTAAGGCCTAAAAGTTGGAATCTGGTCTAACTAAGAATCCTCTTCCAAACTGTGAGTCTCTCCCACACGCCTTTGGGCAAAACTCCTGCTGAGATGTGATGTTTGTGTGTGTGTTTTTTTTCCCCTCCAACAAAGTGGTTTTGGTTGCCACCCATCTTTACGGCACGGCAGATTTCTGAACTGTGTTTGCTATTGTTGTCTGGCATGTACAGTCTTCGGCGTGGATCACAGAGGAGTGTAACTCGGTTAGTGCTGCCGTGTTTGTGTTTCTCTTAATGACCTCTGCTTCTGTAGCGCCTCGGTTTTGGAGAACAGCCAGTCCTGGACAGATTTGTAGTCGTTCCTCATGTCCAGGCCAGTTTAATGATGGCTGTCTCTCTGCTCAGAGGTGCATTCAATTTTTTGTATTGCCTTCTGCTGGCTGGTGTTTTTTCAAGAACCTCGCCTCATAATTACTTTTAGTGTTGCTTGGTGTTGTGTTTCTCTGGAAATACAAGACCTCCGAACAATAAAATGGATTCCTGTCAAGTCATTGTGTAGCTTGGCAAAGGGTAATTAACTATTAATTATAAAAGTTGTTCGTCGGTCACATGGGTGTTTATAAATTGTTTTTTTCTTTCTTCTGTTTTATTTGTACTGTCTTAATGTAATAACTATATACAGTTACCGTGGAGTAGTTTTAAGTTTTACTTTAGACACTAATAGTAGGAGAGAGCAGGGATAAAAGTAACGTATGACGAAAGTAACAAAGCGATTTTTCTCAAAGCCCTGACAACATTTTCTTTCCAAGCTATAACAGCACATTCTGCATGCAACCCTTGATGGAACTGCCAAATATCACCTGATTTTGGGGCCGTGTACCACAGTTGGGTTCGAATTTCAGTTTTTAAATGCCGGAAGTAAATTATTGTAGCGATCCTTTTTTTATTACGAGTTGTGTTACACTTTTCATGTGTCACACTACTGATCAATGTACAGATTATTTAGTGCAATAACACATCCTTAAATTTGAAATATCTGAGTTTTCAGTTTAAAAGTTAATCAGGTTTAAATGGCAAGACTTTCTGTGGGGACAAAAGTAACAATCACTACATTTACAAAGGACATCCGTAATTGACTTGTTGTTGGGACTGCGTTGTTTCCGTTATGTTTTTGTATGTTTTGCCTGTTCTAGGTTAGGGTGTGCCTTCAGCACACCTGATGCTCATCAGCACCCTAATTTAGACTCAGTGAGAGAGTTTGTTGGGGCTGCTGTTCATTCATTGTTTGGGCAGTTGGCAAGAGCTGCGCTCCAATTTGGACTTTATGTTTTGTTTTCCATCCATACACTAGCACTGACAACACTTATCACATCCATTCGCTTGTTTTTTACACTGATTGACCTTACTGATACTGATGCTTTAATTATAATATTTTCAGTTGTATTAAAAGAAATATTATTTTTGACTTTATTTTACTGTTTTGTCTCCCTTAATGTTACATCAAGGTGTAACATTTGTCTTAGTCTGAATTAGACAATATTATGATTTATGTGTTTACCTGAGATGCTTTTGAATGTTAATTTTGTGATCCTGTTTTACATGTTATAGCATAATTCGATTAATGTCATTGCATTCATGTATTTTCAGGTGTTTCATTTTTAATTTGTCAACTTTAACTGGAGTTTGGCACTTTTACTTTTATTCAAAAACATTTCATGCATTCCTCCCACGGGCGTAAATCAGCTTCTCAGTTAATGTTTAATTTCAGTAATTAAGTAGGGGATTTTATTCACCTTAAATAAAGTGATTCTCTGCAATGTAGTTAATAAAGACTCGTTCATAAATTAGTTGCGGCAAAAATGCTGATTACTGATGTAATTGTCCATTAATCTGTTTTATTGGCCGGTAAAATTACGTATCTAGTTAACGTTAGCTTGTTGCAAAGTGAACTGCAATTTAACACGCTAAAGCCTTTTCCCATGCATTGTTTCATTTGTGACGACTTCACATAATTTTAACATTAACGACCCCAATTAGCATATTGTTAAGCTGTGTATTTGCTAAATGAGCACTGTGCTACGTCCAAACTAGCCTCACTGTATTTTTTGTATGATCAATTTCTATTCTGTTATTAAGTGACTCAATTGATTTGAAAATAAAATGTTAACCTTTTTTAATTCTTTGTTTTTTTTGTTGTGATTATTTTTATGATAGTTTTGCATTCTTTATGTAAAGCACTTTGAATTACCATTGTGTATAAAATATTGTACAGCATAAATGAACTTGCATTGCAGTGTCATGCATTGGATAAAATGACAGAGAAAATGGACATGAGATCATTTTTCAGTGCAGCTAAAGGCCAAGTACAAAAAAAGTTCACATATTAAGCAATTTGGCTTTCAGAAGGAGTGCTTAAATACTAATGTCACATTATCAATCACAGGTAAAGATGTCAGATGTACAGTGTCAGGTAAGAGTGTTGTGGTTTTAATTGAAGGGATAATGACAACTCTTTTGGATGGAGAACAATTTTTTTTTTTTTAATGTTTTTTAGAGTTGTGGCTGTTTAGCAGATGAACTTCACAGGCTCACTGATTTACAATATGATCGGTCAGTTTAACAAGTGTAATGTAAACAAGTTAGTTATTTAATGGTATGAGAATGTCTTTTCCTGCATTTATTCTGCTTCAGGAGTCAGTCTGTTGACTGTAAACAACACAACAAACAATGCAATAAATGGTTTTGAAGAAAAAATTGTTTTGTCATTGAACCTGTGTTAAACTTTGAAAATAATCATAATGACGTAGTCTTCATGCTACAATAATAATGATGAAACCATTTTTAACTGTGGGGACATATCTTTATTAGTACAATTCGGCTGTATTATTTGTGTTCCCTTCAAAAAAGTTTGGCACAGACACATAACAGACACCTCCATCTACTGCTGGGCCAATAAACTATACTATATTGAATCACAATAAAATTGATGTCAAAAACAGTGATAAGCTCTGGACTTTTTTAATCCTATATTGATCTAAGAGCCAATGACAGAGCAGAAATGTGTAACAATGCGAATCTAAAATGTATTAATATTAGAGATGTACCAAATTTTTAGTTACCGAAGATTTATCGGCCGAAAATATGTTTACATAATATGTCATTTTTGTGGCTTCAGTCATTGTTGGGGTACTCTTTTAAATTCGGAGGCATTAACAACTTAATTCGAAATATATATTGTTATATTGTTGGAATATGGATAATTATCGAGATTGAATTTTTACCATTTCACCCAACCCTACCTCCTTCTCACCATTTTGTTTGCTGTCAAAACTGACCATTGGAGGGGCAGGGTTAAGTACAGGTATGTTATGTATCTAAGTATGTTAAATTACAAGAGCAAGCTTTTTTTTTTTATGACATGCCCAGATGAATTATTCACCACAAAACTAGCAATGTGAACCAACAAAATTATATTGTTAGTTCTGATTTTATTTGTGATAGTCTTTTATCCACTCTTGGAAAAGTGTAAATGGTGGATTAACATTCAGCACATGATCACTAAGAAGATGTGCCATTATTAGTAACTGTGGGTAAATCTGTAAGTAATTTTCATTCTCTTATCTTCAGCGCTTCACATTTTCGCGGTTGTAGCTCCTGTCATATGAAGGCAGAAGGCATTGACTGAAGGATTGACGGCTGATATTAACTAATAATTTGCATTCAGTTAGAGCAGTGGGCCAATAAGAAGAGCACAAAGGCGGGGCAAGCATTGCAGGCTTTTTACTTCAGCAAGTTTACATAGCAACTGTTTATCTGTTCCTGAGTGCAGCGTTTGGAGTTTTTAGGTGCAAATGTACTACTACTGTAGGTGCAAAGGTACTTTTAGGTATTACGCCCCTCGCTGCTGGAATCAGCTTTCAGAAATGATCAGATGTGCTCCAACAGTAGGCACATTCAAATCAAGACTGAAAACACATCTGTTTAGCTGTGCCTTTAATGAATGAGCACTGTGCTACATCCGACAGATTGCACTTATGTTTTTCTTTTCTTTTTTATTCTTTTATAACACATTTTATTTGTTTTAAGGTTTTTTTTTGTGTTTTTTTTTCGCCTTGCCTTGGCAAAGATGCATTCTGCATAAATGTCTCCTAAATCTGCGCACGCGGTGAAGATTTTGCAGTGAAAACAAAGAAAATGTATGCACAATAGTGAACTCTCGTCTCCTCCACCAGCTATGGGAAAAGCCATTAGAATGAAACAGGTCACTGTGCCTATTCATGCCAGACCCCCGCGGAAAAAAAATGATTGACAGGCGGTAATTTGTTTGTAACTTAATTTATTTATGGTTTGGCTATGGGTAAAGCAAAGCATTGCTAGGTGGTTGCTAAGGTGTTGCTAGGCAGTTGCTAAGGTGTTGCTAGATGATTGCTAAGGTGTTGCTAGCCAGTGGCTAAGGTGTTTGTAGGTGGTTGCTAAGGAATTGCTAGGTGGTTGCAAAGGTGTTCTAGGTTGTTGCTAAGGTGTTGATAGGTGGTTGCTATGGTGTTCTGAGTGATTGCTAGATAGTTGTTTTAGGCATTGCTAGGTAGTTGCTAAGGTGTTGCTAGGAAGCTGCTAAGGAGTTCCTAGGCGGTTTCTAATGTGTTCTGAGTAGTTGCAAGGCAGTTGCTGACATAAATTAAATTAAATAATCTATATACACACAGTTGAAGTCTGAATTATTAGCCCCTCTTTGATTTATTTCTTCTTTTTTCAATATTTCCCAAATGATGTTTAACAGAGCAAGGACATTTTCACAGTATGTTTGATAATATTTTTTCTTGTTTGTTTTATTTCGGCTAGAATAAAAGCGGTTTTTAATTTTTTATGAACAATTTTAAGGTCAAAATTATTAGCCCCTTAAGTCTTCAGAAAAAACCATTGTTATAAAATAACTTGCCTAATTACCTTAACTTGACTAGTTAACTTAATTAACCTAGTTAAGCCTTTAAATGTCACTTTATATCGCTGTATAGAGGTGTCTTAAAAAAATTTATGTCTGTGTATATATATACATACATACATATATATATATATATATATATATATATATATATATATATATACATATATATATATATATATATATATATATATATATATATATGTGTGTGTGTGTGTGTGTGTGTGTGTGTATATATATATATATATATATATATATATATATATATATATATATATATATATATATATATATGCGTGTCTGTCTAGGAGGAGATGCATTCATAAAATAGTCTAAGAAGAAGAAGAAGAAGTTTGTGTTGTATAACAGTATGTTGACTTTCTCAAGCCACCATAACAATTACTTTATAATCTAAGGATATTTCACATTTTTATTGTTGTATTTGAGCAAATGCATGCAGCTTTGGTGAGTATAAAGAGACTTATTTGAAAAAAGATTCTAGCAGAACTTAAACCAAAAATAAAACACAATTGTTATATACTAGAAATAGCCTATAGGATGGCTTTCATATATCACCATTGCTCCATCATGTAAATAGAACAATACCACTCTATATTTTTACACACTCTTATGTCAAACAATACACATTTCCCAAAAACGCTAGCGCTATAACTGAAAACACACTTTTGTCAAATGTTCAATCTCTCTGCTGCCGCTGCCGGCATGATGTCAGTCTGATGGAGTCTTGCTGTTCAGAGCTTTGAGATGAAGCTGATTCACAATGAGAGATTTCACATGAAGGGCAAACAGACAGAGACGACCCAGCGCATCCCTCCTTTTTAAAAGCACGCTGTCGTGTCTTAAACAAAACACAAATCAAAAGAAGGATCGCATTAAAAGGTGTACTCTGAACTAATACTTTTTCTCCAGTAAACAAACGGCAGCTGTATTCCGCTCAGGCATCTATTCACCTCTGCCCTGCGTGTAGTTGAGCGCCGAGGCAAAGCTAGGCCATTTTCTGACCCAGACCATAAAAAAATAAAATATTTCAGCTGACTAGCGGCTAATGCACTTTTTTTTAAACCACATCTCTGCAAGGAACTCACGTGTAAATACACAGTTTATTCCAGCGGCTTATGGTTATACATCACTGCTGAAATTATGCAAAAAAACTGTGAATGGCCACGTATTCCATTTATTATCTCTACCGTAGATTCATTTTTCCGAAACAATGCCCTTTCAAACAGCTAGGCTTTTTTTTTCCCTGATTTTTACAACACGTATTTTACACATGGGTGAAGCAAATATCAATAGCGGGACTGAAAGCACGAGTCGCAGAAGACAAATGAAAGCTGGTGGTTTATAAAACTACACATGCCTCCGAGCACCACTATCCAAGCGCAGAGTGAAAAACAGCCTGCCAAGAGAGGCCTGTATAAAACTGCCAATGTTTTATTAAAATGCCGTGCAACTACAAAAGGGGAGAGCTGGTGTTGTTTTTAGATGAATAAGAATGGCATGAAAGGGGTAAAGAGAGAGGGGACTGAAGAGGAGAGAGGGAGAAGATGGAGAGGTGAAGAAAAGAGAGAAAGAATCTCTCCACATCAGTATGCGTTTCCTCAAAGGCCGTCAATGCCTGTCACATTCAGAGGGGGCTGAAGCTTCAGACAGTGGAACTGATCTGGGGCATGAAATCAAATTCTGACTCTCCTAAAGGACCTTAAGAGAAGCCAGTCGCCCCCAAAAATAAAATCGAATATATGTGGGTGCTGTGTTTGTGCACAGGATTCACCAGCATACTAGCATATTCAACAACACTTTAGTGGTTTTACATCAAACTTCAGCATGGGAGATTTAATTGGGATGGGAGGAGTGAGGAAGCTGCACTAAAGTTTAATGTGGACACCCAAACACTGTGAGTGCTTCTCAGTATCTTTCCTCGCTCCTCTGTCCTATGACCCGGAAAGCGATTGAGCTCAGCTATCTTGTAGGACATTTTAGTTCTGTAATTGAGGAGAAATGAATAGAATATGCACATTTGGTGTGCTGTCTGAGAAGAAGGCTCTGAGTTTGAAAAGTCACCAGAAATGTGTTATTCTCTTTGTCAAAAGAGAGAGAAAAAGATAGAGATCCGAGTCTGGCCTCATAACTGGCTCTGATATAAGATTGTTTCACACCTGTAGATCGATGGTTTTGTTCTGAAACTGGGATTAGAATTGTTTCAATGTTGCTCTCTGTTCTTGGTGTAGCTTGCTTTCACATATCAAACAAGTCAAGTATGAGTAAATGCTTTTCACAATGGTCAGAGATCCACGGTTTATTTTTTTAGAGTCTTGCTCAGCTGTCATGCGTCCTTATTTTAATTTATGACTATGAGAAATAAGACATAAGTGAAAAGCTTTGTTTTAATTTTGAATGGTGACACCTACAGACATAGACCCAATCCTAATTCTATTTTTGTATCCTTTCACACTCAAGGGCCAAGAGGAATGGCTTCAAAATTTACGCCTAAGAAATGGAAAACCACTAAAACACCTGCAGACGTCATCGTATGTCATTGCAATCTCTTTATATGAGATCGACAATGGTGACTGATGTAGTGATTCCGGTTGCATATTGTTTGGTATTTATCTTCAGGAAATCACTGAAGGCAACATTATTATGTTATCATAACCATAAAATGTGGCAACAAGATCATAACTGTACTGTGCATTTACACAGTGGCCATTCATCTGTTTAATCACAGGAAAACAACATTAACATTATAGCAGACACTAGCATATTCTGACAGGGTATTCGAGTGTCATTGAGTGTCAGATGTGAAAGTATGTTGTAGAACTGTAATACAGGAGTTATTAATGGAAAGCGAAATTTAGTAGGGAAGGGGGGGAGGGTAACTTTTTTTAAAGTATGACTATTATAAAGGATTTATTATGATTATGAATGTATTAAAACATATGCTTGTTTGTTGGGAAAAGTTCGAAATAATAACAAAAAATACTAATCTGCGCATTTGCGAACTTAGACTTTCTCATACATAGCCATTGGCTAGAATTGTGCATTATAGGCTTTACATTATAGAGAGAAACAATAGATAAACCAAGACTGCAGTTTGGTCAGTTTTCCTAATGGATAAACTCCTCTTGTTTATAGTTCAGCATACTTTTACTTTCGTATTCGACATGAAATGCACATTTACCATTAAGTATGACATCTCACCCAACTCAAGCACCCTTAAGTAAGGAATTAAGGAATCAGGTTTAAAGGTGTGGAGTTGGGGGGGGGGGGGGTGGGTGGAGAGATGCTGAATGTTTAAAGAAAGTGGAGGTAGGACATATTTGGTTATTTATAGGACTTTGGTCTAATTGGATAATAGAATGATTGTCAACAATGAATTAATTTTATCAAAACATCTGCGCATGCTCCACCCGAAATTTGTTTATAAGACATCACAACACACACATGATGTATATCTACACCAAAAACTGCTAACTACAGCAGAACATACAAACGCATGTAAACGTGAGTATTAGGCTTGAAGTTATTGTAAATGTGAGTTATGTTTTCAGTTCTTTTCATTTTGATGTTCACTTTAAAAAAATCTTGCTGTTTTAAATTCTTTAACTTTACTAGTCATCTCAAAGAATCTTAATCAAACGGACAAAAAATATGAAGTTAAGCTTTTCATAACTTAAAACAGTTAGTTAAAATAAGTTAAAGCAACAATTAACATTTGATGTCATGACTTTTTGTCATATAATTTTAATGTAGAGTATTTACATTTTCTTATTTGTAAAATATAAAAACAGTTAATAAATAAAATAGAAACAAAATAATTAATTGTTTGTAATAACATAATATTAATAATTATGTTTAATATTCAGGAATGCTGACGTGTAAGTAAAATCAGTGGTGAAGAGTATTTGAGTAGAGTACTATTAAATGAGGATGATTTGAAGTGTCCTAAAGGAAGCAAGGATATATAATTTCTTTTCATTCAATTGCTCTGTCCTCACATCTATTTCTTGCATTGTTCTTTCACATCTTGAAGGGGTGGAGCTAGAATTAGAATTAAGAAGATAGATTTTTATTTTTTTTTTAAATTCATTTCAATTGATGTTCAAGAAGAAGGATGTTACTAAGTGTTCATGCAATTTCAAGATATTATTTCGAGACTGAAAAGAAGCTTGCTTACTTCCGTAGTTTAAAATGGTTATATGCTGGAAAACTTCAGATACTTGGACCTTATCAGATATGGACAATTCGAAGCTGTGTATTTACACACAGTTTCTCTGGTAACCACTGCATGACTAAACCAATACTTCTATTAAAATTAGAGGAAGTAATTGGTCATTTTACACAGTATCTATGTTTTGCAGTTGACTGGCCAGACCAATTGACGTGTGGATGTGATTTCTGATGCAGTTTTTAGACAAACACTACTTTATTTAAAGTAGTTGTTCAACTTAGTGGGAATGATTAGTATTCTTTTTTGAAGTTGCATTTGAAATCCACAAGTGCCCTCTCATGTGTGAAGCCCATAACTCTCATGTGCTGTTGAACATTTTAATTTCAAAACCACAAGCATTAATGGAGAGCGGATCCTCCTTTAGTCCTATAACAGCTTCCACTCTTTTGGGAAAGCTTTCCACTAGATCACTGCTGTGTAGATTTGCTCCCTTTCAGAAACAAGCATCAGTGAGGTCAAGCGCTGCAAATTCATCTTACAGCTGTTTGGTGGCCTTGGGGGGCCATTCACACAGAACATGTTTTTCCATTCTAATGCGCTACTTTTCCATTGTTTTTCTGTGTAAACCTAATCGACAGATGCGCATTACCTTTATGCTTGCGTCTCGTGGCTTTTACAATGTCTTGTATATAAGTGTCATTTTTAAGGTGCCAATTAATAAAAGGGATTTTGGCAGCTATACCAGCTCTGTAATCACCTGTAAATATCCAGCAGCTGTTTTCAGATGGAGCAGCATTTACTACACAGAGCCATAGTTCACTGACAAGCTACGTAAAAGATTGTAACCTACTATTTGATATCTGTTGCACTGTTTTTCAGTAATATATATTTCTTTGTGTTGTTACTGATCTGAATGGATATGAAAACACCAGGGGCCTCATGTACGAAGACTTGCGTGGAAATCTTACTAAAACATTGCGTATGCACAAAGCTGTAAATGTGCGTACGCAGAAAAAAATTCAGATGTATGAAACACTGCGTACGCCGAATCTCACGCATATTCTTTTGTACATCTGAATGAACGTGAAACTGAGCGCAACATGCACGAGCACAAAACCCCTCCCTGCCTCCTCCCCCGTATGAATATGCTAATGACTATGCTAATGGCAAAACCCAACGAAAAAGCAATGGCAAAAGCAAGCAAAAAGAGAAACTTTGAACAGAATGTGAATTGGAGGTGCTGCTTTCGGAGGTAGACCGGAGAAAAGCGGTGTTATTTGCAAGTTTGTTCTCCGGAATTAACAACAAAAGAAAAAAATAGAGTGGGAGAGTTTAGCTGATGCGGTCAACACAGTCGGGTCTGAACATCGCACTGAGTGCATTTAAAAAAAAGAAATAGTGTGGTTTATATCTGTAAACTGTTGAAGTACGCTAAACAGTCTCAGTGGCGCGCTCGTAAGACGCTTGTGGTCATGAATTGATACGTTCGAGCATTAACTTGGCTCGAATCCAGCGTCTGATGAACTCTTTCTTGGTTTTTCCCCCGCTACATATCAGATTTTGCCAACTATTTATCACGAGAAAGACAAGTAGGAATCATCAATAAGTTCATATCAATAAGCATCATATTTTATTTGCACATTTATTGAATGGAAATGTTTCTGATTCACACATGCAAATTCATCTTCAGTTCAGATAGTGTCTTTATAGCAATGTGCGTGCGGTAGATCGCTCAGATTACATTGGGAAAACAGGCGACTGCTGCAAATTGTGCTTAAATGTTTAGCTGGTCAAATGTATGGTATGGAAACCTTATATACCTGCTGAACCCGTCTCATACAGCTGCCATTGCAAGGCTCAGACACTTTGTAGAGAGGAATTTAACACAACTGCCTCTAGGAGTCGCCAATGGAAATAAAACAGACACGCACAAAAAATGTGCGTACGCCTGCCAGAAAGCTGGTGTGGAGCTGCGCACATTCCCACGTTCAGTTCATTGTTAGTAAATCCAAACGTGAGCGATTCTGAGCGTGAAACCTGGCGTACGCAAAGTTTTTGTGCGTACGCAGCGTTGATACATGAGGCCCCAGGGGTATTTATTTAAGGGGTGGTCCACTACAATATCATATTTCAAACTTCAGTTGATGTGTAATCTACAGTAGCTGTGTGAACATAAACAACATCTTATAATACGCTCAAAGTTTAATGCAAAGGGAGAAATTGGACTTATACAGCGTTAGCTTGGCAAAGCCTATAGCAAACAAAGTTTGGGAACTACAAAAAATACATTAGTGAGATCACAAATGCTTCAGGTTACATGCATTCACCACACGCATTCACCACTAGGAGCAAAGGAGCCAGAAACGCTGTAATGTTATTAGAGAGAAAGCTAAAATGCCGCCTAATTTTCTTAGAGCTTGTTGAACTTTTTTTCTGTATTTAGGATTCCAAAGGACACGACACAAAAAGTGAAGTGCTTACAGTTTAATTTAAATTATGTTCCAGAAAATTACAATAAAGATATAACTCTAGCATTTGACAAAGGACAGATTCCAGAGTCTCCCAGTTCAGTGCAGGGTTCGGCTGAAAACTCCTCAAGGAAAGAGCAGCTCCAACCACAAGACAAAGCTGTGGATAGTGTGCCACAACCTGTAAATTATTTTTATTTGTTAAAATTTATCTATTACATGAACAGTTTCTAGCGTATCTTGTAGTGAGGACGTAAACAAGGATGTAAACAACGAGAAATGCTGTTTGGCACTGTTAACAATTTACCTTCATTACCCTACAAATTCATATTTATCCGTCAAACCACTGTAAACACCTACAATCTGCAGTGTCTCTCTATGTGGCCTCTTTCCCTGCATCTACATCGCAAATAATGAACTTTCAAAAGATATGTGAATGTTTCATATTACTTACACATGCTTATAATGCTGTGTCCTCTTCATTTTCTTTCTGATTCAGGGTCAAACTGATACGGCTAATGCTGCGTTCACACCAGACGCGGAACGCGCATCAAGCGTGAGTGATTTACATGTTAAGTCAATGCAAACGCGCAAATAGACATCCTGCGACGCGATACGCGCGAATAACGCAAATTGTGCGAATGGTGAAGCGCGAATTGAGCGTTTTGCGCGTTTGATGGGCGTTTTGCGCGAATCACTCAAGTTCAAAAATCTGAACTTGAGCGGACATTCGAGCCGCATTAACCAATCAGAAGCTTGCTCTTGTGGGGGCGTGATTGTGACATAGAACCTCTTGATGGTGTCCCGGGGGAAATCCTCCAGGCGACACCGACAACAAGTCATCAAACTGGGCTTGGCTCAGTCAGAAGCACCGCTGAAAGCCTCCATCATCCAGGCTCAGTTTCTGGAGGAGTTTATGAGCTCACAGAGCTGGATGCTCCTCTGAAAGGATGTAGTGGACTCAGACACGGTCCTAAACGTATCAATGCTGTTTTTCAGCCTTCATAAAGCAAATAAACACTGTTATTTTCTTCTTAAAATCCATGTTAGCCATTTAGCAACGAAGCTAGAGACACCGGGCAGACAGAAGCCCTGCCCATCACGCGAATCCGCGTCTGTTCTGAAGTGAATTTGAATGACGCGGGGTTTGACGCGCGAATGAAGCGAGTAAACTCATGTTCACGCGGCTATCCGCGCATTCCGTGTCTGGTGTGAACACAGCATAACAGCTACTCTGACTGACAGTATTTACCCAGCAGAGGCACAGCGTGTGTTAGTAGAGGTGTGACACTTTTCCTTGTAACGTGGAGTCGACTTCACAGCATATTATGCTAGCTGACCAATCAGAGCCTCCTGAGGGCGGGCCTTTCAGAGGAACTAGGAAATATGATAGTCGTTTTCATGTTAGCTGAGTAGCTGTATATAATTAAAGTAAGATATATGAAAAAAATAACGTGGTTTTATTTTTTACAAATGTAGCATGAGCACACATTTCTTTGCATCTTATAAACACAATCAACCCTTAAAAATACACACCCCTTTAAGGCACCAATTAATCAGAGGGATTTTGGCTGTAAAACCAGCTCTGTAATCACCTGCAAATATCCAGCCGCTGCTTTCAGATGGATTAGCATCTGAAACAGAGCTAAGTTCACTGACAAGCTACGTAAAAGATTGTGGATGATTGTTTGACATCTGTTGCACTGTTTTTTATTGATATATTTCTTTGTGTTGCTACTGATCTGAATGCATATGAAAATACCAGATTTATTAAGATGTTTTTAATCCTAACTCACCTCATAATTTCAGTAAGTGTCTGAAATAAATACTGTGAGATGATTTCATAGTTGTGTGCATGTTTATTAGTCACGTTGAATCAATAAAAGCAGTTAAATATTCTATTTTGTTTGTTTTCCAGTATCTCAAAAACTACGCAAAAGATTGTAACCTACTATTTGACATCTGTTGCATTGCTTTTCAGTAATATATATTTCTTTGTGTTGCTACTGATCTGAATGGATATGAAAATACCAGATTTATTAAGGGGTGGTCCACTACCATATCATATTTTAAATTGTCTTGTATATCTGCATTTCTGGCGAGAATGCCCTCTGGTTTTTTGCAGGAGACTTTCTACACACAGAGCTCTGTTTGCCTGACAAGATTTGCATGAAAATCGCAACTGCTGCTGAGTCATAATCTCAGTTTCAACAAATTTGAACTTTTACATGCTGCCATCAATGGCAAAATACACTTAGCCATACTACATTGCAAACTATAAATATTTTAAAATGTCTTTTTGTACTCTTTTAAATGGCAGTATTAATTGAAGAGTTCAGATGCAAAAATCTCTAAATGCATTCTGAAATATTCTCCTAAAAAGCAAATTTTTCTCAAGCTCCTGTGTGTATGTTTAGTAAATCCACTTTTATAGCAAATAATATGTTCTTTGCATTGCCTTTAAAGTGACATAACTGAACACAATCATAGGATCTTAAGAAAAATGCTAATTTTAGAAGAAAAATTCTAAAAGCACAGAGGTTTTTGCATATGAACTATAATTTATAATTTATGATTTGTGGACGTTGAAGTGTAAACTGCAAGGTTTTCTTTGTGAGTCTTCATATGCAACTTTTATGTGCTGCAAAATTATCTCGATCTCACTGCAAGAAGAGATGACATAGTATCTTAATGTGACCTCCTGGTTTAATAAAGGAATAATAAATAAATGACTGTGGACCAACTAAAAGAACACTGAGGCAGGGCAAGCATTGCATACTTCTGTTTACTGTTTTATTTGATGGCAACATGGTGGAGGAAAGTCTTCTAAGAGAGTGCTGCATCTTGCATTTTTAGACACAAAGATGCTTTCTGTGCCAATGGCCTCATTGACTCCACTACAGTTAACCACTTCAGTTGGACCAAGCCACATTGAAATTCACTAAGCTTCTGGATCCTGTAAATCTCTGTCCAGGGATATCGCATTTGCAGCTGAAATAGTCCCAGAGTATCTTCTTGATTAGTATGTGATCTGTGTGTGAGCGATTCCCTGTCCTCTTTCTAATCTCCTGCTCTCCAGCGTCCTCCAGTCTCGGCGCCGAGGCCAAAACGAGCTCAACTCATCTCCAGAAGAGGAACATTCAGACCTGGCCGCTCTTCACACAGCTGTCTCCTTCTCAAGCACAATCACCAGCGCCGAAACATCGACATGACAGACCTAGACAGACAGCCTTGTGGCCTGAGTAATTTTGCCATTAATGTGGCAAAGAAGTGTTTCAGACAAACACAATTACACATCGGGATTGTCTGCCCACATGCATGAATAAGCAGGAGATGAGAGCTTGAACCGCCAGAACCAAATTAAGCCGCTCTCGGTTTTCTGCTATCCTGGATGCATTCAAGCACATAAGTATTATCTACTCTTCTTCTAAAAATACACAGTCACTGAACCCTGTTGAATACCTGTCTTCATGGACAGAGCAATCTGTTTTCAGTGCTGCCACAGTGATCAAAGCGGCCCACTCGCACCGTATAAATGCGTCGAGCTCGAATTGTCCAACGTTAACGCTATCTAACACACTCGCTCAGCTTTTCCTCTTTGTACCATTCACACCTCCAACAAACCTCTGTCTAATCCCTTCATCCTCTCATAATGAGAGAAATGAGCTCGGGCTGCAATAACTTGATGAAGGTGAGAGCAAGAGTGTGTGGGTGCTAAAACTCACATGAGGATCTGAATAAAGAACAGCGGCGCTAATCACGTAGCGAGCCCCAGATTGGGTTACTCATTATCTTGCTAATTTATGAAGTTTCCCTCCCTTTTGGGCTCCGTTTCCAGCTCGAGATGTTTTCTTTGGAAATAATAAGGTAATTAAATATATATGAAATAATGGTAATTAATTTTGCAGTGTATTCCTGGAGAAGTCTTATTTGGAGGAATGCGGATTCAGTGGAAATGCGTCTCCTTGAAATTTATCTGCAGCTTCCCAGTGGAAAATAACAGAACATAAAAGCATATCTCAGCAAAACATAACGCATAACTGAACTGAAATGATTATTTGCGGCTGTGACACGGTTTAACACACATTTTGTCTTAAAATCCCACGACGTTCGGCTCTAATGAGTCCTGTACCCACTGTGGGTAGGAATAAAAAGGATTTGGTTCATAAAAAAATATCATTAATAGTCAGGAGATCATATTTGTGTGAGTGTCCAGTTTAATTACTCCACAAAAGAGATTTTGGCCGTAAACCATCATCGCCATGTATTATTAACAAGCTAATAATTTAGCATCAGAGAAACACTAACAGCACCCTGGCTTTGATTTAGGTAGTGCTAAACTCAACATTTTGCTTGGAGGGCTTACAAAATACAAGTCACAGTGGACCTTTTAAACTCTCATTACAAATATTCACATGGCCTGGAGGAAGAAAACTGAATGATGTGTTAATTTTAACACAGATTTCACAGCTCTGCTCAATTCCCATTATCTGATGCTTTAAGCTTAGTGTTTTTTTTTTTTTTTTTTTGATGTGGTACGTTTTTTTCCCTCCACTGTGGAAATATGTTATAGGTTTTTTTTGCAATTTATATAAATGTTTATTTTCACTTTTTTTAATTGAATATAGCTTGAAATGTTTATCTCAATCATGTTTATCTTCTCTTGTAATATGAGAATGTTATATTGTGTTGGCAACTGGGGAGTGATGCAACATGGAATGAGTTCTAACATCATCCTTTCCAGCAATTAGAAATGATCTGCCTAGATGAAGTCAACATCTTACACTATCTTTTCAAATGATAAATCACAAATAATGCAGGGTGGCATTTAAAATTAACAATACAGTAAAATATTTTAAAATCTTTCAGAACAGCATTAATCAATACAAGGCATGAATGCATTCAAATTTCCCTGATAATGTTTTTTTGTTTGTTTGTTTTGCCTTTTTTGTTTTATGTACAAAAGAAATTCACTATGCTCTTTAATTATGCCTTAGAATACATTGACACTATATGCTAATTTGTTTTCTGATATCTAAATATAAGGTATGTGGCAAAAAAATCTATTTCATCAATCTATTTCATAACTGTAACAAGAGGCAATTTAATCATAACTTAATGTTAAAACTGCTATCATAACACTATTTATCAATATGTGACTTTCTTTGGATTCTCAGAAGGTGTAGAAATTTACATTGTAAAACAGGAAATATGTCGGGACCATTGTTAACGTTTAAATCCCTCAAAACATGTTATATATTATTACTGAATATTACACTCCAACAGCTCATGTCAGTGCTTGCACACACACATAGCATGATGTACTCTTAAATACAATATAATTACTAAAATATATAATAATAATAAATAATTACTATAATTATATATACTTTAGTTGTCAATTTTTTTGAGTTTTTGAAGTTTTTTTCGATCTTAAAAAATCACAGAAAGAGAGTAAAATGGCACAATGCATAAATGTTCATCAAACACTTGTTTTCAGCTGTTTACATGTGCTTGTTGCCTCATTACTAACATACACAGCAAAATTCACAATATAAATGTTAAACTAACAAAATATACACATTTAATAAAAGAAACTTATTAATTATTTTCATAAAATTTAAATTGCCGTTTGCAACCATCCTCTGATGGTACCATAATATTTATGATAATATTAACCTAGTACTAACCTAGAAACCTAGAAATGTTAGTACATTTAATTGAATTTTTTCAGGTGATTATAAACCTCAAACTTTGACAACATCACAAATTGTTGATATTGACCAAACACCATTGTCAATATCGATAAAAAAAACAAAAAACAAAGATTCTGTATGCAGTTTCGGTTTTAACGCTATAGTTTTATTAAAATGCAGCTTCTGAGAGCACATCTTGGAAGCAATGCCAATAGGTTTAGGGTGTATGTTTCTTATTTCCAATGGAGGTGCGCGACTTGCATGACGTCCATATGAAACCAACCAATTCATAAACTAACTTATCTGCCTCACACTTTGTATGGAATAAACACATTTCAGTAATAACAAAAGAATAATTAAATTGTCACCCGAGTGGCTTTTTGGTTTCTTTTTTGTGTATCCCAGCCACTAGCTTTCATCTGAAAGATTTTTTAGCATAGGGGTAATATAGTCATTCAACTTCATAATTTGTAATGTTCAGTGTGTATTTGAATAATTATGGTTAGTTCCTTTACTTGAAAGCTCAGATTTGATTATCATAATTTGTGTTGTTGACAGAGTTTGAGGTTTACTGTTATTATTCAGTGTTATTCACACCTTAAAAATTGCTTTGATTGTGCAGCATTTACACTTTACCATTGCACACACTTTGTAACATTTTATTTATCAAGTTTAAGAGTCTCTTTAACACTTTTGTTTATTTTATCATAAAGAGATCAGATATTTTGTTGAAATATCCTAATTTTTGACTATTAAAACTATTTCCCTTAGGATTGATGGTAAATCAAATAAAGTGGGTAAATAAAAAAAATATACCTAAATGGATTGCTAAAAAATATTCAATAATTATCAATCTTGAATAATTTGAAACATGATATTGTTATAATTTTTAATTTTTTTTGCAGCCGTATATACAATTAATCCTTTTGTGGTGTAAAGGATGTTTTCATCCACTCTGTGGTGATTTAGAGCCCTAATTTGGCCACGAATTTCTCCGTGTTTCAGCAAATGGAATAATTTTGGTGTTAAATCCTATTTTGACATGTTTTGGAAAAATCCTTTGATCATTTTCAAAAACTCAATACACTCTGGGCAAATTTACCCTTTTGTTGTGGTTGTGGCTGTTTTTGCCACTTTGACTTCCATTATAATTTATTCTTTTCCATTATAATGACGCCTCTTCCCAACAGAAAAAACCACCATCAATGAAGAATGCATGATTATATGGTGTCATAGCTTTGCAGTCAAAAAATGTCATTATAATGGAAGTCCATAGGACAAAAACAACCGCTAGCATAGCGAAAGGGAGGTCAATTTGAACAATACTTAGGGTTAATTAAGAATATGTCATTTTGAACAATGACATAGTAACATATACTCTTTAAAATTAGGTTTTGTAATATTGTTTCAGCTCCAATATTGTGGTAGGTTGTAGCAACAACACTCTGTACTTGGCACTAATGTATACAGTTTACCAATGAGTAGAATGAAGAGCGCATAAAATATAGGTATATTATATAAAGGCTTGAAACGCATAGAACAAAAAACACACCGAGCTAAACGCATTAAAACAAAATGTTACATCAGTCCTGCGTCTTTTATGTTCTTGTTTATATACACAGCAGGCATTTATGGTAATTTCAGTTTTGATTTTTATTTACATGCTGTGCTGCAAAGCAATTTGACTCGGTTATTGATTTCATTTATATTCTGTTTATTAGTGTCAGAAACATTGCACTTGTTAAAGCTTTGAGGAATCATCAACTGTGTGATTCATCCTCAGAACCCCTGTAGCGGTTAATTCTTATCTTATTGGGACAGTTTACTCTCTTCCAGACAGTGTGCGAATGAATTCTACCGAGTTGTCATTCTATATCTGGAATATGCTAATGGGCGTCTAACGATATGGCCGCTTCTAATCCCATACTGTATACTGTAGAATTAATTACCTTACACTGAATTCTTGAAGGTGGCATCCAGACAGGAGGAGAAAAGTCCTGTCCTTGCTGAAGTGAGTCATTATGCTTGTAAATGAGTCCAGAATTGCCCTCAAATGCACAAGTACTAAAGCACTCTCTCTATTGATCTGAAGAGCTCTCGGTGTGTTCAGATGTGTGCTTAAGAGTGATGTCCTCCATGCTACCTCTCTGAAGAAGGACAGTCTGCAGCTTCAAATACAACTGCTTTGCTTTTCGCTCACAGACTGAAAGAATGTGTACTGGCACAATGGCTTAGTCTAGTCGCATTGTCCTGAATGTTTATTTTTGTCTATGTAGATTTTAGGTAATCGGCTTGTCTGGAATATTCTTCTTTTCTTTTCTTTTTTTTGCTTGTATGTAAATTTGGGATGTTTGATTCTCAGTTAGTACGTTTACATGGACATTTAAGTTTGGATTTTTATTTATAATTTGACTTGATTATTGATTTCATTTATATTCTGTTCATCAGTGTCAGAAATATTGCGCTTGTTAAAGCTTTGAGGAATCATCATCTGTGTTATTAACTCTAATAATCTGATTTTAATACAATTACAGCAATACTCTGATTAAGAGTCTACCATGTAAGCAGCGATTTACTTTAATTCGTCTGAAGTCATAATCGAACTAAACAGAAATCAAACAAAGACGCATGTAGCATTCCTATTTTAGTCATATTATTGATGTCCAGTAACTAACCAAACTAACAGGACCCACACGCAGAAGCTGACGGGCGTTTGATGGCAAACAAATGAAAATGGCTTCAAGCAGGAAAGCACATATTTGGTGCAAGAGGTAAACGATGTCTTCCTTCTGAACTTTGCCCCTCGCGGACTCTTTTGCCCCCTTAAACCTTAATCTAATCTAATCTAAAAAAAAAACAAAAAAAACGATGTGCTCTCATCCAGTACCTCCGAATTTGTCACGAGTACATGAATGAAAATTTAGTGAATAAAATGACTGTCTGTTTGCAGGCATAGTGTAAGAAATTAACTGCAGTTGAACTTGGGCAAAATTAAACACGGAACACCCAAAATCACATACCTGTACAGTACGGTGCCATGATGAACATGGGGAAACTAGTGTTGAATGGTGAGGTAATGACGTTAATTGAACGATGTGCTATAACACGTAAAACTGAAACATGAAAGGATCATTCAAAAAGCTACTCATATAAACACCTTAATCATATTATTTTCTTATTCAGATTAAGGCAAATAATTAGATTACTGATGTCCATGTAAACATAGTCAGTATCCATTTGTCCTGATCGTTTCTAACATTTCGAGTGATTAGTTTAAGTGAACCAGTTCATTCTAAACAGTCTCTCATATGAAACAAGGGTCACTTTATTTTGATGGTGCATTTGTTGAATTTAAGTTACATTGCATCTACATTCCAACTAATTGTCATTAGATTATAAGTAGACTGTTAGGTTGGGGTTCGGGTTACTGTAAGTTGACATGTACTTGCAAACTTTCTAATATTCAGTTAAATGTCTGTTGAAAGAGCAGTGTCAGCAGATATTAAGCACGCAGTCTACTAATACTCAAATGGACCATCAAAATAAAGTGTTACCAAAACTAAGCCTGATTAATTTTAAGTTGCTGCATGGTACACAAAGGACTGTTAATCATTAACTCCCTAAAGCATATTTTACTTGGAGTATATTATCAGTATATTTCCAGTCAGTTGCTCTAGACAGTGAACCTAAATCACCATTCATGCAGATGTTCGCTAAAGAATGATCCAACTGCTGAACTGATCTTATTTCTGGCACTCCCAGCCATCGAGTAAATTATTGCAGGTTTATAATCTACACAGCATCTCATTAGTTATGGATATCGGCATGGATTTCCATATGTTTAGATTTTTAAGTGATTATCAGATGATTTATAAATTGTTGCTGTAATATTGTGCATTCCTATAACATAGTATAAAAATCTTTGATTTAACATTTTTGTCTTTGGGGAAATGCAGCTGGCTGGGTTTCCATCACCCTGTATTAAAGGTCAAAAAAAAAAAAAGGTCCAAAAATACAAGGTTTTTTAGTTTTTTAGATGTTAGTTTTAGTATTGTTAGTTTCAAGATATTTATCAGCTAGTTTGTTTAGAAGATATAAAACATCAATAAACATGTAAATGGAACAACGGTTGTTCTTACGTCACCTCATACAGTTTCTCGTCATGTCATAACCAATCAAATGCTCTCTAGTATCTGACATGCCCCGCCTCCATCAAGATGCTTCTCATTTGCTTTTATATTTAATGCAGTTGAGCTCAAGCATTCCCACTGACAGATCGGAGATTGCTACTGTTTTTTAAAGGGGAGAAACTACACTGTTCCATCCTTTCTTCATGTTTCGGTTGAGAATACGACAAACATCAAATAAAAATGCACATTTCAAAGCACTTCACAGGACCTTTAATGCACATTTTGAAATGAGAAATGAGTAATTAAAATGGTAAGGGAAGCAATCGAATAAAAATTCTATAATTCACAAAAGTTTTTACTTTTTAAATAGGGCTGCAAGGTATTGGAAAAATCTGACATTGCGATTTTGTTTTGCTGCACTATAAATGATGTTATGTTGTGATATGAATATAGTCTTATCAGATGATTTGATTCATTTAGATCGATTGGAATAATCAATACTTTTTCTATGCAGTGCATCTGCATTAATAATAATAAATTACAAACAAAAATACATAAACAGTGCTTAATGGTTTTCTGGGGATGTCAAATGTAAAATAACATGGGTGTCATTGTATAAATAACAAAAAAACATAGTAATATTTACATTCATTTATTCATTCATTTACTGTCTTTTCAGCTTAGTCCCTTTATTAATCTGGGGTCGCCACAGCGAAATGAACCGGCAACTGATCCAGCATATGTTTTATGCAGCGAATGCCCTTCCAGCTGCAACCTATGAAACACCCATACACTCTCATTCACACACATACACTACGGCCAATTTAGCTTAACCAATTCACCTATACTGCATGTCTTTGGACTGTGGGGGAAACTGGAGAACCTGGAGGAAATGTGAACATGGGGACAACATGCAAACTCCACACAGAACTCCCGCCCAGCCGAGGCTCGAACCAGTGACCTTCTTCCTGTGACGTGACAGCGCTACCCACTGCTTTAATATTTTCATTATATATTTTCATCTTTAATAAATAAACCAATCCTGCGATGTAACTATTTCCGATACACACATTGCGATATCGATGATCAAACAATATATTGTTCAGCCCTAGTTTTAAACTTGTGTGAAGGAGTTAACGTGAATAATGCTTAATGTTTATGGAACTGCCGAATTAACTCTGACGTAGCAAACATTACCCTCACTCAACTATCAGCTGTCTCCATAATGCTTGCCTTGTTAACTGTTGGTTATAAAGTAGAGGGTACCAATTAATACTACAGTCAGCCACACTAAAAACTTAGCAAAATTCTCATTTGGGTTTTTTCTTTTTTTGTGAACTTTGCTGTACTTTAAGATGGAAACCCGACTACTGGTTGTGCTTTTATATGATTACAGTCCATCAACGTGCAATGCAGTGTTTGAACAAGCACTTCTTTGAGCATGTAGAGCTGCTTCACTGATCCACACAGCTCCAAACCGTACTCACGCAAACACTGAGCACTGATATACTCAAACTGCTAGAAACTTGAGCTGCTTCAAGCTACAAGTGTTGTTCAACAGCTTAAAATTCATTGTGAGAGATTTTGCTTCCTCTCAATGTGGTTTTTATTTTCCTGCCTGCACGACAGTTTTTGATTGATTACCTCTCTGCACGGCTGATGGCTGCAACTTTCGCATGCAAAACAGTTAAATTGCCCTGCCACCTCTGCTGCTGCAGGTAGGAAGAGGAATAGTGCGTGAGAGAGTAGGTGCAAAAGAGGAAGGCGGAAAATGAGAGAGACGTACAGAGAGATGGCATGTTAATTATTGCACGGGGATCTTCTTATTGGCTCTTTTGTGGCTGTGAGCGACATGAGAGGACAAAGTGTGGTGTAATTAATTAAGCTGTAGGCAACCGAAATCCATTTTTTCTTCAACCACCGCCTGTACACTTTCAATTACTCCTGCTGTTTAAACAATTACACACAAACACATTCTTGATGCACCGTTTGAATTATTCATCGACTCCAAAAGCAATTTTTGATGCAGAGCCACAAGCTCAAACTGGTGACTGCTGTAGAGGTTTCAGAGATTTACAGAAGCTTTTCTGTTTTTGAGAAGTAACTGATTGTTGAAACTATTGTTCCTTATTATAAATTATGTAACCTATCGGATTTATTCTAGTGAATTGGTTGATCCTAAATAGTCTTCTTCTCTATCATACAGTATAGAAAGTCGTTTTTATTTAAGGGTGTTAGTTCCTTTCTCTCAGTTTGTTTGGATATTTTGAGACAGAACTTGCAGAACATCTAAAACTATGTTTCGTGCTAGGCTAAATTAGCTAAATACTATATGTGCACATGTAATTGTATTCAATAGAGTTAATGGCAGAGCTCACATTTTTCAAATAAACAGGACTAACAGCACAGTCACAGCACAGTTTGTGTTGATGAACCCAAACCAAATGTGAGCTCTGTGAATGTTGTTTTCATCTTAAGAAAATCTGTTATTTTAATCAGAATTTAAGACGTTTTAGACTTACAAAATGGTCAAATGATATGAAAGTCTTTTTAATAAATAGTTGAAGCAGTTTTTTTCTGCCGAGGTCATTGTTATTAAAGAATAAATATTTTGATTTGGCCTAATATAACTCTATTAAATGTTTTTGAAAACTTTTTGTGAAAACTTTTTGTAAAAACTTTGAATCAAATATGTTTGACAACTGATGAAATACACTCACAGGCCAATTTATTAGGTGCACCTGTCCAACTGCTCATTAACAAATTTCTAATCAGCCAGTCACATGGCAGTATTTCAATGGATTTAGGCATGTAGACATGGTCAAGGCGACCTGCTGCAGTTCAAACCGAGCATCAGAATGAGGAAGAAAGGTGATTTAAGTGAATTTAAATGTGGCATAGTTGTTGGTGCCAGACAGGCTGGTCTGAGTATTTCAGAAACGGCTGATCTAACGGGGATTTTCAGACACAACCATCTGTAGAACTTACAGAGAATGGTCTGAAAAAGAGAAACTATCCAGTGAGGGGCAGTTCTGTCGACACAAATGCCTTGTTGATGCCAGAAGTAACTCAAATAACCACTTGTTACAACCAAGGTATGTAGAAGAGCATCTCTTAATGCACAACACATAGAATCTTGAGGCAGATGGGCTACAGCCGCAGAAGACCACACCGGGTGCCACTCCTGTCAGATAAGAACAGGAAACTGAGGCTACAATTCACACAGGCTCACCAAAAGAAGGACCATAGAAGATTGAGAAGACGTTGCCTGGTCTGATGAGTCTCGATTTCTGCTGAAACATTCGGATAGTAGGGTCAGAATTTGGCGTCAACAACATGAAAGCATAGATCCATCAAGCCTTGAATCAACGGTTTAGGCTGGTGGTGGTGTAATGGTGTGGGGGATATTTTTTCTTGGCCCACATTGGGCCCATTAGTACCAATAGAGCATTGTGTCATCTCCACTTTTGTTGCTGACCATGTCCATGCTTTTATGACCACAGTGTACCCATCTTCTGATGGCTGCTTCCAGCAGGATAACACACCATGTCATAAAGCGCGAATTATCTCAGACTGGTTTCTTGAACATGACAATGAGTTCACTGTACTCAAATGACCTCCACCGTCACCAGAACTCAATACAATAGAGCACCATTGGGATGTGGTTGAACAGGAGATTCGCATCATGGATGTGCAGCCAACAAATCTGCAGCAACAACGTGATGCTATCATGTCAATATGGACCAAATCTCTGAGGTGGCCAGCGAGTGTAAATCAATGTGATATAGTTAAAATGAAATTTAATTTAATATAGTTATTTTGTTAAAGATGGTGTTTGATAGTGGGATGAAACCAAAATTATTAGCAAAATACTGAATCATTCCAGCACCTGATTTGTTAAAAGTATGAATTCAGACAGAAACAAAACCCTTCTGTGTGTATATTGGAGATGCAGAACAGTTTTGCTTTGGATTTCTAAAAAAATATTTACAAAGGAAAACTGAGAAAAACTGACCATATTGTGATAGCGCACAAAATAACACACAGCATTGAACTGCTGTATGCAGTAATGCATTAGCATTCATTAGCAATCATCAACTATGAAATGTTATGTTGGTCTGAGGTTGACATTAAATGTATTAAATGCTTTATATAATAATGTCATGTGAAATATATTTTAACAATAGCTAAAACACAAAACAACAAAATTCTGTCTGCATCTTCTGGACGTGTATTGATTCACATCAGCTATTCCTAGAATAATCAAGACTGGATTGTTTTCGTTCTTTTCCTTTTCCTTTCCCTACACAAATTATTCCGATTTTTTTTCCATGGTAGGGCACTTAAAATGTATGCGCAACCGAAACACGAAACACACTATCCTCCACACTCCACTCTGTTGCTCTGTCTATATTTGTTTTAAGCTTGGAACTGTCAAGTTTTGTTTCACAGAAAGAATACATTTAAAACTACCACAAAAAAACAAACAAAAAAACAAAAAACAATAAGGGCAATGTTTGGCCATGCATCAGCAGCTCAGTTTCTCTTCCTCCCAGCTGAATATCTGAACAATCAGCCTGAGCTCATCTGCAATATAGATTCCTCACTCGCTCGCTGGAAATTGTTTGTTCTGAAACTGATGGCACAAACAAGCCTATTAAACTTCTGTTGTTTGCGAGATATGAAATCAATTAGAGAAGATTAATGGATAGAGCAGATCCTTCTTTTACTGGGCTGTGAAGACTTTGATTACCCCAGAAAATCCCCCTTGAAACCACTAATCATCAAATGGAGAATCAGCTTTGTATCATCAGTATATTGTAGCCATGACAACATCAGCGATATGTCATTTTAAGTTCTACACTCGTGGCATCATGGGAGAAACGGAGAGCATAAACACATTCAACCAAAACGACCCGACAGTGATGAAGTCTGTTAAAACACAACATACGGAGGCAGAAATGCTCACACTTCAGCTCCACTAAATCACGCTTCAGGTTTCTTTATGACAGATTTTAAACACATTGTCAGTATTCTGACTTGTTTTATTCGTTTACAGCATTGAATCACAGTGGTGGGAGACACTGAATAATAAGAAAGCTACAAATTATTTTATATTTGTTATAAAATAAAGTGAAACCTGAAATCTGTTATATAAAAAATAATAATTAAATGATAGCTGTGGTTTAATCGTATACGTTTAATATACTGTATATTTATATTCTGTAAATTGTAATGTTAGCATGGTAATTTCATTGTAGCATTTAAAATGTTTCATTTGAGTTTCTAGTCTTTTATTTCTATAAAAATTACTCAACAAGGCATCTACAGTTTGAGAGAAAATGTGTGTTCTGCAGCATATGCTCATTGTGGATATGTACCCCTGTCTACATTTCTCGAGAAAGCAAATTATGTGGTCAATGGTACAGTAAGTATGGCTGCATTTTGTCTTTAAAATGAACAGTAAGGGGCAGTATGATGCCGCTGAGAGCTTCTGTTCCTTTTAACAATACCAGCTGACTGCTTTCCTCTAAATGGACGGCTTTTCCGCTGTTACCTGTGTACTATAGTGGCTTGCCTCATACTCTGATGAAGTTGTCTATGATGATGGGGTTTGCTCTCCATCATTGTCATTGACTGCGACTACTTTTCATTTTTGGGAGTGGTACGGTACTGTACAGGTCGGTATGGGTCACCTTTGTCAGGCTTGGATTTCCGTCATTTCATATTATTTCATAATAGTCCAAAAGGTGATGATAATAGTTAAACATGGCAGTTTGTTTATGGTTTAGGTTGCTGAAAGTATCATTTGATTTTTTCCAGCTTCTCCTTTGTTTCTTCGCGTGTCAGTTCCCGTGTTTGTCCATTTTTAAAAGGATCGGATGTCAGAAGCACTTCAATAATCACGCGCATGTCACTGCCTTGTAAAAAACTACTGGGCACAGGGTAGATTCTAAACTTCTTGGCTTTGTGGGTGTTCATCAAGATGACAAGGTTTTTTTTTTTTTTTAGCTCGGGTCGACCATGGCTCATTATTATATGTATATATTATTACAGTGTAATGTCTTGGCTGTGTACTTGAATGATACCTTTGTTTTCATTCTCCTGGCTTGTTGCTCCCTTTGCCAAGCGTACCTAAAAAGTGGTACAGTATGGTTCACTTTTAGGTACCTTTTGACAGTACGTACCTAAAAGGTACTGGAAATGGTCATAAAAGCGCACCGAACCTTAGCAAACCACTCAGTGGAAACGAGCCATTTGAAAACACTATCGATTGCGTTTAGGGATTGTGGTGGGTAGATCAGTCGGTCAGTCACTCGACAGCAACCTGACCTCGTCGGCTGAAGTATTTATTACGCCTTTTGGTGGATTTATGCAAGAAGAGGACAGGCGAGAGAAATTTGAGATCATCAAAAAGCATACACAGCAGCCTCTGGTGAATTTGCAAAAACAAAAACTGCGAGCAGACGTACCTCTAGTTACGTATTTAACTCTTCCCAGAAATGTATATCTGTGTACGTATCCGTAATGTGCCCGTGTTGGTTTTCAAGCAAAGGCTGTGACCTCAGTCTCACCAAAATTTTTAGTTTTTAGTTTTAAATGTTCACTGAAGTGTCTGTACCATTGTTTTAATGTTTCTACAGTATTTTCTGCTTTTATATTAGTGCACATCATAGTATTATTTATTTTAACTGTATTTCTCATTAGATCTTGCATTTTAATCCTCATTTTTCCCATTGTTATGTCGTTCTGTAACAACTTAATTTCACTTTAATATTAACTAAAATGTGAATGTTTATTTATATACTATAACATTTTTATAACATCATTACAGCATTTAAAATGTTTGATTTGAGTTTCTAGTGTTTTATTTTTATAAAAACAGACTCAAATTGACAACAAGGCACCAGCAGTTTGAGAGAAAGTTAGTTTTCTAGCAAGGCGGTGACCCCAATTATAACCAACAATGCTAATGTCCAGAATTAGTTAGAGTCCAGGTCTCTGCTCAATTTGAGAATTTATTAGTGGTTTGAAAAAGGTTCCGCTCTCAAATCTCTCTACAGCCTGACCCAAACACTTTTGCAAAGAACAATGGGGAGAAATACAGGGCCAGATCCAAATCCACACAGCTCCAAGATTAGAAGTACTGCCAAAGGCTGTTTTACTAAATACTTGACTGCCAGCGGTTGAATTACAGCCGCAGATAATCATTTTTTACCAATTTGTTGAAGTTTGTACTTTACAAGACACATTTTTTATTTTAAAATAATAAATAAAGCATAAATAATAAGTCATAAAAACTCCCAAAAGTATTTAATTTGTTCAATAATTTCTAGAAATGTTTCTGTTTCTGTTTACCAATTAAAAATTGGTGCATTCATGACATGTCCAAGCTAATTCCCATAATTAAATTCTGGGAGCTCAATCTTGTACCACATAAAACACATAGAAATACATTTCTGGGTCCAAGAACAGTTCTAAATGGACTGTCACATGTTTTTATCTCGAAATGACTGTAATTACAGCATGGCACAAATGCAGCAAAACTTCTGAATGTGCCAAATATTTATTTTGTGCACAACTGTAATTCATTTTGACTAATTTGTGAAAATGTTTGTTTTTGCACTTGAGAACTTCATGATTTCTTTGTGATTCTGTGTGTGACATTCGTAAATATATGTTTGCCTTACAATTTACAAATGCGTTTTTAAAGAAAAAAATAAGAAAGATAAATCTGTCTTTGTTCAGAGACATTAATAGATGTCACATTTGTAATAAAAAAACTCATAAAGCTGATGTGATAAAGTTGATAAACAGTAGCACTTCCTTCATGCTCTGGCAAGGTTTGGAGGTAATATGTGGTTGTGTGTGTCTGGTGGCTCCAGGTGTTGTGAGGTCAGATTGGCATTCATAGAACCGCTGTCTGGATAGGAGCACGAAAGAGAGAGAGAGAGAGAGAGAGAGAGAGAGAGAAAGATGGAGAGAGAGAGCGAGCGTGAGTGTGACAGAGAGCAGATGGAGGACGGCCCAGGGGCTGAGACTGTACGACTCTCCCATTGTTCCTACAGGCGAGCTGGCACTGTCAGGAAGATTGGATGGAAGCGGGAGAGATGGACGGAACGTCTCTGCTAAAATAATGTGCCTTTAGGAGCTGCATTATATAAGGCTATTAAACTGTCAGTGTGTGCTGGCGTACATGCGGGAAGATAACCTTTGTTTTTCAGCAGATGAAAAACGCATTCCATGTTTGTTCTGCTGTAGTAACATCCATGGCCTGCATCCGTCGGTGCGTGTGGGGGGAATTATCACAGATGACTGTCTTCTCTTATGCCGCTGAGATATATTTAATACAAAGAAGGACAAGCAGGATGCCGTGCCGCAGTCGAGCCCTGATTCTGTCAGAGGCACTTTGTTGGGAAGACTTGGGGCGGCTTCGGCAGCCTAGAGCTGCAGATGGAGAAACGGCATCCAACGTCACCTCTGTTATTGAGCTTTATTGAGCCCTCCTGGATATTTCCTCTGGAGAAACTCTAATGGCAGAGCGGAAACCAGATGACACTTTGATTCAAAGAGATCCGGGCATGTCTTTTCTATAGCCTGGGAAGGATTAGATATATTTTCAGATCTCTCACAATAAGTGAATCAAACGGTTACCCCAGTTAAAGTGCCACCTTACACTATTTTAAAGGTTACAAATTTGCTCTGGTGGTCTCCTAGGACTGGTTTACATTCTTGTAAAGTTAGAGCTCAAGACTGCACCTAAAAAATAGAATTTTGGTACCTTTTTTTCTGCCAGTGCAACTAAATGTTGAAAGAGGTCACAGTGGTGCTATACAGCATATATATATATCCATATATATATATATATCCAGTGCTGTTTTGAAGTTTCTGCGTGGATTTTGCCTACCCAAATTCAAAAGCTTTATAAATCCGCAGGCAGAGGTGTAGTGCAAAAGTTTAGTATCATTATAAGGAAAACCCTTTGAATTTTTAGTAAACAATGTTGAAAGAGATTTAAATAATTGTACTGTATATGTTGTTTGTGTTATAATAAGCCACATAAGGATGCGATCTGATTGCTGTAGTTTATTTTAGTGGTTCCTGCACATGCCAGTAATCAGACAAAAGGAAAATGTCTTTATCTTAATCTGAGAAAAAGTTATTCTGTTCCAACTGATGAGAGAACGGAACCACTTATGATGAAATACAATGCTAAAACACATAAAGCAGAACAAAACATCTATCAGCTTCATTGGACCAGTCATGTAAAGTACATGGCCACTAAATGCTTTGTTGAATCTTTTAATAAGATTTTAGGATTTTAAATAAAACTTTCTATTAAAAATCACAAATGAAGGCAGCCTAATCCAAATGAAACAGTAGTAGCCATGTTTTCATCCACCTATTTTTATGCACATACATTTTAAAAATGGCAATTAAAAGTATGCACAAAACCAAGTAGGATAAACTGTTTTTATTCCATAAGGAAAAATGTGCATAAACTAAAAAAAAACAAACATAAATGCACTGTTAAAATTATAAACTGGCGCAACAGGAAGGCATTAATGGACAGAATGACTTCCAAAAAGAGGTCTCACGCCTCCAAAATCCACTATGCATTTATAGCATTATGTCTTCGCCTTCTGATGCACAAGTAATTTATTAGAAAACGAAAGAAAGGGACTTTTCCTTCCACAGCAAATTCAGTTTTTCTTTTTGATATTTGTTCATAGTTTATCAGGAAGTCAGGTTGTTCTCTTTGACACATTGGTTTGAAACTTTTAAGCATGATAGATACTGTATGTCACTATCCCCATTTAATTTGTACTTTTTTACTGTGGTAGTGAAGTTGCTGTGCTTTTTATTTTAACTTTTATTTTTAACTTTTTGTATGTATTTTCTAATGGAATTATGAGTCCAGTCATTATTGCTTTTATTACTATTACCATTAATAATAATAATAATAATAATAATAATATTTAATATTAGAGTGATCTGGGCGACACAGTGGCGCAGCAAGTGCTATCGCCTCACAGCAAGAAGGTCGCTGGTTCGATCCTTGGCTGGGTCAGTTGGCGTTTCTGTGTGGAGTTTGCATGTTCTCCCTGCATTCCTGTGGGTTTCCTCCAGGTGCTCCGATTTCCCCCACAGTCCAAAGACATGCGGTACAGGTGAATTGGGTAGGCTATATTGTCCGTAGTGTATGATTGTAAATGAGTGTGTGTGTATGTTTCCCAGAAAGGGCATCCGCGGCGTAAAAACATGCTGGATAAGTTGACGGTTCATTCCGCTGTGGCGACCCCGGATTAATTAAGGGACTAAGTCAAAAAGAAAATGAATGATCTGTGAACGATCATTTGACTGTGAAGACTGAAGTAATGCGGTTGAAAATTCATCATTAAAATCACTGGAATAAATTATTCAATTAAATTTGAAACGTTACTTTATAGTGCCATAAAATTTCACAATATCACAATTTGTACAGTATTTTTGATTAAATAAATGCAGTCATGGTGAGTAAGATAAGCTTATTTTAAAAAAATCCTACAGACCCCAAAAATCCTACTGACCCCAAACTTTTGACCAGTAGTGTATAACATGAGGCTGTTAGGATTTTTACACTTGGTAGTGTTTTTCTAATGAGCATAAATCTGAATCCCTACTCTCGCTCCTGCTACTCTTGTCAAGCTACTTTAAAATGTGTTTTTATTGATTTTCAAGGAGGTTTCAGCTTTAATAGACAGGTGATTGGAGACAGGAAAGCAGAGAGAGAGAGGATGGATTGGCAAAGCACCTTAAGTGGGGAATCAAATTTGGCGTCAATTCAAATGTGTTTCTAAAATACTTACCTTGCAAAATTATTAATGTTACATGTGCAGGGCTACCAAATCAACCATCGGTTTCGCTTTCTGTAAAACTTTATCAGTACTCTCAAATGTTAGTCTGGATTCTTTCAGTGTCAAAACCACTTTTCATAATAAATTTCACAGCATTGTCATCTATCACAGTGTGTGAAATGGTTAGTTCAAGGGTTTGGTCTATCTAAACCCTTTCCAAGAGCTTGCTTAACTCTGATTGGGAAGAGATTGTCTTAGTCTCTTGTGATTGGGTTATCGCTTACAGCTTATGTTTATAACCAAACACTCATCACTATATCTGAATTAATTTGTGCTTCCTCAGCACTGTAATGTAATCAGCAACAAATCAGATTTGCTGTCATTTTGATGTCTTGATTTGAAACTTAAAGCAGACCTTTTACATTCCCAAACACAACTATGTTACAACGCGATAGTTGGTAATATTCAAAAACTAAACTGTTGTTTGTTAGAGGTTTTTAATCGTTATTTGATAGGTCAGTGAAGAGGGAGATGGCAATGAATGGGAGTGGAAAGAGAGGGGAAGGTTTACCAAAGTACCTCAAGTCAGGAATTGAGCTTAAGTTGCCATGAGTACCACAGTGCTATATGTTGACGCACTTAATCACTAGGCGATTGGTGCCAACAATAGAGGTATTTTTAATCCAATTTGGGTTTGTCTGTCTATGGGTTTTTGATACCTAGAGAGAGAGGGATCACTTTCTCATTCATCTCAGAGGCAATTGCTCACTGGCGTAGGGCCAGGCCTGGAAGTGCGTGGCCTGCAGGCTGCCATCCTCATGGGCGCTCAGTTCTGCTGCCAGGTTATTTTGAGCCAATTAACTGAACTTAAATGGCATGTGACTAATGACTGTAGAGCCCAGAGGAAAATGATGTCATGAACACACTGATTGGAAACAGAACGCACACAGTCCCAAACTCTTCATCTTGAGCTGAGAAGTCGACAGAAGCAGCGAAAAATTATGTTCATTTGCATTTTAGGAGACACTTAAAAAGAATTAGGCTCTTTTGAAGCTTCTACAGTTATGTAGTGAAATAAAAAGTTTTATTACATGCTTCCGCTCTGAACTATATATTTTTTACAATCTGCAGACATCTCCCTTCTTCACACTTAATTTTGCTAGAATGAATTTGTTTTTTGATTTCATTTAATTAAGTAATTTACACTTAAAGTTTTTAATGTTTTTTAACATAAAAATAAATTATATATCTCGGTTTAATGATCAAGTTTTCTTATATTTCCCAAACAATAAAATCAAAAAATAATGATGCTGGATCAGTTTGGCTAATTCCAATTTATTTTCAGTATTAATCTCCCTTTAATACTTTTTACCAGCAAAAATAAATCTGAAAAGGCTCCTTTTAATGAACATTTATTCTCATCATTTTATGAAGATGCTTATGGAGCAATAGGTAATAATGCTTTACACCATGTGCTCAACCAAGCAGCGGTACTAAAATATTTAATAATAATTTCAATAGAGACTCTAGTATATATTTAACTGCGAGGATAAATCTGTACTGACAGTAGATGCATTTAAAAATGGGCTGGAGTACTTGCACAACAAGACCTACATAGATCAGTAGACTACACTTTGTTCATTTTTGCTTTAAAATGTCCTTAAAGAGACCAGAAATAACTCCTTTGAATTAAGCATTTAATCCAAGTCTTCTGAAAAGACACAGTCACTTAATATAAGCACATCAAAACAATTCTCAATATGAATTAAAATACCTCTGAAACAGTGTAATATACTTTACTGACTTATGTACTTACATTATTCCAAATGTTTCAAAGAATTATCAAATCCAGAGAAATGAGCGATTTCAACTAGAGACATATACCCTGTTTTGTATCACCTTGCTAATGATGTCTCACAAAGACTTGTTCTTATGTGAATGAGATTATAAATTAAATCTGTTCATCACAGTGATTGTGTATTTTAGAAGATTTGGATTAACCACATTTTATTTGATTTGTTTAATGATCTTTATAGATCTCATGTGCTTATCCTGTTCTCTTATATTATCATGTGTATATATTTACAGAATTTTACTTAAATGTATTATATCTATATCTATATCTATCTATCTATCTATCTATCTATCTATCTATCTATATATATATATATATATATATATATATATATATATATATATATATATATATATATATATATATATATATATATATATATATATATATATATAATTTCAAGACTAAATCAAGACTTACACTCACCAGTTGCTTTATTAGCTACACCTTACTAGTACCAGGTTGGACCCCCTTTTGCCTTCAGAACTGCCTTAATCATTAAATATTATGCTGAGATTTTGGTCCATATTGACATGATAGCATTACACAGTTTCTGCAGACATGTCGGCTGCATATCCATGATGTAAATCTCCCTTTCCACAACATTCCAAAGATGCTCTATTGGATTGAGTTCAGGTGACTGTGGAGGCCATTTGAGTACTGTGAACTCATTGTTATGTTCAAGAAACCAGTCTGAGATGACTCACGCTTTATGACATGGCACGTTATCCTGCTGGAAATAACCATCAGAAAACGGATGCACTGTGGTTATAAAGGGAAAGACATGGTCACCAACAATACTTAGTTACACAATGCTCACTTGGTATTAATAGATCTAAAGTGAGCCAAGAAAATTTCCCCCGCACCATTAAACCACCACCACCAGCCTGAACTGCTGATACAAGGCAGGATGGATCCATGCTTTCTTGTTGTTGACGCCAAATTCTGACCCTACCATCCAAATGTTGCTGCAGAAATCGAGACTCATCAGACCAGGCAAGGTTTTTCCAATTGTTTATTTGTCCAATATAGGTGAGCCTGTGTGAATTGTAGCCTCAGTTTCCTGTTCTTAGCTGACAGGAGTGGCATCCAGTGTGGTCTTCTGCTGCTGTAGCCCATTTGCCTCAAGGTTCGACGTGTTGTGCGTTCAGAGATGCTCTTCTGCATACCTCAGTTGTAACAAGTGGTTATTTGAGTCACTGTTGTCTTTCTATCAGCTGGAACCAGTCTGGCCATTCTCTTCTGACCTCTGGTGTAAACGAGGCATTTGTGCCAACAGAACTGCCCCTCAGTGGATATTTTCTCTTTTTGGACCATTCTCTGTAAACCCTAGAAATGGTTGTGCATGAAAATCCTTGTAGATCAGCAGTTTCTGAAACACTCAGACCAGCCCGTTTGGCACCAACAACCATGCCACGTTCAAAGTCACTTAAATGACCTTTCTTCCCCATTCTGCTGCACGGTTTGAACTGCAGCATATTGCCTTGACCAGGTCTACATGCCTAAATGCATTGAGTTGCTGCCATGTGATTGGCTGATTAGAAGTTTGCGTTAACAAGTACCTAATAAAGTGGCCAGTAAGTGTATATCAGAATTGCTGTCCTTACTGACCTTGAGATAGATTGATATATCTGTCTATCTATGAATAGTAGTAGATATACAGTATCATAACTTGTTCAAGTCACATCTAGCCATGATGAATGGAGATGTGGCATGAGGTTCGTGCGATGCCTTATAAGAACATGTCTGGTTGTATGTTGATGCATAGGAGTGTGTTATACATTTTCACAGCTTCATGTGCTGGAAGAGCCTTATTGATCAAGGAACTACCAAGTAAAGTGAATCTGACAGACAATCTATATTTCCCAGAATCTCAGCGTGATTGATATAATATCTGCCCTCTAAAACGACAGCAAGGTGCTCATAAGTCAAAGTTGCATTGCCGTTATTGTAAAGAGACAGAAGAACCGCAGTTATCAGATTAACGTGCTGTTATGTTCAACGTAATGCAGTTAGCCACCAGTCTACTATTAACACTTGCACTTTAAGTCTCTGATCTACACAGGTCGATCCAACCGGTTTTGGTTGGTTTGATGACAGCTTACTTGTCCTTGGACTTAGCTATGGTCTCCTGGGGGCCCGATCAAATGTGTCTGTTTTGGTTTGTATAGGTTTGATTCAGGTCTCGGTTTGTTAAAGATGGGTTATTTTCTACATCTGGAGAGTTCCGTTTCATAACACATAAACATGGCAGCTATGCATGCATGACAAACACAATTTGCTTAGTGCCGTTGCAGCTGTCAGTGCTGAATAAAGACCTGGTCTCATGAATCACCCATCCTCATCTGTCTGTCTGCAAGAACAGCCGGCAGCACATCTGTGGGAAACGCCACCCGCTCCTCGCTCAGTCTGTCTCTCCGTCTGTCTCACGCTCTGTGCTTTTCACTCACTCCGTCCTTCACTTCTCACTCCTCTCTACATTTCAAATACATATAATCATCGATTTGCATCTCGGCATCAAGTAAATCAGGACCCTTGACCCCACAGAGCATTTTAAAAGCAAATTAAAGCAGATGCAATCCCGAGTGAAGATGCAATCTATTTTAGATTCCTCAAGTGTTTTATAACAGTTGTGGAATTTTTTGTGATTGACAGATTGACATGTAGTCATTTTAAATGATAGGGTTTGATTTATTAAAGCGGTTTACATTAATTTTATCTATATTGCGTGATACTGAGCTAATAATAAATCAGCTAAAGCACTATGATCGACAACCATATGCAGTAAATATAGCATTAATTTATGTCATTTTATAAATATTTAAAATTAGGGATTTAGATTGATGTAACTATTGTTAGACGAATGAATTGAGAAATCGCTGGTTAGATTTCATCAATCAGTAAGTTAGATTAATAAGCAAAGGAAAACTAATTAAGCCAAGAAAATCAATTCAGGTTTTGAAAAAGTCTTTTTAATGAACTTGAAACTCAAAATTTCGATTTTCATCCTGCATCTGAAGTCATCAACATCAACAGACCAACTTCTAGAATAACTGCGTATGTGTTTTTAATAGGGCTGGGCACTGGCACAAACTCCACAATTCAATTTATATTCATCAGCTTCTATTAATTTCTGACATAGATTGAGTTCGACTCAGCACTGACTTTTGATGTGTTTATGTCTGATTTTTGTTATGGTTAGTATTTAATGTCTCTCAAGGAAAAAGAATCCCTCACCTACACTTTAAAAAAACAAAGTTGACTCAACTTAAAATGTTAAGGCAACAAACTTCAGGGCATTTTTGAGTTGACTCAACTTTCAACCCAATTTCTGCACTTGACTTGATTTAACTTGAGTCAACTCAAAAATGTTTTTTGCCTTAAAATTTTAAGTTGTCAACTTTTTTTTTTTTTTTTTTACAGTGTAGTATAAACTAAACTGGGAACTCTGCATGTACATTACTGTAATTTTTTTGCCAAATCTCGAAACTTTCCACTGTTAAAAATTAAAAATTTATTTCTAAAATCCTTAATATAAACCCCAGGCCTAATTTTACATATGGACACTATATGCTTTTAATTTTAATTATGCAGTTTCATTAAAACTTGAGGTCCCCATTTAAGATTATTTGACTAAAGCCTCCCTTAAAGCCCATCGTGTGCACCTCTTAAGTTTTTGTCTTAGATTGTTTTTTTCATACCTGGTTAACTTTTTTGAAACCACTTTAAAATTGTAAAATATTGTTGTCCTTTGTTGTGACACCTCTATTTATTGAACATGTCCAATATGTCATTTAAAATAAATACCATTATATAAAAAAAGTGTCTAACAATAAAGATAAATTTCTCTCAAGCCATGTAAATTTATATGCATTATCATAATTGTTGCTGTGACAACATTTCAGTGAAAAGTAAAAAAAAAATCATTAAAAAACAGTCAGTGACTTTTTATGTTTTCTCAAACATTAGACTTCAGATTAAATAAATATAAAAATTATTTCTGTATTTATGTAGTATTTTTACGGATTGTTTATCAACTGCACATATATTTTATAGTACAAAAAAAGTTTCAATGAAAGCAAAAATGTATTTGTAATATTTTCTTTTTTCTTTTTTTGGTAAAATGTATGTGGTTAAAATTTTGACTGTTAAAATTCTATAGTTTATCTTAAAATTTGCATTGTGTTTTTAGCAATCACATTATAGTTGTTTTAAAATCTTTTAAATTTACTTGTGACTGCTGACATTTTCTAAACGTATTACTTAGTTCATTTTTCTAACTATAAGATGGTTGCTGTTGCCAAGCGACGTAGTATCTTGGAACATTAACTTGTGCATGTATACTACGTAGTAATCAATACTGTATAAATCAAACATATGCACTTAAAATCCTTGACCTTCTTTGAAATTCAAATGCACATTTTCAATAAGGAAAAACCTCTTGGTTATGGATGCAACTCAATTCATCAGCTTCTAAGCAAAATCTGTTTCCAGCACAATTTCCTGCAGTGATCTTAGTCACTAGTCGCATTGATGGTTCCAGTGAAGGCAATGGAGCCGCAACAATTCATGACCCGTCAACCCTGATACTCAGGACAATCCACCAGCCTCAAAGCACTCGATATTTAAACAAATATCTCTTTGTAACACAGCACACACACATGCACTCACTCCCACTCTCTCCAAAGCCACAATCTCACCCTGACTTTAAAAAGCATCACAGTTTCAGCACATAGTTGTCATAACATCAAACATGTCAGCATAATCACACAAGGTTTGAAAGCAGAGCAGATGTTGTCAGTTTGGCTGACCTTTTAACCGTTTTTTTCTTAAATGATTGACAGGTTGAGAGAACGTTTGCTGAGCTTGACGTTTTTACAACATGCAGATGTATCCCAGAGCTCCAGTCATGTTACTGCTTTTTTTATGCAGGACAATGTCAATGCAAGTGATAAAAGGAAATGGCTGTGAAAATCAGTGATATCTCAGCTTTATCTTTTGTAAATGAAGTATTAAAAGTGTCATATGACCAGAAATAATGAAGTGGAGAAGTTGGGGGATTTCAAGCCTAAAATAACTGCCATTTTTTTCAGGAACACTAGAGTATGTGTATAATGGCTTGACACAAATTATCTCTGCAGCATGCATGTGCAATTCAGTGTGACTTTTCTGAAGCCAGAACGTGTGCTTTAAAACACACAGATAGACAAATGTACAGCCTTAAAGTATACTTCATTTGATAGCATGGATGAACACATTAGAAAGATTTGTCCAGAGTATTGTTACTCTTCAAAACTAGAATACTATGAAGACATTTTTGACCATATTAAAATGAGTTGTAGAGTTTTTTTATGCCCGAAGTTTGTTGATTTTCTTGTTCTTGTTTTTTGTCTCCATTTTTTTCTTTCTTTGAATCAAGGGCCTGGGCCAGTGTTGCCACATTTTGGACAAACTAATTTTTCTGCGTGGGTGAGCTGTGTGTGTGTACACAGCCCAACGAAAATCCAGTGGTGTATTTAGACCAAATTCCGTTTCGACCACTTGCCTTTTATTTCTCATTTCTTGATTTTTTTTTTCTTGATTCTGTTTTAGTTGCAGGGACTGTGGTTGGTGAAAGAACTAGATAAATTCAAAGACTTTACAGAACCTTATGTCAAAGGGCAGGGGTGTGAAACATTTTCCAGTATACACAGGCTGTAGCGGCTACATGACTGCCCAGGTGACCAAAGAGAGTGCATTAAGTTTTATGCTGCATTCAGTACTGGGGTCATATTTACAGTCATGTTATTCAAAGAATTCTTTTCGAAGCTAACACCAATAACTGTTTGCATGATAGCCCAATAATATACAGTTGAAGTCAGAATTATTAACTCCCCTTTGAATTTTTTTCCTTCTTTTTTAAATATTTCCCAAATGATGTTTAACAGAGGAAGGAAATTTTCACAGTATGTCTTATAATATTTTTGTTCTGGAGAAAGTCTTATTTGGTTTCATTCGGCTAGAATACAAGCAGTTTAAACATTTTTAAAGACATTTTAAGGTTAAAATTATTAGCCCCTTTAAGCTTTATTTTTTTGATCATCTACAGAACAAACCATTAATATAAAATACTTTCCTAATATCCCTTACCTGCCTAGTTAAGCTAAATAACCTATTAAAGCCTTTAAATGTCACTTAAAGCTGTATAGAAGTGTCTTGAAAAATATCTAGTAAAATATTATTTACTGTCATTATGGTAAAGATAAAATATATATATCAGTTGTTAGAAATGATTTATTAAAACTATTATTTTTAGAAATGTGCAGAAAAATTATTCTCTCCGTTGAACAGAAATTGTGGAAAAAATAAACAGGGGGGCCTAATAATTCAGGGGGGCTAATCATTCTGACTTCAACTGTATATACATATTTTATTTACATTTTTGTTTTTTAGGATAACAGTATCTCCAGCTGAAAATATATCCAAAGATGCCGTTTTAAATTGTAAAGAAATCTGTGTTAAAACTAATGATGGCAGTAGAAGTCTATGATTCATTTTCATTATTTAGCCTGTTTACTGCTCCAAAATATTTAAAATCTTTCACAAAATAAAATATATTGTGTTCAAAAGGAGTATTTTGTTTTTGTTTTTTTAACATTTAAAAGACATTTTAGGGCAGTGATCACAATATTGTGATGCTGTATATAATTATTATTTTATTATTATTATTTTTTTGCATATGGAAATAATTAGTGGTTTAACCACAAATAGTTATAATAATTTGTGGTTTGTTTAGTTAAACTATGGTAACCACAAATCAACTTTGGATTGGCAACACCAACTATACTTTTGCCAAGAAATTTGAATAAATCTGTGGTTATACTCAATGCTCCAAAAAACATAATTGCTTCTCTTTTACTATTATAAAACCACTGTTAACTTTCATAAGACCTAATGACTTGACTTAATACTATTTCAGAAATAAAAGTCTGGCAGCAGAGAATTAAACAAGGGGTGGAATTAAACAAGATGGTTAGACATATGAAAAAAAATAAAAAATCAAGCGATTGGTCCATATTTAAAATTTTTGTACTGAGAGGTCATGTTTTGATCTTCAATTGGTCTCATGCAGTCCCGTGATGCGATTTCGCAGGTCATTTTGCAATGCAGTGACTTATGAAACTTGTCATATGAGCTTGCGTTTCTGGTCTGTTGCGTTCACATGCCCAAATAAAAGTCTATGGGTTGGAAAGTGAAGTGTCACTGCTCCTTAAAGGTTTAATTAACAACATTTAAGTGGTAACAGCACAGTTTTGCTTAAAATATTGCAATGCACAGAAAATTATTGGTGACATATGGGAAGCTGTCTGAAAGGGATGCTTGAGTGCTAAACCAGATTGTGTTCAAAAACATTAAACCACAGCTGCCCAACTGCAGAATTAAATGTGCACCTCAACTTTCCTGTTTTCCCCAAAACTGTTCAACGAGAGTTCTACAGGGTCAATATACATAGTTGGACTGCTATAGCCAAGCGTTTGGTCTCTTGAGCCATCGTCAGTTTTAATGGTGAGAAAATCTTAGGCTGTGGACAGTGTGGAAAATGTATTGATCTCTGATGACACCTTCATGTCTCTCCCATATCTGAGAGAGTTATGTTGTGGAGAAGCCCCAAAGAAGCATACCACTCAGACTGCTACTTGCCCAGAGTAAAGTAATGGGGTGGATCAGTGATGGTTTGGGCTGCAATATCATGTCATTCCCTAGACCCAATACTTGTGCTAGATGGGCACGTCACTGCCATGGACTACCACACCATTTTGGAGGAGATATAATATCAGGATGATAACGCAACAATACACACATCAAGACTGGTGACAGAGTGATTTAATGAACATGAAAGTGAAGAGACCCTACACCATACTAATGAATTATTGTCTAATTCCAGGTGTTTAAATATCATTGTGCAACCCCTGTATATATTTCTAATTACAACATGTGATGATAAATAGGAAAGCAAGTATTTTTGCAATATTTTAAAATAGATGTTGCATATGATATTTTATATATGAGTGATGCTTCAAGACCTTTTTCATCCGAACAATCAAAAATAAAAAAAACGCAGAATTGTGGGATATTGAGGGAAGTGAAGGTCGAAATCTGTGAAGCTTTTGAAATTCAATCAGAAGGAGGAACCTCCCTAAAGAGAGGAAGTGAGGTAGAATTTGGATTCAGATATGTCTGGATCATCCTATCTTAGAATTCTGCCTTCGAAGACATTTTAAAGTTTCCAGACACAGCCATTGTTTTCATATGCCTTGAATATGTCGACACTATTTGTGTACTATTTTTTAGGGGTAGGTGAAGGGGTATAAAGTAGAATTAGTATAGTATAGAATAAAGTAGAATTAGTATAGTATAGAATTGTCATGCTCACTATAGCAAGCCGTTTTGACATTTAATCTATAGCCCAAACGAATATCTCTTTTCATGTTATTAGTGCTTATTATTTAGATACTAGTATCATTTTCATTCATTCATTCATTCATTCATTCATTCATTCATTCATTCATTCATTCATTCATTCATTCATTCATTCATTCATTCATTCATTCATTTACTTTTTGGCTTTGTCCCTTTATTAATGTGGGGTCGCCACAGTGGAACTTATTCAGCATATGTTTAACACAGCGGATGCCCTTCCAGTATCGTTTCCATAAAAATGTATTCATTAGATACTAATGCCTATTCTTTAGATAATAGCGCTTTTTAAAAATATACTAGTGCTTACTCATTAGACACTAGTTCTTTTTATTAAATACTAGTACCTATTATATAGATACTAGTACTTATTCATTACATATCAGTACTTAGTGCTTAATTTGTAAGTTGCAAGGTCCCGGAACAAATCGGGGTAATGAATCTGGCATGTTACCAAAGTAAGGAGAGGTGTTGCAGACGAAAGTGAAGAGGGCGGGCGTGATCGGAAAAATTAGGTGCTGTATCAGATTATAGAGGTACCGGATCTGGCTAATTCAAGTACAAATTAAGCCCTGCTATTACTTATTCATTATAATTTAGTATTTATTTAATGGATACAGGTACTTATTCGTTCGATACTAATTCTTATTAAATAGAAACTAGTTCTTATTTATTAGATACTATTACTTGTTTTGTTACTAGTAACAATTTAAAAAAAATTTCCATTGCCTTCTCTGGGATCTGTCATTGAGATAACTAATCAGTTTTGACTATATGTATTCCAGCTGGGATTAGTACATATTTTTATGTACTAGTACTTAATCATTAGGTAGCGTCTATTAATTAAAGACTTCTACCCAATTAATAGATACTAGTACTTATAGTAGTTATTCATTAGATAATAGTATCTATTTAATATATATAGAGCTTATTAGTTATATATGAGTACTTATGAAGATACTACAACTTATATAAAAGATTCTACTACACATTTATTATACTAGTACTGGTTATACAGTATAACTACTAGTATAATAAATGTGTACTAGAATGTACTATAACTTATACTAGTATTTGTTTGAAATTTTACTTTCTACTAGTACTAAAATGTTTAATTAAAATCAACTCTTCCGTTTCGACCATTCATAACATAAGATGAGTAAAAAAGCAAAACTGACTAGTAAAATAAGAATTGTACTAATATCTGTATAATTAAATAGTTACTAGTATCTAATAAATTGGTACCAGTATCTATTTAATAAGTATCTAAGTATCTAAAGAATAGGCATTAGTATTTAATGAATAAGTACTCAATGGAAAAGATACTAGTATGTAAACAATAAACACTAGTAACATTAGTACAGGTTATAGATTAAGGGCCCTATCATACACCCGGTGCAATGTGGCGCAAGGCACGACACAATTGTTGTTTGCTAGTTTCAGCTTGGCGCAAAAGTCGTTTTAAGTTTTCCATCCTTATATTAGCAAAAGTGGATTCTGACATGCCCTTAATATGTTTGCGCCCTGCGCTTTGCACTTCACGCATGGATCCTCAAAATAGAGCCCTAAATGTCAAAACAGCTTGCCAAATGCTCACTATATGTGAACCCTTGATTATGCATGAAGAATGAAATATATAGACTCGATAAATGACTAAATATTTTGTACATATATTTTATTGCTCATAATCTTTTGGAGAAATACACAGACTCTGGTCAAAGATGATTTTTTTATAGTGTGCATGTGTCCTCACACATTCAAATGAAAAGCTGTGCATACCTAATGTAGATGCAAATTTATACTTTGTGTGTAATAATATTTATTTTGCACTGCTTTTCACAATTATTCAAGAAGTATCTTATTTTCCATAAGATGCTTTTTCAACGATCCAGTCATAGGTGTTATGCTGGAATCCATTACTGTTTCCCCCTGGTATTAACATGCAGTCAAATGCGTCTCTTGTGACCACTTGTGCTTAAGACCCTTCTAATATATTTCATTCCGCTCTACATCACTTTCAGTGCAGCGCTCAGTGTGATGCACGAGTACAACAGGCCAGTATAGCGAGTTTGTACTATATATAAATATATATTTTTTTGTAAACAATTCCATTTATATCAATATACAACATTTTTCTATAAGCGCATCTGAAGAATAGCAGAGAACACAGTGAGCTGCTGCGGAGAAAGTGCATAATCCTATTTGTCCTAAACATGAGTAATGCTATTTATGAAGGCTTTAAAGTAACTTGTAAGACATAGTTATGTGTACTGCTGACAGATAGGCTGCTGTACTTTTTGTGTTTGAGTGTAGTGTTTTCAAATGTACTTTTGTAGATTATTGTAACGTGGTGATCAAATAAATTTTCATATAGTTTCATTTTGTCTGTTTAGATGTAAAGTAAACATCATAAGATTTTAAGCTTTTGCAGCATAGCTTACATATAGATACATCAATTACATTAACAGCCTTTAAAATGAACATTGCTTTGTTTGACAACGTTGGGCAGGATTTAAAGAGAAAATTAGTCAAATGCATTTTTATAGATAAAAACATTTACATCATAAAGGCTATCGCATTTCTATCCCAAAATACTGAGATATTATTTTATTGGCCATTTTCAAGCCAGTATGTCTCAGCCTACATTTTCACCAAATGTAAAATACTCATAGAAATGATTTAAGATGATACAGTACATTCACTAAGGGACACTGTCTACGAGAGGCAAACATATAAATCATATAAATCATAGACACTTTTAAAGGGCTATGAAACCTCCCCTGTCTCAACAGGGTGTTTTCACACCTCTAGTCTGAAAGAAGTCAGGAAAGTGGTGGAATCCAGCTTTGTTTAGGTAAGAGTGTTGAGTGGTGAAAGAGGGAAGGGTTTGAAAAGGGGATTTTCATCACGTGCACTACAGCTGATTTTCACACCGGCAACACAAACACAGATGCAGGGCAGATAGACAGTGATTCGGAGAGCAGCATTTACAATGAATCAGAGAGCTCTGTGGAAGTGGAGGATTTTCAGTCCATAATAGTGCAGTGATAGTCTGGTTTCTCTCAAGGTTTTTTTTCTTCACTTTCGCCAATTTGTAATGTTTTTTTTTCCCTCTCCGCTGTTGATACTAGCTTGCATAGTTTGGGATCGGTAGAGCTACGCATCGATAGATTTGCCCTCAATGGTTTAGACCCTCAGTAGTGATTATTAAACCACACAGAACTGAACTGAACTGAACTTAAACACTAATAACTGAACTACACTGTTTCAATTTACTACGATCTTTTATATGAAGCTGCTTTGACACAATCTACATTGTAAAAGCGTTATACAAATAAAGGTGAATTGAATTTAATTGAATATTACTGTAAACTCAGTTACTAAATCATTTTGACTAAGGTATGTCTTTAAATACTGAAAAAGTTCTGCTGATGATACTAACTAACTTTGCAATCTGAATAAACATAAACAAAAAACATTGATCACAGACTTAACAAATTTGTAGAGCCAGGACAATGAACACTAACTGAAACCACATCTTTTTTTAAAAGAAGATGACTGGCAAACCCGGATTTCACCATTTCCAGATTAGAAAAGCTCTCGGGTAAAAAAAATGTTCCTTAAAAACATATTTTTGTCTTGTGTTAGCAGACCACTGTAATCCACACATTTGGGTCCACACGCAAGTTGGAAATAGAAACAAAACCTTTGTTGCGGCACATTTATAAACCAACACTGATAACTTTTATCTACTTGTTTGAATTACATTTGGCAACACATTGTGACATCTCTTTGATCACTGTAATGTCTGTTTCACATCGCAAGTGTGACCAGTGCATGCACAGCATGTATGGAGAGCAGAAACAGTGCACAGGTGTTTGACTTTTACACCAGCTGCGTCAGCAGCACGCAGCGGATCAGCAGCTTTTGCACAGACCAATCTATCTCTCTCTATTCTATCTAGTTACCTATGTATCTATCTATATATAAATACACTTTTTTTTTTTACTTTTTATCTGCACCAAGGCCCGCAGCAACTTCCTCCTATGCTGTTTCCTTAACCTGCAAGTCTTTATTTTACAAATTATATAGATCCTAAAGAACCGCTTGCTTCTCACGCTCTATGAGGAGTGTCACTCATGTCTTTTAAGGTATACTCAGTCAGAAGACAATCACCTGTGATATCATGTAATTTTGTTTTTGATTGTCAGGATGATTTAGGCCAATAGTTATACTCATATTTATAAAAATGGTTATAATGATATTTAAACATGATCAAACTTGTGTGCAACTTAAACTAATACTAAAATTGTTTTAAATTTGGTTTTGTGTCAACTGAATAGCCTAGTGATTAGCGTGCCAACGTATGGTGCAGTAGCACGTAAGGGTGTTCTGAGTTTAATTCCCTGCTTGAGGACATTTCCCTACACTACCCCCATCACTCAATCTTTGCTTCCTGTCTCAATACTGTCCTATCCAATAAAGTCAAAAAATGCCAAAAAATAAATCTTTAAAAAAATAAAAATAAAAATTAGTTTTTCAGTTCGACCCCAAATAATTTTTGTTGCTGTTTTATTAGTTTTATTAAAGGGCACATAGTTTAACCCTTTTTATTATTTATTATTAATATTATGGTTCTTCTGAGTGTACCAGTTTAGGTTCAGTTCAACACACAGTTCAGATGTTTTATTATAATGTGTTAAAAAGTGTCATGTTGTGGGCGTTTACACAGTTTGCTGTCTTAGGGGCGTGTTGCATCACAGTTTTGGCTTCCCACCCAACGTAACAAGTGGGCGGAGCCAAGAGCTCCTACGCTCTGTGTTTGCAGCAGACAGGCTGACAGACAGAGAGCTAAGCTAAGCTAAGCTAGGATGAGCATTCAGCCGTACATGTACGAGTCGGACACAGACCAAGCAGAGAGTACAAAATCATTTGTGTCTTTAAAACATGAAGTGTTCCGAATCGTCGCGCCACGCATTCCAGAACTCCAAACATAAGCCTCCACCAGGGCAAACATACCGGCACCGCGCCAAGCCGCTGACCCCGACAGAAATCCACGCAGCGCCGAGCCGCTGACCCGAAGCTCCGCCGCGTGCACCCCGACAGGCCGACAGAATAGGTGCCCTTTAAGTTAAAAAAACTGTGGATATTATTGATGCATTTATTGGGTAAAATTGTAAAAAATAAATAAATACTTTTTACTGTCATTCAATGTGTTTTGGTCATTATCAAAATAGACACAGCACCATAACTATTGCGGCACTGCTGTTTTAGCGACGCTCATGTCTCGTGCTGACGCGCTGCTTCTGCATGCAGTACGAAAGCTCGAATTTGTTAACATGGACTCCAAAAAAACACGCTCTGCTTATGCTTGTGGTGTAAAACAGACATCTGTGAAGCTATGTCATGCATATTAATGAAGTTGCATCTCGTTCACAATAGAGCGAGCTGATTGGTTCGAAACAAGTTTTTATCATGAATTGATGAATAGATGTGCTGAAAACTCAATGTCGTCACTTTGTACAGACAGCCAATCCCCACGCTGGAACACAATGATCTCATCACCGTGCTGTTGCTCAAAAATTTATTTTAAACTGGAAGAATGAATTTGCCCTTTACAAATTAGGAATTTGTCCTAATAATGTTTTTAGCAACATGGGACATTTACAAAACTATCAACATCTCAAAAAATGAATTTTGGAGTTTCGTGATCCTTTAAGTTTTGTGGTATTTATTTGGTGTTGTGCAAAGAACTGCGTGAAAATATTACTGCGTTCATCAATAATATGTAAAATACCAAAAATTGCTGACATCAAACTGCCCGTAGTGTTAGTATTACCTAGGAATTGCAGTCACACAAATGTTTAAGTCCGTATATGTAGATTCACAAAAGTGTTGGCTGAATCCTGTATTTCCAATCAGCCAGTGTTGGCCATATTGGCCTGCCTTATTCACAAGCACTATCAAATGAATGGACTCATGTTATGTGATTTGTTACGAAGGTGTGGAAATGCAAGCCAATGAAAAGGATGTGGATTTGATTAGGTTTGTATGTGTTTTTGTACAATGCTTCAAAGTTCCCTGTTTTGGTGCACTCTTTTACATTATGGTTCTGGTTAATAGAAAGAAAGTAAATTATATTTTGTGGCTGTTTAAATGCATTTAACCACATGAGTATTTGCACTATGAAAGCAATCCAATCAGATGTGTTTTAACTGCCTCTAGTTAAACACAAATGGACACAATCTGAATATTTTAGACTCTCTTTACCTGTATGTATAGAGTAATAGCTTTGTCCACTTGTGATCAGATTGACAGTGATTTATTTTAACGCAAGATGTAAACAGAGGCTTAAATGCCTCAGTATTGTTGATCTTATGAGAGAACATATGGACACTTAAAACGTAATCCCTGTCCATTCATTCCATCCAGAACCAAATGTGAATTTTATATAATGTCGCCAAAGCTCATAAAAGCCCAGTCTGTGCAGTTTGTTTATCTGCTGTGATATTCAGATCAGGGGGGTTGTGCTCAGTTCTGGTGGGCCATCATTCAGTATATCCCTCCATTTAGCATGAGCATGTGATCGTTACCAATATCATTGTGCTCTTATAAGACTCTCAGCTGGGGCTCAATTGTTTAATCAGGACTAGCTTTACTAATGTTACTCTGTTTATGTCCTGAGTGGCACTGAAGTCAAATCGGTCAGATTTAAGTAGTCAAAGCATTTATTGTCAACAGAGGCAAATCTCCAGCTTCTGCTTTGAATCAAGAATAGCATGTACCTCTATAATTGTCCTATAGTATGTACAATAAAATCAATTCCAATTCAGGATTCAATCCCAGTAAAGTGCCTCTAGCAAGATTAGTTAAGGTAAGTGGTGCGGTCTCAGATTGCTTTTAGCCCTCTCATTCCAAGGTGTGAGGTTACCAGAAGCATTTGTGCTCAGTTTCATTTGAGGCGAACCTTAAAACCACCCCAGTATGTTGAGGTATTTGATGAACAGTGTTTATTATAGAATTACGTTCTGAAAAAGCATGATATTCTTTTGACCTGATGTTTGAAATGGACTGATTTTTACTACCTGTATGATGGGTGGTCTTTTTAGTTGCTTACATGTCTCTTTATGTTTAAACATTGGTAATTTTGAGGTAGATCTTTAGTATTTTTTTTTTCATATCACATTAACAAGCTGATTATAGTTTCTGTAAACCTGCTTAACCATGAGGTCAGAGAGCAATGGTTCTCAGTTGGTGGGTTGCAGGCATGTCCTGACTAAGAAAAAAACTAACTAGAAACAATTAATGTCAAAAAGTGCAAAGATAGAATAGCATAACAAAGAGTTTTTTCAACTTTTAATAGGATAGGGGAAATTCGTCTTACATATTTTGTTGTTGATGTCAAAAAAGTCTCTAGTACTACTGTGATACAGTATTTTGGTGCAAATTCATCTGTCGGTTACAGTAGGTGGAAGCTAGCCAAATTAGGAGTTTCCTGACATCCCCTTTCCTCAAAGCATGAACAGATCTATGCAAACTTCAAAAAATAAGACCCAGACTTCATTAAAAACCAAACACAGTGTGTTGTGTGCAGTGAATTATTGGCTCCCAAGAGTTAGAAGTCTTCAAAACTGTTTTGGTACTGTGTTGGGTTTCCACTTGATAAATGTCCAAAACTGGGTCCTGCAGCAACATCATGTGCAGAAGCAATGTGTTAAAAATACATATTTTCTATGCATCATGATTCTGAGCTGCACCCCTGAGAAGTCAATTAAACATTGATTTTGTTTTAATGTCTAACAAACTTTTGCTTAAAATCTTAACCAATGTACAGTAGTTTAATGGCAGAAGTAGCTAGATAGATAGAAATATTTCCCAAATGATGTTTAACCGAGCAAGGAAATTTTCACAGTATGTCTGATAATATTTTTTTATTCAGGAAAAAGGCGTATTTGTTTTATTTCAGCTATAATAAAAGCAGTTTTAAAAAATTTTAAACACCATTTTAAGGACAAAATTATTAGCCCCTCTAAGCTATATTTTTTTCTGATAGTCTACAGAACAAACCATCGTTATACAATGATGCCTAATTACCCTAAGCTGCCTGGTAAACCTAATTAACCTAGTTAATTCTTTAAAAGTAACTTTAAACTCTATAGAAGTGTCAAATATTATAGTTAAATATTATGTACTGTACATACTGTACACACATACATAAATACAAACATATTCGGGCCATCCTTCAATTTAGTTTCTAAAAATAGCTTTTCCAAGTGAATTATATTATTTATTTATTTATTTATTTATTTATATAATAAATTAATTATATAATATTATATATTATAAGATTATATTATATTATATGAATTAATTATTAATTTTCTTGTCAGCTTAGTCCCTTTATTAATCCGGGGTCACCACAGCGGAATGAACCGCCAATTTATCCAACATGTTTTTATGCAGCGGATGCCCTTCCAGCCGCAACCCATCTCACACACACACACACCAACACACCAACACACACACACACACACTACGGACAATGTAGCCTACCTAATAGCCTACCTAATTCACCTGTACCACATGTCTTTGGACTGTGGGGGAAACCGGAGCACCCAGAGGAAACCCACGTGAACGCAGGGAGAACATGCAAACTCCACACAGAATCGCCAACTGAGCTGAGGTTCGAACCAGCGACCTTCTTGCTGTGAGGTGACAGCACTACCTACTGTGCCACTACGTTGCGCTTATATTATATTATATTATATTATATTATATTATATTATATTATATTATATTATATTATATTATATTATATTATATTATATTATATTATATTATATTATATCCTGCTTATGTCATTCTTCATTCAAACAAAAATACAATTATATGTGTACTGAATACAGGATCATAGACCATACATCAAATATGATACATTTCTTGTTCTTATAGACAAATGAGTTAATTCCTGTAGTTTAAGGATAATGGCAGAGCATGAAGAAACAAAATTTACAATTAATGAGTTTTTTGGTGCTGTACTATGATCCTTAAAACTAGACTTTTAAAATGTCATCAAATTTTTCTTGCTACTTTACAGTAAATATGTAAATTATTTGGTATATAAACCACTATTACACTGATTAACATTTAAATTGGTCTTCTGTAAAAATCAATGATAGACACAGTGTCTTGCTCAGAAAAAAAATCTAAGCTTAAGCAATAAATAAGCTCAAACATGCTTGCTTTATGAATAAAAACCTGTAAGAGAGATATTTGGTGTGCTTCATGTATTTGATTGTTATATGTCGATGAAAGCCTCAGTTAAGTCTGCTCATTTTATAAGAGATTTCATCTTTCCAGAAAATTTAATTTTAGATTTTATTAACATTTAATTTGACCTAATCCTTTAGCTAAAGTACAAAACAAGTTTGAAGTATTTAAGCCACTTGATTTACATTAAAGGTACACTTTTCACATATTCCTGAGAAAGCAAAATATTTGCTTTGTTAGTGACATTATTTTCTTTTTAAGCTATATATTTAAAGAAATTAAAATCAATTGTTGTTAGTGACACTGGTGGTCATTAAGTGAACTGCACCCATCAACCTATTGCTTGTGCTTGCGAACATTCGTAACCTTTAAAAAACTGAACATGATTCAATGCAACAGCATACAGCAATCAAGGCAAATTCTTTTCATTGTTTAATTAGAAGTAAACTGAAATTGCAAATAGCTTTGCAGTGATTATGAATGGATAATGAATGTCCAGATGGTGTCAATGCTGCTGAGTGTAACATTTAGAAGAATAAGTGAACGTAACTCCTCTCAATAACACAACAAACCAGATAAACACACGCTCAAAAAACTATGTATATAAGTAGAGCTCTAACAACACGAATTTTGAGTTTTTTGGAACAACTTAATTGTTTTATGTTCAATCTACCTAAATTTGCTAAAACCATTAGGCTTACTCAATCCCTTCAAGTTGTCCAAACACAAATTAATTGTGTGGAACCCAGCATTTTATACAGTGCAACAAAAATGACAGCAGTGAGAAGACCACAGTTAAGAATTTTGTCATAGCATAGTATGCAACAGCTCTGCGATTCATCAGCATTGTGACCACACTAAAAAAAATGATGCAAACAAGTAATGTGTTAAATTTAAATAGATAAATTACATTTAGTAATGTTCAACTTAATTTGTTTGTTTAAATTCAGCAAAAAATATTTTTTTACAACCACTTTAAAATTTTAGTAAATCCAAGGAATTATCTTTGAATTATGTTTTTCAGTGCAGTGGGGTGTTGAAATATGCTGTTGATTATGAAGTTTATTTTACACCATAGACTATGTAGACCTTGTATATGCGGCAGAGGGGTCAGCTAGGATCAGCTGTGAATAGTTCTGGTTCGGCCTGACCCCAAAGAACCATGACTCCATACATATCTGTACTTAGATACAACTCTGCATTGACGTACATATTTACAATTGTTATTCTTTGCTTTAACCAATCAGAACTTTTTACCTGAATTACGCCATTTCTGGTCTTGTGTAAAGAGTATAATTGCTGTGTTACTGTAAGTCAGATCAGCCTGCGAACTCAGCATGAGTGTGAAGCCCTTCTGCCATTAAAACCGCAAACTATCTTTAGTAAATTCTTCATTTTATTGCATCTTTAAGTCTTCTCTTCCTCTGACACACCAGACTTTTATATTTAATTATTAATCTTCATCCCCAACATATAAATTGGCTGCTATATTCTCTATCTAGCAACCTACAGTACTCTATAAAAAGCAAAACCTGTTGTAACTCAAAACTTTTAAGTTGAGTTAATATAATCTATAAGTTTATGCACAGTTAATTTGCGTATTTTAAAGCAAGTGTTTACTCACTTTTTCAAGAAAAGGGAAATCTAAGGATTTAGTCTTTTTTTCAACTAATGAAAAAATTAGTCAACTAATTACTTTTTTTCACAGTGTAGATTTGTGAAAACCATTTGAATTAAACCCATTACTTTTGATGACATGTTGACATAACAGTACTGTGGGGTACTTTCAGCGTGATTATTGTATAAGCATTTATTTCATATGTCAAAGAACAGAAGAGAAGCTCTCAGGAATGCAAGTAAATGTCACATTCTTTTCATTATCTATGAAATAACCTTTACATAATAATCAGTCTACATGACAATCCATGAAGTCGGGGAAGTTTTAAGACTCTAGTTAGAAACCTATACACATTGGCAATAATAAAAATAAAGATTTTAAAAAGCCTCACAAAAAAAAGCCTACAACTAAGGCAGGATAGAATGAAAGCATCCAACATAACGAAATGAAAATAAAATAAGAGAAATAGGCTACATTTTTCCGGTGTTTAAAGTGTGACCTGAAGTAGTGGATAAAACTTGATTTAATCCATGTTAAATTAATTGCTCCTAAGATATTGCACACTTAAACATTTCCCTCCTCAGAGACTGAAGTGAGAATCAAGCCGGCGTGGCGTTGTAGTAGATGGGCAGAAGGAAGGACTCACCGAGGATCTGTATGTTGGTTCCAGGCGGTGCCAGGTGCTGCTGGATGGTCTCATAGAAAGTGCCCTCACACATCAGCAGGACTGTCAGACTGACCCAAACCCACAGCAGCCACGACATCCCAACACTCCTCTGAAGACACAAAGAGAGCGTCAACGGTCAGCAACACACACTCTCTCCTTTCAAACTCACTGTTACTTACGCAAATGCTGTGGGCACATTCACATCTGAAATAGTTTTTAATTGAATCTAAAATCAGACATTATGTGAGTGTGACAGAAATTTTTCACGGCTCCAGACTTCATATCGACCGTTTAGCTCTTTAGTTTGTCAGATAGGCCACGTTTAGCGATGAAAGTGCCAATTAGTTTCTTCAGCTACCTGACAGTCTGTTTTCCAATTTCTGTAGCTTCAATTGCCTATTCAAACTGAATGTGAGAGTTATGACTAAGCAGCCACATTTTCTTTACACTTCCACACAGCGCATTCTGAACCTGAATGCCAGGCTGTAAAACTACAAAAGCGTCTGGAGAACTTATGAAAAGAGCCATGCGTTTGGTCTTGCCGCATGCGTAACAGGGTATAAAAATCACCAAAAGCCAGATTAGACTTAAAGTATTCATGCAGAGGGAAAATAATAATAACAATAATAAAACAAAAATAAAAATTCCATGCATTATGTCAGAAATATGTTGATAAACAAAGCTAAAACATAGAAATATCTACCTGTATCGTCCAGGGACAGCTGTATGTAAAACTCAACACTTTGTCCTCAATCCATTCATTGTGAGGTGTCCGGATATCCTTTCGTCCAGGTATTGCTGTCTTGTAGAAACTCTCAGTTCTTCTGTCTTCTCACTTTGATGCCTGAAGCTGAAATCAGGGACAGTGCAGGACAAACAAAGAGCGAAGGAGAGAGAGAGAGAGAAAGAAAGAGCGCTCTGATTTAAAGCACGGCAAACCCGCTCATCTAACACTAGAATCGCCTCTTCACTCCCCTGAGCCACAGAGATGATTTTCCGCTTCACATTTAAACACAACTGAAGGGCGGTACTCTCTCTCTCACACACACTCTCTCCCTCCCTCTCTCTCTCTCTCTCTCTCTCCCTCATTTCATCTCTTTCTCTCTGTCTCTTTCTCTTAGTCCCTCACTCCATCTTTCTCCTTCTCCCCCTCTTGCGCGTAATAATTTCTCCCAGTACACGAGAGCTCTTGGCTTCCAGCTGTACGTGATCTCTCATCTAAAACCTGCCTTGATGGAGCAATCGCTGGAAACTTGGGAAATGATGCCGGGCATTTGTATCTTAATATATCGCTCCGAATAGGTGATGGTGAACTGACATTTATCACTAACTTTTTTTTCTTTTTCTTTTTTCTTGTGCAACACAAATCCTCCCCTCAAGCAGCCGAGGATTCAATATTTTTCTCTCGGCACGCAAACAGATTGTGGTTGTGATCTGGGAACTCGCCGGTTTTTAAGCCTCTTCTATCCTCAGCTTGTAATTGAGCTTCAGACCTTGACAGACCTGGAGTCACCTGCTTGTCACCAACAAATTGCAGGAGCTACACTGTTTTGCACAACAAAAACAATGCACAAAAAACACCCTTGCAGGGTATTTTTTCCTTAAATCAAGCCATCCTCAAGATAGCATACCTAATATATACTGTGTAAACAAAAAAAAAAAAAACTATTACTTGTTTTTGTAGAGTTTAATTGGCATTTATGCTCGAAATCAATTTCATCTTTAGATTAGAAAATTTATTGTTTTTTTGTTGTGTCGCAATATATTTAACAAATGTAATTTACAAAAATATATGAAGATAACCAATTTGTTGAATTTTACCAGCAAAATACCAATTATTGCAAACAGTACAAAACAGATTGGAATGGAAATAAAGTAATAATATGTATGTATAATTACATATTTAAATCTATATTGTAATAGTTTTACTTCCATTTACTATATTTACTATAAAAAATTACTCATCTGTCTCCTTATTAGGTACTGTTCAACTGCTTGTTAACGCAAATTTCTTATCAGCCAATCACATGGCAGCAACGTAGACATGGTCAAAATGATTTGCTGCAGTTCAAACCGAGCATCAGAATGGGAATGAAAGGTGATTTAAGTGACTTTGAACGTGGCATGGTTGTTGCTGTCAGACCGGCTGGTCTAAGTATTTCAGAAACTGCTGATCTACTGAGATATTCACATACAACCATCTCTAAGGTTTACAGAGAATGGTCCAAAAAAAAAAGAGAAAATATCCAGTGAGCGGCTGTTCTGTGGGTGCATATACCTTGTTGATGCCAAAGGTCAGAGGACAATGGCCAGACTGCTTTGATCTGATAGAACGGCAACAGTAACTCAGATCACCACTCATTACAAATGAGTTATACAGAAGAGCATTTCTAAATGCACTGAAACCTTGAGGCAGATGGGTTACAGCAGTGGAAGATCACACAAAGTGCCACTCCTGTCAGCTAAGAACAGGAAACCGAGGTTACAATTTACACAGGCTCACCAAAATTGGACAATAGAAGATCGGAAAAATTTAGCCTGGTCTGATCATTCTCGATTTCTGCTGCAACATTCAGATGGTAGGGTGAAAAAGCATGGATCCATCCTGCCTTGCATCAGCGTTTCAGGCTGCTGCTGGTGGTGTAATAGTGTGGGGGATTACTTTTTGGCACTCTTTGGGCCCATTAGAACCAACTGAGCATTGTCAATACCACAGCCTACCTGAGTATTGTTGCTGAGTCCCTTTATGACCACAACATTCCCATTTTCTGATGGCTACTTCCAGCAGGATAATGCGTTATGTCATAAAGGGCGAATCTTCTCAGACTGGAATCTCAGTTTTCATTCATTCTTAAACACGACAATGAGTTCTCTGTTCTCAAATGACCTTCACAGTCATCAGATCCCAATCCAATAGAGCACCTTTGGGATGTGGTGGAACAGGGGATTCACATCATAGATGTGCAGCTGACAAATCTGCAGCAACTGCGTGATGCTATCATGTCAATATGGACCAAAATCTCTGGGTAATATTTTTCAGACCTTTTTAAATCTATGCACAAAGCGGTACTAGTAAGGTATAACTTATAATGTGGCCGGTGAGTGTATGTGTATAGCTTCTGCAACTCTCACATTGTCGCCCACTGAAGCTAAGCGGGGCTGCGCCTGGTCGGTACCTGGATTGGGGACCCCATGGGAAAGCTAGGTTGCTGCCAGAAGTGAAGTTAGTAAGATCAGCAGGGGGTGCTCAGCTTGTGATCTGTGTGGGTCCTAACAACCCTGTATATGGATGGGGACTCTATACTGCTCGGTGAGCGCTGTTTTTCGGATGAGACATTAAACTGAAGTCTTTTTTTTTTTTTTTGCTATTGAATATTTTTTATAGCAACAGTAACTTTTGTTTGACTTATAATACAACTTAATTATTTAAGAATGTTAAGAAATTAAGCCAGTGCTGTTGCTGTACGTAAATTCTAAAATTTGCTGCTCTAGAAAACTCATTAAAGTGCATTCAGCTTCTTTGGTCGTCCAGATATGTTATTTTGTACTGGGTATATTTAGGTTATTTTTTATTGAATTGTTTTTGAATTATTGTTTTTTTAATGCTGTATGTGAATACCTGATCGAGTCCCTTCTTTGTTCTGAACAGTTGAAACGCCTGCTGTTCTTTGGAAAAAAAACATCCATGTCCTGCAGAGTCTTCAGTTTTTCAGCATCTTTTGCATATTTGAAACCTTTCCAGCAGTGGCTGTGATTTTGAGATCCTTCTTCTCACACTGAGGACAATTGAGGGACTGAAACACAACTGTCAAAAAAGGTTCACATGCTCGCTGAAGCTCTACAAGGAAAGACAATGCATTAGGAGGGCTTGAAAACTTTTTGAATTTAAAGATCAAGGTACATTTTTCACTATTTATCTCCTGGGAAACATGCAAGTGTCTTTTGCTTTCTTGTGAAATTGTTTTTGCAAGAATTTAATTATTTTACTCTGAGATAAATGTTGGATTTTTTAAAAATGTGCAGCTCATTTTCTCCCTGTAATTAACTAACAGTGTCAGCCTTAATCTTATTATTGCAATTATGACAATAAATGAATCCAACATCGGGTGATAAATATTGACAGCTAATACATTGGTATGTTCCTAATATTTATTATTATTATTATTATCAACTATTAATTTTTTTGGTATATTCATACTGTATATTTTGATATACTATACTACGTGATTATTACGAAGTCAAAAGTATTAGCCCTCCTGTAAGTTTTTTTTTTTTTTTTTAAATATGTCCCAAATGATGTTTAATAGAGCAAGGAATTTTTCACAAGATCTCCTACAATATTTTTTTCTTTTGGAGAAAGTCTTATTTGTTTTATTTTGGCTAGAATAAAAGCAGTTTTTAATTTTTGCAAACCATTTTAAGGTCAATATTATTAGCCCTCTTGAGCAAAATGTGTTCAGTTTTCTACAGAACAAAACATCCTTCTACAATTACTTAAAACCTAATTAACCTATTTAAGCTACTAAATTGCACTTAATGCTGAATACTAGTATCTTTAAAAATATCTAGTAATATTTTATTTACTGTCATCATGGCAAAGATAAAAGTAATTAAAAAAAGTAATTAAAAGTTATTAGAAATTAGTTAATAAAACTATTATGTTTAGAAATGTGTTCAAATTTTTTCCTATTAGAAATTGGGAAAATAAATATACAGTGGAATAATAAATCAGAATGGTTAATAAATTCTGTATGTATATATACAGTATAATAGTGTGTGTGTGTATATATAGTAATAATATACATTTATACAGATATATTTACAGTTTTCCATATGTGGAATTGTAAAATCTACAGTACAAGCTGAAGAATGCACTAAATGCACTGAAGGCATCACTCCCATATAGAGAGCTCCTACTCAGCCTGCCTACTGCCTCCCCTCATGGCCCGATCCCTTCCACCTGCCGATATTCCTCCCACTAAACACCAGTCACTTCTGCTGCTTCTCAATAACAGGGATCTACAGAAAGCCTGCGTTTCCCTGAGTGGATTTTGTCTTTTCAATAGCAGCAGCTGCATACACTTGAGTAGAGTAGAGTAGATCTGTCAGGACTCTTCAAACTGTCTGAACTGAGACCTTCAGCCACTCTCTGCCAGCTGGAGATTTCTCTGCTTTTCTTGCAAAGTTAGAGTTAATTTTTTTTTTTTTTTTTGGACAAGCTGGAGAGTACAAGAACACTGTGTGCTGAAGTCTTAATGTTTCTTACTTACTCCCTTTTAAGCCTGATGTACAAGTTCACCCAGATGTAACTGTGAAATGGGTTTTATAGCAATGTCTTAAACAGTTTGGGCTCATTTTAGAAAGTGAAATTCAAATCTTTTCAGAATGTGAATCAAACTGTTCTTTAGTCCTGCTCCATTCATTCTCTTCTGGAACATTTAATTATTTAAACCCTCTCCGACTCACTGAAAATTTAACCAAGAGATGCTTGCGTTTGTGTACACAATTTGCTTATGATCATTGCATTTCCTGTTAGGAAATCTGCAATATTTCTGGTTAAACTGAGCAGCTGTGAATGCCATACCAAGTATGTCCAAACTCTGTCCTGGAGGGCCGGAGTCCTGCTGAGATTAGCTCCAACTTGCTTAAACACATCTGCCAGGAAGTTTTAAGTATGTCTAGTAAGAGCTTGATTGGCTGGTTTAGGTGTGGTTAGGGTTTGATTAGGGTTGGAACTAAAGTCTCAAGGACAGGGGTTTTCAAACTGTATGCACAGTAAGGAAAGGCGAGTCGCACAGCGTCACTTAGTTGCAGCTATATTTTAAGTTACGGTGAATCAAAACAGGGCGAGGCAGTGGCGCAGTAGGTAGTGCTGTCACCTCACAGCAAGAAGGTCGCTGGTTCAAACCTCGGCTCAGTTGGTGTTTCTGTGTGGAGTTTGCATGTTCTCCCTGCCTTCGCGTGGGTTTCCTCCGGGTGCTCCGGTTTCCCCCACAGTCCAAAGACATGTGGAACAGGTGAATTGGGTAGGCTAAATTGTCCATAGTGCATGAGTGAATGTGTGAGTAAATGTTTCCCAGAGATGGGTTGCGGCTGGAAGGGCATCCGCTGCGTAAAAACTTGCTGGATAAGTTGGCGGTTCATTCCACTGTGGCGACCCCTGATTAATAAAGGGATTAATCCGACAAGAAAATGAATGAATGAATGAATGAATCAAAACAGTACGATATTACAGGAGCCATATTACTTTTTATTTAATTATAATGTTTATTTGTATATTGAATAGTTTTGGGTTTCACAGTGACGTTTGATGTTTTCGTCACATGGGCATAGAGCAAATAAAGCATGTGCACAATCACACAGGTGTTAGGAGGAGAGAATGATAGTGGGGTAGTCGTATTTTTTGTTGACCGCAACGGCAAAAGCAACAACCATATATCACTACAACGCTATAATCAGCTCCATGCACAACAGGTATTCAACCCACAAATTGCTGTATTGTTTGTCAGGTTTTAAGTATATATAAAGTTTTGCTCAAACATCTTGGACTCAGTGTGTCTGTCAGCCACCAGCGCGTCACAAATGCAAAGGACCCTCACTGTCTCTCTAGCAACTTAAGGAGGAATCAGGAAGTCGCAATATTTTGTCAACAAAAACGGCATCTTATCAGGAAAAGCGTCACTTGCAAAATCAGCGCACAGGCAAATCAAGAAGACGCCAAGTAAGTGAAGCAATTTGCAAACCAAATGGGCCATGTCATGTGTTTGTTTACGTAGGACAGATAAGTTTATTTGAGCATATATGCGTGGATAAGGAATTTGTTTGTCATTGATGCATGTTGAAGTTGTTTGGAATGCAAATCGGATTCGCGAGGTCGTGCTACTTACTTTGGTGTCTGTAGGAAGTCTGCACTTTGCGGCTTGTTTGTGTGATGCCGTGATGTTGTTTGAAAGGAACAGGAACCGCTGTTGAATCGAATTGAATTGAATCGTTTGAGCATGTTAAAACGTTGCGTTGGGATGTTGCGGTTCACTGAACACTGAGGGTGCTTTCACACCTACACTTTTGTTTCAGAACCTGTCTCGTTTGCCCAGTTAGCGCGGTTCGTTTGGCATATGTAAAACCAGCAATCGCGCTAGGATATGCGCCAAATCAATCGCTCTGAGATTGCTTGAATGAGGTTGTCCCGGCTCGATTGAAACGAACTCTGGAGCGGATTGATTGCAGTGAGAAAGCGATACGACCCGAGCACGATTATATCACAGTGTTTTATGGTTATGTAATAGGCATATGGCTATATGAAGAGAGAATTATGAGTTGGGCAGGAAGTTTCGCGAGTCTCCAGGATGCCCGCAAACGAGTGATAATCTCCCGGTAATCTCGCGTCTCCCTCCCGGTCCTCAAATAGGCTACGTCGCGCACCCTTCTTACCCCTCCCCACCGCATCTCTCATCACTATTCAGACACGACGCGCGCACCTTGTCAAACACCACCAAACCACCACCTCTCCTGACAGCTGAGCGGGACTCTGGAAAATAAACCCTGACACTGACCAATGTGAGGAGCCTTTACTCACATGTGACTTGTTTTAGCTCTTTTGGTCCAATTAGAAACTTTGCAGTGTGAAAGCAAACCGCACCAAGAGCAAAGAGCAACAATGTAACAATTGTAATCTCTGTTTCGGAACTGAATCGATTCACAGGTGTTAAAGCACCCTGAATCAAAAGAGTCACTATGAGTCAAACTGGTGGTACCCGGTGCTTTGTTGAAGAGACGGGAAAGAAAAAGGAAAGCAAACTCACTCAAAAGGCCTTGCTGAATAAAATTGAGAGATTGCAATGTGAACGCAAACGTGCTGTTGATAAAATTAAAGGGTTGATACCAAAAATGAAAGAATATATGAAACAAAAGGCAAACATCCTTCAAATAAAGCAATGCTTAATGACTTTAAACACATTGTGTGAGAGTGCTGTTAATGCACATGATGAACTAATGCCTCAACTTCCTGAGGATGAATTTGAAACAAAAGGAATGGTTTTTAAGCATAATGAATTACAGCAGTGTGTTCAAAACCGAACTGAGCAATGGATCAGTGAAACTGAGCAAACCCAGGGTGTTTCACAGAATGCAATAGAAATGAATGAAAAGGTGATTTCTGCAAAATCACATGAAGTTGAAATTAAGGATGAAATTAATCCATGTGATAGTGTCTCAAACATGAGCAGTAACAAATCATCACAGTCAAAACGTTCTTCAACCTCCTCTGCACGTTTAAAAGCCCAGGCTGAGTTGGCTGCTTTAGCCATGAAGAAAAAAATATTAGAAGAAAGACATGCTCTGGAAGAAGAGGAGTAACGGTTACATAAAAGGAAAGAAAGATTGTAACTGGAGGCTGAAACTGGAGGAGAACAGGCAAAACTTGAGATTTTTAAAACACACAGAACAACAAGTTTGAAAATGACATCAAATGTTTCAGATGGGATGAACTCTTATGTAGCAAAACAGTCTAAACAACCACTTAATGTTGATGCAGGTGAATTTATTCCATCAGATTCAAATAAGGAAAGACATTCGGGAGCTAAACCCAAAGTCAAGCTTACTCCAGTGTTGGACAATATAACTCAATCAAACATCAATGTCCCACTATTTCCGCAAAACCACCTGGATTCTATCGACACACAATATTCACAAGGACAGCATGATTTCAATATAGATATTTTTATGGATTCAAAAACCAAAAATTATGTTCTTGGTCTCATGAAGAAACAGAATGAGGTAACAACACTGTTGATGCAGCAACAGGGGCTTTCAGCTTTACCAAAAAGAGAAATACCCACATTTGATGGTGACCCACTGAAATAACACTCTTTTATCAGAGCTTTTGAGAATAGTATTGAGAAAAAACACAAATGACAACTGTGACCAATTGCAATTTTTGGAGCAATATACAAGGGGCCATGCTAAATCATTTGTGAGGAGCTGTCATTTTATAAATCCAGATCGAGGATATTTGATAGCAAAAGTTAAAAAGATAGGCTTCTTAAGGGAAAATTGTATATGTTTTGGCTGTTTGTGTACAGGACACATCAGTAAAAATTGCCGTAAAAGGATTTCCAGTTCAAAGTGTAACCTTAAATATCCCACAATACTTCATAAGGAACCTGCACATGTTACTGATGAGACTGAGAGGAACACGGTGGTGCCTGTTGACAACATGCTGGTGTCAAGTGGTCTTACAGGGGCTGGTGATGAGGACTGCAAGCTACCATAGTACCGGTTCAGGTAAAATCTCATAAAAAAAGCAAAATTATTACTACCTATGCATTCTTGGACCAAGGGAGCACTGCAGTGTTTTGTACAGAGAACCTGATGCACAAGCTTCACCTTACAGGAAGGAAGGGGCGTATTCTCCTACGAACCATGGGGCAGGAGAAGGTTGTGAGTAGCAACATTGTATCTGGTCTGGAGGTTGCGGCACTAGAAGGAGACAGTTTACTTGAGCTGCCAAAAGCTTATACACAAGAGTCTATGCCAGTGCACATATTCCAACTAATAGGGATATTAAAACATGGTCTTACTTCAAAACACATTCACTTACCTCAGATCAAAAATGTTGCTGCAACAAACGTTACACCACTCAAAGAGGATCCAGTCACTTACCTGATCCAATATTTCTCTTCCTGAACACGTCTTAAGAAATCAGTGGCATGGTTCTTGAGGATCAAGGATTGGCTCATGTCTTGTATAAATAAAAGGAGGCACTTACATCAGACCATTGTACAGTCAGACAAAAATTAACAGCAGAGCTCCTCAGCGGCAGAGGACATGGATTACTTTAAAGGGGGACAAGCAGTAAACTTACAGTGAAGGACTTTGACTGTGCTGACCTTGCCATCATTAATTTCTGTCAGGGACAGAGATTTCCTGAAGAGCTAGCCAGTTTGGAGAAAGGGCAACATATTAAAATATCCAGTCACCTCCATAAGCTCTGTCCACAGTTGCAAGATGGAATCCTGAGAGTTGGTGTTCGATTCTTTAGATTGGCTATGCCTGTGAAAGTTAAACACCCTATAATATTGACAAAGGATCTTCACATTTCAGAACTCTTGCTGAGACAAGTCCATCAGAAAGTGGGGCATGGTGGTCGGAACCATATGCTATTTGCTGTCCAAACTAAGGGAGAAGTACTGGATAACTGGTGTCAGTGTAGCCATAAGGAAAGTACTATCCAAATGCATCATGTTTCGTCGTCTAAATGCTCTGCCAGTTTACCATCGAATGGCAGACCTGCCACATGAAAGAATAATCCCAGATGAACCACCATTTACTCGAGTGGGAGTGGACTATTTTGGACCTTTTGAGGTTAAGAGCCGAAGGCTTCATCACCACGCCATCATCAACAGCCGTCCAATCACCAAGGCTTCCATGGATCCAAATGACCTGGAAGCACTAACTCCAAACCACTTGTTGCAGTTAAAGACTTCACCATCATTACTCCCAGGGTTGTTCCAACCGACAGACATGTATGCACATAGGAGGTGGAAACAGGTACAATACATGTCTGATCGATTCTGGAAGAGATGGGTTAAGGAATACTTACCTCAGCTACAGAAGTGTCAGAGATGGGTTGGAGTTAAAAGAAACCTCTTTGTGGGAGATCTTGTGATCATAATGGACAGCACAGCTCCTCGAAATTCTTGGCCAACAGGTCGAGTGATCCAAACCTTCTCAGACCGAAGAGGATTTGTTCGTCAAGTACGGATTAAAACACAAACCAGCTGTTTGAAAAGACCTTTTACCAAGGTCTGCTTGCTGCAGGAGGCTAAGTTTGGTTAAATATGAACTACAGTTAAAAATCTTTTTTTGTTAAAAAGTATAGACATTTTACTGTTGGACTTTACAGTGAACTTTCGTGTGTTTAATTTATGTCTCCTATCTGTAATTTTGGATAATTATTATGTGTTGATCTAATAATTAGGGGCTGGTAAATAGGAGCCATATTACTTTTCATTTAATTATAATGTTTATTTGTATACTGATTAGTTTTGGGTTTCACAGTGACGTTTGATGTTTTGGTCACGTGGGCATACCTGGCACCTGCTATAGCAAATATAGCGCGTGCACAATCACACAGGTGTTAGGAGGAGAGAATGATAATGGGGTAGTTGTATTTTTTGTTGACCGCAACGGCACCGCAACAATGCAACGGCACCACAACAACGCAACAGCACATGCAACAACCATATATCATTACAACGCAATAATCGGCTCCATACACAACAGGTATTCAACCCACAAATTGCTGTATTGTTTGTCAGGTTTTAAGTATATATAAAGTTTTGCTCAAACATCTTGGGCTCAGTGTGTCTGTCAGCCACCAGCGCGTCACAAATGCAAAGAACCCTCACTGTCTCTCTAGCGACTTAAGGAGGCGTCCGGAAGTAGCAATAGATAATGAGTGCACGACTCTTCAGAGATGATTCTGTTTTTCAAATGAATCATTTAAGTTAAAACACATGAGCTGAAACAGTCTGAATGAGCATTCATTAATGACTGAGTCTGATTCATTTGTGTTGAAATGTCATGTGTCTACGTCATTAACATACAGCATTCATGACCACAGCCGTGAAACCTTTGGTAAAATGGAAAAGCTTTTAAACCTAAAAGTGTCGCAGACTTCTGATATGTCTTTAAATCAAAACAAATCTAAAAAGGAACCACACAGCAAAATATAAGTGCTACCTCGATCTTGTTTTTAATGCAGGCAGAGGTCCGGAGGGTGAGGATGTCCCGCGTTGTCTTTTATGCTTAGAAAAGCTTGCAAGTGCTAGCATGAAATCCACAAATCCTAAACTGCACCTGACAACAAAACATTCTTCATGTCAACAAAGGTCGATCATATTCTTTTCTAAAACATTGTGAGTATCTTTGTCAACAAAAAATGATTCCAGTTATAGCCAGCACCCCACAAAAAGCACTTTAAGCCTCATTTTTTGCATATCGAATTGTAAAATCCAAAAACCCACACACCATAGGAGAGGAGGTTCTGCTGCCGGCCTGCATAGACATCGTTGAGGAAATGCTGGGTAAAGATGCTGTAATAAAGAAAGCTAAAGTTCCACTTTCTGAGAATACAGTTAATGGCGTACTGAAAAATGTCTTACGCAAACAAACAAGTGAAAAAATTTGCAGTAGTGCTGCATTTGCTCTACATCTTAACATAAGCACAGATGTTGCAAAAAGTGCACAATTGCGGGCTTATGTCAGGTACATGGACTCAACTGACATTGTTCAGGATTTTTTATTTTGCGAAGAACTGAAAGAACGAATGACATGAGCCAATATTTTTGGATACATTTTTTAAAAATTTTTCCATATCAAAATATTATGGTGGGTCTTGAGATTGAATTACTTGCCTATGTGGGTCCCGGAATAAAAAGATTTGGGAACCTCTGCTCTCGAACACTAGCCCACCAGAACCGAATTTTGATACCCCTGCCATAACCTTTCCGTAAAAAATGCAGCAGCAAAACATTTTAAAATAATGCAATCAGTTTTAACAACTTGAAGAGGAAAGAAAAAAAAATGAAAACTGTATATCTAGCAGTATTTTACTATAAAATTTTATAATCTACTGGATGTCCTGTTTTATCTCTTACAGCATCTGTGAATAATTTTAACAAAATTAGAGCGATCATACAAAATGCATGTTTTTTTATTTATTTAGTCCTGTCCTGAGTAAGATATTTTACATAAAAGATGTTTGCATGTAGTTCACAAGGCAATAAATGCTACAATTATTTAAATAGCACCATGGTTTTTAATACTGTATATGGTTACCTTATGATTTCGAGTCCCTTCTTTGTTCCGAACGGTTGAAACGCCTGCTGTTCTTTAGAAAAAAAAACATCCTCCATGTCCTGCAGAGTCTTCAGTTTTCCAGCATCTTTTGCATATTTGAAACCTTTCCAGCAGTGACTGTGATTCTGAGATCCTTCTTCTCACACTGAGGACAATTGAGGGACTCAAACACAACAGTTAAAAAAGGTTCACATGCTCACTGAAACTCCAGAAGGAAAGACAATGCATTAAGAGGGCTTAAAAATTTGAATTTAAAGATCAATTAAAATTTTTTCATTAATTTTCTCCTGGGAAACGTGCACGTGTTTTTTCCAAAGGGCAGTACTAAAAGGAAGAATAAAAATAACACACTTTTAAACAGTACACTTCTCTAGATGTTTTCAAGGCTGCAATTCAGTTATTTTGACATTTAAGCCCATGGACATTATCATGTTTGTGTGATATAATAATTATAATAAACTTTATTTTATTATAGTACCTTTAAAAGTTGCATCTCAAAGTGCTTTACATATAAAAATAGAGAGATAAAAGATATATAGTTGAAGTCACAATGAATGTGTTTTTTTATTTTTATTTTTTTTTATTTCCCAAATGATAAATAACAGAGCAAGGAATTATTCACAGTATTTCATTTAATATTTTTTTTCTTCTGCAGAAAGTCTTAGTTGTTTTATTTTGGCTAAAATAAAAGCTGTTTTATTATTTTTTTAAAATGATTTTAGGGTCAATATTATAAGCCATCTTAAGCAATAATTACCCCGTTAATCTAACTTTTTCTTCCTTTTTTTCTGTGTTTTATAAAAAAACATTTCATCATAGAATAATGATTTATGTTGTTATGATGTCGAGCAATAAGGGTGAACGTTTTTTTTTTTTTTTTTTACAGCTAAATAATACTACATTAAATCATATCGGGTTTATCTTTATAAAATCTGGACTGACTCCAGATTTTAGCAGCATTAAAGTACCAGCATCACATACTTACATTTGACACATTTACGCAGTATTTTATTTGAAACTACCTAACATTTTGTGATTTTTATAAATGTTTAATCATAATATTTATTTAGATGGTTAATTTCGCTGTGGTGATCCCTGATTAATAAAGGGACTAAGCTGAAAGAAAATGAATGAATGAATGAATGATAACTAATTATAGTGGTATTATCAGATATTGTTTTCATATGGTGTGTTTTTAAGTGGCAACATGTTTCTAGTAATTTTTTATTCCTTGTTCTTGTTCATTTTAAAGCAAGCTCATTGCTATCAGGTTGTGTATCACAGAAAAGGTGAGTGTTTTGTGCTTAGGGATTGTAATCAACACTGTTTTTGAGGTGTTTGGAGGAAATGTGCTTTTCAATGCACTAATTAGAAGTAAAACCTTGCCTATTATGTTGTGAGTGTTGTAAATAAATGAAGTGGGATTACGTAACAATCTTTTAATATTCATGTTAATTAACAGAGTGTATTAGAGAGTGCTATTTTTGCTTCTTTTTAAAATGTTTGATTTTAGTTGATTTATTTATTTATTTATTTTTTTTAATTTGCTAACACTTTATTTTGCCACAATTCACGCTTTTAACTTACCTGCCTATCATTAAGATAATAACGGTATATAAGTAGTTATAAAGTTTAATTATATTCTAGATTCTACCCAACCCAACTTCTCTACTTGTGTACTGAGATAATAGCCTTAGTTAATGGTTTGTTATTAGTGTAAATTATAAATTAAAATAAAGTGTTATTGAAAATTTGCATATTTTTTTAGATGAATCAAGCAATCTGGCAAGATTTGTAAAAATAGGCAAAAGTATTTAAAAGATTTTAACAGCTTTTAAACATTTTAGTAGATTTTTTATTTATTTATTTATTTATTTTCTGAATTCTTTAGGTCATGGTGCCTAAGATGGTGCCTTTTATTATTATTATTATTATTATTATTATTTGTTTGTTTATTTGTTTGTTTATTTATTCTTTTTTTTCAAATTATACAATTTACAAAATAGACATAGGAAAGTTTTTTAATCTTGGTGTGCTGCTCCAAATTAGGAATGCTCATTTTGGTTAATTTTGCCAACCGACGTTCGTTAACCTAATATTAACTGTTAACTGGTCAGATTAATATTAAATAATTTTTTATTTAAAAAAAATAAATAAATGACTTGTCTATTTTGTGTCTGACACATTAAATATTACATTTTAAAATACTGACTTATTTGAACATGTGAACAGCAGCATAAAGAACATATTAACAACAGAAGATCTGGGGCCTCATGTATCAACGCTGCGTACGTACAAAAACTTTGCGTACGCCAGGTTTCACGCTCAGAATCGCTCACGTTTGGATTTACTAACAATGAAATAGATGTGTGAATGTGCGTTGGTCCACGCCAACTTCATGCCTGGCGTACGCACATTTCTTGTGTGTGTCTGTTTTATTTCCATTGGCGACTCCTAGAGGCAGTCTCCTACAAAGTGTCTTTTAGCTGTGCAATAGCAGCTGTATGAATTGGGTTTATCTGCATGTCTAGCAGGTATATAAGGTTTCCGTACTATGCAGTTGACCAGCCAAACATCGAAGCTCAATTTGCAGCGGTCACCATTTTTCCCAAAGTAATCGGAGCAATCTTCTGCACACACATTGCTATAAAGGCACCATTTGAAGATGAATTTGCATACGTGAATCAGAAACATTTCCATTCAATAAATGTGCAAATAAAATATGATGCACAGACTTATTAATGATTCCTACTTATCTTCCTCATGATGAAGAGTATAGGCAAAATCTGATATGTAGTGGGGGGAAAAAAGAGTTCATCAGACGCTGGATTCGAACCGAGTTCATGCTCGAACGTGTCAAAACAGAATGTGTTTACGAGCTACGCCACTCACGCTGCTAAAGACACTGCAAAATTTTACACCTATAAATCATTCTATTTCTTTTTTAATCCACTCAGTGCGATGTTCAGACCCAACTGTGTTAACTGCATCATCTAAACTCTCCCACTCAATTTTTTTCTTTTGTTATTAATTCCGGAGGACAAACTTGCAATAACACTGTTTTTCTCCAGTCTACCTCCGAAAGCTGCACCTCCAGGTCACATTCTGTTCAAAGTTCGTGCATGTTGCACTCAGTTTCACGTTCATTCAGATGTACAAAGAGAATATGCGTGGGGTTCAGCGTACGCAGTGTTTCATACATCTAAATTTTTTACGCACATCTACAGCTTTGTTCGTACGCAATGTTTTAGTATGATTTCAGCGCAAGTCTTCATACATGAGGCCCCTGTTCTGTTCACGCACCTGCAGTGTTTCCAACTGCATAGAAACAAAATTAAACTACATAAAAAGAAAAAAATTTGTTGATATTTAAATATATTCACTAAAATTACAAAATTAGATTACAAAAGCAAAAACACTGACAGAATGCTTTTTTAAGAACCAGCATAGGCTGTTTGTTCAATCATATGTCATTTCTTTCGTCAAATAAAAATAGCTCACTACCTCAAATCGATCGCTCCACTAAAAAAATGCATTTAATTAATTCTCTGCTGTTATTCTTACATCACAAACCTCTGTCAACATTTTTAAAAGAAGTCATTATTTTAAAGATTGTGTCTTGAGAGTCTGGTTTTACTGTAGAGCTTGTTTCCTCTCTGTAGAGCTTGCTTATTTCCTATCTCACTCGCGGTTCATGTGCTCGCGCTGCGTGTGATGAAAGACAATGACAAAAGCTCATATGGTGACTTTTTGTAAAGTATAGGCTACTATAGCATATAACAATTTTTTTCAGTTTAGAGATCTGCGCGGGACTAAATTTTGAATCCCGTTCCCGCCAGGTTTTAGCCCGAACCCGACCGATCCCGCTTATGTTCAGCATTTATTGTCCCGCTGCCCAACTAGCCCCGTTTTCTACCTGCCGTGCCCGATCCACACAGACAAAGGTCTCTCTCTTTCATTCGCGCACGCATAACAAACAAGCTAAACAGCATCATGCTATCTCATTCACACACATACATATGCGTGCTTGCTCGCTCGGGAGTCGGGAGCGATATTGCTAGACCGCCTGCTCCTGTCCACAGTTAAATCAGTTACCGACCGCTCCCGCGCTTTAGTCGGAAATTTATTCCCGCGCCGCAGAAATCTAGTCAGCGGACCTCTACCTCAGTTTGGTGCAGAGTTGTCATTATGCAAAAATCAAGAAAATCTTTGGATTTGTTTGATTCGTAGGTTATGAAGGCTATTTTAAAAATTTATATATTATAAGAACTATAAATAAGTGTAATTTTCCAAATAGAAAAAAAGGTCAGTTTGTTGGTTGTACAGTAAATAATCAATAGCCTAATTGTTAAGGTTATGACGCAAATCCAGGACAGATCGTCTGTGTCAAACTGTGACCAGCAATATCCTTTTTTCATTTTGCTTCTTTGTCAAAATACGTCTGTTGGCATGTGTGGTTGCTCGTGTTACCATCCTGCGAGTTAATAAATATGCATTGCACTTTTAGGAGCCATTAACATCGAACTTGCTTTAACTTAAAAAAACATCAGGTGCACCTCACTGCTTTTTTTGTTGACAAGAAAAAAAGAAGCACGGTGCTCTTTTTTTATGTCACTAGGAAACAACTGAATCAGCTGGGTATTGTACACGAGTGTTGCTGTCAATGTTGTTATAATTGGAATATTTAATAATATTCTGATATTCAAGATTTGTTAAGCTCTGGATAACTTGAAACAGCAACTACTAGTCTTTCCTCCATCTTTAAAAAAAGTTCTCTGTAGTCGTCTTGACAACATAAACACTGCTGTCACCTCAATGGAAATGTATTTCATGAATCTATTAAAACTAGTGCTTGTCAATCGATTAAAAAAATTAACAAATTAATCACACTTTTTTGGAAAAATAATCGCTATTAATCACATTTAAAATACTGAATTGTGTAATTTTGGCTATTCAAATGTAAAATTAATGTAAACTCAAGACAAAAACTATTTAAATTCAAAATATAATTGTTTATCGAATTTTTGTTTAACTTGTAACACAGATTTCTTCATGTAAACAACATACTCACAATAAACTATCAAGATCCTGGCTTGACAGCCATAATTACAACAGAAATTAAAACACAGGCAGGTTAATGGCATTTGAATTTTAAAACGATTCATGCCAATAAAGAAAAAACTTATTTCCAAGTTGGATTCTAAGTGGACTACAAAAATAATAATAATAATAATAATAATAATAATAATAATAATAATAATAATAATAATACAGGCATTGCAGATATGGAAATTGGATAATTATAATAACAATATTATTGAATTGTATTCAATAGTATTGAATACAAACAATTGCACTCATTGTAAAGTTGTATTGCTGTGATTAAAGAACATTAATTATAAAGTAGAAACAATTTTTCTAGTCCAGTCCAGACATCCCAAGTCTCTCAGAAGTTGCGGGAGTGTTCGCAAATGCACAGAGACTCCCGGATGCCCGCAAATGAAGGATAATCTCCCGGAAATCTGCCAACTGATTATATACAGTTGAAGTCAGAATTATTAGCCCCCCTTTGAATTTTATTCTTTTTTAAATATCTCCCAAATGTTGTTTAACAGACCGAGGAAATTTTCACAGTATGTCTGATAATATGTTTTCTTCTGAAGAAATTGTTATTTGTTTTATTTTGCTAGAATAAAAGCAGTTATTAATTTTTTAAAGCCGTTTTAAGGTCAAAATTATTAGCCCTTTTAAGCTATATTTTTTTTCCGATAGTCTACAGAACAAACCATCATTATACAATAACTTGCCTAATTACCCTAACCCGCCTAGTAAACCTAATTAACCTAGTTAAACCTTTAAATGTCATTTCAAGCTGAATAGAAGTGTCTTGAAAAATATCTAGTCTAATATTATTTACTCTCATCATGGCAAAGATAAAATAAATCAGTTATTGGAGATGAATTATTAAATCTATTATGTTTAGAAATGTGTTGTCAAAATCTTCTCTCTGTTCAACAAAATATTGGGAAAAAATAAACAGGGGGGCTAATAACTCAGGGGTGCTAATAATTATGACTTTAACTGTAAATGTGCTGGATTCTGACCAACCTGCTCCCTTGGTCGCAAACCTAGTTGTGATTTTGCTGCATTTTTCTGCTTCTATGGCCAGGGCTTTTCTTCTTTTCATGCGCTCCCACTCTGCTTCTTCTTTCTGTTTATGTTCTATGTTTTTGCCTGACTAAAGTTGTAGCTGGTATCGTAAGTTCTATACAAATAGCTATGGCAGTACGTCGCTGAAATGATTGGACCTTATGGTGATCGCGATCACCTGATTCATGGTTTGAGGTGTCCATCATGCTGCAAGCAGCCTATGGCATGTCGAGGTGAGGTTTTAAAGTCTTAATACTAACAGAAAATACTAATTTGTGCATCTCCTGACTTCCGTGTGCTGCCATGCTGCCGTTGTAGGTGGTGTATTCTGGGAAATTTTCTTACCCCTTAGTTTCAAATGTGGTCCTGAAAAATCTCAGTTTCAAGGGCCATATAGTCCTTCCCTTAGCACTATGTCTTCAAGTAAAGAGAATTGGGACACCCCTACCCCTCCATGTGAACGCGCAAAATGAGGGGTAATAGAAAGGGCTAAAGGGTAGAATTGGCATCGGGCCTTAGTGTACAGATTTTCACAAATTTTTACATGTGGTGAATGCCCTCCGAAAGCCAAATTAGGATGGAAACAATCCTCTCTTACACCCCTTCAGTGCTTTAGCCTATTATAAATTAAATAGATATCAATAAAATATAAATAATTGTGAACGGTTCTAAAATCTCTGAGCTCCTGAATTGCTAGTGTTTCCTTTCTGAAGCTTTTCTTTGAGAGCAGCACTTCAGTGATTTCAGGAAGATAAACACGCTGAGATAACACCGCATCAGCATCTCTCCTGATTCCTTTGTTATCTATGGGAGGAGTGTTTAGAGACAGAGCACCAGGATACAGCTGAGGGAATGCAAAATCAAGATGTTATTCTTTGGGTTACACTGAAATAGAGACATTTCAGCAAAACCAAGGGACCATGTAAGACAAATCCCACAAGCAGAGTTTGAAGAAAACTAGAGAACTTGAGGCGTTTGATAGAGAGAGAGAAACAGAAATGTGCTTTAGTGCTGATAAAGCAGGCTTTTCATAATGAGCGCTGTGAAACTTTTAAATATTTACACCTTTCGGGGTGTGATTGATGTGGATTTTAACAAAAGGGAAATCAAAGGAAACGCGTACGTCAATACTTCCGCCGCTTGTGGGAGAATTGAATGTCAGTGGTATGAGAATATTTCTGTATGGAACGGAATTAGATTGAAACTCATTATCTCATGAGCACAAATCTCTCTCCTCTGATTCTTTCTAATGGCTGACAGTTACATTTCACCGTGAGCCTGCCAGATACACTATCTCACCTCTAATACAGTCTGTCTCTCAGCCGATCCTCCCATCAGTGACTTCTCCTATACCTGCCCTGAAGAGATTACTAATGACAGGCGGAAAAAAACAGCTTCTCTCTTTCCTCCAAACGTCTTTGCAGTTCATATGTTCAATTAGAGAGTACTGTATATATGGGTTGTTGCATTTGCGCGTTGTTTTCACTGTCACACATGGCAAAAATGTATATAAATAATTTTCAAATGCAGTAAATGGTTAAACATTTCTTTGTCTTCCATGGACCCCTTGTTATAAACCCGCAGTGTTATTACATGTTTTATATTTTTGGAACAACTCTCAAAACTGTCCAAAGGTGGGTCTAAAAGCAGAACTTCAGATATTTTTTCATTAAAAACTATGCCCTCTGGTGTGACCCCATTCAAAATGTGACAGAAGCTTGTGAAGCCCATGACATGCACCTGTACTAATTTTGGAAATTGAATTTTTTTTAGAGCCACTATAAAATTAAGTTTTGTTATGATTTGGTGTGACAGCTATTTATTGAAAATATCCAAAAAGTCTGACAAGTCCAAAAATGTTATTATTCATAATATAATATAAAATAAATAGCACTATATTTGATTTGATTTATTTATTCATTAATTTTGCTTCGGCTTAGTCTCTTTATTTATTAGGGGTTGCCACAGCAGAATGAACCGCCAACGTATTCACCATATGTTTTACACAGCGAATGCTCTTACAGCTGCAACCCAGTACTGGTAAACATCCATACACACTCATTCACACTCATACGCCAATTTATTTATTTTTTTAATTCACCTATGCCGCATGTCTTTGGACTGTGGGGGAAACCGAAGGGCATGGGTGTTTCCCAGTGATGGGTTGCAGCTGGAAGGGCCTCCGCTGTTTAAAACATATGCTGGATAAGTTGGTGGTTCATTCCGCTGAGGTGACCCTAGATTAATAAAGGGACTAAGCCAAAAAGAAAATGAATGAATGAATGAATGAATGAATGAATGAATGAATGGCATATTATATGGTTAATTTACCATTTGTACATTTTATAACATAGACTCCAGAAAAGCATAGTATTTCAAACAGCCATTAACTGAAATTTCATCATACCGTTCTTCGTTTCTCGTCTTTTTTAATCACTTCTATTCATCAACATGTTTCTTTAACAAATATATATATGTTATGTTTTTTTATACATTTTCCATATTTTTAAAATCACCTCTGTTAATCATTATATTCCTTTAATAATATATGTGTTTACAACATTTTAAATTGATTAATACTTGGACATGGTTTACGAATCTGTTCTAGACTGTTCCATAATTTCACACCACATAAAGACATACACTACACACATTTTTAAGTTGTCAGCCTCCTAAAATATTGTTTATCTCTCAGATTATGCCCCCATGTCTTTCTTCAAAATAAAATTCTATGCATTTCGAAAGTAATATTCCTAGCTTTAAACATAAATTGTGTTTTATGTTTAAACACCTCCTGCTCACTATTTCGGTTTGTTGGCAAACCTGACAGTTGAATCAGCGCGGTTGAGTATGTTAGCCATACCCATTAGCTCAAAATCTCATAATCTGAGAATTTGAGAATTAGAAGGGCAAACTTTTTTTTCTTAATGACATGCACAGATTAAATGTTTACCACAAAACTAGCCAACAAAATCATATGGTTAGTTTTATCTAACTGATTGACTAATTGATCATATTTTTTTTTACAGTGCTGTTAGATTTACATGTATGTAAATGTATGTATTCTAGACAACCAAAACATTTTGTCTTGTTTTAAGAAATATTAAGCCAAAAGGAAGTGAGTTTTACCTTAAATCAAGCAAAATAATCTGCCAATGGGGTAAGCAAAATAATCTTGTTATTCAATTTGTGATGAGATTATTTTGCTTACTCCATTGGCAGATTAATTTTCTTAATTTAAGAAAAAACTTTTGGCATATTATTTCTTCAAACAAGACAAAATGTTTTGCATGTGTAGAAAATGCTTCTTGATTTGAGAACTTTTAGATATTTTGGACTAGAAACAAGACAAAAAAATCTAAGTAAGAAAAGCATTTTTTGCAGTGTATTTCTCCAAATGTAGATTGTAATTATTATTACTTTTGTTGATGTTATTATTTTTAAGGTCATGAGTGGTTGTGTAAGCACTTCACTGCATATCATACTGTCTATGACTCTGTATGTGACAAATAAAAGTGGAACTACCCATATTTTTATTGGTACAGTATGTCAGGGATTTGCATTGGTTATATATTTGTATTTCACTCTCCATGTGGACGTCATCCATCTGAATCCATTCTTCTCTACATATTCACTACTTTATATTCATTATGGAAGTCTGTAGACGACAGGTGAATTCAAATAGAAACGACAGTCACCTAAGCAGCCGTCTATGAGGCAAAATCTGATTAAACATCTCATATCTGCGCGTCGTGTCTTACTGAGCGTGTTTGGGTCAAGAGGGCTTGGTTAAATAATGTAACACGTTTGAATATCTCGTCTGCTCACACACCATACGTTAAAGCACAGTCTGCTGACAAATGATAAATCGCCGTTTATCCTGAAGTGGCTTTGTACTTTGTGTGGCATAAGAATGCTGTGTTCATGAACTCAAGACCTCTGTCAAACAGCATTATGAGCGACATAAAGCAGCCTTGAGACTCGCTCACGCCACATGACGCGTGAGACAAGAATCCTGCAACCGCGTGCCAATGCGAATGTAGTGTGCAGTGTGCAGTAAGTGAGTTAACCGGATATGTGTGGGCACCGAGAAGCTGAAGGTGAGCTAAAAAGCAAGATGTTCTTTTTTTATGAGCTCCAGGCATCTGGCACCTGCTCTGATCTCTCAATGGAGGGATAGATACCCTGTGGGCCTTGCACACACACACTCGTCCCACCACACAGCAAATCTCACTGACAAGTGGTGTCTGAGAAAGGATGAGAGCGACTTGATGTAAAGAGAGAGGAAGATGGAAGAGGGCTTGGGGCGAATGAGGACTTGAGGAGTAGTGATAAGCCAAGGGCAAATATGTGATGGATGATGGATCGGATGAGTTTTTTGGAGTGATTGTCAATGGGCATTTTTGCTAGTGCTGGCTGGAGATCTTCTTCAGCACCACGGACAGCAGCACTTTTAGCACCACATTCGAGTGGACAGCTCCACATATACATGCTATTGTGAGCTCTAATTGGTTGCAATGTCAAAGAGAAGAGTGTGAGCACATGCCGTACGTTAATAAAGCATTACACTTTGTCCTTTTGCTCGTGTTCCCACAGGCAGTGAATCGGTATTTGGTCACGCAGAGGAAATAGAGCACAATGAATCCCGCGCAATCGGGTCAATGACAAATAGGGGTGTCCGTGAGGGGCGAAAAAAGGGAAAGATTGTTTAAAAATCTAGTTTGTGGGAATGTACCCTTTAGGCTCATTGTGGTTATGGCATATGCTTTAAAGAAAGATTTGGGAAGGTTTAGATACTTTAGAAATGTCATGTGTGTGTAAGCATCAAAAACAGTAGTTTTTTTTAAGCAGGACTTTTCAGGAAAGGGTCATTTAATTGTCATGTGCACAATTACACCAGGGGGGAATTGGGCATTTAAATGCTTATGACGAGATTCACAGTAACACTGACATTGCATCAAGAACACATTGACATTTGAGTGTAAAAGACTACATATTTGTAGCCATGCCATTTAGATTTAAATAGACAGAACTGGTATTTGGAGTATTTAAGTAAATCATAGTGATTATACACATTAATCAAAATGTTTTTAATGGAATGTACAACATATTTTATATTCTATATGACATTTTATTGCCTGAACAGTCGTGTAAATTGTCTAATATGCTCTTTTTGTTGTTTTGACCTTGTGATTTTTCTTGGTTAATTATAATATTTCTGTTGTGTTATTTGCGGAATAATAATCAAATATTATGCCAATGCAGTTTCCTAAAAATTTTCCCCTTTCAATCTTCTAATGGGGATTTTTCCAATTTTTAACCAGCATTTCAAATACAGCTTGAACTGTGCTAAAGGTAGGACTCTGTCTAATGTTAATTGGTAAATTATCCAATTATTAACAAATCTTACAGAAAAAGCAGAACCACAAAACTAGTGACTGTAAAATTCTTACTCTTGATGAAGCTCTATTTTGTCTTATGTTGTCAGTACGGAATGAAACAAAAAAGGCACAAAGGGTTCCCAAACGTTTCAGCCTGCAACCCTCAAAATAATAATGCCAGTGACTTGTGACCTCCACATTTCTTGGAGGCACTGTAGTTGTAAATATACAAACTTTGCACATACAATAATAGGCCTATATAAACATAAGCATAATGACACAAACAAAAGTAACACACAATAACACAAAAAAGTCTAACAATCATATCATTTTTATAGTCATTTGTTAATTCGCTTATTAATTTGTATTTTATTGCAATTTTGTTAAAATTTTTGTAATTTAATATTAACCTCAGCTAAAGAGACTGGTGGGCACAAAGTCTATTCTTGATTTAATTTTGGAGACCACCACTCAGAGATCATCCTCAATGTTCAGTTGTGGCCTGTATTTATTTGAATGTACTTGATTGCCAGAAAGGAGTCAGAAAGTTTAACCTGGTGCTATAAAATCAATCTGCTGCAGCAGGCGCTATTGCGGTGTTGTTAATCTAATGTAAACACACCAATTCTATGAAAATGGCTGATGGCTTGTTTTGCATGTTGTTGCTTTTTTATGTAACTATTAACTACTATTTTTATCTTCTGTGGGCTGTGGATAAAATATGATAATTCAAATAGCTTAATAAAATTTATTTGACTTTTGGAAATCACCAAGGGAACCCCTTATCCTGTAACCCTTCCGAGGGTCCAGATCCCCACTTTTGTAATCACTGCTATAAACAAAAGTTTTTAAAAAATAAAAATAAAAAGTTAAAATTATAAAATTAGCATGTTTCTAACATAAATTATTAACATGTTCTTAGCATGATTCTAGTATGTAACTAGCATTATTCCAACATGAGTTAGCATGTAATTAGCATGTTTCTACCAAGTTGTTAGCAAGATTCCAACATGAATTAGCATGTTGTTAGCACAAATTAGCATGTAAATACCATGTTTCTATCATGAATTAACATGTTGTTAGCATGAATTAGCATGTTGTTAGCATAATTCCAACATAAATTAGCATGTTAGCATGCTTCTAGCATAAATTTGCTTGTGTTTAGCATGATTCCAACATGATTTCGTATATTGTTAGCATGTTTCTAGCATGACTCTAGCATGAATTAGCATGTAACTAGCATGATTCTGGCATGGATTAGCATGTAATTAACATGTTTCTTGCATGAATGAGCATTTTATTAGGATGATTCCAACATGAATTACGTAGCATGCTGTTAGCATGTTGTTACCATGGAAACAACATAAAATAGCATGTTGTTAGCATGTTTCTAGTATAAATTAGCATGTTGTTAGCATGATTCCAACATGAATTATGTAGCATGCTGTTAACATGTTGCTAGCACAAATTACCATGGTTCTAGCCTGCATTAGGATGAATTAGCAAGACTAGCATGTTGCTAGCATATTTCTAGCAAGATTAGCATGTCAGTAGGATTTTAGAATTATGTGTTACGCCGTCAACACTTACCATTCACCGCACTCACCGCAAACATCAGCCAGTCAGATTGCTGTATGCAAAGACACCAGTTCAGACAGTAGCCGATTGCTGACTAATTTTATTGGCTGACGCTGCTATGGCGATCGCGTCAGCCCCAACTTCAGACACGCCCTCTGTCAAGCGTTGACGCTTAATGAGGCATTAGAACAGCTATTCAGTCTATGGGACAGTTGCTAGGGTTGCTGAAATTACTTACTAGGGAGTGGCTAGTAAGGTCATCGGTGTTTAGACTGAGATAGACTAAATGAGGTCATTCTTGCATCTGATGCAGAGGTATTACCTCACAAATGTCGATTCAAGGTTAAGTCAATGGAATTTTTGAGGATTTTCTGGATCATTTTTTGGAAAAACCAAAAGTCGGATCAGTTGGAAAAGATAGCAATCTGAGTCAGATCAGTTTGAAGGTTTGATGAAAGTTTGAAGGATGTAGCTTGAAAGGCTTAAGAGGAGATAAACTTTAAAATTAGTCTCAGAAGCAGAAGAAGCCACCATAATTACAACATATCATCATGGTAGTTTTTCATTTAAATAAATAAATAAATATTACTCCGGCTTTTCATACCATTTATACAATGCAACACTCAAGTGATTTAAAGTGCTTTTTGAAGTGCTTTTGCAGTAATTGTAAATATAATTGTAATTTAAACTATTTAATCTCCTGCCAAAAAAAAGCATCATATCATTGAACCAATCCCAGTGCTGAGGGTAAACTGTTGTAGAGTCTCGCATCTGCTCCACCAATCATGCCTCCGAGTCAAAGTCCATCTCATCCCGTCCTGTTTCCAAAAGAGTTTTCCAGCTCATATCACGTCACACTACATTGCTTCATTCTTGCTAGCGAGTCCCTCCACTGCTGTCACTTTAGACTGGCACAGATAATGCGCTTTAATGGACAGTCCACAATGGATGTCCTTCTTCCAGAGCATCTGAATGCGCGGAGCAGTTATGTGGGAATTAATGGACCTCGGTGCTCCATTTGCAGCTGAAAGACAGAAGCAGGCAGATGGAATGGAATATGACTGTAGAGTCTCACTCCAGAATGCTGATCAACATCTCCAGAGAGAGCATCTGCTCCAGCTCCACACTAATGAACCTTAAATCAGACGCACTATCAGCCGCTTCTGCCGCAATATCACCTTTCATACAAGCCATACTGTGTGTTTATGAGGCACTCAACCTCAAATATTTCATTCCACCATGCATATCAAACTCTTATTACGTTCACATGCTAGGTTATTTCGGATTTCTAATTTAGTTTTTTTTTTTTTATTGCAATTACAGATAAATTTGCTGTACATTTCAGTTTGGTTTTAGTTTGTTTCATCAATACTTTTCTTAATGATTTAGGTTTTACTTTGTGAACACATTTCTTTTTTCTTTTTATATATTTAGATCCAGTTTTATTTTTAGCAATTATAGCTTAGTTAACTTTTATGAAACCCACTTTGTAATACTGCAACTTAAATTGACAAAAGTAAACAAAAAAAATGAAATAACATAAAGTTTATTAAAAATAAAGACAATGTATTTTTAAACATTCCTAGTTTACAATTTTGCCTGATGTTCATACATTTAAACAGTTTGAAACAGCTTAAAACAAACATGTGCTTGAATGATGTACAAAACCACAAATAAAACAGCCATAGTAATTGTTTATACATTTTTAAGCACAATTTTTTTTTTAGTTAATAAAAATGTTTTGTGACAGTCGTTGATAGTTGTGTGTAGGGTTGGATTGATAGATGATGCAATTGTCCATCACTGATGGACGATAAACATCACGATGCTGAGCTGGCATGGCGATCCTCCACCCCACCTCCTTCAAAGCAGCAACCCCCTCGCAAAGAAACACACCCAGGCCCCGTTTACAATAATACATATTAATTTTAAAATGCCTTTTTAGAAAAAAAAATTATCCACATTCAAACTGGCGTTTCATCTAGCATTTCTGAAAAGCCCTCCTTCCACACTATACCGCTGAAAACCCACGTCACATGACCACACGTTCACTCTGTCATGCGCTGCAGTGCAGGCTATGCGCGTGTCTGACTCTGAGCTACAGCAGGATGTACCGCTGGATCGCGTCTCGCTATAGTTGTTAAACGTAATATTTAATTTATCTTGTCTCTGTCTAACGACTCTTCGACCTTTTGAATCAGGTAACGTTTCATAGCGTCAGTACACTGCTTCAATCTTTCGCTTTCACGCTTGTACTTAGTAATTTAAGTGAAAACCTCAAATATTGTTGGTTGGTTGCTATTGTTTGTGCACCTTTTTTACCAACCAAAATTGTCGACGCCATCATAACGACACAGATCTCTCTGCCTATTCATGCCAGAGTCCTGCTGAAAACGTGATTGACAGGTGGTAAATTGTGTGTAACTTATCTTTATTTATTTATGATTTTTTTATGGATAAAACAAAGACCATGTGGGTCAGGTAGTTGAGACGGTAAACTACAAATAATTAATTTGTTATGTATTAATGAATTGTTCAGAAATAATTGATTCACCAACGCCTACGAAGACAAAGCCATCTTCCATCGCAATGTTTCACATTAGACATCGTACGATGCCAAATTGGTCGACATAGCAAATGTTTACTTTCAGTCATAGATTTAGTTTTGGAAAATAAACTTGGTGATATGTGGCAATTGAAATGATGTGAATATCACAAAATTAAGCTACAGTTGAAGAAAAAATATCAGTCCTCCTGTGAATTTCTTTCAAATATTTATATATGTATATAAGTTTACAAGAGCAAAGTTAATTTAGAATTTAAGTATTTTTTTATTTTGAATAGTGTTTTTAGCTATATATATATATATATATATATATATATATATATATATATATATATATATATATATATATATATATATATATATATATATATATTAGCCCCCTGATTAAATAAATAAATAAATTTATGTTGAAGCTTACGCTGCTATTCTGAACCAATAATCGAAAACAGAATGAAGATGAAGGATGGCGTGTTTAAATCATTTATTTATCTGACTATATCACCTTAAAGCAGACAAAGTTGTTTATTAAGTTACATGTTTAATTATACAGACAGTATAATGAAACAAACTTACATACTGTATAGAGAAAATTAACTGTAACATATGAACTGCTGAGCAACAAAGACAGTAAAACCGCCTTTGTTAGCATATGAGGCTACACACCGGTGTGCGGGAGAAGCAGATAAAAGCCATTCTTCCCGATCAACAATTACCTTTCCTTCTTATACTCCGAGCAAAGCATTGTCAAACATCAGTGGAATACCAAACCCCCAAATCTAGCTGAACAAGAAATCAAAGTTGAGGAGATAAAGTGCGGGAGAAGAACATTAACCCAACAAACACCTTTAATTTGTAGCGATATCTGTACAAAGTTGCATTTTTTTAAAGGCAACTTCGCTACTTACGTGCTCGCTACATTGGTACAACATAGAAATCGAAGACATATGAAGGCTGTAGCAACGTTGTCGTGTGACATTCAGCAACTGTGAGAGACGTTCTTACTACACATAAAAATGATTTTTTTCCTGGCTAGAATACAGGATGAGCAGTATTAATTTTGTCAGTAATAAGCTTTGAAGTGTAAAAAGGCCACACAAATATGATCTAACATTTTAATATATATTTCACAACATTTAATACAGACAGTACACATCTTATTATAAGCAAACCATATCAAATAAAGTTCAGATTATATTAAATAATTAACTATATATAATTAATCTCAATGGTTAGGCTGAATTAAAATGTAAATTGAGAAGGTAAACAAACAAGAGAATTAACAAAAAAGCATTAAATATAAAAAAAAAATTTAATTAATTAAAATGCAGACACTACGTTGAAGTTCTGGACTGGAGAATACAGCAGACCGGAGAGCGCAGCCGAAGACCTGGTGTAGTTGTTGGTAAGGAGAAAGCAGTCAGAGAAAGAAATGCAACAGAGAATCAAATTCAGAGATGGATCCACAGCAGCCCCGTCAAAATAGGCAGTGAACAAGAGGACATATCAGAGCTTGACACAACCGGACTACACAAATGACCACTGATGACTTATTTATCAAGAAGAAATGAAGCAATACTCACCACTTCTCAGTCGTTGTTGAATGAGATGCTGAATAGTTTGTTGAAATTTAAACGGATTCATTGATGACTAGTAAATGTTGTACAGTGGTCGTCCATGCCACAACCTAAAGTAACGACGTTACATTATGACATCGTTGTGACAACCTTTGGCAACACCGTAGAGCCTCAACCTTTTTACAAGGTTGGAACAACATTGTAGGAAGGTCGTTACGTTGAGGCTCGTGTGTTTGCTGGGAACATACTCTCCTCAGGCCATGACTCAACAGCAGTAAATAGATTGTATATTGATATATATCATCTGTTGATTTCATCACTACAATGCTGAAGTCATAAACTGTCAAATGACACAACACATGACAAGTTAATGTGAAAAGATCACGAGCAGATGAATTGTGTATGGTGAAGAGCACATGGTTACTGTAAGCAAATGGCAGAGATGTGTATTTGAGCTGTGAGGAACTCTGCCACGTCAGGAAGACCCAACCTGTGCTTGGAATGTCTCAGTATATATACAGTTGAAGTCAGAATTATTAGCCCCCTGTTTATTTCTGTTTAATGCAGAGCCCATTTCTAAACATAATAGTTTTAATAACTTATTTCTAATAAGTGATTTATTTTATCTTTGCCATGATGACAGTAAATAATATTTTACTACATATTTTTCAGTTATTTTAACATTAAAAACTACTTTTATTCTAGCCGAAATAAAACAAATAAGACTTTCTCCACAAGAACAATATTAGAAAATACTGTGAAAATTTTCTTGCTCTGTTAAACATCATTTGGGATGATGTTGAAAAAAAAATGTAATTTTTATTTTTTTGTCTACAAAAAAGACCGCAGTTGCCCAATGACTTGCCTAATTAACCTTTTTGCCTAGTTAGCCTAATTAGCCCAGTTAAGGCTTTACATTTCTCTTTAGGCGGAATACGGGTATCTTGCAAAATAACTATTAAAATGTATGTACTGTCATCGTGGGACAAAATGAATTAAAAATATGTTTATTAAAACTATTATGTTGAAAAATGTGATAAAAAATTTAGCATTTGGGAAATATTTGATTAAAAAATACAGTTAACAGCGCTAATAATGTTGTTACAAACTTTGTATGTATTGCGAACTAAATTCTAGTGTAAGAATGTTTTTTACTTATTTTAAATCTAGGTATGATCAAGCTTTTGCAAGGTGTCTTTTTAATCATATGGATATTTATTAAGAGCTATATATATATATATATATATATATATATATATATATATATATATATATATATATATATATATATATATATATATATATATATATATATATATATAGCTTAAAGGGGCTAATAATGTAGACCTTTATATATATATAAATGTATACGTATATATATATATATATATGTGTGTGTGTGTGTGTGTATATATATAGTCTACTATACACTATAGTGTGTGTATATAGTATCTATAGTATATATATTATCAGACATGAAAATTTCTTTGCTCTGTTAAACATCATTTGCAAAATATTTAAAAAAGAAAAAACATTTTAAAGATTTTTAATTATTTTGACTTCAACTGTACCTGTTGTAAATTAAATTAGATTAGATTAGATTCAACTTTATTGTCATTACACATGTACTAGGCAACAAGGACAAGACAACGCAATGCAGTTTAGGTCTAAAGCATTCTGAGATGGCTTTGATGCTGGCATTAAGTTAGAACAGGATGACATAAATAAACAGTATGTTTATGAACAATACTAATACAACTAATATTATTTGGGTGCAGGCTATAGAAAGTGGTAAGGACTGTTGCATGTCGTGCCACTCCGAGAAGAGCTTTGAGGAGGATGTTTGTTACACCATTGGGTGTCCTTTGAAGTTGAGTTAGTTTTTACCCATCTCACTTTGACTCTCGTCTAAATGGGTTTTAAGAGGCCTGCAAAAGTGAAAGTCTCAAAGTGATGTGAGCGTGTAAGAGGTCTAAGTGACATTTTAAGATCAGATAGAGTGGACAGGGACACGTCAACACTGTTTGGCGTACAGGAGATGTTTTGATGATGTCATCGGACTGGAAGTCATGCCTTTCCTCCGAGTGAAATACAGTCTCTAGAGTGCTTTTCAGATGTTCTGGACATTTAGAATACATTGGGGGGGGGGGGGGGGAATCACGTTGTGTGGAAGTAAAAACTGTTGGCAAGCTTTTCTACAGTGTACAATCTGTTACTTCTCCCTCCATAAGGTTTCTTAAAGGGCACATAGTTTACCCCTTTTTATGATTTAATATTAATATTATGATTCTTCTGAGTGTGCCAGTTTAGGTTCAGTTCAACACACAGTTTAGATGTTTTTATTATAATGTTTTAAAAAGTGTCATGTTGGGGGCGTTTACACAGTTTGCTGTTTTAGGGGGTGTGTTGATTCACATGAAAATTTGTTTTGGCTTGCCGCCCAACATAACAAGGGAGCAGAGCCAAAAGCTCACACGCTCTGTGTTTGCAACAGACAGGCTGACAGACAGAGAAAGGGAAGCTAAGCTAAGCTAGGCTCAGCATTCAGCCATACATGTACGACTCGGACACAGACCAAGCAGAGAGTACAAAATCATTTGTGTCTTTGTATAGTTTGTAAAATCTTGGTGTACAAGTGCCGAGCTTGTATACCAAGACTGATAACGACACACACTGAATTAACTTTGACTGAGGCACTGAATGCGCCGCGACACGCCACCCCAGACACTCTCAGAGGCGCTGGAGAAACATGAAGTGTCCCGAATCGTCGTGCCACGCATTCCAGAACTCCAAACACAGGCCTCCACTAGCGCAAACACAACGGCGCCGCGGCCGCCAACCCGAAGCTCCGCCTCATGCACCCTGACAGAAATCCACACCCGGAACTCCCAAATGCACACCGCCTCGCCACGCAAAAGGTACAAGCAATAATTCTGATTAGAGCGATAATATGGAGAATATTGATCTTGTGTTGAGCCCAATGAGCCTTTCATCTAAAAATAGAGCAAGGGTGTTCCTTTAGTGATATCGCTTTGACTCACACGCTGAAAAACGCAGACTTGAAACAAGAAACTGAGGAGAGTATCGTGACCCGAGGCTGTCAATCAATATTGGCGGGCGCTCTCCTTTGTGAAGTTGCAGTCGGCCTGAAAACCGTTCCAATTGGTCCACCGTTTTTATGTTGTTAAATTGAAATAAAAAGACTGTGTGTGTTTATATCACCCCAATATGACGGTCTATACACTATATATACACACATGTCTGTCCAAACAGCTTGAAAGGTAGATTTTTCACCATAGGTGCCCTTTAAGGAAAAATGGGAGAAAGAACTAGGAGTGTAACTTTCAGAAGCAATGTGGCAGACACGTTTTAAGGACATTAACAAACACTTAATCAATTTTTTTCCTTTTGTCAGGTTGTCATTTTAGAATTTAATTGGCAAGAAAAAAGTAAAATAATTATTTTATTTCTACTGCAATTACTATTTGAAATAAGGACACACGGTACTGTCAGGGTCTTGTGCTCTAAAGGGCGTCACACACCGGATGCGCACATATACATGCTATTTGAAATTAAACTAATTGGATGTCACTCTGTGGCGAGGCAGAATCATGAACAGTGTCTTTATTCATAGCTGGGCACCGCAGACAGCTGCCGAAACGAGTGGCGCTGTGCAGCGTGTCGCCGAGCGGCGCTTCTGGTGTGCGACCTGCTTCAGTCTGATGTTTATTATTTTAAACGTGTGTTGTAGTGCGGTGTTGGTTGTTTTCCTTTCCTTTCTTCGTATTGTATGTCTTACCAAAGGCAAATTCCTATGGTTGTCCCATTTTCTTTTTATTTAAATTTTGAATTTGAAAAGACTACAATATTCAAAAACGTCATCGAAATTTCCAAACTGTCTTAACTCTTTGTGACAAATGTTATTCAGTAGATGCCGATCTGTCCCATAGTTTCCAGTTTTATTTTTTGCTCCAAGATACAGAGCTACTTGAATAGAATTGTTGAAGTGCTTTTTAAGATTTCTAGGGTGCAGTTACTGCTGGATTCCATACTTTTATTTATTTATTTTTTAATGCATAGTTTTAGGAAAGAAAATGCTCCCACATGTAAACTATGGCTCAGAGATATGATTTCCAATTGGGTAGTTTTTAAAAGGAAAACCTGAGCAGTTTGACAAATATGGCATTCTTTTATCTGTTACCTTAAGACTAAATAGGGCTGCACAATATATTGCTTCAACATAAATATCACAATGTGCACATCTGCAGTAGACACATCGCAGGATCTGCAATTTTTAGGCAGGATAATAGTCGACCAGGAACCACAGTTAAACGTGTTTGGGCCTATAATTGAGTAAGCATGTTAAGAAATCATGCACAAGAAATTGTAATGTTTTTAAATTTAGGAAAGATTTATTGTACTTAACCCTTGTGCACTGTTCGAATTTACTACCCTTTTGTTATGTTAGGGATGAAAACATCCACTGTATTAAACTACTATAAAAATGAATCAGATAAAAATAATGTTTTTTTGTTTTTTGTATAAATCTGTTTATCATCCCCAGTCTTGATCAAAACTACTAAATTGTTTAGGAAATTACAGGATTTAACTCTTTAATTGCCGAATTTACAAATGATGTCACAGATTTGGTGAAAAAACACAGACAACATACACAAATACTTTAATTTGCTGTTATATTCCATATAAAATCCAGAAACTAAGCTTTTATTTTGCACAGGCTTATCTAAAGGGTTAATGGTGCCAACTAATTTTACCTCTTCTTAAAAAGAAAAACCACCAACAATCAAAAATGCATGATAATATGATGTCAGGGTTATGTAATAAAAAAAGTGGTTATAGTGGAAGTCAATAGGGGAAAAACACCCATCAAGAGTAAATTAGGGGAAAAAATCTGAATTAATCCAAAACAATGCATCAAAGCCGATGTTTTTTTCACATGTCCAAGATTTTGATAAAAGGTAAAAAAAAAATCCAATCCACAATTACTTTTTAAAGTTGTACAACTTTTAGTTGTGTAAATTGCTTCCTTGTCCTCATTTGTAAGTCGCTTTGGATAAAAGCGTCTGCTAAATGTAAATGTAAAAGTAAAAATATGTAATTTTGTGTTTTTTTACTTCACCAAATCAATGACATCATTTATGAATTTGGCAATTAAAGAGATAAATCCTGTAATTTTCTGAGCAATTTAATAGTTTTGATTAGGACTGAGGTTGATTAACAGAATTATTTTTTTAAGTGGAAAAAAAGGTTAATCTGATGCATTTTTACAGCAGTTTAATTCACTGGATGTTTTCACCTCCAAACATAACAAAGGGGTAGTGAATTAGCTCAGAGTGTATCGTTGGGTTTTATTTTTATTTATTATTATTTTTTTATCAAAGCATTTTCTCAAAATATGTGTCAAAATAAGATTTGTCACCAAAAATCTTTCTGCTAGCTGAAACACAGAAAAAGTTATGGCCAAATTAATACTCAAAATCACCCCAGAGTGAATAAAAACATCCCCAACAGCACATAAAGGCCCCTAAACACTGGGACGCTTTTCGTTTGTGTTTATCGTCAGCGTTTTATGAGACGTTTTTCAGCATTCAAACCCAAGCGCTTTTCACTGGCGTTAAGCTGAAAAGTATGCAAAATCACTCTTTTGACGTTAGATGGCGCTACACAACTTTAAGCTTCTGACACCCGCTTATAACACAAAAGAAGAGGAGGAGAGGAAGTTCACACGTTTGTTGTTAAAGTTACTGGTGACTCGAACAAGCATGGATGGATCAAGCAGCAGCTCCAGCTCTAGCGATGAAGAAATGATTGTTCACCAGCGCAATAAGTAGATCCACGTTCATATCGCCTCTGGGCATCTTCTTTAATGTGCGCTCTGACATTGACAGTTTAGCGCTTGAGCGCCTCCAAGTGCTGTTTACTGTAACTTTAGCAGCTCCGTGCACGTGAGCAAAAGTGCCGATCTAATTGGTAGAGAAGATTTTGACGTGGTGCGTCAAACAAAAAAAACAAGCATGAGGCGTTTTTTTTAAAATGACGCTTTTGCGCCTGCCATTTAGCGCGTTGGTGTGCACGATCACATTGATGCCTGTTTTTAGTCGCAAGGCGTTAAACGTCGACGGAAATCGCGAGCAAAAAACATCTCGGTGTGCACGGGCTTTAAGGGTTAAGTTTGTAAACACACAATGAAAACTACACCGTTATTTTACATTTGATTACTCAATTTATATACCTCAATACTGTCAAAAAAAAAAAGTTTTTATATTTATATCTTTGCTCTGCTGTTTTTATCAATCCTTTTGATTGGTTTTTAATGATTTTGCAATAAATATAATATTCTATGTAAAATTATGTAAATTCTTTTCAAATAGAGCTTTTATTTTAATAAATCCTTTTAAAAGTATATACAGTATCGCAATATGTTTTTTTTTTCTTTAAACAGGACTTTTCTAAACAGATCTTGTAAGAGATAGTTTGTGAGGTGGGTGAACTTTTTGTTTGTTTGTTTCTTCATTTCTCTCTACATATGTGCATGTGTAAAATGTGGACAAAATGTGTTAAATTGTCAATCCTTTTTAAAATCTTTGTCTTTAATAAAACTGATTCGTGGGCGAAGCAGTGGCGCAGTAGGTAGTGCTGTCGCCTCACAGCAAGAAGGTCGCTGGGTCGCTGGTTCGAGCCTCGGCTCAGTTGGCATTTCTGTGTGGAGTTTGCATGTTCTCCCTGCATTCGCATGGGTTTCCTCCGGGTGCTCTGGTTTCCCCCACAGTCCAAAGACATGCGGTACAGGTGAATTGGGTAGGCTAAATTGTCCGTTGTGTGTGTGTGGATGTTTCCCAGAGATGGGTTGCGGCTGGAAGGGCATCTGCTGCGTAAAAACTTGCTGGATAAGATGGCGTATTGTTCCGCTGTGGCGACCCTGGATTAATAAAGGGACTAAGCCGACAAGAAAATGAATGAATGAAAACTGATTGGTGAATGATTTTCCACAGTGAATTTTTTTATCAGCTTTTCAACGTTTGTATTTAATAAAGCTCTAGATGTAACTATTACTGAGGGTTGTAAGTACGTATAGCTAAAGAAAGTACTTACACACACAAAACTTGATTCAATCATGAAGAATGGCTCCACGTAATAGAAACAGGTTATGTCTACTCAGATGCTTCGCATGCTCTTGGATGAACTTAATTGAATTAGGTTAATAGCCTCCTTCACACTTCACACGTTCAGGGCTATTTTTCATTCATCGGTGCCACGTCTCTCATTTTTAAAGGGGTCATGAGCCACCTTTTATTTTGCACTGTTCTCTAAGGTCCACTTACTTTATTGAGATTTTTATATCCAGAAATCATTATTTAGAAGTAATAGATTATTTTCTGTCCTGATCTGACCTTCATAAACTCCTTCATGTTTGTTTGACAGCCTTTATCCATAGATGGACATTGCTGTGATTTAACTCAAAACCCATGCTCAAAATATGTGGTTTAGATTAATTGGTTAATATAGATTGATCTGTAATAAGAAACAAAGCTATAGTGACCCTATAGTGACCTTATTTAAAAAAAGATGTAGACTTGTGTGGTGAGATCCAACATAGTCATCATGGCATTGTCTTTTATTTCTAAAAATTCAATGTTGGATTAAGCCTTGTTTAAGGACCCTTTTCACTTTTCCAGGTTTCTCAGTAGTGGAAGGCATCATACTGCTGGGTAAACTTAGAGCGCAGTGAATCAGCGAGCACAACAAATATTTTTTTTACAACCCTATTTGAAATAATAAAAGAAAAACGCCATGATGGTGTTATCCAGACTTTCAGATAAAGGGGAAAAAAGTGTAAGACTGATGGTGCCAGCCAGAGGAGAGAATAATGTCAATTTTTCTCTCAGCCCCATATGCTGCATTAGAAACACCTTGCAAAAGCAGTAATTCATTTTTTGTAATTTGACGCAAAGATGATTTAATACATTCATATTGCATATAAAAGTTCATACGTTTATTCAAAATAAAAATATCAAATCAATCATATCAATATCAAAAACTTAGATTTAGGATTTAATATTATGATGATCGTTTAACAGTTTGTCCATAACAAACACCATGTTCGAGCATAAAGGTGTCTATTAGTGCACATGGCACCAGGACACCCTAGGGTGGAGGTCAATCATCGACTTTGTGGTTGTGGTTGTTAAACTCGGGTAAAGAGAGGGGCAGAGCTGTCAACTGATCACCACCTGGTGGTGAGTTGGATCTGTTGGCCGGGGAATAGCTGGACAGACCTGGCAAACCCAAACGTATTGTGAGGGTCCTTTGGGAACATCTGGCTGAACCTCAAGTCAGAGGTATTTTCAACTCTCACCTCCGGAAGAGCTTTGACCAGATCCCGAGGAAGGTTGGAGACATTGAGACCAAGTGGTCCATGTTCTCTGACTCAATTGTTGATGTAGCAGTAAGGAGCTGTGGCCATAAGGTCTGTGGTACCGGTCGAGGCGGCAATTCACGAACCTGGTAATGGACACTGGAAGTGACGGATGGCGTCAAGTTGAAGAAGGAGTGCTACAGGGCTTGGTTGGCTTGCAGGACCCCTGAGGCAACTGATGGGTACCGGCAGGCCAAACGTGCTGCAGCCCAGGTGGTTGTGGAAGAAAAACCCAAGCCTGGGAAGAGTTCAGGGAGACCATAGAGGAAGTCTACCGGTCAGCCCCAAAGAGATCCTGGCAAACTGTCCAGCGCCCCAGGGAGGGAAAGCAGCTCCACATCAACATTGTTTACAGCGGAAGTGGGGAGCTGTTGACCTCGACTGGGGATGTCAGACAGTGAAAGGGATACTTTAAGGATCTCCTTAACCGCCCACCCCCCCAACATTTCTTTCATTGTGGAAGCATACACTGGGGATGCAGGGGTGGACTCACCCATCTTCTAAGCTGAGGTCACTGAGGCAGTTCACAAGCTCCGCAGTGGCAAAGCAGCGGGGGTGGATGAGATTCACCCTATGTATCTTAGGTCACTCGATATTGTGGGGCTGTCATGGCTGACACGTCTCTACAATGTCACATGGAGGTCAGGGACAGTACCTCTGGACTGGGCAACAGGGGTGGTGGTTCCCATTTTTAAGAATGGGGACCGGAGGGTGTGCTCCAACAATAGGGTAAGGCGCACCCTTATAGACAGGGTGAGAAGCTCTGTCACTTAGGAGGAGCTCGGAGTAGAGCTGCTGGTCCTTCACATCGAGAGAAGTCAGCTAAGGTGGCTCAGGAATCTCTTTGGATGCCTCCAAGATGCCTACCTTGAGAGGTCTTTCAGGCATGTTCCACTGGAAGGAGGCCTCGGGGAAGATCCAGGACACGCTGGAGGGACTATGATTCTCGGCTGGCCTGGGAACGCCTCGGGATCCCCACAAAGGAGCTGGAGGAAGTGTCTAGGGAGATGGAAGTTTGGAGTTTTCTCCTAAGATTGCTCCCCGTGACCCGGATCTGGATAAGTGGATAAAAATGACATGACATGACATGACCGTTAAAGTTCTTTCTTAATATTTGGATCAGAAATAAAACAATGTGAAAACTGTAGTGTTTACTACCACGGTGGATCAGTGGGCGTGGCTAAACAGTTAGTTGAGACAGGCTTGTTAAGGTTTGGGTGGGAAGGCGGCTGTATCCCTTTATTTCACATCCCAATGTTGACAGGTATGCTCTGTGCACACGCATGTTCCACTAGGCTACCCACCGTCAATCACCCCACCGTCCCACCGTCAATCAAACGCAGATTTTCTAGGTGTTGAAACATTTCTGAAATATCCGATGCTTTGAATCGATTTAGTCACGTGACCTGGTCTATTGTATCATGCTTCGGTGCAGTGTTTTGAAACACTTGCACTTCAGGATCTCGACACTGTCAAACCGTCAGTTTCGCGTCAGCCATCCCTACTAAACAGCATAGCTTTAAAATGTATTTTCTCTTGACTGACATTGCAGAATTCACTGGTACTTTAGCACTGATGTGTAAAAGGTGTCTTGCTGATCAAAAAACGCTGCTTCTTGTTTGAACACTGCATTTATGCTTTTTTATTGGATAGTTATTCTTTGAATCACTTTGTGAATTAATGTAAATCACTACTGTTGAGAGTTATTTTTAAATGTCTTCATACCTGCAAGCTACTTATTTTCCAAAAAGCAGCTTATACTCTTTTTTTAACATATCCTCGACCTCAAACATGTTAAGACATTTAAAACAAACATTTTAGTCCCCATTTTCTCATCCTGTTCAATTGCATAAAACATCCCTTTATTTGAACATTTCATACATTTAGTTGAATTACTAAACAGGAAAAATTGGCACAAGAGCTCAATCCAAATGTGCAGATGTGACTGGAAAGTTCAGAGTGATCTAGAGTATTGACAGTGTGTGAATTAAAGAACACAGATGCAGCATTTTTTTTTTATGGCCACCAAAAAAAGACCAAAATTGAGTTTCAAATGGAGTCAGTGAGGACGCCAAGGTGACTCAATGGTTGGCACTGTTACCTCACAGCAAGAAGGTCGCTGGTTTGACTCCTGGCTAGACCAGTTGGCATTTCTGTGTGGAGTTTTCATGTTTTCCCCGTGTTTGCATAGGTATACCCCATGGTCCAAAGACATGGGCTGTACTTGAGTGACAAAATTGGCCGTAGTGTGTGTGTGTGTGTGTGTGTGTGTGTGTGTGTGTGTGTGTGTGTGTGTGTGTGTGTGTGTATCTAAGGTCACTCAATATTGTGGGGCTGTCATGGCTGTCATGGCTGACACACACTACTGTGTGTGTGTGTGTGTGTGTGTGTGTGTGTGTACGTGTGTACGTGTGTACGTGTTTTTGTGACATATCAGGACAAAAATCTGTATAATGACATAGGTATGACACATGTATTACAAAAAGCATTGGGTTAGTCCTATAATAAATAAGGGACTAAAATGAAGGAAAATGAATGAATGAATGAATGAATGAATGAATGAATGAATGAATGAATGAATGAATGGAGTCAGTGATAATAAGGTGCAGATCACTTTTATAAAGAACACATGCATAAATTCTGTTTTGGCATCTAGCATTTAGTAAACTGGCAGTGTAATACATGCTTCAGTAAATCAAATGTATGTATTTATTTGAATAACATCTCATTCACTAATAAAACGTATTTAAGTTTTCAGTGTTCTGAGGGATCTTTAATGTATTCTGACCTACAGTAGCCTCTGATTAGCTATTTCAGTGGTTACTGTAGGTCAAACTACACAAACTACGCAACAAATTTACTTTCAAGCTATATGTAGAAACAAACAGCTATTTTAAACGAAAAGTGAACAATTACGTTGTCTATCTGTGATCTAGATCTGCTGGTTTTCGACTTTTGAAAGGTTTTTCTCTCTGGCATAGGCTAATTGAGTTTAAGCGTCAAGAACATACAACTCAGCTCCTTCGTTTTAGGCAATGTGAGTTAGAATCGCAAGCTGACCATGGTTCACATGTTTTGTCACCTAAATTCTCACCTATATCTACGGTGTCTCCATTTGCTTAACTTCATGTTTATTCTAATCTAATCGCGGTTCATTCGTTGCCTGTGCCCTCTAATAATTATGCTGACTTAGTCGTCACGTTACCCTCGTGCTCCCATTTTAGGATAACGAGGTGGATTCATATTTCGCCACTTTTATGCGAATTGCTGCGGCATTACGCTAGCGGAGAGATCTCGGGTGAGCCACCAATTATTACGCCCTAAGTCTAGGGGAAAACAACATGGGCATAATAAATGGAAAAAAAATGTGTTGGGTTGGTGGATTTCCCAAACAAAACAATAACTTAATGCATCAATCCTCTTATTAAAATTATGATTCATTATTTAAAAATTGTCATTTTAAATGAGCATCTCTTCAGGGTGGCTAGAGGATAAAATAACGAACAAAAGAATCTATAAGGTAAATGAACTAAATTACTTATAAATATTTAAAGAAAAAAGCTTAGTTTTCTCCCTAACTCTCATAAAAGTTGAACACATGATGAATGGTACAAGATTCCAACACGGGGAGAACATGCAAACTCCACACCAACTGAGCTAGCAGAGGCTCGAATCAGCAACTTTCTTGCTGTGAGGTGACAGCGCTACCCACTGCACCACCCCACCACCGCACCACCCTAATCACTTTACATGATTAATTAAAAATGCTGCTCCCATAAACGATGCACTTGAATGAAAACATGAACAAATGCAAATAAAGTCAACCTCAACATCTCTGTTCCTTTTCATTTGTTTCACTGCCTCCTTAGTTACTCCTGACAGTAGTTTTAAGAATAAATTATGTTTTGCACTGCTGTAAGCTTTTAGTAAACCTTATTGTCCCTTTTCCAGATCTATGCAACGTGTGATGAGAAGTGGAAATCTTGTTGATTGAGCTTCTTGATTGAAACATGTTCTTTCAAAATGAAAACACAGAGCTGAGCCAAAGAGCAGCGCTTTCAAGTCGATTTAACCCGAAGCAATCACGTTTGAATTAGAAACCTTGTACAGTGGTGTTAAATCAAAATAAGCAACATCAAAACATATTTTGAGCGAGATTATAAATTAAGTCAAATCTAATTAGCTTGTTTCTCGCATGTGACGTGAATAATTAATTCAGTTTCCGTTTTTTATGGTTTACCAGTTTTATTTGACGTTATTCCTGATGTTTTGTTTGGTGACTCATATATACGCGAAATGATTCATTGATGGACTTAGTGAATGTGTGTTAGGGTCCGTGTCGTATATATATATATATATATATATATATATATATATATATATATATATATATATATATATATTTTTTTTTTTTTTTTTTTTTTTTTTTTTATCCACAGTAAGGGAGACCAAGGATAGTTGTAACATTGCTTTTACATTAAGATCTTACTATCATTGAGATCTTTTAAGCCAGTGTGTTCAAAATGTGATTCAAATTATATACAAGTATCTGCTCAAAATCAAATGGCATAGATGTTATATTTGTGCCACAAACGAAAAAATGCACAGTTTAGTTTCAAACAGAACGACTGTAATGTTACAATTCATCACCTTGGAATTATAAGGTTCTATCTGCGTTCTGAATGATTTTTGCATTTCATAAAACAAACAGTATGTGTGTAACATTTGTTCCCCTTCAGATGGGGAACTCCAATGCTATGTGGAAACTTCCACTATGGGGTTTTTGTCAGAAACCAATCATCTGAAAGAGTATAAAATCGGGCCAATGAAATGCCAATGAGTTGGCGGTGTCAGCATGCACAGCTAGCATCAATGACAATTAGTCATAGTATAAAGATGCGGCTAGTGCAATGCTCAACATTCTTATTGCTTTCAGAGCCTTTCATGAGCTTCTGAGAGAGTCTTCAAGGGTATCTTCAACCTGTGTCCACAGAGAGATCGAGAAGCAGCTTCTTCTGGTGTGAAAACCCTTCTTCCTGAATGCGCACTGTAGGCTTACGCAGTGTGCTGCGTGCACCTCCACCCTCACCTTGCATGCTATGGCCACCTACCAGCACTACCAAGTGCAGGAGTTGGCACAGCTGCACGAGGATGGTTCCGGCCCAAGACTGGGCATGAGCTCTGCACCCTGGGAGGGACAATGTTCACATTAGTGGCCAGGAACGCCACCTCAGGCCTAACCTGGTGATGTGCGTGATGTTGACAAAGTTCGCTTTCTTAACTCACCCATATCTCAGGCTGGCCTGTTTGGGGACACCGTCAGTGAACTCGCACAGGAATTTATGCCAGTGAAGGAGCAGTTGAAGGCAATGGGTATATATTCTATCGGCGGAATCGTAAGACGGCTCCCTCCCACCGAGCCATCCACATTCACTGCTTTTCGCAGAGAGCGAGAGCAAATCTCGCCTCTCGCTCTCCCGCGGGACCATAGCGCTCCCCGGGCGAGCACACCCACTCCATGCTGCCTTACTGCTGGCAAGTCAGCGATCATGCAGACGGGTTCACTTGCGAGGGCTCTGCTTGCCTGGTTAGCGCGGGTCAGCCCATCGCAATGGCTCATCCGTACAATCAGACTCCACTATGCGATACAGTTCACAAAACAGCCTCCTAAGTTCATGGGCATGTGCTTACCATGCTCAGTCCTGCGTCCGCCCCTGTCTTGCGAGAGGAGATTGCTTTCCTCCTGGTGAAGGATGCAATCGAGCCGGTCCCTTCAGCCGAGATGGAGAGCGGGTTTTACAGCCCATACTTCATCATGCCCAAAAAGAGCCGTGGGCTACGGCCAATCCTAGATCTGCTTGTTTTGTACTGCTGCATTCACAGGCTGCGCCTCAAAATGCTTAAGCAGAAGCGCATCAACCTATCCGTTCTTCCTCTGAATTGGTTCACAGAAATAGACCTGAAGGATGCGTATTTGCATGCGGTTTACGTTCGAGGGTACAAAGTCCTCCCCTTTGGGCTCTCTCTCTCTCCGTGGGTTTTCATCAAGCTCGCGGAGGATGCCCTCGCGCCCCTTTAGCTCGCAGGCATTCGCATACTTAATTGTCTCGACATCTGGCTGATTTTGCACCACGTTCTCTATTTGAGACAGGTCGGGACTGCAGACAGGCCAGTCAAATACCTGTATCCTCTTCCACTTCAGCCAGCACTTTGTAATGTGTGCAGAATGTGGTTTTGGTTTTCCAGATTTCTTGAATATTTTAATTATGTTAATCCCTGTTGAAGATGAAACATCCAAATGTCTTCCTACTGTATCTTTCCTTGAGGAACAAAGAAAACATCTCAATAAATTTCTCCCATAATTGTTGGCAAACTGGCAATCGGCCTATCTTTCTCTTACAGGACTAGACCTTTTTCTTGGATGCTGCTTTTGTATCAAATCATAATTACAATCGCCTGTTGACATCACCTGTTTCAAATCACATCATTATTTAACCCATTTACCTGATTACTAGTCCTAAAGTGCTCTTGTCTCAACTTTTTTTTTAAATGTGTTGCAGGTCTGAATGACAAGAAAGCATATACTGTATACCGTGTTTATAAATGTAATGTAATTGACCAGACAAAACATGAACTATATTGTGTTCATATTGTCTGCAATAAAATACAAGTGAAATTAAATTTGGAAATGCCTACTTTCCTTTTTATTTGTGTTTTCCATAACTGTCCCAACTTTTTTCATTTGGGGTTGTATAAATCAGACATTGCTATCCTAAAAAAGTGAAGTAAAATATTATAGATTATGCATAAAATATAAAGTAAAAATAATTACTTAGTTTAAATGTAGCTTTTCTCCATTTTCTGCTGTGTCTGCCACAGGACTCTACATATTTGTGTGTGGAATAAGGACTAATCTGAACATGTTTGAAGTGAATCTGCTGATTTGTTACTAATGCCTGACTGAAGAGATATATAGTGATGTGCTTTGTACTTTTTTGTGTGTCGTAAATATTAGCGTTATTACTTGCGTCTTCGTTTTCACATGATTCTTCAGAGAAAATTCTAATATGCAAAATTTGTGCTTAAGAAATGTTTCTGGTTATTATTAGTGTTGAAAACACTGTTTAAAGTGATAGTTCACCAAAAATTACAATGTACTCACTATTTACTCACCCTGTTCTGTTTCTGTTGAACACAAAAGAAGATATTTCGAAGAAAGCTGAAATCCTGTAACCAATGACGTCCATATATTTGTTTTTCTTTTTATGGAAGTCAAGCCAAGTCAGGGTCTGTAAATAGTGAGTAAATCTTCACTTTTTTGGTGAACTATACCTTTAATGCTTTTTCAAAATTCTTGGATCCAGAAGGGGGCAGCACGGTGGCTCAGTGGTTAGCACTGTCACCTCACAGCAAGAAAGTCGCTGGTTTGAATTCCAGCTGGTCCCGTTGGCATTTCTGCGTGGAGTTTGCATGTTTTCCTGTGTTCGATCGAGTTTCTTCAGGGTGCTTCGGTTTCCCCCACAGTCCAAAGACATGCGCTTTAGGTGAATTGGATGAACTAATATAGCCGTAGTGTATGAGTGTGTGTAAATGTGAGAGTGTATGGGTGTTTCCCGATACTGGGTTGCAGCTGAAAGCACATTTGCTTCCTCAAAACATATGCTGAAATAGTTGGCGGTTCATTCTGATGTTGATAAATCAGGGACTAAGCTGAAAGACAATGAATGAATGAATTATCCAGAAGATCAGCATTAAAATAGAAATTGTATGTAAGATTAATTAATTTTAACTGACAATTTTGATTGATTTAATGTGTCCTTGTCGAAGAAACGTGTAAATTTTTTTACATAAAGAAAATTCATATAGACTTTTTAATGTTTTTTTTTTTTTTTTCGTGTATATCTTAAGGTCATGTTGTTTCACAGTTCAGGCACCATGAATTCAGCTCTTCACTGATCAGTGGGCAGCTTGAACAATGTCTTAAAGGTTATTTTAAGTGCCAATGAATCACGGTGCAAAACAAAGTAAAGTATTAGATTTAGTTTTCATTTAATGCATTTCATATCACTGATGTTTGCTAAAAAAAAAAACAAATTTGCTTGTCATTTTATTCAGCGAATAGCAACAGCGCTTGCATTGCAGGGGTGAATGTTGTATCAACAGCTTACCTTTTCATCACTGCTAAGCTCCGGGTTAGCTGATTAATTCAGACACATCTCTTTCTGTGGCAGCAGCACAACGACATTCTGAGCGAAAATGTCAAGGTCACTGTGCTGCAGAAATCAGCTTCAGTCCGTTTCTTTCACTAGACTTGTTGAAACGGCTGGGTTTTTTTGCTTGGTGTCTGAGGCTTTCATTTCTAACACAAAGCAGCTACCTAGAGCAGACAGCACACTTATTTCTCAGCCAGAATCTCTAATAACACGAGCATGTCATGGTTGAAATGTTTTCTCGATTCGTTTATGTTCAGGGTGGCCATGGTTCAAATTACATCAGGATGTTTGCATCTAATCGCTGATCGAACCTGAGCCTTCTTTGCCTAGTCTAAAACAGATGTATTGGTTTGATTGTGTCTGGTGGAATGAGGGGCGAAGGATGTTTGGTGTATCAGCAGGGAAAGGAGCAGGGGCATGTGGTGATGGACAGATCTCGCACTGGGCCTGTCAGTGGAAACATGCCTGTGGGGACGCACTGATATAAAATGGCTCCGGTCTCTTTTAGCACACACAGATTTGCCAAACTCCATTTTGGGGAGAGGAATGTCATTCTCTCAATGCAAGCTGGAGTAGCAAAGATTAAACCGGAGAAGTTGACTGTTTTAGGAGAGCTCAATGCTCATGGAGTTTTTCAGATGCAAATCTAATCTTTTTACAACTAAAATAGGTAAACCTTCAGTAAGAGAAAAACTTCTGTTAACCTTTCACTGATTAAATGATTCATTAAGAGTGAGTCTTTGTTTAATGATTCACAGATTCAAATTATCTGGTAAGAGTAAATCTCCAGTTGATGATTCACTGATTCAAATTATCCGGTAAGAGTAAAGGTGCGTTCAACATGAAGCACAGCTGCAGCCGGTGATCAACGAGATTAGCCGAGCGCAGGCGGGGGCGGAGTTGAAAACGGAGCCGTCAAGACGGACAGCTGGACACTTCGGGGCTCAAAGTTGCTGCAGTCATGATGACCGATCACATGGCGTCATCATAATATTTAGTTATTTTTAGTTATAACAACAAAATATTTACAAATAAAACAGAATACAGTCTCTCAAACTATAGTTCTTTTTAAACAATAAGGGAGAATTATGAATAACATATAACAAATGCATGAGAGAAATAAGAGGAAATGAGAGGTTAATATAAACATAAAAACGAACAGGTCTATTAAATACAAAGCAATACGCATAAATTCTAGGAGTTAAACATCAACCTTTAGGCTAATACTTCTTGTTTGAATATGCTAAAAAAGGGTTTACATATATATACATTTATAGATATAAAAATGTCCAATGTAAAAAGCAAAACAAGGTGTTTTGATTAGGTCTTAATAAATGACATTATTTTGGATAATGAATGAACTTTCAAAAAAGCATTTTAATCCAAAAAGATTGTGTTGAAAAGAACAAAAGGTAAAATAAGTGAGCGATGTAGAAGTTTCCCAGAAAGAGCATGTAGCCTTTAAACTGCTAGACAGGAAATAAAATATATATTTATATTATAATAATAAAACCATTTTATAACTATGTAATAAAATAGTTCTTTAACTTATTTTGTTAAGAAAGCTTTAGGGTGGCAGGATCAATGATGATGATTATTTATTTAAGTCTTGACTTATTTGAGTTCATATTTAGGTTATTCACTAAAATATACACTAAAATATATAATTTAAATCATTCATGGAGATGAATGCAGTAAATAGTCTGTATAAAAAAGTTGAAAATAAACCTGCGCAAACAAGCTAACATTTATAGATTATTTAACAAAAGATGATTAAATATTTGTAGTCTTTTAATAAGCAAGATGTGTACAGGATAGAGAGGGTGTGAAAAGTGAATTGTTTGTTTTGAAACTTTTGAATCGGAATTTGTCCAATTATAAACCCGAAATACACGTGTTTGTTGTCATGTGGTGAACTCGGCCAATCGTGTAATATCGGTGTCGTCATCAGAGCTCCTGCAGTCTCGGAGCGCTGTCGCGGTACTTTAATGCCACATGTGACAGTCACGTGGCGTCGGCGCAGCATCAATCCGGACAAGATTACTAACCAGCATGCACCGCTTTAAGACAGATTTCTATCGATCTGCGCAGCGCTGCATGAAGTCGAACGCACCTTAAATCTCCAGTAAATGATTCAGATTCAAATGATTCAGTAAGAGTGACACTCCTGTTAATGATTTATTGATCAAAATAATTCATTAGGAGCAAGTTTTCAGTTAACGTCTCACTGCTTCAAATTATCCGGTAAGAGTTAGTCTCCGGTTAATGATTCACTGATTCAAATTATCCGATAAGAGTAAGTCTCCGGTTAATGATTCACTGATTCAAATTATCCGGTAAGAGTTAGTCTCCGGTTAATGAGTCTATAGTTAATGATTAATTGATTTAAACGATTCAGTAAAAGTGAGTTTCCAATTAACAATTCACTGATTCAAATTTTTTGCTAAGAGTGAGTCTCCAGTTAAAGATTCACTGTCTACAGTTGACCCTTCATGGATTCAAATGATTTAGTCCAAGTAAATCTTCAGTTAACAATTCATTGATTTAAATGATCCAGTAAGACAGAGTCTTCATTTAATAATTTACTGTAGGATCCAAATCCCTCCCATTTTGAGGCCCACTGCAATGTGACGTAGGAGTGCGGTTTCCCTGCCCACCGATTTGATTGACAGCCATGTATTAACATGTCTATATAGCAATGTGTGATCATATCAACAAGACAGGACTTGATCATATGTGATCAAGAATAGGTTTTACACGTTTGAAACGTTTTTAAAACAGTGCATGTGCATAAAGTACAATAATTTTATCGTCATTATCATCATCACAGCCGCATGTCACTACAGAGAAAACGCTTCAATTCCAGTTTAAAGACGTTAAATCAAGTTTATTTTGTACATTAACACAATGGATATTCATACGGCAGTGGATATTAACGTCTATTCTGTCACATTTGCTGTGCAAAAACTGTGGGTAAAATAGGTGCCCTTCAAAGTTGTCTTCCAGATGAGGTTTGGGGACAAATCTGAATTTAGATTTGTTGTAAGAAAAGCCCTGAAGTATCTGAAACTAATGAGTATTTTCTCCTAGATCATGCTTTTAGAGTCTAAAATGTTTTCGATTTGGAGTGTTTCATATTTGAACCAAAAGTTGAGTATTTACAGTCCTGCGAGAGGAGATGTTTAGCTCAGTTTTTTTTTCACCTCGTGTTATGTTTTTCAGCTTACTTTCCTTCTTCCCTTATGTGAGTTACACAAAATTGGTGGATATGAGCCCTGAAATTGCATTCTCTCCCTGTGATGAAAGGAGATTGCTTGCCTAGCATGCCAGTTGAGGAAAACCAGCATGCACGACAAACGCAGTTGCCAGGGGAACATTTTTCATCCTCAACTAGGGGTGCGTGAGTCAGGTTTATTACTTTTGGGAAACAGGGTCCTGCCTTTATCTTCCTGAAAAGACTCATAATTATTGCCCTGTAAATTTACGGCACATTGCTGCGGAAGGCAGAGCGAGCGCCGAGAGGCTGCCGTTCCCCTGCCCCATAATGCCCCGTTGATAGATACGTGCCATCATCATTCAGTTGATAAGTCTGCAATTTTTCAGAGGAACTGTACAGCAGAGGTCTTTTGAGAGACGTTCCTCTCTTTTGTTCTTGGTGTGCAGCTCGACTGTGTGTGTTTGAGTAATGAGTGAGAGCAATTCAGTCTTCAAGTTCAAAGTGAGAGCTGTTACAGAGCTGCTCTGAGGGCTCCATTAAACCCTTAGGATGGATCTTGTTCATTTGGTTGGTTCAAAAAACAACTTATTTTTCCTCCAAAAAAGAAAAAGACTCCCTTTAACCAGACACTTGCTTATAATGCATTATTTTCTAGTCTGGCCAATTCAGTAAAACTTTTCTCTATGTACACTCATTGGCCACTTTATTAGGTACACCTGAACAACTGCTGGTTAACGCAAATTTCTAATCAGCCAATCACATGGCAGCAACTCACAGGCATGTAGACATAGTCAAGTTCAAAGCGAGTATCAGAATCAGGAAGAAAGGTGATTTAAGCAACTTTGAACGTGGCATGGTTGGTGCCAGATGGGTTGATCTGAGTATTTCAGAAAATGCTGATCTACTGAGATTTTCACGCACAACCACCACCTCTAACCAGCAGTGCAATAGCAGCAGGTGCAGGATACAGATATAAGTTATAAAGTGCAATTATAGAAAAGCTATGGTGATATTTACAGATGGATGTGCTATCAACATTATATACAGGTTGTATTAACTATGAAGAGAGATCTACAATAAGTTAATATATGTACAGGTTGCTATTAATAATCAGAAAAGTGCAGATAGATAAACATAATTACAAATGTATATGTACATTGGGTGTGTACATAACTACAGATGTCTATATGCAGTGGGTATGTACAGTTCAAATAAGTAAATCAATGCAATAAAGTGCAATGAATATGTGCAAATTTTAAACAGTGCGGTGATTGTAGGAGTTTAAGTTAGAGGAGAGTGGGGAGTGTATTGGGGGGGCAAAAGAGTCAGTGAGAGGCAGAGTTTAAGAAGGAGACAGCTCTAGGAAAAAAGCTGTTCCTGAGTCAGCTGGTTTTTGTCCGGGGGAGCCTGAAGTTCCTGCCGGAAGGCAGGAGTGAAAATTGTCTGTGAACGGAGTGAAAGGTGTCCTTCAGAATACTGCGTGCTCGGCGCAGACAGTGTTTCCTCTGGATGTCCACAGTGGCTGGCAGTGTTGTCCCTGTGATGCGTTGGGCAGTTTTCACAACCCGCTGCAGTGCCTCACGCTCAGCAACAGAGCAGCTTCCATACCAGACTGTTACGCAGTTGGTCAGGATGCTTTCTATTGTGCAGCAGTAGAACTTCACCAAGACGGCTGATGAAAGCTGGTTCTTTTTAAGTTGCCTTAAGAAGAATAGGCGCTAGTGAGCCTTCTTGACCAGGCTGGAGATGTTGGTGGTCCAGGAAAGGTCCTTTGAGATGTGGGAACTTGAAGGATGAGACAGGCTCAATAGCCATCCCATTGATGTGAATGGGATCGTTTGAGCCTGTTCGTCCCTTCCTGAAGTTCACAAAGAGCTCCTTGGTCTTGTTGGTGTTAAGGAGCAGATTATTGTCGGTGCACTAAATGGCCACATACTGTATTTCCTCTCTGTAGGCTGTCTCATCATTATTGCTGATTAGACCAATCACTGTGGTGTCATCTGTAAATTTGATGATGGTGTTGGATCTGTTCACAGGCCTACAGTCGATGGTAAAAAGGGAGTAGAGGAAGGGGCTCAGCACACAGCCCTGTGGTACACTAGTGCTGAGTGTGATGGTGGTGGAGCAGATGTGGCCTGATCTAACACTCAGAGGTCTGTTAGTCAGAAAATCCATAATCCAGTTGCAGAGAGGCGTGTCGATATCCAGGTCTTTAAGTTTGATCATTAACCTAGAGCGTATGACAGTGTTGAATGCTGAGCTGAAGTCAACAAACAGCATTTGTGCATAAGTGTTATTATTGTCCAGGTGTGTGAGTACAGAGTGCAGTGCTATGGAGACTGCATCTTCTGTGCTCCGGTTACCATGATAGGCAAACTGATGTGGGTCCAGTGTGGATGGCAGAGAGTCTTTTAGATGTGCCAGGTCCAACCGCTCGAAGCACTTCATGATGATGGGTGTGAGTGCTACAGGGCGGTAGTCATTCAGGCATGTTGTGCTGGAGTGTTTGGGCACTGGCACAATAGAGGTGGTTTTAAAGCATGTTGGCACAGCTGCCAGGTTAAGCGACAGGTAATGAAAATTAAAATGTCTGTGAATACCCCAGCGAGCTATTCTGCACATGCTTTGAGGACGCGCCCAGGAATACCGTCTTATCCAGCAGCCTTACGCACATTGATCTGACTCAGTGTGGTGTATACTTCTGAGAAAGTGAGCGTGATAGGTGAGTGGTCAGTTGAGGAAGTGATCTTGGTGTAGGGTTCTTTATTGTCTCTTTCAAAGCAGGCATAAAAGTCATTTAGCTCGTTCAGGAAGGAGACATCTGTGGCTGTGGCTGTGGCTGTGGACTGGCTGGGTTTGAAGTTGGTGATGGCCTGGATGCCCTGCCACATGCGCTGAGGATCATAGTTGGAAAAGTGCTTCTCTAGCTTTAGCTTTTAACAGTGCTTGGCCTTTTTGACGCCCCTCTTCAGATTAGCCCTGGAAGTGCTGGAGGCCTGAGCATCCCCTGATCTAAGGCAGTGTTGCGTGCCTTTAGCAGGAGGCGCACCTCCTTGTTCATCCATGGCTTCTGATTCGGGTATGTAGTGATCTGTTTCTGGGTTGTAACACTGTCTATGGTGGTGATGATATATTCCAGAAAAGAGGAAGTGTAACTGTCAATGTCTGTGTGAGAGCCACGTGCGGCCTCGGAAGCAAACATACTCCAGTCTGTGTGTTGAAACCTGTCCTGGAGTGTTTAGTCTACCTCCGCTGGCCACACTTTGATGGTCCTCACTGATGGCTTCACGCGGTTGATGAGGGGTGAGTACTTGGGGGTAAGGAACAAAGAAAGGTGATCTGATTGACCCAAGTGGGGGGGTGGGGGGGTGGTGGCTCACAGCATATGCTTCAGCCATGTTTGTGTATACATGGTCTAAGGTTTTGTTTCCCCTTGGGTGGCAGAAAATGTTTTGATGGAATTTGGGGAGCACTGTCTTTAAGTTTGAGTGATTAAAATCCCCCGCAACAACGTAGGCAGCCTCCAGGTTAGCAGTCTGTTGTTTGCTGATGGCTGCATAAAGTTCATTCATAACAAGCTTTGCATCAGCGTCAGGAGGAATATAAGCAGCAGTCACAATGGTGGATGTGAACTCCCTTGGTTGATAAAACGGTCTACATTTAACCATTAGAAATTCCAGATTAGCAGAGCAATGTCTCCCAACAACAACAGAGTTTGTGCACCAAGCTTTGTTAATATAAATGCATAATCCACCACCTCTGGTCTTACCAGAGTAATCCGCTGTTCTGTGTGCTCAGAATGTGTGGTGCTCATTTAGCGATACAACATTGTCTGGCATCCTGCTGTTTAGCCATGTTGTTGTGAAAATCATGACGTTACAGTTCCATAATCTTTTGCTGTGGTTGATGCGCAGTCGAATCTCATCCATTTTGTTCACCAGTGACCGTACATTGGCAAGAAATATCCTGGGTAAAGAGAGAGTCAGTGTGGTGTTAGCTTTAGCTTAGCTCTTAGCCTGTCGCACTTCCCCCGCCTTTGTTTACAGTCTCTACGCCACCTTCGAGCACTTCCGCCGGGCCGGGCAGGGTGCTCAGCCTGGGGTGTTCTGGTGATCTCAGGGATGAGTTGAAGATTGCTAATGAAACTGTCTGGAATGCACAAAGTAATATCCAAAATCTCCTGTCAGGTGTACGATGTAAAGACACTACTGTTGTGCACGAACAGACCTGAAATGAGCAGGAATAATGCTGCAAAACTGCAGAAACTGGAGAGATGCCAGGCCTCGCGATGTGTACGCACCGCCATCTTGCCTCGATCCAGTGAGCATCAGTGATGTGGGCACAGATGCCTTGTTGAGGCCAGAGGTCAGGGGAGAATGGCCAGACTGGTTCCAGCTGATAGAAAGGCAACCGTAACTCAAATAGCCACTCGTTACAACCGAGATATGCAGAGGAATGTATGTAACTAAATGTCCAACACCGTTAAACAAATATTAATCTACAAAATCTGTTTAAATTCACTTGATGTTTCTTCACCATTAAATCAATAACAACTGCTAAAATCAGCAGTAAACTGAACCTGATATCATCCAATGAATATGTTTTACATTATAATAATATTTCACAATTTGTTTATTTAGGGTGAGGCAGTGGCGCAGTAGGTAGTGCTGTCGCCTCACAGCAAGAAGGTTGCTGGGTCGCTGGTTCGAACCTCGGCTCAGTTGGCGTTTCTGTGTGGAGTTTGCATGTTCTCCGTGCCTTCGCGTGGGTTTCCTCCGGGTGCTCCGATTTCCCCCACAATCCAAAGACATGCGGTACAGGTGAATTGGGTAGGCTAAATTGTCCATAGTGTATAAGTATGTGTGTGAATGTGTGAGTGATTTTTTGCCAGAGATGGGTTGCAGCTGGAAGGGCATCCACTGCGTAAAAACTTGCTGGATAAGTTCGCAGTTCATTCCGCTGTGGTGACCCCGGATTAATAAAGGGACTAAGCCGACAAGAAAATGAATGAATGAATGAATTTGTTTATTTATTAACTACACTGGCAATGCCCTTTGAGAAAGTTGTGTTTTTAGGCAATAATAAGAATGGAGGTGTAATAAAAGTCTAAAGGTTTAAAATATGTAAGTATAACCATAGAAGTTTAACAATGCGTGCAGACAAAATCACATCACTAACCCTGCAGTTCTGTGCAAATATATTTCCAATTTCTGAACTCATGTCACAACCAGTTTCACAGGTAAACATGATTTCTTTAAGTTGCTTCACAGAAATAGCAGGATATGATGTCGCCATGTTTAGTGCTGTTCCTCCATTGAGCTGAATTCAGCAAATTATTTGTTGCTTGTGCTGTTAAGTTGCTTCCAGCACCACCAGCATCATTCATGCTGATTCCCACTGCTTGCAACTTATCACCTCAAGTAACAAACATTTTTACTGAACAATTCCTGAGCTTTAAACCACGAGCTTCACAATTTTTAACACTCCTTCTTGCAGGGTTTTATTAGAGTGTTTGCAGTAAATGTAAATGCCTCCTGTTCATTTATAGACACTGAGGGATGAGTGGAAATGATTGTCTGGGGGAAACAAGCAGCACAGTACAGACTGATGTTCAAAACTTTGAGCTCAGTAAGATTTTGTTTTATAACTAAAAAGTTTAAATGCCAAAAGTTTAAAGCATTTAATTGCTAGTATTAATTTCTATTATAAAGGGGCAGTTCACACAAAGATGACAAAAACTGCCATCATTTACTCACCCTTGACTTATTGCAAACCAGTTTGAGTTTTTTTAGTTTTGTTTGTTGTTGTTTTTTGGACAGAAAAGAAGATATTTTGATGAATGGTGGAAACCAGTAACAATCAACATCCACAGAAGGAAAAACAAATACTATGGAAAACAAATGACTGCTTTTTCCAACGTTCATTCATTCAATAATTTTCCTTCGGTGTAGTCTTTATTTCAGGGGTCGCCATTTTTTTTGCAGCATAATGTAAAATACACACTCATAAACTATGGTGGAGATCTGCGCAGGACTGAATTTTCAGCCCCGCTCCCGCCAGATTTTCTTCCACGACCGCTCCCGCTGTACTGTATAGTCAACCTTTGTTCACCCGCTGCCAACTTAGAATAATTTTCTACCCGACACGACTGTTTCCTATATACCTATAACAAGCAACACACATCACCACGGCAGATGTGCACAAACTCTGTCATTTACACACACACACACTGGTCGGTACATGCAGACCTCTACACTATGGCAAATTTAGTTTATTCAATTAATCGAAAGTGCAAGACAAGTCTTTGGACTGTGTTGGAAACCAGAGCACCCAGAGGAAACATGGGGAGAACATGCAAACTCCCCACAGAAAAGCCAACTGACCCAGCCGGGGCTCAAAGCAGCAACCTTCTTCTTGTGAGGCAACAGTGCTAACAACTGAGCCACCATGCCACCCTTTTTCTCCAACATTCTTCAGTATATCTTCTTTTGTGTTCAACCGACTAGTTTGAACAAGATAAGGGTGATTGCAGAATTTTTGGTGAACTGTGCCTTTAATGTTGAACTGCTTAATATGATTAACCCTAAAGTCATGGCTGCTTAATAACAGAGCAGATATTAAATAATGCTGCATATTAAAACAACACCTTTACATTGACCTCATGATCAATATTGATTTATGTTGATGGCGCTTCCAGGAATCAGTGATCAGTCCCAAAAATCCTGATCTGTGTATTTATTAGAACAAGAAATGTTTCATCAAATTCAGATGATTATTGAAGGATTGTGTTACACTAAAGACTAGAGTAAAGACTGCTGAATATTCAGCTAGTAATTAATAAACAATCTCATATTAATGCATTTACCTTATTATTTCTAAATATATATATTTTAAAATTTACCAACATCAAATTGTAATGCGTGTTGAATAAATCACTGAATGAATATCTTGCTAAAAGGCAGAACCGTGAACAGGGGAGCGATTTCAGTAAGTCTCTGTTTATTGGGTCATCTATTCACAACCAAACCCGGAACCTTTGAAGTTATATAGCCTGGCACTCAAATATTAGGTTGCCACACCATTTTTGAATTTTTTTCAGACTTTAAAAGCATTTCTTGCCCTGAAGGACAATCGCAGAAAAAAATCAAAGCAGCATGAAAGACATTAGAAGTTGACTTATCTGTGAAAATTCAGAAATTCTCTTCCCGCCACAGGAAACTGGAGTATTTTGACATGGATTCAGCCCTCGGTGAGTAATACAGGTAAAACCCAGTCACTTCACAGCAGGGAATTTCCAAAGAAATATTAACAACCGGAAGATAATGACCCTCTGAACTTTAATTCCACTTTTAGTTGAGCAGATTAATCCACCGGTCAGATTTCTTCAGCCTCCACATCAAAGTTCTTGAAAGCAAGGGAGGTCAAGATGCTCCAGGATTGGCCAGCCTAATCACCAGACATGAACATTAATGAGCATGTCTGGGTTAAGATGGAGGAGGAGGCATTGAAAAGGAATCCAAAGAATCTTGATGTACTCTGAGAGTCCTGCAAGAACGCTTTCTTTGCCATTCCAGATGACTTTATTAATAAGTCATTTAAGTCATTGCAGAGATGCATGGATGCAGATATTAGAAGTTAAATTATCTACGATTTCTCAGAAATTCTCTTCCCACCACAGGAAACTGCAGTATTTTGACATGGATTCAGCCCTTGGTGAGCGATACAGGTAAAACCCAGCCACTTCACAGCAGGGGGTTTCCAAAGAAATATTAACAACCGGAAGATAATGACCCTCTGAACTGTACTTAGTTTGAGACCATCACTATTACATTAGCGCTGAATAGAAAGATGGGAGCCCTTTATCTTTAATTACGCTTTTAGTTGAGAGGATCAATCCACCGGCCAGATTGTTCAGGACTCGATTAGGATCTTGGCCAAGACATTAGCCACAAATATGGACCTGCTTCACCCACCGACCCGGGTTCATTACCTGATAACTGCATCCGAGTTACTGTTTTACAAAGCAAGGGCATGTTCTTCATCATTCAGACGCCATTAAATTCACTTTTGTCCAGCAACCAGTGAACCTGCCTTTCAGAAAGCGAGAGGACAGGCGTTCATTTCATAGTTGAGTGCTCAACGAGGGGCGATGGCTCTCTGGATGCCTCTGTCTGTCTTCGTTCAGCGTTATGTATTCAGAGCAGTCATGTAACGTGCTCTAATGTTCTATTCATACTCTGGAATACAGGATCGGGCAGCCTCATCAGCTCATAGCCAGAGCTCACACAACCCGTATGACATGCGCTGTTGGTTCGGTAAGTTATGCGCTTAAAAAGAGCATCCATGAAGTCCATACATTGCAGAATGAAGGTGAAGGGACCCCAAATGTCATGTAACTAAATCATTCACGTCATGCAGTGCTGCTAGGAAGTTTCACCATGCAAACTTTGCCCTATATAGGCTACCTGTGATCCTGTTAGAAACTATGCAACACTGAATGATAAATGAGGTAATTTCACATTGTGCGTTTTTTCCAACAAGAAGAGCCAATTTGACAAAGAAGACAGGAGATAGGAGAGCTAATCTGTTCCCTCTCCTCAAAATGATTCATTCAGTGAAGAACACTTGAAATGTGTAACAATCACCCGGTTTTCACAGAGCTGGATGTACAGTTTTAGTTTTTTTTTTTTGTCTCTGTAATAGACTGAATAGTTTCAGTTTCAGAAACGGCTTTCACTTTTATGCGAACATGATGTTTTGAAAGCAGAGGCATTGAACTCTTAAATACTCAAATATTTGTTTGATTATTATTATTAGCGATGCTTATTTCGATTAATTTTGCCAACCGACAACTGCCGCTCGTTAGCTGAATATTAACAGTTAACTGGTCAGATTAAAAATAAATTATTATTTCATTAAAAAAAAATTACATGTTTATTTTGTGTCTGACACTTTAAATATTACCTTTTAAAATACTGACTTATTGTAACAAGCGAACATTAACAACAGAACATCTTCAGTGTTTCCAACAGCATAGAAAAAAAGAATAAAATAAATGGTTCTGCCCTAGATATTCTTCACTTAAATGACAAATTTAGATTACAAAACAAAAACACTGACTGAATTCTTTTTAAGAACCAGCATTGTCTGTTTTTCCCATCATGTTTTTTTTTTCTGAAAAATAAAAATAGCAGGCTTCTTTAAATTGATCTATCCATGGAAAATATACGTTTAATTAATGCTCTGCTGTTATTCGTATATCACAAACCTCTGTCAACATTTTAATAGAAGTCATTATTTTGAACATTATATCTTGAGCGTCTAGTTTTACCTTGGTGCTTGTGAGATTTTATTTCCTCTCTCACTCACGATTCATGTGCACACGCTGTGTGTGATGAAAGACACGGCTCATATGTTGACTTTTTGTAAAGTATAGGCTACTATAGCATATAACAATTTTGTTGTTAACATATGATATTATATAGTTACATGTTTTATAAGGTATAAAATGAAATCCTCAGGTTGGTGTGGAGTTATCAGTATGCAAAATCAAGATAATCTTTGGGTTTGTTTGATTTGTAGATTATGTAGAACTATTAATAACTGTAATTCTTCAAATGGGAAAAAGGTTTGTTGTTTGTACACTAAATCATCACAACTATAGCTTATGTATTTATGAGCGGTGCCGGAGCACGCTGTGATGGAGAGAAAATCGCGATGTTCCAACTTGTGATTGACTTGTTTCCATTTCAGAAACATGTTTTTGCGGCTTCTTTCGTTCTTTCTTTCTTTCTTTCCTTCTTTTTTTCTTCTTTCATCAAAAATTCTTCCTTTCGGTTAATGGGGAAACGGTTATTATGAGCATCCCTAATTATTATGTATGTGACCCAAACTTATTATTATTATTATTATTATTTTTTACATGGACGTCACAATTACACTGGACAACCAAATGCGTTTGTTTAAATGTTTTATCAGACTTGCTTATTCTTAACACCTGTCCACGTAAGGCTTGGCATAAAATAAAATAGATACATACACTATTATCAACATTAAAACACATTATAAACACTTAAACATCATAATTTTTTTTACATAAAATTGCTTTAAGGCAAAAGCAAAGGCGATAGTATCAACAAACTGATAGTACACCATTTGTGTAAACACTGCTGTTTTGTTTTGAACTACTTTTTAAGTACACTATATTACCCAGTCTGATCTCATAAGGTAATGTATTTTATGCATAGTCGGAAATTCATAACATTTGATTCTTATGAAAATGTATTAAATGTTTTAAAAGGAAATGTGAAACCGAACAGTTACAGGGAAATGAGCAAATCATATTAAAATGTATGAATGAGATAATTCAAGTTCATTATAAATAGGTGCTAAATCAAAACGTTAAGAATTGCCTTGAAATTGGATTGATATACAGTATCTACACTGTTAAAAAAAGATCTGTTAATTAACAGTTTCCATGTTTGGTGATTTACAAGAGTATTCCATTTATTTACTGTTAAGAATTGCATTATAGGACCTTGAGCTCTGCTCTCTCCACTTCTGATGTGGAAAATTCAACTCTACAGTTCAACAAAGTGACTTTTATTGACATTTTAGTAGTTTAAAATAATATAATGTATAAGAAATAATATTCAAAAAAATTTATTTGGAAAATAACAGAAACTGAACTGGCAGTTTATTATTAGGTTTACAACACCAACCCAGACAATATAGCACTTTAAACTATTAAAATGTTCATAAAATTAATTTCTCAAATTTTTCAAGGTTAAAAGTTGTTGGAAGGGGCAGCATAGTGGCGCAGTGGGGAGCACAATCGCTTCACAGCAAGAAGGTCACTGGTTTGAGCCTCGGCTGGGTCAGTTAGCATTGCTGTGTGGAGTTTGCATGTTCTTCCCGTGTTGGCATGGGTTTCCTCTGGTTGCTCCTGTTTCCCCCACAAGTCCAAAGACATGCGGTATAGGTGAATTGGGTAAGCTAAATTGTCCATAGAGTATGCATGTGAATGAGTGTGTATGGATGTTTCCCAGTGATGGGTTGCAGCTGGAAGAGCATCCACTGCATAAAACATATGTTGGATAAGTTAGCGGTTCATTCAGCTGTGGCGACCCCAGATTCAAGCTAAATATTGCAGTAATACACCCTACAAAACTGCAACAAAATTTTTCCATTTTTTGCTTCTCTTGATTTTTCCTCTTTTGTTAAATTTCTATTTAATATTTTTCTGTAACATATAAATTTGGATGTATTAGTTTTTGGACCGCAAAATAAGTTATTTTGTTAGATAAGCTCAGATTTGTGTTCAGTACTGACTAATCTAATGTATATGCACAAATATAATATTGTACAGCTTCCTATTAAAATATGAATTTAAAAGATAGATTTGTGAGGGGTGTTCTTATATATGCTGATCACTGTACATCTGCTTATCTCTGAGCATGAGAAACTATTTGTTTTTTCGTATTTAATTTTGCCAATAAGAAACAAGAACATTTTTAGATTCAGAAATATTTGCACTTCTGAAACTGTGGGCTTTCATACAGACACATGCACACATCGACATGTTCAGCATGAGAAGAGTTGCTTTAATGGAGAAAGTCATGGTCTCAAAATATGGGGAACGATGTGTGTATCAAGACATTTGTGCTGCAGGAGATATCAAGGTGCTCCAGGATTGGCCAGCCCTGTCACCAGAGTGAATATTACCGAGCATGTCTGGGGTAAGATGGAGGAGGCATTGAAGATAAATCTTAATAATCTTGATGAACTCTGGGAGTCCTGCAGGAACGCTTTCTTTGCCATTTCAGATGACTTTAATAATAAGTTATTTGAGTCATTGCAGAGATGTAAGGATGCAGTCCTCCAAGCTCATGGGAGTCAAACACAATATTAATTCATCTTCCACTGAATTTGTAATGTAATGTAATGTGTATTTATATACCACATTTATCATGTATGGCCATACACCCAAAGTGCTTTACAATCATGAGGGGGGTCTCTCCACACCACCACCAGTGTGCAGCATCCACTTGGATGATGCGACGGCAGCCACAGGACAACGGCGCCAGTGCGCTCACCACACACCAGCTATAGGTGGAGTGGAGAGACAGTGATAGAGCCAATTCGGTGGAAGGGGATGATTGGGAGCCATGATCGTAAGGGCGGATAGAGAGACATTGGCCAGGACACCGGGGTTACACCCCTGCTCTTTTACGAGAAGTACCATGGGGTTTTTAATGACCACAGAGGACCTCAGAGTCAGGACCTCAGTTTAACGTCTCATCCGAAAGACGGCGCCCACTGACAGTGTAGTGTCCCCTCCACTTTACTGGGGCGTTAAGACTCACACAGACCGCAGGTTGAGCGCCCCCTGCTGGTCTCACCAACACCAATTCCAACAGCAACCTAGTGTTCCCTAGTGGTCTCCCATCCAGGTACTGACCAGGCTCAGCCCTGCTTAGCATCAGTGAGTAACCGGTCTTGGGCTGCAGGGTGATATGGCTGTGGCCAATTTGTTTTGATGTCACCATGTTTTATACTGTACATTATTTCTGTTAAGTGTCAAGACTTTTGTCTACGCAGATTTAGACCTTACTGTCTTAACTAATTAAAAATCAAGGCATGATCATATTTTATTTTGGTAATTTATTTTGGCCACTTCTGATACCAAAAAATCAACAAGAAGTCAAGTGATTAGTTGTTGTTCCTAAAACTTAGGCGACGACATTTGTCAGGTAACGTACATAATTTAGTTATACATAATATATTAGTTATGTTGCTAAGAGTAGTTGCTAAGTGTATTCCACAGTAGAGACCATTGAGTGTAGTGGTCACGGTGGTTGCTAATTAGTGCACACCTGCTCAGTTTGTCTCTGATTAAGATCCCCTCATATTCAAGCCCTGTTTTTTTCAACTTCTTGTTGAATATTGATCATGTTGAGTGGTTGTGTTACATTCTCATGCAATCTCCTAGCACAATGGTTCTCAAACTGTGGTACGTGTACCACTAGTGGTACGCGGGCTTCCTTCTAGTGGTACGTGGAGGAATGAAATATGTCATGTACATGCTAAATACATTTCAAAATTTATCAAAAATGATGTATATAATATGCCATATATGACATATAGCCTATATTTCTGAGGTAATCTGCCACGTTTTTTTAACTGTGCAGAGTTGTAGCTGCTTTACTCGGCCTACTACACTACTGAATTTCAATACTGCTCATTTTGGTGGTACTTGGAGAGAGAATCTTTTTCCGAGGTGGTACTTGATGAAAAAAGTTTGAGTACCACCACTGTCCTAGCATATTCCTTTAGGATTCAACTGGTTTGTTTTCCATGTTTTGGAATGTTGTGTGCTTTATACAGCACAGCATTATACTGGGACTAACCATTTTGTAACCATTGTGCAATATTTTTGGTCAATATACAGTTATGCCATTCATTTTAAAACATTGCAGTGCATTTACACTGAAAATAGTATATTTACTCATTCAGAAAGTGCTTGTAATTTTACAAACAATTGCAGAGAGTCTGCAACTTTGTTAATATTATTTGTCATTTTTTATTTTAAGCAAGGAATTTAGTTATTGATTGACTTCATGAACACAAAATCATCTTTAGGTATACACTTTTTTTGTTAAATAACTATGAAGATACTTTAAACTGCCTCATGTACATTGCAGAGCTGGTTCAAAATGAATATTTGTTGATTAATGTTTAATTTATTTATTTATATATTTTTTATTTCTGATTTTTTTTGTAGCTGCCTTACTATGGATGCTTGCACATAATCAAAATTGAGCATAGTTCACTTATTAATTTTATTTCTCTTCAGCTGATAAGTTATAAATATCTTGGATGACCTGAGAATAGTAAATTATCTATAAATTTAAATTGTGTATGAACAATTGCTTTAAAGGGGAAATTCTGTCATCAGCATTTACTCATCATTCACTTGTCACAAACCTGTCAGATTTATATTTTATTCATTTATTTTATTATTATTTTTTTTTAACTGATAACCATTGAGTTCCACAGTATTTGTTTTTTCTAACATGGAAGTCAGTGTTTTTGTTTCTAACTTTTTTCAGAATATTTTCTTCTGTGTTAAACAGAAAAGGGAAACTCATATGGCTCTATTTTAATGATCTAGGCACAAAGTCTAAAGTGCATGGTGCAAAAGCATTAATGGCGTGTCTGAATCCACTTTTGCTATTTTAAAGATGGAAAAATACATTTTGCTTCCCGGCGCATAGTCAAACAGGGTTGTGCTTATGCTCTTAATGAGTTATGAGTGGACCCACACGGAATCTGCACATGCAGATTTCCGCAGATTTTTAGCCCATCATTGATTCTGTTTATTTACTTGTGTAAACTGTGTAAATGTATATTTATTCAGTTTTTTTATTAATTTCAGTATAATTATTGACTAATATAAAAATGTTTATATGTTTATTTACAATACAGTTTGTAAAGTAATATGTTCAGTCTTTTAGTTGATATATTAAATGACAGACTTGCTTTGTTTACCAAATAAGAGGATTTGATTGGCATTGTAAACATTAAATACAAGTTTAAAAGGTATTACTTTTTTATATCCTGTATAAAGGTTTTAGTTGTGATGCTCCCAAAATCATTCCACATAAATCCGCAGATTTTTAACAACATTTTGTGCAGAAATAGCAAAAAATGTCAGCAGATTCTGTCTGGCCCTAGTTATGAGTGTGTTTTGAGCATAACTTGCAATAAACCAATCAGAGTCTCATCATACATTCCCTTTATGAGTCAGTTGACTCTTTGTAAATGAAAAAAAAAATTGAATGATTTACTAGCGAGAAAACAATTAAACCGACCATTTGCAGCTCCTCCTCCATTCAGCCTCTTTACTTTCTCTCTTCTTTACTCTTTTACTTTCATGTAGTAAAGAAACAGTTGAAACTCTGAAGACATCCATTAACAGAAATATTTAATTTTGTAATTTCGTTAAGCGCAAAGAATTGTTTCTAAATTAATTTCTAATTTCCAGAAAACTAATAAATGAACAATAATAACAAAGTGCTACTAAAAACTTAATGTCCAAACACACGTCTTATTCTTATGACCCTTATAATGATGCGTCTCCAAAACCTGACAAGTGGACAAATTTAAACTTCTTTTTATTAAAACAAATATAAATATGCATATAATAAATAATGCTGCCAATAATAATAATAACATTATACAAATGCAAATTGTCATGAGCAAACTGAAAAAAGCCTCCTAAGCAACATAGTTGGTCATTGGTGCAGTCTATTTTAGTTCCTCAAAATAGCAATGTGCCAACAATGCTCTTTAACAGACCTTCTTTTTAGAGCAGAACACCCATGAGTCCGCAAAGTGATGCAAACAGATTTGCTATTTACCCTCCTGGGACTTAGTGGCCACATACGTGGACAGCACATTTTAGCTCTTAAGTGGCTAATTAAAATACTTTGAATGTTTTAGATTTTGTTACAGACATACAGTGTCATCCTGCAACTGTTTTGCAGTATATGAAATGTCCCAAATACTATTTTATCTATTAACTGTTCAAAATGGGGAAAAAAAAGGTTTTTACTCTCTGATAGTCAAAACATTTTCCTAAAAAAAAAAATTATATGTTAAATATGCATTACAAAACAGTCAGAAAAAAAGTGTGCAAGTCAGACAACGTGGTGCAAAATGGGAAAATTACAGTTGCGCTTGTCTGAAAATAGCAACAAATCTCTCCAAACATTACTTGCTCCTTATAACACCAGGTGTATGATAGGGCAACCCATAAAGATTTGTGAACTATCCCTTCAAGATGTTTTAAAGTTTTTACAAAAGCAATGCATTTCCTGATTTCAAGTTATGCATCAACAAACAAATAAAAACAGAAATGTTGATAACAAATGAGTAGTTTAATAATGCAATGTTAATAATGCAAGTACTGAGTAAAAAAAGAAACCTCCCTGTATTCCTTCAGCATTACATTTATTCATTTCCAGGCACTTCATTCGACATGCATGTTGGCGTCTGTCACGTTAGCCCTAAGTTTGCTGATGGCTGTTTTGAGGCTTACTGCCATGTCCTGTATCAGATTCATCTGACTCAGGCTCTTTTGCATAATTGAGCTTCTGTTTGAATAGATTTCAATATATTAAAATTGATTGGACACACAAGTGTTATAAACTAGAGCAAAAGTGTTTTATATTCAGCTGCAGGTTTTCCGTGCCGGTCTCTAAGGTGATTATCAATGCCATCCGATATTATTATGAGTTTTGTTTCAGTTCGGATGGCGTAGAAGAGACGTGTGGAAAGATACCGGCAGATGCATAGATAACCAGATTGATCTCTGAGGGCAATTCAGGTGCAAAAACAAAAAAAAAAAGTTAGCAAAAATCCTAAGCGCTAGGAGTTTAAACTTCAGTAAGTAATTCATCAGCTTTGTAGTCTTGATATGAATCACGAAGACAGCTCTGAAAAGCGCCTGTGTAAACTGTACTTCAGTGATGACATTAACCTATGCATAATTTACTCTGAACTTACTTCCTGTTTTGTGAAATAGGAGTTTGGTATTCCACAGAAGCGTTGTATAACAGACCAGCCCAAATGCATTTAATAGCTGCTCTTACAGCCTGAGTTTGTTGCTCTCGAGGGGAAATTTGAGAGAACTGCACCCCGCTGCACCAATGGAAAGAGGCTGAATTTGGCGCTCCTTTGGGTTCTACATAAAACTGCTTCGCTAATGAAGTCTCGCCGACTACATCCCAGACTATCACTATGCTTTTGCATACTGTGGTAATGATGTCTCTGAAATGCTAAGCAATTGGTGTGAAGCTTCTATGAATGGGTAAAGACCGTTTGTGCTCTATGGCACTGACTCTGACGCTTGGGATGAGTATTTGTGAACTGTTATTTGGCTCAAAAAGCATGGAAAACTTCAACAGTTGCTCAAATTAAAAATCCATTTCCTTTAATTCAACCAGCCATAGACATTATGACACTGATTTGCTTTCATTAGCCAAGTTGAAATAGTTGCTGTTCATTGAATACCTCAGGCAGTATTTTTAGTGGTTCAAAACTCCAGAAAACTTCATATAATTCACTGCAGTTTTTTATTAGAAAGTACCCAGCAAGCATTTTTTTGTTTTTAAAAGATGTCTAATAGATGTCTAGTAGACGTCTAAACATAGCCTTCTTGGCTAAAACTAGGCTAAATTTGGGCTGTGAAAATCTAATAGACGTCTAAGGGTGACAAAGAAGCCAGAGAAGACCCCAGAAAATCAGCCAGAAATGAAGAGATGCCTCGAGGGAACGGGGAGATACCAGAAGAAGCCAACCCATCTCTGGGAAACATTCACACACACTCATACACTACGGACAATTTAGCCTACCCAATTCACCTGTACCACATGTCTTTGGACTGGAGGGGAAACCGGAGCACCCGGAGGAAACCCACATTCCCACGTATATTCCAGGGAGAACATGCAAACTCCACACAGAAACGCCAACTGACCCAGCCGAGGTTCGAACTTGCAACCCAGCAACCTTCTTGCTGTGAGGCGACAGCACTAGTCTGTTCTAGTTTGGATCATGTTTTCACCACAAACGAACCGCTTTTTTGTTTGTTTTTCATATTTGAGTGTGATTGCTGCATTCACACATGCCCAAATGAACCACACAAAGAGGGAAAACTATCCCTAGGGCAATTTAACCGAATAATACTAAAAAAGGCAGGTGTGAAAACACCTTAAGAATTGGCCCAAACTAGACTAGTCATCAAATAAACAGAAATAAATAACCACACAAATAAAGTCTGTCTATTTGACGACTAGCTTTGGGCTATTCTTAGATGTCTATTCGATTTTCAATGGCAGCCAAAGTTTAGCTTGTTTTGGCCGAGCTGTCTAGGTTTAGATGTCTATTAGGCGTTTAATAAACACACTATTGTTTGCAGGGTAATGTCCTTCAATGCTTTTTGGGATCTTAAGCAGATTGTCAATTAATGAAGACTCATTTGATTTTCAAAATATACAAGATTAAAACATTCTTGTCAAAATATGTCCTTTCCATCTTCAACACTTCCTTTAAAATGTTGTCAAAAGTCTGAGAAGTAATGCAGTATTATTTTTTATTGGCCACAGGCACATATTCTGACAGTATTTGTAAATGCGCACAGTAATTAAATATACAAGGTAGTTCTTTCGCTGGTACAGACTGAACATGCTGCTTTTGCTTTCCCGTGATGCTTGTGTAAAAGGCCTTGGGAGATCAATTAAATGTCCTCTTTATTTAGCACATACTTCAGAGAAGCAAAGGTTGATTAAAATGCAACATATCTGTATAGCTGCTCATACAGCATTCCTGTAGTTCATATCGTGCAAAGCAATGTCAGGGTCACGGGTTTGATTCCCCAGGGAACGTGTGAACTGCATATTATTATCAATGCGGCGTAAGAGGATTTAGATAAAAGCGTCTTTCAAGTACGTAAATGTAATCTAGAGGAATTTGGTGTTAGGAATGAGCATGAGTTGTGTCTTTAGTTTTGTCTTTGTAAACAAGCGAGGGGCTCCTTCATAACACTGTTCATGAAGCCTTCGATACTTTGTTTTGTTGTTGACCATCTTGTTGACATGCTGACCATCTTCTTTTCTTTAGTTCATAACTCATATTAAACTTGTTTCAGGTAAAGTAAGTTCTGCTTCAGTTTCAAATGCATACGTATTATATTTTTGTTTAGAAGTCCGTTCTTCGTACCTTGCTTAAATGGTCTTAGAATATATATATATATATATATATATATATATATATATATATATATATATATATATATATATATATATATATATATATATATATATACAGTTGAAGTCAGAATTATTAGCCCCCCTGACTTATTAGCACCCCAGTTTATTTTTTTCCCCAATTTCTGTTTAATAGAGGGAAGATTGTTTCAGCACATTTCTAAGCATAATAGTTTTAGAAATCTATTTCTAACAACTGATTTATTTTATCTTTGCCATGATGACATTAAATAATATTTTACTTGATATTTTTCAAAACACTTCTGTACAGCTTAAAGTGACATTTAAAGGCTTAACTATGTTAATAAGGTGAATTGGGCAGGTTAGGGTAATTAGGCAAGTTATTGTATAATGATGGTTTGTTCTGTAGACTATCGGGAAAAAAAAATAATTTAAAGGAGCTAATAATTTTGTCCCAAAATTGTTTTTTAAAAAATTAAAAACTGCTATTATTCTAGCCGAAATAAAACAAATAAGACTTTCTCCAGAAGTTAAAATATTATCAGACATACTGTAAAAATGTCCTTGCTCTGTTAAACATGTTCCTTGCTCTGTTAAACTTGCTCTGTTAAACATTTGGGAAATATTTAAAAAAAATAAAAATAAAAGGGGGCTAATAATTCTGACTTCAAGTGTGTATATATATATATATATATATATATATATATATATATATATATATATATATACTTTAATATATATATATATATTTAATATATATATATATATTCAAAATACTTTCACTATTACCTTTTCTTGAAAAGACCAGATCTAATCCTGTTTATATGAAATGAGCCTGCTCCTGAGCAGGTTTGAGCTTCCAGAACAGCTTCTATGACAACAACTCTCAGATGAGTTTTGAAGAATGAAATGATCATGGATCATGTCAAATCATCAATAATCAAATCCAGCTAGTTGAGTAATCCACATACAAAGAACGGACCCCTGGTGTTCAGTTAGATGAACTGAAAAATAAACATTTGAAAACAGGGGCATGACTATACACCAGGGGTGTCCAAACTCAGTCCTGGAGGGCCGGTGTCCTGTAGAGTTTTGCTTAAACCCTAATCAAACACACCTGAACCAGCTAGTTAAGCTCTTACAAGATATACTAGAAACTTCCTGGCAGGTGTTTTGAAGCAAGAGATAAACTCTCCTGGCTCTCCAGGAACGAGTTTGGACAGCCCTGCTATACACATTTACAATGTGGAGTTTATTTATAACTAATGTTGAGAGGATCACATGCTTATGATTGTTTGCGGCCGATCCCGCATTATTATTAATTTATGATTCACCAATCAGACGATTCCTAAGCCGCTATAAATACTCCATATAACAGCCAATTTCATTTTGAAGAATCCCCCCTTCCACCCCTACTTCTCCTTTACTAAATGGGTGGAACGGTGACCCAGTGCTTACGTGGGTTTCCCCAAACATGCAACTTAAGTTAATTGACTTTCCAAATCGGCACCAATAACATGCTCCTAGTAAGCAGTTATCTCTTAAGAGCAATCACTATCTGTTAGTTACTACAGCAGGGGAGTTCTCAAGATCTGCCTTAGCTCATAAGATCCTCGAGCCCGGGGCTCCCTCCTGTTTGCAAGGTGAAAGGGGAGTTTGAGCTCAGGGCTCAGACTCAATTCATATTCAAAATACTCTGTATTCATCCGACCCAGGCTCAAATTGATGTGGTAGAAATACAAAACAGTTCAATGTGTACTGTTTTCTGAGGATGGAGAAAGACTCCAAAGCTAGAATCTGGATATGAAAATGGTTGACATGGTGTAATTGGTAGTATTCACAACAGACTGAGCCTTCTGACCAATCAGAGCAGAGTAGCCTTGCTGTTGCTGAAGGCAGGAGTTTTAAAAGAACAAATCTTTGAATGAACCCTTTAGGACTGAGGTCATTTCATATGTATATTATCAGAAATTAAAACTATTTGTTGACCTAGGAGACCTCCAAAACATGAGGAACTTTTTAAAGTAGCATTATAGCTATTTGTGTATAATAAAAATGGGAGTGAATAGTCCTAATAATTACCATGACACATTCATAAAAGAGTACATATTTAATGTATTTAATGATTTGTATAAGCAGCATGTGGTGAACCAGCATGTGGTTTAAATGACTCATAGTTTATGCAACACACATACCATGATTTGTGTAGTGAACTGAAATAATAATAAAAACACTACACAAGACCATTTAAAATGGCTCTTTCTCTAAATGTTGAAAGATAAAATTATATTCTAACCTTGTTTTATTGGCTGTGCCCCGGGTGATATGTACAAGCAGAACAATATTTTGATAAGCACATTGTTTTACAAACTCTGTATTTTAGGTCGATATATGAATATGACAAATAGGAATATGCATATGGTTTATTTTAAAATGTCTGACTTTATAGTTTTTAAACTTTTTGTCTATTTTCTTCGTATGTCAGGACAAATCTGTGCTTCTGAGTGATGCTTCAATCTCTCTCTCTGTTTTCTCTTTCTGTCAGTTTTTCCCTCGCTCTTTTTTTCATTTTCCCTCCAAGTCTTCTGTGAATTGCGGCTGGATCTGGCATCTCTCTCCCAGTGGACCCGTCACCCGTGTGCCTGCCTGTCCGCGGTGTGAAAGTCAGCATGAAATGCAAATTACAACTGTCTTTTCCTCTTCGTTTTAAGGTACATCCAAGTGAAACGACTTCTTCAAAATGGAAATGTGGTGTGAGACTAAACTGGGTGTATTGGGAATTGATCTAATGGTTTGATTGTTGTAATTTGGTAATCACTGCAGTCTTTTGAGAGATCATTGATGCAAATGTCATCAGAGGAGAGTAGTTGTGGAAGAGGGAGAGGAAGTTGTTGTTTATTATTAAAAATTACACAAGCAATTTCATTTTATTATAACATATAAAGAAAAAGTTGCTGATAAACACTGCGGTATTTCATAAAAACATATTGTACATAATCATTATTTTATAATAAACATTGCAGTATTTTAAAAAAGGTAATAATGTAAGTTGATTCAGTAGTAAATCTTGCAATATTTTTGCAAAAATATATAAAAATAATATTGTAGACTGATCATTTGTTGTAATAAACATTGCAGCATTCTGTAAAAAAATCATGTTTACAGATACGTTATTCATAAAAACAGTGCAGTTTTCCATAAAACATGTTTTTTTTAACATTGCAATACTGCATAAAATACTGCACCTAAAATGTATTCATTATTTTTGTTAATTTCGTAGACATTTGACCTACAAAAAAAAAAAACATTAAAATAAAGATACAAATTATACCAAATTAAATTTGTTTAAAAAGAGCATTTTTCCAACTAAATTAGGTTATATTAAGGGGTCAAGAACTGTTAAAAAATTGCTATTTTGGGTTTTTCATCTATATATATATATATATATATATATATATATATATATATATATATATATATATATATATATATATATATATATATATATATATATTTTTTTTTTTTTTTTATATATATATATATATATATATATATTTTTTTAGTCTTGTCAGGAAACAATCCAAAGTAATTCAAAATTTACCTTGTGAGTTGTTCTTTTTACGAGAGTGTCTGGGTTTTTGTAGATACAAACAGATATTGACAAGAACAAAAATGAACCAATTCAGATGTGCATTCGAAAATATGTTTATATTTAATATAGTGCATCCAGAAAGTATTTTTACTTTTTTTACATTTTTTTTTAATGTTACAGCCTTATTCCAAAATGGATTCAATTATTTTATTTTTCTCAAAATTCTAAACACAATACCCCATAATGACAATGTAAAGAAAGATTTTGGGAAATTGTTGCAAATTTATAAAAAAATAAAAATCACATGTACATAAGTATTTACAGCCTTTGCTCAATACTTTGTTGATGCACCTTTGGCAGTAATTACAGCCTCAAGTCTTTTTGAATATGATGCCACAAGTTTGGCACACCTGTCTTTGGGAATTTTTGTCCATTCCTCTTTGCAGTATCTCTCATGCTCTATCAGGTTGGATGGAAAGCGACAGTGTACAGCCATTTTCAGATCTCTCCAGAGATGTTCAATAGGATTTAGGTCTGGGCTCTGGCTGGGCCACTCAAGGACATTCACCGAGTTGTTCTGAAGCCACTCTATTGATATTTTGGTGGTGTGCTTTGGGTCATTGTCTTGCGGGAAGATGAACCGTCTCCCAAGTCTGAGGTCAAGAGCACTCTGAAGCAGGTTTTCATTGAGGATGTCGCTGTACATTGCTGCATTTATCTTTCCCACTATCCTGACTAGTATTCCATTTCCTACAGCTATAAGTTTAGATGGCCGGCCAGCTCTAGAAAGAGTACTGGTGGTTCCAAACATCTTCCACTTACGGATGATGGAGGCCATTGTGCTTGTTGGAACTTTCAGAGCAGCAGATTTTTTTTCTGCAACCTTCCCCAGCCTTGTGCCTCAAGAAAATCATGTCTCAGAGGTCTACAGACAATTCCTTTGTCTTCATGCTTGGTCTGTGCTTTATCATGTACTGTCAACCCTGGGACCTTATATAGACAGGTGATGCCTTTTCAAATCATGTCCAATCAACTGAATTGACTAAAGGTGAACTCCAATTAACCTGGTGAAACATCTCAAGAATGATCAGTGAAAACAGAATGTACCTGAGCTCAATTTAGAGCTTCACGGCAAATACTGTGAATACTTTTACATGTGATTTTTCAGCTTTTTTATTTTTAAAAAATTTGTAACAATATATATATATATATATATATATATATATATATATATATATATATATATATATATATATATATATATATATATATACATATATATATATATATATATATATATATATATATATATATATATATATATATATATATATATATATATATAAATTTCCAATAAACATAATAATCTCTGCAATATTCCAAGTCAAATGATGAATTTTGATTTCACTTTGCCTTTAATCAAGATTTGAGCCTCAACCAGATCACATAAGATCCTCCAAATGAGAAATTAAATACTTTTTTTGAAAATGACTTTAGTAATTGCAGTGACCTGTCAACACTGTCTCTATATGATTTCCTACACATTGGCATGTCTGAAAGTAGCTTGTAAAGAGAAATGCCAACCACGACCATGTCACGGTGATCCTGCCACGTTTGGGAGGTGTGGAGCTTTCGGTCAGCAGTATTGTGTGGATGTCAGTGTCTGACCCTCATCAGAGCCTGTTACTGTGTTCTGATTAAACTGGATAACCTCTATCAGCTTTATGGTCATGCTACAATGAAGTGCCGGAGGAGGTCAGAAGTCGCTGTGTGTTGGATCTTCATCACGCTCTCTAAACTGTGATTACAGGCTCTAAGAGGCCATCCGGAAAAACCATATACTCACTAGCTGACCAGAAACACAACTGACTCTTAATGCTGAACTCTGTAAAGATGAAATGATTATATCCCGTTGCTGGACAGATGAATTGAAGGAATAATGAACAATAGCCAAACCGAGTTATTAAAGTGTGATTCTACCAAACACACATTTACAAAAGCATCTAATTAAAGCGCCATCTGAAGTTTTCTTCTAGAATGAGCATTTTTTAGCTTCTTACATTTAAGTTTATAAAAGCAATGAAAATAACCTATTATTTGCCATTAAAGTGAACTTACTGAATCAAGACATTTTAAAAGGCACTTGAAGGTTTTTGCATCTGAACTCTTCATTTGCTTATTTACTTATAAGTTTTGTATATGCTGTTTTGCTCTGAATGACTGGAGCATTGCTTAATGTTAAGCAGCATAAAATCACAAAAAGGCAAAAACCGTCAAAAACCATTCATTTAAAAAATAATAATAGTAAAAAATAAAAAATATTGGTTGGTTTAACTCATATTGGGTCAAATATGGTGAAACCCAATAGTTGGGTGGTAAAATTTCATTACAAACTTAGAAATTAACCAAATGTATGTTCATTTTTGACCAGGTTAAAACAACCCAGCATTGTTGAGAGTTTAAACAAAAAAAACAGACCTCCAGATCTGGTGGAAGCACTATTAGCTTAGCTTAGTATAAATCATTGGAGCGACCTAGAGAATAGCAACTTTTTATTTTCTGTTGGTCTTAGAACACAATATAACTACACAGCAGTCAGGTTTTCAATAGGAAATTTACCAAAATGTATTATTTTTTTGAGTGAGCTGCTAATGGTCTAATCCAATTCAGTTATCTATGCTAAGCTAAAAGTGCTCTCGTCAGACACAGAGATCAGCTGAATGGATTTTAAAATTGTAAACACAACTGTTTAACTCGAGGTGGCTTGTAAAATTTAATAGATTAATAGATTTGTTGGCTGCACATCCATGATGCGACTCTCCCGTTCCACCACATCCCAAAGGTGCTCTATTGGATTGAGATCTGGGGCCTCATGTATGAAGACTTGCATTGAAATCATACTAAAGCATTGTAAAAAATTCAGATGTATGAAACACTGCGTACGCCAAATCACACGCATATTCTCTTTGTACATCTGAATGAACGTGAAACTGAGCGCACGTGTAGGAGCGCAAAAGCCCTCCCTGCCTCCTCCCCCGTATGAATATGCTAATTACTATACTTTGACAAAACTCAACGAAAAAGCAAAGGCAAAAGCAAGCCAAAAGAGAAACTTTGAACAGAATGTAAATTGGAGGTGCAGCTTTTAGAAGTAGATCGGAGAAAAACTGTGTTATTTGCAAGTTTGTCCTCCTGAATTAATAACAAAAGAAAAAAATAGAGCGGGAGAGTTTAGCTGATGCTGTTAACACAGTTGGGTCTGAACAACGCACTGAGTGAATTAAAAAAGAAACAGTACGATGAAAAGCTGTAAAATTATGTAGTGTCATCAACAGCGTGAGTGGCGTAGCTCGTAAAATGCATAACAACATGTTTTGACACGTTCGAGCATGAACTCGGTTCGAATCCAGTGTCTGATGAAGACGTTCTCCTTTAAAGCAATGTGCGTGCAGTAAATCGCTCCGATTACATTGGGAAAACCGGCGACCACTGCAAATTGCGCTTTAATGTTTGGCTGGTCAACTGCATGTCTGCTAGACATGCGGATGAACCTGTCCCATACAGCTGCCATTACACGGCTCAAAGATACTTTGTAGTGTGCAATTTAACACAAATGCCTCAAGGAGTCGCCAATGGAAATATAACAAACACAAACAAGAAATGAACGTACGCCAGGCATGAAGTTGGCGTGGACCAACGCACATTCTCACGTCTATTTATTTCATTGTTAGTAAATCCAAACGTGAAATCTTGCCTATGCAAAGTTTTTGTGCATACGGCGTTAATACATGAGGCCCCAGGTGACTGTGGAGGCCATTTGAGTACAGTGAACTCATTGTCATGTTTAAGAAACCAGTGTGAGATGATTCGCTCATAACATGGCGCATTATCCTGCTGGAAATAGCCACCAGAAGATACTCTAGGTACATTGTAAACAAATGGGATGGACATTATCAGCAACAATATTCAGGTAGGCTGTGGCGTTGACACGATCCTAAAGTGTTACTACTGGGCCCAAAGTGTGCAAAAAAAATGCCCCACACCATTACACCACTATTACCAGCTTGAATCGTTGATACAAGGATGCATCCATGCTGTCATGTTGTTCATGCCAAATTCTGACCCTACAATCCGAATGTCGCTTCAGATCTCGAGACTCATCAGACCAGGCAACATTTTTTCAATCTTCTGTTGTCGAATTTTGGGTAAGCCTGTGTAAATTGTAGCCCCAGTTTCCTGTAGCCCCAGTTTCCTGTCCTTAGCTGACAAGAGTGGCACTCGGAGTGGTCTTCTGCTGCTGTAGCCCATCCGCCTTAAGGTTCGATGTGTTGTGCGTTCAGTGATGCTCTTCTGCATATATTTGGACAGGCATACCTAATAAAGTGGCCTGTGAGTGTATAATAAATAACAACAGATGTCTTCTGTAGCTGTATTACATCAGGAATTGTGGATTTAACATATTCATAAAGCCAATATAAAGCATAAAACATTCATTCATTTTGGCTTAGTCCCTTTATTAATCCGAGGTTGCCCCAGCGGAATGAACCGACAACTTATCCAGCACGTTTTACGCAGCGGATGCCCTTCCAGCCGCAACCTATCACTGGGAAACATCCATAGACTCTCATTCACACACATACACTACGGACAAAGCACATGTCTTTGGACTTGTGTCGGAAACCAGAGCACCCTGAGGAAACCCACGGGACATGCAAAACACCACACAGAAACGGTAACTGACCAAGCTGAGGCTTGAACCAGCAACCTTCTTGCTGTGAGGCGAACGTGCTACCCACTGCCCCACTGCTGTATAAGTTGGCGGTTCATTTTGCTGTGGCAATCCCTGATAAATAAATGGACTGAAAGCCGAAAAGAAAATTAATGAATAAATTAATTCTCCTTTGATCCTTCATGTAATGGTTGGAGGGGCTTTTTTGTATTATGCTTCATGCTGTATTTCACACAAGCCATCAAACTAATATTATCAGAGAAAAAAAACGAAAAATAAACAGTTTTATCAGTTTGTCAATGTGGACAAAATATATTTATCATTAAATTTAAAGTAGCTTAGAGTGAACAGACCCTAATGTGTTCAAAATCTACATGGAACTACTACAGCAGTGCCTTACATAAAACTAAATGCACTCCTAAGAATGCTCATCAGCCTATCAAAATAAAGCATTCAACAGCCGAGGTGATGATTTCTCCCCGTCTCACCCCCTTCTGATGTGTGCATTTTCCCCCAATAATTCAATGGTCAAGAGTCAATTATTCCATGTATACTGCGGTTACCACACCTAAAGACACTGATTAGATGTTTTATAAGACATTCCAAAGGATTTTCTCCTCAAACGCCTCTTGTGTTTGGGACTATTTTCGTGCTCATCTTGCCCAAAGCCTTTTGTATTGATTGATTTGATTTTCGGCCATTGTAGACTGCGCAGTAACTGAAATCATTCAGCGGACACTGATATAGAATTGTAATGCAGTCAAGACCTGGATGGAACCACTTTAGCTGTGCATTTATCTGAAAATAATTGCTGCCAATCAGAAGAACCAAGCATTTGACAGCATGCAGTACAAACAAAGCATAGAATTAATGTCCAGCAAGCATTCGAACTGACATCCAGGTTTACAAGAAGCCCTGCAGAACTGGTGTGCGTCTGAACAGACGTGAATAATAGCTCTATTTGAGCTCACGCTTGTAAAGTCTGCATGTGGTGGGAATATGTGTTGTGTGACGGCTATTCGGAGGCCTGCTGTGTTGATTTGTTTTTTCCTGCATCGGCCGTGTTAGTGGATTCCCTCGTCTTTCTCGCAAACCTCAAGTGGGCACAAATACACACACAGATCCAGGATTACCGTCCCTCCACACAAAGACTGCGACTGTAGCCTGGGCTCGACAGATAAAACCCGCACAATGCCTCTAATAGGTCCCAGAAAGGCAGCATATCCAATGTTTCAGACAAACCTATTTGTTTTCATGAAGGATAAGGCGTAAATGAGCAGTGTCAGGCTGGGTTACGCCATTGTCGGGTGTGAAAGGTATTGTAAATGTGGGATTGAGTGATAATGCTCATTTTCAAAAGCATCCAGACATCTGAGATCATTGGGACGCTGCAGATTTAATGACTGCGAATCGTGCTTTAGTGGGTGCAGGCGGCCCTTGAAGATTCACCAGCGCTTTTCCTTCGAGTTTGTTTGTTTTTCTTGCTTTGGGAGGTGGAAGGAGGGATCCTGTTGTCCTAAGTTTTCTCTGGAGCTCAGGGATTGAGGGTCTCTTTGGGACGTCGTTACGCCGTTTAATTACAAACACCCAATTCTTAAAAAGCCGCTTCTGTTTTTGTGCTTTCTGGGTTTTTTAAATCAAATGTTATTCATCATCTGCACTTTTGAATACTCGAGAACTTCTTTTTCTTGCTGCTGTATATAAACTCTTTGTTTATGACAGCAGTTCATTACAGTATTTACAAAAATATAGTGAAATGTTTAAGTTTTCCTATTTTTAAGTAATTTGAAAAGTCATTTGTTGTAAACCTGACATTTCAGGATCATTACTTCAGTCTTCAGAGTCATGTAATATTTCAGAAGTTGGTGCTCAACCAATACTTCTTAAAATCAACACAGTAATTAATATAATTACTTTTATGAACAATTATTTTAACCCTCAATACACGCAAATCACCTGAAAAATAAAATAGAACTGAAGAACCATTCATATACACTCTGTGGACATTTTGTTAGCTATACTTCACTAGTACTGGTTGGACCCCCTTTTGCCTGGAACTGCCCTAATCCTTCAGGGCATAGATTCAACAAGGTACTGAAAATATTCCTCAGAGATTTTGGTCCATATTGACATGATAGCATCATACAGTTAGGCTGTGTCGTTGACACGAAGCTCAGTTGATACGAGTGGGCCCAAAAATTGCCAAGAAAATATCCCCCACACCACCACCACCAGCCTAAACCGCTGCTACAAAACAAGATGGATCCATGCTTTCTTGTTGTTGATGCCAAATTCTGACTCTACCATCTGAATATTCCAGCAGAAATCGAAACTCATCAAACCAGGCAACGTTTTTCCAATCTTCTATTGTCCAATTTTGGTGAATCTGTGTGAATTGTAGCCTCAGTTTCCTGTTCTTAGCTGACAGTAGTGACACCCATTGTGGTCTTCTGCTGCTGTAGCCCATCTGCCACAAGGTTCGATGTGTTGTGCATTAAGAGATGTCCTGTTGCGTATTTCGGTTGTAAAAAGTGGTTATTTGAGTTGCTATTAACTTTCTATCAGCTGGAACCAGTCTGGCCAAACTCCTCTGACCTCAGGCATCAACAAGGCATTTGCACCCACAGAACTGCCGCTCACTGGATATTTTCTCTTTTTCGGGACATTCAACCCTGTAAACCTTAGTCATGGTTGTGCGTGAAAATCCCATTCGGTCAGCAGTTCCTGAAATACTCAGAAATGCCCATTTGGCACCAACAACCATGCCACGTTCAAAGTCACTGAAATCACTTTTCTTCTCCATTCTGATCTTTGGTTAGAACTGCAGCAGGTTGTCTTGACCAGGTCTACATGCCTAAATGCATTAAGTTGCTGCCATGTGATTGGCTGATTAGAAATTTGCATTAACGAGCAGTTGGACAGGTGTTCCTTCAAAAGTGGCTGGTGAGTGTAAACGCATTGCATACAGCGTGCCTTATTTTCATTCCTTTTTCAATACCATTTTTAAATAATTTTGTTTTTGCTAACTTTAAAATGTAAATTTCAACTCAGAATTTTGTTTAGTATTCTCAATACTAAATACTAAATTATGAAGGAATAAATTACAATTGAAACAGTAAAATTACAGTTTTGCAAACACTTTTGGTCTGAAAACACTTGTTTCTTTTATTTTGTAAACCCCTGACAGATTTGCGCACACTAATAACACAAAGACTGAAATCTCACTGATATGTCTGAAGTGCTAGGCATTTATATTTTAGCATGTTTATTTTGTGCTGAAGAAAAGCGGTCAGACAGACTGACCCAGATAAATGACAACCAGCTCACTTTCATTCTCTTATTCCTTTTTGCGTCTGCAAACTATAACCCTGATTTTTTGTTTGTTTGTTTTAGTTTCTTTGAGAAGCCACCCAGTCGGCTAGATGAGGATCTACACTGATAAAATCAGCATAAAAAAATGTCTTTTCTACATCTAGAGGGATTTGCAGGGACAGCTTGTTATTCAAATGACGCCTGTACAAGCTGTCAATGCGCTCTGATCAGGTTTGTTCATTCTGCCCTCTAGAGGTCTAGCAGAAAGCACACTTCTGATCCTGTAACACCCAAACTCTCTTATTTATACCATCTGGGGGAATAAATAGTCCCGCACACATTAATTATTGATGAATCAGTGTGTTCGTTTGCTCTTCAGAGATCTAGGGCAATCTTAAACCAAAACCTTTTAATAGTTTTGTGTGTAGCAAACACTGTCTTTAACCTTGTCTTCACGTGGCCTGTGATGTTTGTCCTCTGAGCTCCATTGTTAACAGTGAAAGTAATTTTCCTGACAGTGCAGAGATGTATGTGTTGACAGCGAGTGTCCATCAAAACTGTCCAACGCTGATAGATGCATGACATGGAGTAAACGCTGGTCAACACACGAAAGACGACACTGTGATGCTCAAAAAGCTCAAATACACAGTCGAGTGTGTCCTTGCTGCAGCCTGTAGCATGATGGACTGGAGAAATTTATATTATTAAATTAATCATTATTAATTATTGTGTTAAGGTCTACACCTATTCCAATCCTAAACCCAACCCTCACAGTTATTAACATCTTCACCTACCCTGATCCTAAACCTTACTGTCAGAGATATTAAGGTCTACACCTACCCCACTCCTAAACCCAACTCTCACAGTTTTTACGGTCTACACCTGCCCCAATCCTAAACCCAACCCTCACAGTTATTAACATATACTCCTACTCCGATCCTAAACCAAACTATCACAGATATTACACCCCATTCAAATGAGGCGTCAGCGTCAACGCTTCCCATTCACTTTGAAAGGGGGATGTCAGCCGTTGCCGAACTGCATTGTGGATCCGTTGGCGCCGCTTCAGAGGTGTTGCTCGCTGCTGAAGTTGGGACTATCTCAACTTTTCAAGCGCCGATGGAAGCGTCAGCCAATCAGATCGCTGTATGCAAATACACCTGCAAGACAGTGGCCTATTGCTGACTAAATTTCATTGGCTGACGCTGCGATGATGATCGCTTTAGCCCCAACTTCAGACACGCCTTCAGTCAAGAGTTGACGCTGAAGACCAGTGTGAATGGGGTGTTAACGTCTACACCTACCCCTTCCTAAACCCAACCCTCACAGTTATTAACATCTACACCTACCCCGATCCTAAACCCAACCTTCAGTTATTAAGGTCTACAACTACCCCAATCCTAAACGCAACACTCACAGTTATTAAGGTCTACACCTACCGCAATCCCAAATCCAACAATCATAGATATTAACGTCTACACCTACCACGATCCTAAATCCAACCATCACAGAGGTTAACATCTACATCAACCCCAACCCTTACAGTTATTAAGGTCTACACCAACCCCAATCCCAACCATCACAGATGTTAACGTCTACACCAACCCCAAAAACCCAACCCTCACAGTTATTAAGGTCTACACCTACCCCAATCCCAAACCCAACCATCCAGATATTAACGTCTACACCTACCCCAATCCTAAACCCAACCCCTCACAGTTAAGGTCTACACCTACCCCAATCCTAAACCCAACCCTCACAGATATTAACATCTACACCTACCCCGATCCTAAAGCCAACCATAACAGATGTTAACGTCTACACCAACCCCAAAAACCCAACCCTCACAGTTATTAAGGTCTACACTTACCCCAATCCCAAACCCAACCATCCAGATATTAACGTCTACACCAACCCCAATCCTAAACCCAACCCCTTACAGATATTAACATCTACACCTACCCCGATCCTAAACCCAACCATAACAGATGTTAACGTCTACACCTACCCCAAAAACACAAACCTTATAGTTATTAAGGTCTACACCAACCCCAATCCTAAACCCAGCCCTCACAGTTACCCAACCTGCACAGATATTAACGTCTATAGCTGGGGTGCCCAAACTCAGTGCTGGTGTCCTGCATAGTTTAGCTCCAAATTCCTTCAACACACCTGCCTGGAAGTTTCTGGTATAGGTAGAAAGATCTAGATTAGTTTGTTCAGGTGTGTCTAACTGTGGTCGGAACTAAATTCTGCTGGACACCGGCCCTCCAGGACCAAGTCTGGGCAGCCCTGGTCTACACCTACCGTAACATCACTGTAGTATGGCTGTTGCAAAGTCCACTATGTACTGAACCTGATGCAGTTTTTCATCGTGCTGGAGACTGCAAAAATATAATCTTGCCTCAGTCAGATGCTTGATCCAGTATCTGCTTTAACATACAATTCTAACAGTCCGTTGTATTCATGAGGTTTGGTGAAGCTTATTGAGAAATCTCTGCTGCTTGTGTTGTGCATATTACATGTACTGTTTAAAATAAGGGTTCAGAGAGTGTTGCAGCCATAGAAAAAAACTTTTTGAGTTCCTAGATGAACCGTTTAGTCACCAGTTCTTAACAGAAACATCTATTTATTATTATTTTTATTTTTTTAGAATTGGCACTTCCCGCTACTCTTACACTTCCAATCAAAAGCAAATTGACACCCTACATGAACACACAAAAAGGAGGGGTATAAGGGAACGGTTAGGGTTTAGATGAAGAAATTTGATTGGGCCCTACTCACAATTAAATCTATATGCAAAACTAGAATATTGCATAAAACGTCTTCAAGTAATGTAAATGAAAAAAAAGGCAAATATCTAAAAAAGAAAAATGGAATTCTCTGCAGTAGGAGAAGCCAATGTGGGCCTTTTTAGAACAATAATAAATAACCGGCGCTACAGAACACAATGAACGCGAGATGGCTTTTGGAAGCGTGAGGCTGCTCTGTGAGCAAAGCCTGCACACGTTTTCTCAATACGTTCCAGCATGTGCATCTTCAACAGATCATGTGATGATAAAAACATGTGCAATTGGACAACCAGCGAACTGACATCTGAAATATTTTGGTTATTCTAACATGCCTTGGCCAAACTCTGTTGTCAAAGTAGTTTGGTGTTATTAACTCCAGATTACAAGTAAATGTGTTTTTGTAAAATTTATGCACTTTTTTATTGGATAAAAAGTTTATCCTATTCAGTTGTGTGCATAATTATATATGCTCATTTTCATAATGTATGCGCATTTGGCTTTTCCATTAAGCATTTTATGCTATAATCCAAAATGTGCATAAAAATAGGTGGATGGAAACATCGCTTCCATCAAATGGAGCTCAATGTAGGGCTGCACGATTAATCAAAAAAAGATCACGATCTCGATTCGACCCTACACACAATCTTAATTCAGCTTTTTCTACAATTCAGCCAATTATATTGTCAAGGTCAGGAGAGAAGCAAAGGAAGTTGCACAAATCTTCACAGCAACATTCTCAAATGGTGTTAAAAGTGTAACATGCTGTATTTATAAGGTATAATTCACCCAAAAATGTAAAGTCTGTCTTCATGTTATGATGTTTCGCGTTTGCAAAATCACACATGAGCTGTTTGTTTACTTTTAAGAACCAGTGTTGCCAGATGTAGCTGACTGTTTCCAGCCTAAAACCAGCTGAAAAATAAAAAGCACAGCCCAACAATTTGTAGTCTCGTTGGGAGATCACAACTGATGTAAGCTTTTATTCGTGGAGAACTGGGGCTATGGCACCTCTTTGGGGTATCATAACAGCTTTATAAGTGAAGACCCGGCTGACGGGCACGCTGTTATAAAACCGCCCAATTTTACACTACCTGCCTATGTCATGTTTTTACCCGCAAAAATAAAGTTAAAAACTGCCCAATCTGGCAACATTGCCAAGAATGCGCGCGTGCCCGTCTATGACGCCTACTTTAGTGAACAGAAGCTGCATAGGCTGTGGATAACAGGTAATAAAGTTGTAAATAATGTTCCGTTTGTTGCACAGAGCGATTGTTTGAGGGCCGTGCGGAAGGTTTGATTTGCATGTAGGTGTTTTTTTCCCACACAGTGATGGCAGCCATGAGCCGCACTCGGGAATGAAAGTGAAACCAGTGCGCACAACATTTAAATGATCATATTGCATTTTAGAGTTATGATTATGACAAGCTTTTGATATGCTTTTTCTTACATAGCGAAAACAGTGTTGTGCATAAAAATAAAGTTTGCAGTGTCAGTATAACAACCCTAGTCTATATATAATGTTAAATATAATGCAAGAAGGAGTCTGATAATGACAAAATTCTAATTTTACCTGTGAAAACAAATGGTCTAATAATATTGTCACTAAAAGATGACAAGCACATGTCTTAAACATGAGATTCGTGATCTTGATTTTAAGCAAAAAAAAAAAAATCGTGATTCACATTTTTTGCCAGAATCATGCAGCCCTAGTTCAATGGATGTTTTTTTCCTCGAAACATTCTTCTGCATCTCTTCCTTTGTGCTCAACAAACTTAAACAGGTTTAAAAGAAGTGGAGGGTGAGTACATTTTTAAGTGAACTATCCCTTTTATCTTGTGAGATTAGCAGATTTGGTCTGCTAATCAGACTGTGTATAAAGTAAATAGTAAATAAAGTGTATTAACATAAGAAGAAAGGGTTAAAGTTTACAATAAGATTAAAATGAGTTCACTACATCATGTAGTGGGGACAATTTAACTGTGGCAACATATGGAAGTTCTACTATGGTACAAAAAGATAATCGTAATTTGTAATTGAAGTTGTGAACTCATAATTGTGAGATTCTCAATGTCAATTTTCAAGATGTATTGCTTTATTTCTATAGCACACATTGTATCAAGAGCAGCTTTATAGGAATATAGGTACAATATAAATAAATATACATCTTCGGATTGGCTATAAAAAAAACACAAAAACAAGACCTGATTATAATATGAAGGTAAGTGCTATTAAAATTTGTCAGGAAACAGGAATCATAATGCTCGTATGATGACTGCATAAACCCTTCTAAAGTGTAAAGACATTAATGAGCGCAGTGTAGCTTTAGGGTGGACTTCAATAAATGAAACAGAGATCATAGTGAAACTGCCACCCTGTGAACAGAAATCAATCAGCTGTGTGTGTGTGTGTGTGTGTGTGTGTAAGGAGATTTACCAACATCAATCTGGGTTTACTTTAATTATGCTCAGTCTGTTCCGTAAAGGATTTAGTATGACTTGTGCACAGCTGCCAATACTTTCCAGGGTTTTTTTTTTTTGTATGGTGATCGCAATGTGCATGTAATATATAATAGGCACGTCTTTTTAAAAAATATAATAAAAATAATAAAACCAATGCAAACATTCACAACCATCAAAAACATTTAAGAATGTTATTTAGGGAATTTAAAAATGTATTTTAAACATGTCTAACGAAAAATAGCATTTAAAATATTTAATAATGCTTTGATATTAAAACCTGTTACCCTTTTGGTCATAGAGAGGGACAATATGAAAAGGTCACATGAGACTTCTGTGCTGATTCAATCAAAACAAGCTCAATTCTGCCCTCTATTGGTCGTTATTCAGTCTACTCTAACTTTTTAATTTGAAGTGTCAGTAGTGCATTTATGAAGTATTGGTGAATAAATGTAGACATGATTATCTGAATAATAATATTAACAAAGTCTATATGGTGCAAAACCCAAAACCATTCAGCTTGTTTGTTTATTTTAAGTTGTGCTTTTCTTAGATTCATTCATTACAACCCATATAATGATTTACAGTTTATTTTACAGGAAACGATATGTGGACAGATACATTTAGCTTTTATGGCAAAGTGATGCTTGTAGAAATGCATTTACTATAGTTCAGATCATAGAGTCAATGGCAGAGCAGTGCAGTCACTATACACCACATCAACCAAAGAATACATCCATCTACAAGATTTCCAGTGGTTAAAAAAAAAAAAAAAACACTCACATATTCAAAGTAGCATTTTCAATCAGATTGAAAGTATCCTGAAAATAATTAATACACATTCTTCAGCCAATGTTCTGTTCTGTTCTGAGTATTTCACCTGGAGTTTCTAAGTTTTTCCCTTCAAGGCTGCATGCGAATGGCTCCATCCAGGCGGATCACCTCACCGTTAATCATAGGGTTTTCTGCTATTGAAGTCACAAGGTGTGCAAACTCAGCTGGATCTCCCAGACGTGACGGGAAGGGCACCTGTCTGGCTAGGAAACTCTGCACTTTCTCTGGTAAACCTGCTAGCAGTGGTGTAGCGAACAGGCCTGTGGGGATAAAACAAGGTCACAAAACACTAAGTTAATGAAGACAAAGTTTGAGCAATCTTCATCTCAGTGTCACTGACCTGGGGCAATAGTGACCACGCGAATGCCCATCGGAGCGAGGTCTCGAGCGATAGGAAGAGTCATTCCTACAATGCCTCCCTTAGAGGCGGAGTATGCAGCTTGACCCACCTTAAAACACACATTACAGAAGCTGTAGTGAAAACTGCTTAATGAAGCTTCTAAGCATTTACAAATGTTTCAGCGGTTTAGAGCACATTCAATTGTAGTTTCAGTAGCGTTTCAATTTGTTTTGAAAATGTTATGATTCTCAACTGGGGCGTCCAGGTAAATACCAAAACATTCACATGATGATTGACTCGGGTCGCCCCCAAGTGGTGAACTAAACAACTTTCAGTGTTTTTTTTTTTTTTTTAATACAAGAATAAAAACATCACTGCATTAAAGAAAAGATACAACAACAAAGAAATAGGAAAGGAAGAAAAAAAAACTTTATAAAGCCTCAATATTATCATAAGCTTTAAAAAATCGTATTATTTTTATTATTACTAATAAGCTTAAGCGAATCAATATTGTACGAAATTTCAGCAAGGACAGTATTAAATATAGGTATTGTTTTTAGGAACTTATTTTTATGTATAAAACAAAAAAACACAAAAAAAAAATTTACAATAAGATCAAGAGCATCATCATTACCTGAGAAACACAGAAATATATATTTTACAGACAAATTTAAATCATGTTTAAATAAGGACGATGAATAAAAAATAATGCTATTCCAAAGATGTTTAACGTAAGTGCAACTATAGAATAAGTGAATATTGCAGAAAGTACAAAAAATAAAATATATCAAACTAATTCGCAATTTGGTAATAGGCATATGGTGTTAGGCATAAGTGTTTTCCTCTCATTAAAGTAAAGAAAAATTTAAAATAAATCCACATAACTTTGTGACAAACTCTTTATAACACAGATAAAGGATTTGGCTGGCAAATTATACGGAAATTATACAAATTATACAATGTCATAAATTCTTCATATTCCAGAATATTGCCACTATTTTTTTGTGCAAAACAAAAACAATTCCTCTTTCAAACCACATATCAATAAAAAGATATTTCCCACGAATTAAGACATTAGTGTTATTCCAAAAAATGTCTTTGTGTGGTGAAAATTGTGCACGTAATTAATAATTTCCAAGAAAGTAAAGCTTGTTTGTGAAAGTTAGAGAGGGAAACTGGCAATTTAGAAGGGATGAAATTACATTTTAAAAGAAAGTGTAAGCCACCTTAATTTGTCAAATATAATATTGGGAATATAGTAGCAAATTGAGTTATTACTACAGAGACGGGTTCAGTAATTTTTACCTGAACTCGGATCAGTTCTAAGATACATTTGGAATTTAAAAGACTAATAGTGAATAAGACCACAATAGAACAAGCAATATAAGCCCTAAAAATGTTTAAAAATACATATACTTTTTATGATATTTAATGATAAGCTGTTTGTATTTGATAGTTTAAACTTTAAATGAACCATTTACAATGTTTAAATAGGCCCATTTTAAAAGGATGATTTACCCAAAAATCTAATTTACTCTCCCTCATGTAGCCTTTATGGGACTCTTTTCTTTGTTGAACAAAAGAGGAGATAATTTGAATAATGTTTGCTGGTACCCATAGTAGCAAAAGGAAGTACACAAATTACTATGCTAGTCAGTGGGTACCAGCATTTTTCAATATATTATCTTTATAAGTTTTGAGTAAATGGCATTATTGTAATTTTTAGGTTAACTTCTTTAATGCATGTTTGGCTTGAGTTTTTGCTGTATTTGCACAGAATGCTTCAAAATATTTTTAATTGTTATAAAGCTTTGCAAAGCTTAAAGTCTCCCATAGTTGAATATTTGAAGTGCTTATGTTTAAAAGCTCAAGGAGTGCAAATATGCTGATTTGGCAGTCAAGAAAATGACCTGTGAATGTTAGCTTATGTGTGAGTTACCTGGCCATCATAAGCAGCCACACTGGCTGTGTTGACGATGCAGCCTCGGTGTCCATCAGCATCAGGCTCATTCTTTCCCATCTCGCCTACAGCCAGTCTGATTACATTAAATGTCCCAGCGATGTTCACCTTTCATAGTTAAGAATCAAAACAAAATATCATTGTTTATGTTCAGATTTCCTCCTTTACTTCAAGTACTAACACTTTAGGGAAATTCAACCTCACTGTATCAAAAACAAAACAATTACCTTAGGATAGCTAGGGGAACATCGAATTTTCACCCACTGAAAATTATCTACACCATTTAGAGTTCAATGTTCAAAACAGCTCAATATTCAGCTCTGTGGATTTTTCGCTCAGGTACACTTATCAATGCATGAACCACACATGCTCACCAGAAAAACAAAGTCGCTTAAAATATGTTGTGAGTACAGTTTTATTTCGTATACATGTTCATGCTGCTTGCAATAGTGCTATTGTGCTGTCATGGCAACACTGATAAAACGATCTCTTGCAATGTAGATAAAATGTTACTGTCAATTAAATGTGATTTTGTTCTATTGGTGTGTTTTTTAATAAGTATAATTTAATTTATTGAGTTAAATTTGAAAAGTCTTTCAAAATTGCTTTATTACATTTAATCGGACAGACATTGACTGGCTTTGTTTTGTTTTTGATAAATAAATAATGCCAAAATCAGCAGTAGGTGCTAGCAGTTCTGTCATAATCAATTATTTTATTTAATCATTTATTTAAAAAATTTACATGAAACTGCAATTTTTCGTAAAAAAAAAAAATAATAATAATATATATATATATATAAATGAAACAATTCACTGTCTTTATGAATTGATCTTATAATCAACAGATTAATTCAGGAACACTAGGATTAACAAATGTTTTGCTTCTTTTTTTGTTTTAATTCTGCAAATGTTTAATTGCAAAAAAATATATATATATTGAAAATGTTACCTATGCACGATCAGGACTTTGATTTTTGCTTAATAAGTGACAATTACACCCTGTACATCACAAAATGCAAGAGGAATAAAAGTGTTGTTGCATTAAATGTTGTTGCTGTTGATGTTGTTAAATATTGTGCACCCCTTTATGAATATATGAAAGTGGCATAAGAGCTTCAGCTTACAGTACTGTAAAAACAGTGAGGTTATTGCATTGAGACTTACAGTAATGACACGTGTGAAGTCCTCTAGACTGTGAGGAAGGTCCTTTTTAAAGTTGTATGTTTTAACAGCCACAGCTATTCCAGCACAGTTCACTGCCAAGTCCACTTTACCATATTTCTCCTTCGCCAAATCAAGAGCCGATCTCACATCTGACTCTGATGTGACCTGAAAAAGTAGCACAAATCAGAAGAGCAAACAACTCATAGTCATCTAAAATAAAAACAAAAGAGAAAATGGAAAACATAAAAAAGTGTTGTTTTATTATTTTACTTTTGACTCACTGAAATCCATTTTTCAGGTCACTTTTTCAGAATTTTTCACACAGCTTTCCTAACCAACTTTAAAAAAATAAACAATCAAAAACTTCCAAAACCGAAAACTTCCTCACCTTTGAGTTATTCTAAACTTTTATGAACTTCTTTCTTCTTTTGAGCACAAAACATGATATTCTGAAGAATATTGAGGGGGGGGGGTTGATGGAGGGAGCAGCCCTTAAGTTAATTTCCATCGCAGGAACATAAAATATTATGGAAGTCAAGGATGGCTTTTTTTTCATCATTCTTTAATATCTCTTTTTTTAATATCTCTTTCTTTTCTTCTTAACAGAAGAAAGAAACTAATCTGCAGGTAAGTGGCCTTCCAGGACCGAACAGCCTGGTATAGACAGTGTTGGACACATTCCTTTAGAAGAGTAATTATATTTACTAATTACATCTCACAAATAGAAACTGAGTAAGTAAGTGAGTTACATAATTATAAAAGTAACTAATTACCAGGGAAAGTAACTATTGTGTTACTTTTAGTAATAAACATTTTAGTAAAAGATTATTTAGTAATAAATATCAATATAAAACATTGATAATACTCTAGCCTACACTATCTGCTTGTTAAGTAGTGACGTGGTGGTGACGTATGAAATACTGATTCCGTGTCCCAGCCGCCACTCATTTGAATTAAGAAAATATTCTTTATGATCACTTTTTATTCAAATCACACATTAAAATAAATTTTATATAAAGTCATAGTGTACACAACAATCTCTGGGCTTGCTGCATCACAAATACCAACATTTTAACAATTTATAAACAAATTAATCCCTTTCTGGCCATCATATATTAGGCATGGACATATATATTGCGATCGTGATTTTCAAAAGAATTACATTGCTTTGTCTCCTCATACAGTTTGATAGAGCACTTGGACCTAGAAGCCGCTTCGCGTGACGTCCCACTTAACAAGTGGATTTTAAAGTTGTTGTGGGAAAATGTGAGAGATAACCATCAAATTTAACATATTATTATAAATATTAAAAAAAGGGAAAAGTTGTGCTTATATTTCCAGTTTGCAAACGCTATCTTTGAATTTGTTGAATTTTCCATTGTTCTGACTCCTGGTCGTTGGTGTGTGCGCCTGTGCTTGTGTGTGAACACCCTCACTACTCTACGTCTGATTAGCAAACGATGGAGGTGTACTCTAAGCCAATCCTTATGTCCTCAGTTACACCACATTCACAGACACACCGATCATCATCACTGGTTGGTTATGTGTCTCACCCCAGCCTTGAACACACACACACCCCAGAGAAAGAGATGTCCCATGGCTAAGAGATGCTGCTTGCATGAAAACCGCTTCTGTGTTCTCAATTACATTTTATAGTCATTAACTGCAATGGCGTTGAAATGGGAGAAACGGTAATTCATTTGATTATTCGTTAATGACAAAAAAAGTATCACCATTAGTAATGTTGTTTATTTATAGTGCTGTTATTCCCATCACTGGGTATAGACCAGTGGTTCCCAACCTTTTTCTTTGGGGCCCCCCCCATGAACATATACAAACATTGGAGCCCCCCCACCATATAAATACACACGCACGCACATACATATGTACTGTGTGTGTGTGTGTGTGTGTATATATATATATATATATATATATATATATATATATATATATATATATATATATATATATATATATATATATATATATATATATATATATGTATATATATATATGTGTGTGTGTGTGTGTGTGTGTGTGTGTTTGTGTTTGTGTAATATTAATATATAGTAATATGTATAGAAAATATTAATTAATCAGTTTTAACTTGTCTTGGCCTTCAACAAAACCAAAATTTAGGTAGGCTTTGTCATACTGTCTAATCTTTTTCTTCGCCTCTGAAGAATCACTGCATTTACGTTTGTCTGCCATTTTTGTTTTGATTTTGCCTTTACGACACGTTGACAAGCAGATTGCACGAGTGAGCAAAATTTAAATAATTATTTAAAGTTATTTATTTTAATTATTTTCACAATTATGTTGGAATTTTAAGCATGCGTTTAGATTTTTATTTATTTTTTTGGTACTTAAAAATACATATATAATAGTAGGGCTGCTCGATTTTGGGAAAAATCATAATCACGATTATTTTGGTCATAATTGTAATCACGATTATTCAAAACCATTGCCAGTTAAAGTCAAAATTATTAGCGCTCCTGAGATTTTTTTTTTTTAATAAATATTTCCCAAATTATGTTTAACAGAGCAAGGAATTTTAACAGTATTTCCTATAATATTTTTTCTTCTATTTGTTTTATTTTAGCTAGAATAAAGAAAGGTTTAATATTTTGAAACCAATTTAAGGTCAATATTATTAGCCCCCTTAAGCAATATATATTTTTGATTGTCTGCAGAATAAACTACCGTTATAATGACTTGCCTTATTACTCTAATTAAGCCTTTGAACTGCACTTTAATCTGAATGCTTGTAATTTGAAAAATATCTAGTAAAATATTATGTGCTGTCATTATAGCAAAGACAAAAAGAAATCAGTAATTAGAAATGAGATATCAAAACTATTATGTTCAGAAATAAGTTAATAAAATATTCTTTCCATGAAACAGAAATTGGGCAGGAAAAGGTTTGCTAATATTCAAGAGGGCTAATAATTCTGACTTCAACTGTATACATACAGTTATTTTCCACCCTGCAAAGGAAAGAGAAATAAATACAATAGAATAAAAATATAAAACAAACTGTTTTTTAAGCATGTTCACTGTAAGAAAAACACTTTAGCTACAGCAGTCCTTCAGTCAAGAGCAGCGAGGGTTTTCTCGTTGTGTTTGTTTAATAATGATAAAAACAGGCGGCAGAAGGATTATAGCGCACTGTCTCTTTAATGGTTTCTCTTTCACGTCTTTTGATCCTCAACTCGTTTGATTATAACACAAATGAGGGTTAATGTACATAATCATTAAACACCGCGTTTTGACACCTATTTGACCATTAAAGCGCTCACGTTAAGATGACTTTAGATGTCTGCGCTCCTCTGCTCGTCTCAGTGTGTGAATGAGAGTGAATGCTGACCGGCCGCATGCTTCTGACTGCGTGATCGTGCTGCACACACACATAAGCTTTTTCGCGCTTTTAAGAGCCATTTAAGAGCGTGTACAACTGGAACGTGGCAAAATATGATGCAATAATCATTTATCTCGATTAATGCTTTTTTATAATCGTTTGAAACCGAAATTTAAATCGGATATTCGATTAATTGCAAAGCCCTTTATAATAGTGGAGCATTTTTATGCCCTTTTCTACCTCAATACTTATCCTCTCCCGCGCCCCCCCTGTGAACTCTGGCGCCCCCCTTAGGGGGGCGCGGACCCCAGGTTGGGAACCACTGGTATAGACAATAGTGGAACTAAATAACTAAATCCTATGAAGATTTTCAGCTAAACCTATTTTCTTGACTGTTTTACCTTAATTTTTTAAATGTATGATAGAAGCATCTATTTAAACAGTTTTGGTAGCTTTGTTTAGCAGGAAAACAATTGATGCAGTTGAAAGATGTACTCATGAAATTAATTCTGTATCAAAGCAGTGAAATATAATCCAACATTTAGCACAGAGACGAGATGAAGAGTTTTAAAATCTGACTTATTACGCTATCAACATGTTTTCAATAATTAGGTGTCACTCACATCAGTTGGTGCAAATGCACATCTGTCCCCGAGAGCAGCGGCCACCTTGTGTCCATCTGAACTGGGCAGGTCCAGGATCACAGCACTGGCCCCATGCTTGATGAGACGCTCCACTGTAGCTCTACCCAAACCAGAGGCCCCTCCAGTCACCAAGCCCACCATACCCTATCAAATCACACACCAAGTTCAAATACAAACAAATACTTAAACATATTATTCTTTGCAGTAAACATCCAACCAAAGATGTTAAAGTCATGTTATATGTTTGGAAACATTCTTTTAAGCCTAAATTATGCAGCGTGTTGGTTTATTTCCTATACAACCAATTTGGAAAATGAATCTTCTGGTTGTATTCCAATATTAAAATGCCAATTAGTGCTCAAATTTGTTAAAGACTCCCAGACTAAACATTTTTACACATGAATTGACCTCCAATCAGGCAGGCATTCACAGCTACCGACAAGACTTTGTGTGATGCTTAAGCACTGGTCATGTATTTAAAGTCTTTTTGAATAAGATGATGTTTTAATTGATAAGATTACAATAATTATGCAAAAATGTTTGTTCCAAATAGTAAAAAAAATCATGATCTGTATAACACCTTCGCCTCGTTTTGAGCCGGGAAAAAAAACTGAACATATATAACAATCTCTTTTTCTTTGTCCACAGAAATAATGAAAACATATTTGGAGAAACAACCCACTAACAGTCATGAACTGGCCTAAACGGAGTCCAAACCTGAATATTATAGAGACAGTATTGTATAACCTGGAAGATGAATATATGACGCCTAAATCCAAACATGAACTTGAGCGAGTGCTACACGTTGTATTTAGCGCCAAGGAAAATCACACTAAATAATGCCTTTTACTAAACAAAAATTGTGTTCTGGAAATTGCAGTTGCAAACTGATTTCCTGCACTTGACATATTTATGAATATTAAAATGGCTGGTCATTAAAACTTTGCAAAACCAAACAAAGTTGGCTGTGGCAGCTTAAGACTTCTGTGTAAAGGATACAAATCCTCAAACAACAAATCTAACGGTGGCTTAAGACTTTTTTACGTATATAAATAAGTTTGCAAAGCAGAAACTTAATGGTGCTGTATAACTCAAGGACAAGAGTTACATAACCTGCATAGAGATTGATGCTTCATTGTATACTCCAAACACAGTGCAGTCATACTTCAACTGAAGTGTGACACAAAACAACGAGATCTGAGCAACGAATGAGGACTCTGCTAGGATTTAATAAAAATAAGGCTAGATAAGCTTCAATGTTCTGGTGTTTACCTGTCTATCACTCTAACTCTTAAGTGCACTCCACTCAACTTGTTAGCTTTTCAGCTATAACTTCAGATTAACATAAACAAATACGAAATATAAACACATGACGGTGTTATAATAATAAGGGCAGCAAGGCAACTTAAAAAATGTTAAGTATAGTTCATAGTACTTTGCGTACAGTACATTTCTATAAATTCATTCATTTGCTTTCTCACCTTGACACTTCTGATGTTCGCCATTTTCACACGCACGCTGCAGCTGCTTGGGTACCAGCAGTGGCGTCACTATGCGCCGTAGGAGCGTCTCCAGCCAATCAGAAATACCGAGTGACAACGCCTTTTAAAGCGATTGGCTGACGTTCATTTGATTGACAGCTTCACAGGAAGTCTCGCGCTGTAGTCCATTCAGAATTCTAAATCTGTTTTTAAGGCTCTAAGGCTCTGTAATAAACTACATTTAATCCCAATTTGTTAACGGCAGCCTGTAGACTAATATTATTTTACATATTCAATACATATTCATATGAGCCATATAATTTAGGCATGTTAAAAACGAAATCAATCTAGTAAAAATGAACAGTGAAACTGAAATGAAGAGATAACAGTGTCACAAATGTCCAGACTGACAAACCACCACAAAAATTAACCATTATGGTAAAAGTGTAGTAAACATGTATAACCAGTTTTATATGGCTTAATTTACGGTTAATTTGCAGTTACCATGATTTAACTTCAATTATGTTTTTAAAAACTAGTTGGTAGTAAAAAATATTTTAATAAATATGGTTAATTTTATTTAGGCCATCAAATCTAGTAACTTATTACAGCATATTAGGTATTAGTGTAAACCAAAATCTGAACTCCTTTTAAAGAGATGGTTCAACCAAACCTGCAGCTGGAAGGGCATCCGCTGTGTAAAACATAAGCTGGAATAGTTGGCGGTTCATTCATCTGTGGCGACCCCTGGTAAATAAGGGACTAAGCCGAAAGAAAATTAATAAATGAGTTTACCCAAACCCGAAAATTCTGCCATCATTTACTCACGCTTTACTTGTCACAGTGTTTGGGTTTCATTCTTCTTTTGAACCAAAAGAAGATAAAAGCAGAAATATATATATTTTTCCACTGAGGATGTCAATTGTTTCTAATATCAGTTAAAACATTATCATTTGTGCCCACTTGAGGGTGAGTACATTTTCATGTTTTGTTGAACAATCCTTTTATCCATCAACTAAAGACGAGTCATGAATACGAGTTCTGACATCAATGTTTTATTTATTAAACTTTAGTTCACAATGTCTCTACAATTTGTACTCTTAGAAAGAACACACAGTACAAAGATGCACAAATTCAGCTCTCCACAAAAGCCCTGTCTGTGCCAAGGTCCGTCATTGGAGGGTCTGATGTGAAGGAGCAGCTGTGAGAAAGACAGTAGGCTGTATAGTTATCTCCCAGATCTGGTGTGATCCCAAACTATACAAACTACTACCTCATTCCACAGCCCCCAATGCCTGCTACCCTGCAAGAGGAGACAAGAGGCAAACAGACGTGTCAGCAGCAGCAGCACCATAAACATGTTTGCTTGTTTGTGCTATTTTTATTCAAAATATAATGAACCACCCTTGCAATTGCTAATTTGATTTTCATAAATCCCACAGTGAAAGGCTGTCGTCATCATCCTTTAACCCAGTATTAACCTTGATCAAACATCCACGCCACAGAGTGTGGGCAGGTTTCTGGCAATGCATCTCATCTTTTGAAATATGAGTCATGATATACCACCAACAACAAAGAGATGGATGAGGATCTGCTGCTTTGCAGTGTTTGATGTAATAAATGTATTGCCGTTTTAGGATCAGTGAAAAGCTTAGAAAGCGATGGTGAAATAAACATGACCACTTTTTATTAAATAGTGATTTATGATAAAGTACATGTCTTACAGCAGAAGTATATGTCACAGAGTTCTCTGAATCACTACAACCCTGCATTATACAGTGAAGTAAAGATGATACGAGAATAGGCATGGGATCATAACCATTTTCAAGGTATATCACAGTTTGGAAAATTAAAGGTAAAGGAATATTTCTTGTGTGGTTAATTATAGTGTATTAAAACAAAAATGAGATTTTGAACTATTGGGTTTTTAACAATTGAGTGGTCGTCTAACTATTGACGTAATGTGATTGACTGTGGGATAAAAGGGTGGAGTGATAGGATTGTTACGCATTGAGCCGAAATGTTTTGTATATAATACAAATGTCAAATAAAGCAATAAAGTAATTATTTAATACGTTTGAATATTGACCTTCTGAATAATATTATTAGCTAGATTAACACACAAAAAAATTTAAAAGCCACGAGTGCCCAGTGCTAACTTCTTACTAAGGTTTTAAAACCGCCAGAATCTTCTGCTATAGCGTATGTACTGTATATATACAGTATGTGTGAGATATTTTTTATTTACGCTTTTTTGTTTAGTTTTTTAGGACAAGGGTATCTCCAGCAGAACAGATATCCAAAAACACCATTTAAAATTGTAAAGAAATCTGTGTTTTTAAAACTATTAAAGACAGCAGAAGTCAAAGATTCATTTGAATTATTTAGCCTGACATGTTTACTGCTACAAAATATTACAAATGTTTCTCAAAATAAAATATTTGATGTTAAGGGAGGGAAAAGTTGTTGTTTTTTTTACCCATACATTTAAACAGAGCATATTTTAGAGCAGTCATCAAAATACTGTGAAACCGTGATGTTTTGATCCAGGGTTATCATGGCGTTAAAATCTTATACCCGCCAGTGCCCTAGCGAGAAAGGTGTAGCTGTATCTAGATCTATTAGGGTCCTTGAGTGATATTAAATGAAAAGTTCATTCACAAAAATAATATTTACTATTAAATTACTCTTTTTGGGTCATTCAAGATGTGCTTGACTTTGTCTTATAAGTTGAACCTTGAAGATTAATTTTATCCAAAGCTGTGGTTCTTGGTGATTTAAAAAATGTAAATCAACGGCTACTCGCACTTTGACAAATAAAAAAAAAAGAAAATGAACACGCTCCTTATTTTACACTGAGGTCCTGTAAAGGGAAATGATTCATCCATTTCAGAAACTGAACATTTTTACTAAACGTGTGTATTGTCAGCAGTCTGGAGCTTCATAAAAGACCACCACACAATGTTGAATTTTATAAATCACCACAGTTTTAGTTAATGACTTCTTTTTGTGCATGCTACAACAACAGTGAGGCTTACAATACCATAATACAATAGCTCCTTTGCAAAACTGTATACGTACAAAAATACATTGAGAAATGTACTGTAGCCAAAATTTAAATGTTTAAAACCCATCCTGACTGGAAGATGGCTGGTATAGTAGGTATAAAACATGCTGGTTTCCAGACTTGTCCTGGTCTACTGGTTTTCAGCTTTTGACAAGCTAAAATATCAAGCTTCCATGCTCCTCGCATACTATCATCACTACATGAGCAGATTTCTGTAGAGCAAGACTTATTTCTGTCTCGAAACAATCTGAGGGAGGTGATGATGACTGTCCACATGGTTAGTTATTATGGTAAACCCTCCATAGGTTATCAACTCAGTACTTCTGTCTCCGGAATCAACAGCTGTAAGAGGCTTGATATTACTTGTTAATCTGACGTCTTTCTGTCGAACTGTAGCCTGTCTTGCTATTAGATTAACTTTATCATGACATGCAAAAACGCGAAAGATTATCAAGTGTAAATGGAGAAATGGCACCTTAATAAATCACACTGACACCATCGTATCGAGACTGACCTGCTGCTTGAAAGGGAAGATTTAGCATGAGAAAATGTAAAACTGCACACATCATTTATAATCCTTTGCTTTTCTCATGGCATTATAATAATCATATACGCTTCATAATATATTTATTTTATCAAATACAAAAATGGCGGTTGGTTTACCCGGATTGATAATCAATTAACGCGTTTAAAAATAAGCCACGTTATTATATTAAAAGTAAATTACTCTATATTGGTAAAAGATCCAAGGCAAATGCAGTTAGCGTTCGCGGCAATGTCGTATAAGAGAAGGGTCGTGGTTTTCGCTCACCTGAGACCGCGACTGTACACGATACCGCCATCTTACATGAGCAGTCCGAATGGAGATACAGTGTCTGCAGGCGCGCAGATCTGCCTCAGAGGTGATCTGCCCACTGCGTGAGTGATCCGACCCGCCTTCATTTCACTTCACCGCTGGATGATATCACCAACCACAAAGTCTAAAAATAATAGCCTTGTGGTTGTCAAATCCGAAACGAGAAAACTTTAAAAGTGTTTTTCTTAGGACATTTTGAGAACAAAGTTTCACTTCAGAATTTGAAATAGGTAATTTTACGTCAAGTTCAGCTTAGACTAATTTCTATTGATTAATGTTGGAGTGTCATTCATTTTCCTTCAGCTTAGTCCCTTATTTATCAGGGCTCGCCACAGTGGAATAACCCACCAATTATTCCAACCTATGCTTTACACGGTAAATGCCCTTCCTACTAAAAACACCCATACACACATTTACACACACACAAACAATAAGGCCAATTTTGTTTAACCAATTCACCTATATAGTGCATGTCTTTGGATTGTGGAAGCACCTGGAGGAAACCCACATAAAAAAAATAAAAAAAACAGAACATGCAAACTCCACACAGAAATGCCAACCGGCCCAGTCAGGACTCAAACCAGTGACCTTCTTGCTATGAGGTGACTGTTAACCACTGAGCCACCATGTTAGAGTGTTATAAATGGTATTTTGCTATACACTGAAACTACCTACAAATTTAATCATTAACAAATTTGGTTCCCTTTTTTTTTTAGATGCCACAAATCCCAAATATGATTATCTTCAAGAAGAACCAATCCTAAAATAATAATAATAATAAAAATAAAAAACATTTTATGTTTACATAAATTACAATAAATTACAAATAAATATAAATGGTTGTCCAAGTGTTCTTTATTGTACTGTATAGTAGCATCTAGTAAATGTTTTTACTACCAATTTAGACATTTGGATTATTTTGTAATGATTAACTATGTATTCTAGGTCTGCTCCGATAGATCGGCCGGAGATCGGTTTCAGCCAATAATCACATTGTAGGACTCGATCGGTACTTGCTAATCGGGCTGATCACACAAACCGATGGCAAGCGCTCATTTACTGGTTTACAAGCATAGGAAGATGCATTTTAACTTCGTATGCATCAAATATACACTCTAAACTTTATCTTCATTAATGCATGTTGAATTCTTCTTCCATCATTTGCAATGTTTCCAAATTGCATTGTTAGTCATTTTTCTTACCACATTTTTTTGTTTTATGTATTATTTTCTGTAAAGCTGCTTCTGACCATGACGTGTCCACACTAAATGGTTATAAGAGATGTGTTTAAGAGATTATATGCAACATCCTTTATTCTCTTAGGAAAGGAGAGATCCTTAAGTATCATACTGAGAGGGAAAATGTGCTTCAAGTTTTATTAAGTTTGACGCATTAGAATCAATGCTCTATCAGCTGATCACCATGATTAGGAACCGACAGTCTGCATCAGCTCCAAAAATCCTGGTCGGAGCATCCCTAGTTTATTCATTTTGTTTAATTCATACCATATCTGTTCATTTTAAGATTGTTTTAACTTTACTTTTTTTTTTAAACATGCACTTTATGCAAAATGTATCTCTCCAGTTTGTAATTCCCTGGCCTCAATTTGAAGAACATTTCAATAGTCTAATGAAAGTTTTCCCCACTCTAAACAATGTTTAGTGGCATGTAGAGGGGTTCCTTAGATGTTAAATGTTTTTCACAAAACAACATATACCAATTAAAAAAAGCTAACAAACAAAAACATTGCTGAACAATGGCATTTTCCATCTTTTAGTGCAGAAAATAAAAATGCCAACTCCAATTTACTAAAAGAATAAATTTTATTTCAGCACTGTAAGTCATTTCCCAACCATACAAACATGACTGCCAACTTTATCTCTCTTTCTTTCTCTCTCTCTCTCTCTCTCTCTCTCTCTGAGCCTTATGGGCTTTTTCTCCCCAATCCATTGTGAAATCAGACCACAACAGCAAGACAAATTAAAAAGAAAAAGTTTCTTTCCAAAACAATCAGGTGCTTTCTTTTATACTAAAATGAGAAATTGTTAATAACGATCATAACCATAACAGCAATAATAATAATGAACTTTACCCTTCACTTCACAAGTTTTTTTGGAGCTTTTGGAGATCTTGATGCATGCATCAATGCGTTTGTGTTGATGAGCGGATCAGTTTTCCAAGAACAGACGACAGAATGTGTTGCCTACAAATGGATTTGTCTGAACACCATGGTTTTTATAGGAACATGCTTGAAAAGCAAAGGGGGTGAGATATAAACGCTAGTACATATTTCCAGAAAATGTAGGATGTCAGCGGGCCACTGTACACAACACATTGCTGTTATCAGACTAGGACTGAAACCTGACCACAGCGTTGGTGGTCCTGTGGAGTGAAGGGCTAAAGAGCCAGGATACAGGGGGAACAGTTATAAAGCAAGAGTCAGATCGGAGGTCCAGACACAAATCTACAGGAATGCACAGGCAAAACTCTTTACCAAAATAGCTGTGGCGTGTGTGCGTATGTGTGTGTGTTTGCGCACGCATGGTTACAGTATGTGTTCACACTTAACCTATCCATGACTACATTGAAGCTACGTTTCTCAGAGGGACAATACATGTGCATGGGAGCTGAAGAAGGGTTCTAGGGTTATTCGCTATGAAGAGCTGCGTCCAAGGCTCCAATTGAGAGGATAAAAACAAAAACATAGGAAATCTTCATTTTAGCAATGAAACTGGACGATACAAGATTTAGCCACGGTTCACCAAAAAGATGTAAACATCACATTTTCTTCATTTAGCATCTGATTACGGACCCCTTACGTATTCTAATATCTCAATTACTCAAAACACGTAGCTGTAGAATCATATATACAGGATCCCGAAAGAGAAAATCAAGACTGTTGACTATATACTGGAAAGGAAGCTTCCAGAAATTTACTTTGGTTGAAAATTAATATGTCGCACAGATGTATATTAGTCGGCTTTGTGTGCAAGGAAGCAAATTAGATTTGCTCAAAGTGATTTGACGAAACAAAAAAGACGATCTATATAATGGGTTATTTCTGTGACAATTACATCATCAAGGTGAAGTGGTTTGAAACGATACCATACAAGATAGGTGAGGAAAATTGCAATCATTACAGTTGAAAAAGATCTAGTTATCTCCGCTAAGCAAATTGTAATACTAAATGTAGCAACGGTCAAAGGAGTAGCTGTTGTAATAACAATTTTAAAGTAGTAAGTAAAAACACAATTTCACGACTGAATGAAACCAAAGATGGTAAATTTCTCTGTTCGCTGTTGAAAATGTTACCAACTCTCATCTAAGATTTCTTACACACAGATTATCAGACTAACTATAAAAATCTCCCACTGTTAGTATAAACATGTAAGGGGAGACGCTGAAGGGAAAACGAAGGCAAGAATTCTTCAACAAAAAAAAAAAATGAGACAAAAGTTGAGGGAGAAGGTTTGAATTGTGACTGATAAACCAATGAAAACGAAAGAAAGGGAAAACGTGTGATAATCCATACTTGTGCAAAATAAAATTCAAAATTCAAATCCAACATCTGGAGATCCAGAAGCATCTAGAGCACGTGCGCTGACCTCCAGAGCATCCTTCTTGTTCATACAAATATCATCCATAGATATTCTTTAATCTATATTTTACTCATTTGATTTTCCATAAATGTATGAGATTTTCAAGCAGCAGTCTAGAACAGAGCAAAGCAGAGAAGCTTTGGAGAGGGTAACTTTGGAACCAAGCATCTGAAACAGCAAATTAAGTATCCAAATAATTATAAGAGAAATGAACACTCTGGACAACACTAATATCTGAAGAATATGCAAACATTTTTTTTTTTATCTCCCTCATACTAACTGATGTCTCTCTACAGGTATAACAAAGGTACTGTGTTTATGTGTGAGAGAGAGAGATTATATCGTTATTTGGTGTCTGTATATTTCGGTTTACGCTGTTCCATTCTTAGATTATACTTAAAACTAAATGTGAAGGAGTTACTGATACTCTATGACAAACACACTGAGAAAAAAAAAACTAACTGAAACGGCTGTTAATCACAGATAAAACAGGACTGAATGTATTAAAAGGATCTAGTTATTCTGAATAAACCAAAATTCCATTAATGGGTTGTGTGTGTGCGTGTGTGTGTGTATATGCATGTTCATATGCACTAACATGCTGGAGATCCTCTCTCAAAAACTAGCACTACTGTACTTAACTTGTAATAAAATGTGACAACCTAAGGTTGAGGTTTAAAATGCTCTAGCGCGCATGACGGCGTAGTGTATTAGTTCACCAATACTACCAGTCACGCTATGGTCAAGATTCTTCTTGGTTTAAAGTCTGTCCGGTATGTCCAGTATTGTCACGTATTCTGATAAATCACTGTCATTTTGTTTGTCCGTAGCAAACTGCATTCGTAATGCATGCTTCAGGTCATTGCGATATTTCTGACGGGGTGATCTGTCTGGATTCCTCAAGAGTGAGAATCTGCAGAATATACATAGACACGCAACTATAATGGGTGTCTGATTTAAAGAGCTTTCGATATACTTTTAGTGGCACTAAATATAATATTAACTTCTTAACAAAATAAGGTGCATCTTAACTTCAATAGAAAGCTGTGATGTAATCTTGACATTGTCAATTGTACAGATTTTTAAACTATGATAATTAAATGCGATATCCTCTCTTAAGTGTATTAGTTCTATTTAAATTCTCATTCATTACGTCCAACAAATCATTGGTACAAAACATGTATTTTGTTTTTAAAATGGACTTAAAACATTAACATGTGAGTAAAATTAATCCTAACCATCTGATGCCAAATGGTCATTAGAAGAGCAAGAGCGGCTTTAATCATCCAGGTGTTTTCGCTGGGGTTCGACTTTAAAGCCCAATCGCCTCAACTATCTCGAATACAGAAGTGCATGAGTTCATAGGACTGTCACGAAAACAAGACGAGACGGACAGATCACGAAACAGTCTGGAGAATCACAGACTCCGTTTTTTTGCTTTTTTTTTTTTTAGCTTTTTTAAATGACTTTGTCACAATAAAAGGTGATCCTAAGGTTTGTTCAGTAATTACTTTTGAGTGTAACAAAACTGCAATGATTTTAGCGATGGCGGGAGAATGCACATGTACAAAAAAAAAGCATCCACATGGTACACATGCACAAGGCACAGAGGAGACGCGAACAGCGAGAGGATAAAAACCCCAAACTGAAACGTGAAGCTGAGAGATGTCAAACGGCAGGTTTGTCTGAGGGACTGTGTGCATTCTCGATCCACTGATAAAATCACTTCCCTAAATCACGTCATCGCGGAACAGGATCATGTACATTTGGGGTCTATATACAAACAGCTGGGATGTCGAACAGTATCACGGTTCCTTCTGAACACACTGCTTCCTCCCTAACTCTGGCAGAGGCTTTGATTCATTTAATTTTCAATTGTTTTTTAATTTATCCTAGTTCGAGGACAACCCAGTGTGTTTTTTACGGTTTTAAAACAAAGTGCAGATTACCACACACTTTGTTCTCACATTCATTTGGTGTTGATTTGTACGTCATACTGTTAAACAACACGCAAGGTAAATAAGTTCATCCGGACAGTTAAACTGTCTAAAGGAATGACGGTCTGCTGCTCATTAAAAGGAAGTTAATCAATTAACCCAATTATCGTCTCTATGTAGCGCAGTACTATCATAAATAACATTGTAAGTGCTTTATGTTAAAATACAATCAATTTTGGGGGGTTCTTCTTCCTCACGTGGAGGGGAAAACTTGCATATGTATCATTTTGGGCTTAAGGTGCTTTAAAAATAAACATGATAGCTATTTTAGTAGCTTACGTACTGCTAATACTCAATTGGGGCTTGGGCCAAAAATAAATAGATTGTCTACATGTGAGATAAAGCAACAGGGGTTGAGCTAGCTATGCAATGCTGAGTGTAACCCGTACCACTCTTTCCATTCCTTTTACTCAAACCTGGACTTCTGGGCCACCTGTGGCCCCTGTGCTGAAGCCACTTACTTCTCCACATGCAAATCACTCTGATAAGATATCTAAAAACAAAGAAAAATAAGAACTACCATGTGTGTGTGAATGCACACTGTGACATACAAATACAACCCACGTTCTCCATCGGTTTCCACCCGTCTACTGAATTCAGGGCAGTGTTGACATGAATCCTCACCTGTGTCTTACAACCAGGTGTAATGGTGGTGGAAACTTTAGAACAGGTGCTGCTGTGCAACTCGGACACGGTGTGTAAGTGCTTCGAATAGGTTCATTTGTAAATATACTTTGGGCAATAAGGGGCTTTTGGTAGCCATTTTAGGCAATCATACATATAAGGTCACCGTAGGTCTAAAAAGAAAAACGGTGTGAAAATAAAGAAGGCTCGAGAGCTTTTCACGATGCTACAACACTGATGGCCCAGTGGAAAGGATGAGGTCCAGAATCCGAAGATTCAGGGCGATGTGCAATCGAGGGTTGTGATTTAAACTTGCTCAGTTTGAAACCAGACCCGGCTCTCATTCCTGACACTGTCCATCTGACGCTTCCAGCATGTGCAGCATCATAAATTATACCATGACAACACAAAGTGGCTACTGTGCCCTAAAGATTCAATTTTGCAAGGAAAAAAAGGCAGTCGACCTTAGATCATTCCCTCTCACTCTCTCATTCTTATTACATTATGGGATGTAATTATTCCTCTTTCTGTAGTGCACCATCTGATGGGCAGTCGTCAAGGCAACAAGGGGCCTCTACCTCTACCCCATCTCCTGACTGGTTGTCTCTGCTGGCTAAGGCACACTGGATTGGCTGGGCCAGTGGTGGCAGGTCAAGAGCTTGACCAGTGGCGCTTCCTGATGAGCTGCCATTCAGCTGCTGTGACGCAGGCCCCGTTCCCTCCGCGGGCCGCCCCACTGATTTAGTGTCCTCCATCAGCTTTGGGGGGCTGGATGAGGGAGGTGAAGAGGATAGGGTCTACAAGAAACATTGAGAGAAAAATAGAGAAAAATCTATATCTTCACTTAAGAATGTACTTACAAAGAAAAGTCATGCATCAGGCTGACCTGTGTTCTGTTGGTGATCACTTTCTTCCCTCCCCTTCCTTTCACTGTCAAGTCTTTACCCCTACTGAGAAAAGGAAACATGAGAAGTTAAAAAAATAAGAGTGGTTGCATAATACTACATGAAAAATACAACTGCCAAAATGCACCAACAATGCGCAATACTTTCATTTCAAATTGGGATTATCTGCTTTTGAAGCCTTTAGTCAACAGTTCACACTCAAAAAATGTTGTGTGACGGCCTCCATACAGTCACAGCTACACATCTCTGAGCAAACACAGCCATGTTTTGTTGAATAATCAATCGATTGCAGAAAAAAATTGAGCAAGCCGGTTATTCAAAGGTCCATTCATAAAGACATCACATCATCAATCCATCAATCCACCATTCAACTATCTGAATCTATTATTTAGCTACAGTAGCTTGATATTAACTATTGGCAGTTTTTGTTTCTTATATTTTAAAGTATAAATCAGTAGTCCTCAATCACCAGGCCGTGGACTGGTACCGGTCCTTGGATCAATTGGTACCTGGCCGCACAAGAAAACATAAATTATTTCCATTTTATTTATTATCTGAGACTGAACGATCTTTTATTTTGATAAGTCTTTTATTTTGAAAAAATGTATTCTTGGTTACATCTTGGTCACTTGAGTGTCTAAATTTAACCCACAAACAGCAAAATGAGTGACAAACGGACATCTTTGGAAAGTTTCTTTGTTAAGAAGAAAAGGTCCAGTGAAAGACCAGGGATCTGCCAAGGTATAGTTCTGCAAACGATTTGTCAACAAATAAAGTGAGTTCAGCTAGAAGAAAATCAACTTTTGGAGATCGCAAATGATAGTGGCCTTTTAGGGGTCGTTCGCATATCGTGTCTTTTCTAGAGTTTGCACAAGCTTGTTGTTTCTAATAGAGGAAACAGACCAGACCAGATGCACACAGTTGAATAAATCCGGCGAGCGCACCACGAGTGATGTGACAAGAACTGAACAATCAGCTTTAGTTTTTATGGAATATACACATTTCGGTAAGACTAATTATCCCAGACAAACACTGAACACCCAAACACTGCAGTACTTTGTAGATTTGTCCATAAATGAAGCTTGTATCAGAGTGACAGAAATGTTTTGTCAGCTTATCATCCTCTGAGAAAACGGTTGACAGTCGGCTAGCAACCTACAGCCTACAAACCCCCCAAGGGTTTTCCAAGCATTGACTGGTCCGCTGTGGTAATAAGGTTGTGGACCACTGGTATAAATCATTTAAATAATCGATTTAATATTTCAATATTCAAAACTTCCTATGAAATTTGACATCAAAAGCCATCTTTAAAATGTACCCATGTTTGATTAGTCAATTTTTTGAATGAAAACACTGATTTAAGTCATATTTCTTCCAAATAAATTAAATAATACCTGGTATGCACTGTATTTATGATCTTTGTAACAGCTCAAATTTAGCTCATTATATTTTGCATTGCAGAGAAAATATTATATTGTAACATTTAGCAAATATTAAACTACATATTTACTAGACACATTGCAGAGTTTGATATTACTACAATTTTCTATGGGAGAAAACTACATCTGAAAGTCAAAGCACTAATATTTTAGTGGAAATACAGTGCAGTCAGCCTGAATAGTTTGCTGAACATGATTTCGACCTACTACTGGTATTCTCCACCAGCAGGTGGTGCAATCAAGAGTTAATATTGACAAATGGAAAACAAAAACATTTGTAGTGAAGCGCATTCCATACCTCCAAAAATAAGTTTTAAGTGTTTTAAGACTGAATAAACTCACCCTTTCCCTCCTACTGACACCACCTGCATGTTGAACCCCCCTTTGCCACGAATTGGCTTGTTTCCAGCCCACTGACCAACAACCATGCCAGCTATTTCCAGTTTGCCGCCCTGGGGAGGTATAGACTGGATTCCTAAAGGAGAGAGCAAAAACACTAAGCAACACTGAAAGTGCAGTAAAGAAACTGAACTAAATGTACTAAACAACAGAACTGTCTAACCTGGAAAGGCCCTGGGTCGGTGCTGGTGGTGATGGTGAGGGGGAGGAGGAGGCATAGAGCCCAATGGGCGAGGAGGGTACAGAGGATGCATGGGGTAGAAAGGTGGCACCATAGCAGGTGGGAGGAATGCAGGGGGTGGCAGTGGTGGAGGTGGAGGTGGTGGCCGGGACAGGTTGATGCCTTCCAGAATGGCCTGACGCATCTTCTCCACCCTTGAAACCAGTTCCTCCTTTAGGGACAGAGTTTCAAAAATATAAAAAATTCCGAAAACACGTAAATATTACAGTAAATATTACATTATTAATAGTATTTCCAGAATGATTGGTCACCAATGACTACCATTTCTGGTTAATGGTCAACATTGACTTCCATTGCATTTTTCCTATTATAGAAGTTAATAGTGACCATCAATACCAGCATTTTTCAAAATATCTTCTTTTGTGAGAGAACTCAGGTTTAGAACAAGTGGTGGTTGAGTAAATAATGAAAGAATGTTCTTTCTGAAAGTGAACTGCTCCTTTAAACACTTACCTGGCCTTCACACATATCAAGTAAGGAGGCTCTGTCTCTGGTGGCTTTAGCTAGTTTGCTCTGAAACAACTTCCCATCGAAAAATCCCCAAGGGCAGCAGTGGTCCCATGGCAGGGGCTGTCCACAAACATCATTCACAAACAGGGCAGTGTCCACTCCACTCATGAACAAAGAGGCCAGCTGCACCCCACGGTTATCCACCTTCTCCACCTGGTACCAGTGTCATAGAAAAGAAATACGATCAAGCGGCATGTTTGGCGTAAGCCTGGTAAATGTCACACCGGTGTGTCATTTAGTGATTTCACAGAGATCTTTCAAAACAGGTTATTGACAGCCAGACAGTATCCATTGTACAGAAATGTTCTGCCTTGAACCGATTGCTTTATGTGACATACAGTTATTAAACGTTATGCTGAATTACTGAGTCACTCTTTATAACTTAGCCTTGCCTAAAGGCAAAAAACCTGCAATAAAACATTTATTTATTTAAAGAAGAATGCAAGATAGAAAGATAAAGAGTGCATTTGATATGTTTTGTGCAGTGTTCAATTCAATCCGTCCTCCCACTGCTTTAACTGTAATCTGGGTCTGTACAGTTATATAAGAACATGCAAACACATGCAAATGTGCTTTACTCCCAAACCACAGCTCTCCATCCATCTGCTTTAAGTAAATCCACCAAACAAAAAGTAAATATTTAGAAACATGATTCAACATCATGCTGCTTAAATAAAAAGACAGGAATAGCACAAAATAAAACGTGCTTTTATTTAAGCATCATTTGCTTGAATAACGATTCTAAATATATAATTTTTATGATGTGTGTGTCTGTGTGTTCATATATATATAGGGGTGTAACGGTTCAAAACACAAAAATAATGGTTCGGTTCGATAATAATGGTTCGGTGTGTTTTCGATACAGCAAAAAAAGTAAAAAGCCAGAGGATTTCTTTTTTAAATGTATTAAAACTAACATCATAAAGATATGATCTTGTTTTTTTTTTTTTTTCAATTTCAATTTAAACAGTGATAGAGATATTCTGGGGTTTCTGCTTAGCAGCAAATCAAACAAATCCTTTACACTCAAAACCAAAAAAGCTTTTTATAAAAAAATAAATGTAATATTGTAGTATTTAAACAAATAAAAATAAAAGAACTATTTAGTTTTTATATGAAACTCTGTTTTAATAAATTTTTTTGTAATTTTTTATTTTCAGAAAGATGAGTGTTCAAAAATGTAGGCGCAGCTGACAAAATTTAGTCGCACCCACAAAAATTATAAGCACCGTTACTACACATTTTATATTAACAGATTCCATTATCTATTAACACTAATCACAACTAACAAACAAAAATCTGTATGCGCTCACCGGCCCTGCACGCACTGCTTGATGTGAATGAGATCAACTAAATAAAAAAAAAAATAAAAAAAATCACTGTGCTGTTCTCATGGGGGGTGTCTGATATTGCACAGGTGAAACTATAACTTATAGTTTGCATACATCATCTTAATAGCAATAACAGTCTTTTCATGAGCTGCAATATTCGTTTCATCTCAGTGAATGAATGCTTTTTAGTAGGGATGTAACGGTATTGTAAATACCGTCATACCGCAATATTAATTTTTTTCGATATTACCGTAGTCGCATGACTTGGTAAAACTATAGGTCTTCTGAGAAAATTTGCTCAGGCGAATGAAGCGAACGGGAGGTACCGGAAACTACAATTCCCATCAGCCCAGGCTTGGCCATAATCCCTTGCGGTCTGTTGTCGCTACAGATCCAGTAATGCGGAAATAGAGTGTGCTGCTAGAAGCGGGGATGAAAAAGCGCTGGAAAACCCTAAAGCGGGTGTTGTCGCCGTGCGCGTACTGAATAGCGGTGTTGTCGCGCGAGTTCTTATCAGCTGTGTTGTCGCGCGCGTACTGAATAGCGGTGTTGTCGCGAGAGTTCTTATCAGCTGTGTTGTCGCGCGCGTTCTAATCAGCTGTGTTGTCGCGCGCGTACTGTAAAGCGGGGACGGAGGGTATGTCGCGTCGCGGGGGCACTTTTGATCATTTTGGAAGGGCACTTTCTATCCAAGACTAAAAAGGGCATGTGCACTGCACAGGTTGAGCACTGTGTGTGCACGTGCCTGCAAGTTGGGGAATACGACTAATAATCAGTCATGGGGACTGCAGAAACACAGCACACTGTTCAGATTGATGCAGACATGAGATCTCTATCTCACTCATGGTTTGTCCTCTCAAGTGGGGGAAAGACAATGCACAACGTTACCCACTCCTGTCAACCTGGGCCAAGTCATATCTCTCTTGTCCCAGAAACCTCAGTCCCAAATGAGAGGGTTTTTTTCTATTGCAGGGGACATTGTAAATACCCAGAGATACCAGCTTTTACCAGATTATATTTATATGATAATTTTCCTTTAAAGCCATCTCTATCTAAGTGAGTGAGTGATTAAATGTTGAATGTGATGAGTTTTCAACACTACTAAATTGAAACTTAATTTTTTTTACATGTTTTAATATTTTTTTGTTATTAAAATTGAAGTTCCTGTTTCAAAGCTTACAGATAGATGACTAATTTGTATGTCATTGACACTTTTGGCACTTTTTTGGAGTATTTTCATAAGTTTTGTTTTTTCCTGTAAATGATTCAATAAATGCCGTACCATGACATTAATACCGAGGTATTACCGTACCGTGAAATTCTGATACCGTTACATCCCTATTTTTTAGCGATGGTGAGCGCGGTGTCAGTCGCACGATTGACAGCATCGTGACAATTAAATGAAGCATTAAATAACGTTAGAACATCTCATGCTTAACATGTGTAGATTCAAGGGCAAGCACTGTTACCTGAAAACTCTGTCCCACCGGCTTAATGGTGAATGGCTTTAGTCATTTTCATAGCGAACTTTAACCACTGGAAGTCTTACCCACTCTTCGAAAAGTGTAAATGCTGAATTGACATTCAGCCCATGATCACTAATCAGATCTGCCATTATTTGTAACTTCAGCTGGTCTCTAAAACTAAATCTGTCAGTGTTGTTTTCATTCTCTCCATCTAGACCTTTACATTTTCGTGGCTTGTAGCAAACAGTCATCGAAGCTAAGTGATTGACAGCTGTTATTAACCAATCCATTCACATTCTGTTCTAGCGCCTTGGGACAATAAGAGGAGCTTGAAGGAGGGGCAAGCATTGCGGGCTTTTTGGTACTTATTCTCTTTTATCTTTTTAGATATTAGTCTGAATCGTTCGGTTTGCAATACGTACCGAAAGTCTCGTACAGAACGGTTCAATACGAATACGCGTATCGTTACAACCTTAACATATATTAAGGGTGGGTCTACCTGCAGCCCATGTGAGAGGTGGATCCGTGGCAAATCCACGCACTAAGCTATATCTATTTAATTTATAACAATGTAAACTTGACTTCGCAGGCCGTTAATCTTTAAACGCAAAAAGCATTTTTAAGTGTCCTAAATTGACTGCTGCTGCACAATGGGATGTTTTTTTTACAAAACTGTAAAAGTGCGCTTTAGCTTGTCAAAATGAAAGCAAACATTCAAAAGGGTTCTGCGTTTTGTCGAATTTACTAATATTAATAATAATCGATATAATACATTTAAATAATAATGGCACTGTCCAGTGTAATAAACTTTTTTATTAGGCGACATAACTGAAAAACTAATTTGAAGATTACCGGCAGTTGCGTTTTTGCTCAAATTAACGGCAAAATTCTTTTGCGTTTTTTCCCTTTAGAGCTCAAGAAAGTTGTATTTAATAGGCTGCTCGCCTCATGTCATCTGCTAGTCCAGTTTTCTCCCATGTGAGTTGAGTGCGCCGCCGTGTGTGCGTTTTATACACTATATACGGGCGTTTTATACACCTGACCTGACGTGGGGACCAGATCTCTGGACTATAGGCCTAGCTTTAATCTGTCAATTTTCCTAATTTAATTGCTATTTCATATTATACAATATCTAAATGTAGCACCGGGCCTACGCTCGATAACAAGGAGTGGGGCTGTGTGTGTAGCGCCTTTAAGCAGCGTGTTAATCAACTGCTGCCGGTGAGCCAGTGCGCAAAGCCGGTAAAGATATAACCAAAAGCAAGTTCATATTATAAATATTTTTTTAAAGATACTTATCGAAAATTCATTTAATCCTACCCTTCAAATAGAATTTTTAGTTGCACCATTAAGAAATCAGGTCACTCTAGAGCCCTGCAATACTCTATAGTAAAATAATGTTCTTAACTGTTTTTTTTCCCTAGAAAACCATTTTCGGAATATTTTGTTTAAGGAATGCAAGAAAAGAACTGAAAAAATATCAATATTCTCGGAGTGAACCGATTGGATTTTATTTATTTTTTTAGTTTTTAAGTCCTGCTCTACAGTTTGACTAGTACTGCATCTGTTGGACAACATAATGTACTGTTGAGGCTTTTTAGTCGAGAATGTAGTAGTTTAGATTGCAACTATGTACTTTATTTATAAGGGTAGTGCCTATTTTAAATATTTATAATTTTAGAGCACCGGATTCAGTCCACTGGCCGCTATTAGCCTGTCTAAGCAAAACAAAGAAAGATGTTCCGTCACAAGGTGGCAACAGAAACCGCATAATAAGTCCTTAGGGGAGACAAATTTTCTTACATTTTCTTAGCATGAATTTCAAACTACAGCAGAATAAATCTTTATAAATCAGGTAAGCGACATTCTTAGTCAATCTCTTTTGTATTGGTGTATTTATACCACAGAAACTGGTAGTGTTTGCTTTGCTCTGGCCTTTTTGGGTTTAATTATTGTGAAATCCCGAGTCTCGACTGCAACAGCGAAATACTGGGAAACCTCTGTAGACGTTCAGCCTTATAATCTTAAAATGTGAGCAAAATCATCCGTTTTGTCATCACTTTAGACATTATGCTAGAGAATCATTCAAATGCTTGCTCTAAAGTGACATTGGGACAGTAGCAACGGTTTCAGCTGTTTTGATTTCAGCTGCAGATGTGAGCAAATGGTGGAAGAAAGTAGTTCCTCTTACAAAAGAGTTTTTGAGACTCTGTGTTTGATTTTCATTTTTATATAAACGATTATGCCATCAAACTGTTGTATAAACACAATATCACACTTGTAGCATTGCCACGTGGCTGTATGGCTGTATATAGTCACTGGTGAGGGCACGCACATACACACAGGAGCCTGATAAAAATGCTAATTTTAGAGGAAAATTTCACATGGCATTTAGAGGTTTTTGCATCTAAACTCTTCATATATACTTTATATTTTTTAAATATATATGGTTTGCCTATATTACAACTGCTTGAAGTGTAATAATGTGTGCAATGTAGTTAATTAATATCCCAATATAAAATTATAATATTATGAAACTTATCACAAATAAATAATTTTTTTTTAAACCTAAAAAATAATCTATTTACATTTTACATTCTTATACAAATGACATCACAATGTGGCTTAGTAGTGTTATTAAAAGATCACAAAGGTGGCGAATTGGCTAAATATAAATTGTATATGCACTGTGTGAATATGTACTATGTGAAGAATGGTACTGTGTTCCTATGCATGTGCGCTGCTCAACATTTGATCATGCTTTCCATGTGTCCACACAACTTGGGTTTGCTATAAATGAGTTGGTGTGTGGATTTACATCATGTTTGAGATGCATTTGAGAACACAACATGCTTCAACCTTCTTCCCAAATTGTAATAAGTAAATCGTTACAACCAGCTGCTGTCAACAAAACATAAGCCAGACCCCTAGTTTTTTTTCGATTCTGCAATCACTGAATCCAATGCAAATATCAACAAAAAGTTGAACATATTTGTAAATCCTGCAAAATTCTTAATTTAAATGCAAGAATTAAATTAAAATTATATATGAAAACAATATATATATATATATATATATATATATATATATATATATATATATATATATATATACACACCAATATTTTTAAATGTGACAACATTATTATAACCTTTATGTGACAACAGTTAATAAGACAAGACGTACCTTGAGTTCCTGAAGTTGGTCAGGTTCATAGAGCTGGTTGGACACAGCTTGAGCCAAAAAGGCATCAAGCTCATGGCGCTGAAGAATGCGACCCCCCGGCCACTGCATCATATACCTGTAAACACACACGTGCCAACGTTACTCAGATTCCATGCTGATCTACTTATTCAAAGTAAGTGTCAGTGTCTAATGAGAAACAGCCCCCTAGTGAGGTCATATGGCAGTGGTACCTGAGCACGCAGCACATGAGCAGCAGGTGAGATGGCACACAGGTTGGGTTGAGCAGGGCAGGGCAGTCAGACCGCATACAGGCTAGAAAGGCTCGTGTACGGCGACTTCGGTCCTCAGATGCTCTGCCAAGCCACAACCGCCTTAGATTGGGACATGTCCACTCACGAAAACACAGGGCTGGGACGAGCTCTGGGGTCAGGGCAGATTTAGCTTTACTGGCACACCACTCCTTTACAATAACCGGGGGCACTGCAGAGTCAAAGAGAAATAAGACATGTTTAGTGTCATGTTGATCTTTTTCTGGCATCTTCTTTCTCACAGAAAGAAATGATATGATTATTTTAAAAAAATAATAACTTGCAGTGTGACACTACCACATTTTATGCCTGGTATAGATACAAAGAAACAAGTTTTAATTCATATTATGCTAAGACTCTTCTCATACTGTACAACTTTGCCTTCAGAATAGACATGGGATGATATGGAGTCAATCTAGGGCCATATTTACTTGCAGCAAAAAGTGTTCAAAGTAGTGAACAAACAGATAAAAATAAATAAATGCAAATCTATAAAAAGGGAAAATAAATTTTTGAGAAATACAAATTAAATTTGCAAACAGAAAAAGAACTACAAATAAATGTTTATTTGCAATGTATTTGCAATAAAAAAATAAAAAAACAATATATATTTTAGGGCTTGCATAGACTAGTTGACTAGTCGAGCAATCAACTACTCGAGCGTGCATTTCCCATAAATGACATCAAAACAACAAACGTATCCAACAAGCATCACGATTCAAGGTTAAAGCCTCCAACTACAACTGAGGATTAAATTCAAGATTATTTACATTATCCACATTAACACCAAAGGGAATCCTCTCGAATGGTAGTTAACATGGTTTCCGCTACATTAATTCTTCCGTGGCGGGGCGCCACACCAAAAAACATTACAGCTTCCTATTCAAAACATTCAGTCGTGTTTTTAATAGCTGGTTATAATCGCACCAAAACGTATTAAAAGGTAGGTAAATTATAACAGCGCAAACTTTACTGTGTGCGTCATTGGTTAACCCTTAAAGGTTACATGCTCACTGACTGACTGACAGGTGCGTGATGCGTGAGCCCAGCAAACACGACAAAGCTTTCAGTTAGATCAACAGTTTTCATAAGTATACTTTATAGATAAAGGTCTATTGCTCTGCATATTATGATTTTATCTTAATAATTTTGCGCGCAAGCAAAGAGATTGAAATAACACCATAAGTGTTTGTTAGATCTGTATAAAAACAGGCCTACCGCCACAGCTGAAAAAAAATCCTAGAGGAAACTGATGTTAAAATTAAATTACTCTGTGTACTATCCAAGCTAGTGAAAACATTTCTTGCTATCCTTGCCACCAGCACACGAAGTGAAAGAAATTTACTTTGTCTGGCAACACTGTAACAAGACAAAGAGCAACTTGCATCCCTCTCACGTGGATGCGCTTGTATTTCTAAATGTAAACCAGCGATCCATAAGCTTGACCAAAAACTGACTAGAGGATGAGAGCGAGGATGATGTGTTCTGTATAAAGTCGGATGAAGTAAGATTCTATCCCTTATTTCTGTCGAAAACAGGGTAAATATAAAATGATTAAAGTGCAAGATGGGCTTTTCATTCATAGTTGCGTTGCAGTTTTTTTTTTCACTTTTAAATATTAAATTCATTTTCTCATACATTATGTCTGCATGTTAAAATACCATGCAGTCATTTGTTATTTTACTGTGTCTGCGCATATTTTATTTATTATTTTAACACATATTTTTTTCATTTATTGAAATAATTTATTTATAAATATTTTATTTATTTTTTATTTTCTGCTTGGCTGTATAGACTATTGTCGCTTGTTGAACTATTTATTTTCTGAACCAAAATAATTTTAATTCTTGTTGTCACTGCTGGAAACTTTTTAATCAGACTACTTGTTGTATAACAGACTATTACTTGCGCGCACATGATTGTTTGCATAATCTTCAGGCCGGTTGAAGTATATATATTCATTCATTTTGTTATTTTAGTAACTGTTGAAACATAGCAGAAATTAAATGATTGAATGAGATTTAGCCTATAGCTCAGAGTAATTTTATTAATATTTTAATTAGTTTTATGAATACTGCATTATGAATATGATTTTTCAGGACGCATTTTAGGTTTCGGGTGTGGCCATACTTTTACTTTCTATAGCCTACATTAAATAATAAAATTGTAATTAAAATGCAATAATTAGCCTAGCTTTTTTCTTTTTTTTGTATTATAAATATTTAATTTAAGTATTTTCAATTTCAACTTTTTATTTATAAATTACTTATTAATTTAGGGTCAGCTGTATTGTTGACAAGAACTATTTTTAATCTTTCCAAACTGGTTTAACAATTAGGTTTTACTTAGTTCTTATTACGGCTAGAAAATAATAAAGTTACTTTAATAACTTAAAGTATTACATGATGAACATGAGTTTGCTTCGCATATACAGCAAGCTTATGACACAGATGTTAAATGACAATGTTGCGTGCAGCTTTTTTTTATATTACTCTATAACAAAGTAATATAATGTTTTGACAATTCATGTTAGGGCTATGAAATCAATGCATTCAGCTATGAATTACTAAAACGTATTAAAAAGGATTTCTTTGTGTCTTTTTAACTAGTAGCTCGAACCCCGGGTAGTCGAGTAACTCGAGTATTGTTTTGAAAAGAAATCGATTAGCAGAAACCAGTAGTCGTTCAAGCGCTAATATATTTCCAAAACATTTTTATGGTATTGTCTTTACAAAATGGGAACTTGGGTGTTTACTGCAGGCCCAGACCTACTGGGCTATAAAATTTAAGTTTCATTTCTTAATTTATTTTTGCTGAGTCATTTTTGGAGATTTGCATTTATTTATTTTTTTGCTCAATACTTTATTTTTTGTTTGCAAAACTTTCTTTTATTTTGCAAGTATACATGGCCTTAGATTGACTCAATTTGATGATAACAATTTACAAGGTATACCGTGATTTTGAAAATGTTCAGCTATACCGTTTCTAAGGTGTGTGTATGATTTTTTTATTTACATTTTTTTGAACAGTATCTCAAGCAGAAAAGATAGTCGTTTTAAATCGTGAAGCAATCTGTTTTTCAAACAAATGAAAATAGCAGAAGTCAATGATTCATTTGAACTATATACCCTGACATGTCTACTGCTTCAAGTATTTTAAATGTTTCTCAAAATAAAATATTGTATGTTAAAATAGGAAACAAGCTTTGTTTTTACCCATAAATTTAAAAAGAACTTATTTTTAGAGTAGTAATCACACCACTGTGAAACAATGATATTTTTATCCAAGGTTATCATACCGTCAGAATCTTATACCTGCCCGTGCCTACTCTAGAATAACTGCTGTTAATCAAACCACTTGTCAAATATTAGAAAAATACACCTAAAGACGTGAAAAAAATGCTTTTTTTGCTACTTAAAAGTTTTGGAATGTATTCCAATATATTATTTATAGGTGAACTATCCCTGAATTTAAGCTCTAGTACCCCATAAGCTGCTGCGTGCAGTTATATTTTACAATTACTTATAATAATAAATTAGCACTCTTTAATAAACCAAAAACATAAAGCAATGTTTAGACTACATATTTAATAAACAATTGCATTAGTGTGCTGAATAGCTGTGGCACTGTCTTATCAACCCTACGTCTATGCCCACCCTCATCCTCACCATCAACTGGACTACGCTTGCGCATGGCCAGTCTCTCCAGCCTCCGCTGGGTCTCAGCCAGGCTGAACAGCACCCCGTAGGCATACTGGCGGGCAGAACGGAAAAGTAGAGAAGCAGGAGGCAGGTCAGGGTTGCACTCATCCTCTATACACACTGGCATCTTCATCTCCCCCTGAGAGGTGACAGAAAGGAAACAGAAAAGGGAGAAGAAATGGAGCGTAAGGGACATAGGGAACAGTATTAGAACTCTGATATCTGCTATTACAATATATGCTTTCTGAATATTAAATGGGTTTTCAGGGAATTAATCACAATAAATGTAAACTAATTATTGCCTGCTGTTTAAAACTTTAAATGGAATTTGTTGAAATAATAAAAATAATTGAGTACACACAGTAATGAAGATATAAGTTATTTTACTTCATTCTTTATTACTTCATTATTTTATGTGAGACTTCAAGGATTGTTTAAACATCTGCCACCATAAATGGAAAACTAATGCTATAATAAAACTATATCATTTTAGCATTGTTTTAATGAAAACATTGTGTATTTTTTTGTAATAAAGTATAACAGCTTATAATAAAAGCATAAGCAATGATGCTGCTTTGAGGTAAACAAAAAGTTTCCATTTCTAGTCAGATTTGACGTAAAGGAAAAATGAGTCATATGTCAATTTTATAAACACAGCAGATTCAGTCAGATAATTTAGTGAAGAAAATTGCTGATGGTTTATGCACATGCTATGTGATTGCAGTACCTTGGTCAGGATGTGGTAGATCTGTGGATACATGAGTCCTCTTCTGTGTCTGTGCTCGGCCACTCTCAGCACCTCTGCACTGACCTGGGGAAGGGGTGGCGTTGTGATGTCCATGTGACTCCGAGTTGGCATGGAAAGCAATGATGGGATGGACGGCCCACTTCCGTTGCCATGGTGGCCATCCCCAGAGCCACTGCCACTCCGTCCACTGGGATCTTCCCATCTCGTGGACTTGTCAGCCAAATGACTATGGAAGAAAAGAAATATTCAACCTGCTCTAAACACAAGTTTATTATTAAAAGAGGCTCGCTACATATTGGGGGCTTTTCAATTCTTATTTGTGCATCCTCGTTTCTTCTTTTCAAGTCTTAGCTCGACACCCATGGAGGATGTGAGTGGAGGGCCCAAAAAATAGATGGGAGGCCAGAGGAATTGAATGAAAAAAATGATACATCCTTGATTCCTTTAGCGTCATTTAAAAGCATCTTCATTCAAGGAGTACTCTACATTACGATAATTTCTTTTACAAGTTAGAATTCTTGAATTTTAGATTTAATTATTAATATTCACAACCTCCACAAAACATCACATTTGTCTGTATTTTTATTCATTTGACTTATTTACAGGTAATAGCTGCTTATTGGTGCTGAAATTAATGTTACATCCAAATGAAAGAAACTATGAAAACATAAACTAAATTTACAACGTTATGCTTAATATTCACATTATTGTGTTTGTTTTTCTGTTGTATTTAGCAACTAGCAACTGGTGAACTCACTTAGCGCTGGTGTCATTTTGCTCCTCCCCATCTGAAGACGAAGATGACGAGGGGGAGGGGCCTGTGGGAGCAGCAGTGTGGTGATTGGGCTGTCGGCTGCCACCTTGAGAGGAATCATATGGAGCAGACCAATCAGCAAAGCCCATTTTCCCAACAAGTGAATCGTTACAGTCCTGCAGTGGCTGTGTTGGGTTCTGGCATAAAAGGGCTGGACCAGTGGCAGGACCGGGTCCATAGAGCCCACCTGGATAAGGCACCTTAACACCTGACACCTGGGGTGGACCAAACTGCAGAGACCCAAAAACAAGCAAAAAGATATTTAGATGCCATTAGTTTCTGTAAAATACACACAAAAAAATCACCAAACTTTTATAGTTTAAAAAAACATTACCTGAGCTTTTAATGGCTGTACTGCCCCCACATGGCCTGGAGGTCCAGCAAATGGACTAGGCCCAAAGCCTGGAACTGAGATAAGTCAAAGTAACAACAACAGATAAATACTGAGTACAAACTGGTGTCAGAGTTTGTCTTGCAAACTACCACTTTTTTTTATCACTTGTTTGTCACAAAACTACTAAGATATTTTAATACAATTACAATTGAAAATAACTGTTTTTAATACCTTTACCATATAATTAAATCATGAAACTATTCAGTTTCAGCAACATTACTTCAGATTCTTGATTCTAATAAGACAAATTGGTGCTCAAGAAAAAACTAAGTCAAAAACTGTTTAACATGTGGATTCTGTCATGAATAAAAAGTGTTAATTTATAAAAAAAAAATTATATATATATATATATATATATATATATATATATATATATATACACATACACATATATATATATATATATATATATATATATATATATATATATATATATATATATATATATATATATATATATACATATATACACACACACACTTATGTTGCCATCAATGTTTTACTGTGCCCTTGATCAATGTAACGCATTCTAGGAAAATAAAAGTATTTACTCTCTTAAAATGACACCAAACACCACATTATACCTACAGAGGTAAGGAGAAGGTCCCATGGAGAGAGGTCTTGGTTTACTGGCCGCTGAAAAATACTCCACTGCCTTCTTAAACCTCTCAATTTTATCTTCGGTGCGTGACTAGTGGATAGAAAAAAGTGGAGAAAATGATGAGCTTTAAATGTAGCAACAGTATCAAACAAACGCATTTAATAAGCAGCACTTGAAAACAAGGGTGTGCAATATTGACAAATCATTTTCTCAATTACTTAAGAAATTTACTTCTAAAAGGATAATATTTTGCTGAGAATGTTTTTGTGCTGGCAACTCAGCTGATTTAGACCTGTTGTGGATAAAAGTGACACTAAAAAAACCTAGTACTTTAAATTAGGCCTGAATTGTATAATGCATCAGATGTGTTTTCATCACATCCTTCAAATCACCCTCAATATTTGCACTCATTCCATTTCACAAAAAAAACTTAGTTTAAATGAATCGGCTCTGACATTGTTCAATCTGTTCTAGCAAAAGCAAGATAAAATATCTGGAGATAAAAGTTTCCTTCTGTTTCTTTGAATTATTCATTAAAATTTAAAAATGAGCGAAATATAAACCACTGAGAAGCCAAAAGAAACTATTTACATAAAACTTTTCTAATATAAGATGCACAAACTTTCACCCATCTAATGCTTCATCCTGTAAAGGACTCTGCTTTGAAGCATCGAAAACTTGGTTTGTACAAATAGACAACGAAATCAAGATAAAATAATTTGCTCAAAATCAGATTTTTTAAGTTAAAAAAAACACATTGCTGCTCTGAGATGCACAAATGTTCTGCTCTGGCTAACTATTTTTGTTTTCAACAAGAACAGCGGTAAGCAATATTGTGTCAAATAAAATAAGCAATTCTCGTTTGTTGAACCGTTGTATAAAATCAATACTAATTTTGTGATAGCAAACATGCACTCATAATCTGGAAAAACAGCACACCTGTTAGTAGGTTATTACTTTATTATACTATAGCTTATAAAAAATGCATTCAGAGGATGGATTTATATTACATCCGATATCTTCTTTAAAAAAAAAATAAAAATCAAGAGATTTTTAATGCTTTCACAACCCGAATGATGGGGCTCTCTCAAGCTGATTTCTAACAGTTTTCAACATGTAAGGTATGCTTTTGGAGTCGCCAACTCGATAAATCCAGTTTAAACACTTAAAATAACAATATTTTTTAGAGATGCTAAATATCGCACACCCTCACATGCAAATAAATGTGTAAACACGGCATGCTTCACCTGTGACTGCTTGAAAACATCCTTGGCCACCGAATCTAAATTCCCAAGATCTTTGATGGATGCCACATACTCAGAAACAGCCTTGATAACAACCTCACATGGAGGGAGGACTAACTGATGAGCCCTTACCTGAGCAGAAAAAAAAACAAACAAATAATGAAGCAAAGAGCAACAAATAAAGTATGGGTTGTGCTAATAAGTGTAAAGCACAAGGATGCTTAAATATCTCATCCATTACAACTACAAAAAAAAGAGAATATCATAAAGTGTGTGAACTGACAAATCATTTTAGCACCTTGAGGGAGGCAAGAGGGTGTTCTGGGCCTAGAAGACTCCAATGAAAGGCAGCCAAGTCTTCATCTGGCAGAATGTGGTTACCTGTTTGTTTTTTTGAAGGGCCACATTTAGAACTAAATAATGTTCTTTAAAGATAAAGTCATGTTCATGTTAGCTTCGCTTACCAAGAAGAGCAGCAAAAATGGGCAGGTGCTGTGTCTTGAGGCCAAGCTGGCGAGCCGCCTCTGATAGCAGGTACTGGTGAGTGGTCAGATTCTTGCCATTCCAGGAGAGCTTGAGAGCGTGGGAGCTGAAATAGGCCGGAACGTTGCATAGCGCAAACTCTGAGTCCTGTGCAATCAGACCCTGAAAACCATAGTCTCTGTACAGGGATAGCACCTCCTGATGATGGTCCTCCAGGGTCTGCACCACCTACAACACAAGCAGGGTGGAAGGTGATCACGTGTTCTTGTGACTTACTAAGCAACAAGCTACAACTGATCTGAACTGAAAATACTACATTTGCTGACAATAATCTTGGATTAATATGAAAATAACACAGATTTTTAAAAATAATTTCAATACTTATTTTCTGCATATTTTCAATACACTGATATCACTTGTACTTCTTAACTCTCTTAGATATTAAGCTGTAATTTAATTAGAGGAGAGAAAGCCTTCGCACAGTAGCATAGCCCTCGCTGTGGCTGACACAGATGCTGATGCACACCGCTCAAAAAAAATATAATGTAACTACACATCGCAACTACGACTCTGTGATTGGTCGGCTTGGTACCAGTGATGAGTATGAGGGTGCCGCGAGCCGATGGAGTGTTTACAAGTGTCGAGTCCCGTGAAGAAGCTACTTGCAGTGTTTCAAAAAAAAAACTAAATACCTAGCAAGACACTTAACACAGAGGAACATTAAAGCCTATTGCTAGCTAGCGAAAGTATCGTTGCAGAGCAACACAAACAGCATGCAGAACTATAAATGCACAACTACGCAAAAGGCAGGCCCCTTGGGTCACACTGATCTCTTGACGCAAAAATATAAATCAGCTTTTAAAATTTGTACAATACAAACTATATAAACATTGCATGACTAATGCTTCAAATATAGCATTTTCTATTTGTAAATATGAAATACATAAAATTCTAAATTTTTTAAAATGTAATTTTTATTTATTCATAATGAATCAGTTATTCAGACAATTTAAAGCAGGTGATTTATTTAGTAAAGCATTATTGTAGGTTTATTTTCCCCTCTTTGTTTTGTGTAAAATTGTATCTAAAATGTAAGCCATTTTCATTTTGTCAGTAAAACGTTTCAACGTTTTTAGATAGAACAGCATAGAGGTTTGAAAAAAACCCTGCTGAAACAAGGGGGTTTCATGGCCTTTTAAAACTATTACTTTAACACATTTGTGCCCAATAACGGGTTTTATTTCTGTATCGCAAACAAATCTTTTTAAGCACTTATTCACAAACTACTTGCTTTTTAACAAGCCTAATACCCCCTCTGACTAAATATAATCCAATATATACTCTTATTCAGTTATTAGAACAGTACCGTTGCATAGATCAATTTTGAGAAGTGGTTAACCGATGATACTGCGCATGCGTGATTCAGTGAACCAAACACAAACAGTACATGACAGCCTGCTGTGAGTGAACTAAACTTGAACAACTGCAGCGTGTGACCCGAGGGCTTAAATGAAAGGATCTGGTGAAAATCATAAGTTTATTTCATAACAGAAAATTTGTAATGGAATTTAAATAACTGAATCATGCGTTAGTAGGGTTGCAAAACTTTACAGTAAGACATTTTTTAGATCATGGTGATGTTTTAACTGGATGAAATTACTATTGCTGACTACATAATGTTGAGTCCTAACAACCGCATTAAAAATCTGAACTACTGTGTATCTAACCTCAGGAGCAGCCTTGCACACATATTGTACTTAAAGCCTGCATTAACACTTCTGAAACTCTAGTTGGCAGTGAGGTGTTAAATGTTCCTCTGTGTCAAGTTTCTTTGTGTTTTGTTTTTCCTGAATGCTTCCTTAATGAACAAGTGGCTCAAACTCGCTCATTTTGAGGCAGCAACCGGCGGACTGGCAACAACTTTAACCATGAGGTAAACACTAAACAAAACTTTCTATCCAGAGCTCCTTCATGGGATTCCACACTTGTGAACAATCACTCCATCGGGCTCACGCGACATTCAGCCCTGCCCAGACTCGTCAGCGCTACCAAGTCAACCAATCACAGAGCTTGCATTACTCGTCGTTGCGGCGTGTAGTTACATTTTTTTAAGAGGTGCACATCAGCAACGCTGACGGCCACGACGTAGGGCTATGCGTCAATGCGCTTGACGCAGAAGTATAAATCCGCCTTAAGGCTGCTATCTTGTGGGCTGTTGTATTTGAAAATTGAGGATGGATAGATGGTAGTGGTAGATGACAGCGTTCATGTGTCATCTGAATACATGTTTCAAAAAATATATGACTGAGTTTTTATTATACAACATATATTCTGTTGATTTTGAATCTTGCAAACAAATAATCCTTATTTAGAAAAAAAAAATACATTGAAACTAATAAAAACTAAACTAATCTATTTTCATATAATAAAGAAACTGATGAAAACTAGTAAATCTCCCTCTAAAAACTAATTAAAACTAACTGAATTTGAAAAGAAAGTCAAAACGAAATAGAAACTAACAACGAAATCATTATTTTTCTGTGATAATGACAGCTCTTTGCATCACTTCTTGATTCTCAGTAAACTTTGCCTGTGTGTAGTAAATGCCACATTTAACAACACATTTTTACTACAAAATCCTTTAATTACTTCAGACAAGTGCTTGAAATAAGTTCTGCTATGAGAGAACTTCATAACCATGTAATTTTAAGACACTCCAGCCTTCGGAAAAAGATTTACTACTAAACACAACTGTACTTCCCTGACAAGATGTGCAAGACAATTGCATGTAATGTATGATCATCAAGTCGCATTTAATTTCATTTTCATGTCACCAGCCCTAGTAAAAAATGTCAAAATACAGCCAGGAACTTATCCATTGCCCAAACAAAGCAATCTGCTAAAAGGAGACACATTTTGATGCCTGTACTGATCTGTAATTTGCAGCTAGAAAGAAGAAAAACAACCTTCCTTGACCTTTTTTATAGGTTCCATTTTCTGAAATAATGTCGGGTTTTTTTGCTACTTTAGATGTGTTTGGTCAATGTTGCATTTACATTATAGTAGAACCACACCAGAGTTGCCTTGGAAGCTTGTTTAGTGCTTAAAGGGTCACGAAACACCAAAACACATTTTTTGAGCTGTTGACAGTCGTATATGTGTCCCACACTGCTAAAAACACTATTAGGACACCTATATTTCACTAAAAAGTGTAAATTGGTTGTTTTTGCATTATTTCAAGCAAATTCGTACTTCCGGTTTGAAACGAATTTTTGAAGCTGCGTCATGGCCATGACATAATAGCGTGTATTCCAGCGTGCAGACTGGGCGTCTGAGCCAGAGTGAGTCTTATTACGTCTTACAGTGTGATGCATTAATGCATGAGTAAGGCTTGGTTCAAACCAATCAGCGCGCTCTATTGTGCAACTTCATTAATATTTATTGCTGTCAAAGTGTAGACGGCAGAGACGCCACGTTGTATTGGCAAAACAAGCGTGAAGTGTTGCTTTTATTGTTTGCTGCAGTTAAGTTTTGTTTTCATTTTCTCTCTGTGAGAGCTCTGAGTCACGTGTGGATTAACAGTGTACGCGACGCGCGACAACAATAACTTACGTGTCTAAGGAGGAACATTGTTTACCTGAGAGCTGTTCTCATCTGCAAACGCTGAGATCTGGATTCGCTTGTAGTCTCCTTAAATAAAGACGCGGCTCTAGTTGCTGTGGATTGTCCTGTCTCTACAGATTTGGTAAGTGAGCGACCAGTGCTCTCTGTTTATTCAGTTCGTATTTTATTCGTATCAAACTATTGCACCAGTGTAAACAAGTTAGCACTAACAGTTACAACCAAACTATAACCTCGTGTAGGATTTTGTGACCGGAATAACACACGCGGCTTTCTGACGCTACCTGCCGTGTGCATCTAAGTTTCCGGGAAATGCTGAGTTTTTTTTTCTCTCATTCGCCGTGCGGTATCAAACATTGCATGAAAAATACACGCTTAGAGCAGATCCTCGAATCAAATATCTCGTTTGTCGGGAGGGACATGAATGAATTCCCTGAATGAAAGAGCCAAACTGCAGTTAAAGTCCACCATTTAATAATTTGGCAAATAATTCGACTACAGATGTCCATGTAAACACAGTCACATTGTCCGCTGTGGTTGTGTGTTTTGACTCTGAAATTCAGCGCGCCCAAATAGACACTCCCATACCAAGCCTCTTTTCTTCCTCCGACACTCCCCCCTAAACAGAGCTGGACACGCCCACTTTTCTGACTTTTTCCAAAGTAGAGGTGTGAAAACACCCTGCTGAAACGAGGGGGTTTCATGGCCCTTTAACAACTTTCGGACAAACCACTCTGGCAGAGCAATCACATCAGTCTGCTTGAGTCAAACCAAACCTGACAAGTGTAAACACACCCCTAGTTAAAAATATTATGAATATATAGTTTAAAATATTTTCAGAAATTATCAGAAATTAGTTACAGTTATTTACATTTCATGTCCCGGGTGTTATTAATGCTATATTATTACAAATGTACTGTATTTTAAAATGAGTCTGAAAGTTTAGTTTCAAATCAACACTACAAATGAGCTAAAACTGTGCTAATGACTGTCCAGCCATGATTAGTCTGAGGGTTACTAATTCAAGTCATGTTAGATAGATCATATTCACAAGAACAGACAATGTTGTAATTACAGGAGGAGAACAATGGAGTTGCCGCATGTTCCGACTTAAATTTTAAACTCAAGAATGTTTGTTTGAGGAAAAAAAATGTTAAACACAATAGATGAAACTTCTGTGCTGATGGTAAATGTGTTGAAATGTACAATAAAAGTATGTTTCATCAACAAAATATAGTATTACTGCACAGTAAGCATTAAAATTTGATGATTCAGCTTACAGCACCTTCATAAACTGAATGAAAACAGAAAAGCATCAACACTCTAATGGAAATAGTACACATTTTTATGTAAAAATGTGCATTGCCACCTGACATACCTGACGCTGAAAATACAACTTCGAAATTCATAAAAAAAAACTTGTAATAAATTATAGCAAATTTAATTATTCGACTGGTCATGTAATATCACACCAGTTCTGATGAGGAGACCTGCTCAATAACAGATTTTAAGAGCTACTTATTGGACTGGAATCATAATTTTAAACCATCAATCGTTTTTAAACATTTTATTAATCAAATATTAAACTAAGGCATATGAACTTTGGCACATATTTACATTACAATAAGACAATTAGTTAAAGCAGGTAAAGCATTTGCAGCACATACTGGTTTAATAACAATTCCTCTCGAGGAGGGCATCAGGCCACTCACCCGCACGCGGAATCGGAACATGGCGAGGCGGACACAGTGGCTCAGGCAGGCCGGGGGCAGGAACCAGGCCCGCGGAGGGGGCGTGGCCTTGCTTCCGACGTGGTTGACGATGAGCTGTGCGGTCTGCCGCTGCCCCTGCGCCCGCCGCGCCCACTCCGGCCAGCGATCCTTCCCAAGCGTGCCGTTAAAAACCACCACAAGCTCCAGTCCGCCCTGGTACAAACAGGCCTGGGAGAGGGCCGCCAGATAGCCGAGCATTGCATTCCACTCGCCTCCACAAACCCAGTCGGTCTGGTAGCCCCCGTAGAGTCGCTGAAGGCCGGAGTCTGCGTCAACCAGAATGCGAGCTGGCGGGGGAGGCGGAGGCAGCGAGCTGGGATGATGGGGATGGTGGTGGTGGTGTGGATGGTGGTGTGGGGGCTGTCGGCCTGCCGTGCGGGCGAGCTTGAGGAGATCTACTGGAACTGCCGCCCCGGGGCAGCGCTTCTCCAAATACTCCTGAAACCCTTGAACTCCCATACTGAATGTGTGTCTAAGCGCGTGAGATGGATGAACCTTGATAACAAGTTGAATTGTAGGTTATGTGCTCAGATCTCGATCTGACCGGTTGTAGTTAGGTAACTAAAAAGCTGAAATGTCCAGTAATTATCCGACGAATGCAACTGTCATCCGACCCCCTGTAAAATTTCAGATACGCGTGGCTATTTCTTTACATTTGGTCGTGTAAGTGCAATTTGTGTCCATTCCTAAGTGTGTCAACGTGCTAAAATCCCACCAAAGTCTCTCCGTTTCGATCAATTCCGATGTTGCACGGTCTACAGCGTAACGATGGAGGATAACGGCGCGCACGCTACAGTTATGATGTCGACAGTGTTGGTAACATCAAAATATAATCCTATTTGTAACCCTTCTAGCTGCTAACTGAGCAACAACTACGCCCTTGCTATCAAACGTGCCCGTTAAGTAGTTGAAACTAACTCTAGCCGATGGCGAATACAGTATGTCCTGTACTGGTTAACAGTTATAAGAGCTACAGTTTGTGGCTAACAAACTAGCTCGCGCACTTAGCCAGTTAGCCAAGATCCCGGCGTGATTGACGCGTCAACTAGTCGAGACAAATCTGGGGCTGCCGCTATTCGGAATGAGATGAATAACTAAGGGGAAAATAAAGTAAAACAACTAAAATAAAACAAAAACAAAAGCCCGACGTAAGCTCCCTCGCTCTCTATCTCACTCACGACTTCATGTTGAGGAGAGGAACATACTTTCATGCGACGTCGGCCATCTTGCGACTTCCCCGCGGACCGACAGAAAGTGGGAGGGCAGGAGAGCCGAGGGAAGTGGGTGGAGCGACGAGCCTCGTCACTGGGGGATGTAGTTCAGTATCTGTGACAATGTATCTGTGGTCTCGAGTAAAAGACTACAACGACCAGAACATCAAAGAGAGAGACGTGATGCGTGCCTTATCCAAAAGGAAAGGTTCATTCAAATGAAGATAGGGAAAATCGGCTCAGTTGGAAAAACTGGATAAAAATCACTGTATCTGAAATTCTCAAGTACTGTGGCAATAAACATGTGAGGAACGTGGACTGCAAGAGTGATAACAAGGGCTATGCAGAATGAGAAAGAATTATTTGACAAATTAATTTTGTCTGTCAAATTTAAAGAACACTTTTCGGCACATTTAGGTTTACGCATCCAGCATGATAGATAGATAGATAGATAGATAGATAGATAGATAGATAGATAGATAGATAGATAGATAGATAGATAGATAGATAGATAGATAGATAGATAGATAGATAGATAGATAGATAGATAGATAGATAGTTCCCTTTTTACATAGACCTAATACTAATATGTCTTTATATATATATATATATATATATATATATATATATATATATATATATATATATATATATATATATATATATATATATATATATATATGTATGTATGTATGTATATGTGTGTGTGTGTGTGTGTGTGTGTGTGTACATTGAAGGCTTTTGGTTACAATACAATTGAAGTTAAACTGATGTCACCTTTACAATAATCATTAATCATGTAGCCTAATATAAAGTCTTGTGTTGATATATAAAATTAATAAAATATATAAAGTTAAATATATAAATTTTATACTTGAAATTAGCATTTACTACTATTACAAATGAATATATATATATATATATATATATATATATATATATATATATATATATATATATATATATATATATATATATATATTATTATTATTATTATTAAAGCAATATTAAGTAATATTAAATTTGTAATTTTATAAAAAAAAAAGTATATATATATATATATATATATATATATACACACACACACACACACACACACACACACACACACATATATATATATATATATATATATATATATATATATATATATATATATATATATATATATATATATTTTTTTTTTTTTTTTTTTAATAAAATTACAAATTTAATATTACTATTAATACTTTTTTTGCATTGCCACCTGCTAACGAATCAATTTCAAATGTTAGAGCAATGACTACATGTCAACAGTGTAGCAAAAGATGAGAAAATCTTTTCAAGTAATTTTAGACCTTATGAATCGACAAACCCATGACGAATGCATTGGCCTACAAATTGACGTCATCGCTGAACAGCTCAAACTATAGCTACACATAAACGACACTAGAGCGCGCCAAAGGCAAACTTGGCTGTAATAGCTGATTGTGGAACACCAGCGCTAAATCAAACAGAAGTGCACCGCAGCAGACTGCTTTAAATCACCCGTGATAAGTGTCAACTCAGTTTGCAGTGTGTAAATTATAAAAACAGATATTTGTTTCGAAACCTAATTTAGGTTGACCCCATTGCCCAACTACTTGCTTAATGAAAACTGGAAATTAATTAGAAACTAATAAAATGCATAATTAATATTTTATTGCAACAATTTACTGTCACATGTTTCTCCCTATATTCACTGTAAACTCACCAGCACCCAAAAACTAAAGTTGATAACTTCATTTCAGAATCAAAGTTCATTAGCTCAGGTCAGATGTTGAAATGACTACATGTGAACTATTCTTTAGTTTATAATATAAATAAAACAACTTGCATATCTTCAGCATTTGCTTGGAATACATTTTATGAACTTTGAACCTGGAGCTACAACAACCTCCACTATTTCCATAATTAAACTGAAAAGTAAAAATACAAGAAATTCAAGCAAAAATATCAAATATAGAAACAAATATGTCAATTATAATGCAGTAAAATGAATATAAATTAAACAAAAACTAAAACATAAGTTTAAAAGAACAAAATATCACTGCACCCTCGGCACAAAGAGTGTGTTTTACTATTTTCAGCAAACATTTTACTGATATTCCAGCTATTAAATGCACATTTCCTTCATGAATCATACTGTGCATGAGAGGTCAAGAAAACCTGGCTACAGGACCAGAATCATGCATAACGTTCATGTCTGGGCTCTCTTTTTTGTCTTTCCTAGGCTTTGTGCATATGCCAACATGATTGAAACAGCTAGAAGAATAAAAGCCGGGCTCAAGAAGAACTAAATCAATCACTGTTGTCCAAATGCAGTCTTTATATACCCATAGCTTTTTTAGTCATTTGCTTTGTTTGTATTTGCTGCAGCTGCACACAGTGGATTTAGAAAGTCAGTGAATGATATCTGAACTGCTAAGGCGATCCAATATACAGAAGATCCAGAGAGGAGGATCACACACATCAGACCAGATCTCAACTTCACTTCAGCTTTTTCACACTCCGCACAATCCAAATGCTCAATACTTAGGGCCCTATCATACACCCGGCACAGTGTGGCGCAAGGCGCAGTGCAATAGTCTTTTGGTAGTTTCAGCTTGGCGCAGGAGTCGTTTTGAGGCGTTGCGCTACGCTGTTTAAATAGCAAATGCATTAGCGCTCATATGTGCGCCCATAGGCATTCTGAGGCACACTGCTGGCGCGTTGCTATTTTGAGAAACTATAATAGATTTTTCATTAGACCAAAACAAACCCGGTCTAAAGTCCGGCGCAGAGATGCGCCTCGCTTACACACTGCTTAATACGCACAAGAGAGGGTTAGGCAAATATCTTTACATACGAAAAAATTTAAATATTAAGGATATATATAGGATATTATAAGAATAGATATAGGATATAAATATAAAGGATTAAAATATTACAAAACATTATTTTCTAGCCTACATAAATATGAAAAACCACTGCTCTTATGTCTTTTTCATCTCGGGAGGCTTTTTCAGTTCATTCATAACAATTTGCTTTTGTATAATGTTATTATTATTAGCAGTATTATTTAATATATCCATATTTATATTTGTTTTATTAAAAACAAGCTTAGATTTGCCCATCTGTCAGGTTTTAGACCATATGGGGCACAGCATGTGTTTTAGGATATAAATCAGGTTTTTGAGCACACTTCGTTATTATTGTTCTTTTATTCGTTTGCTGGAAATTAGAACTGAATTTAAAAATAGTTTAGAAACGAATATTTCCACTTAACAAACGCAATTATTTATTTATAGACTAATTGATGTCTGTGCATGAAGGTTTCCCTATCCAAGAGCGAAGGTGAAATAAGATCCATTATCTCTCATTCTCACGCAGTAGATGCTCTGTTTAACAGTTTTCTGTTAAAAAAAACTGTTAACTGTTTGCTAGTGAAATGCTAATTTTTTCCACTTACTTTATGCTCTGTAAATAGCGAATGCGCTTATGGCGCGATGCAGCTGGCTCTTAAAGGTAATGGGAGATGAGACTCTAATTGGTTTATTCTCAAAACACACATAAAACTCATTAAGAAAATAAACTCAACCCTTTTAGACTATGCGCCCCGGTGCAAAGCGGATTTTCCCGTCTCTAAATTAGCAAAAATGCGTTCTGACACACCCTGAAAGTGTTTACGCCCTGCGTTTTGAGCTCTGCGCATGGACCGTCAAAATAGAGCCCATAGTGTTTAATGCGAATAAGTGAATGCAAGATAGTTGCATAATTTTTTTAATAATGTTTTCAGTTGTTTTCTTTAACATTCAGTGTGAATTTACCTTTAAAAATTGCTGAAACTGATGTTATTTATCTGTTATGTTCAAGTTACTGTATGTTAAAAGCCCTCATCTGAACTTGTTTTTTGCAGACATTGACATCCACAGACATTGACATCCAGTAGGAACAAAAATACTGTGGAAATCAAAGCTAGAATGCTTTCAACATTCTGAAAAAAAAAAAAAAAAAAAAAAAAAATATATATATATATATATATATATATATATATATATATATATATATATATATATATATATATATATATATATATATGTATATGTATGTATATGTGTGTGCGTGTGTGTGTATATATGTATGTATGCGTGTGTGTGTGTGTATGTGTGTGCGTGTGTGTGTGTGTGTTTATTTTTTTTCACACACACACACAAAAAAAGAAAATGAAAAAGAAATGTATTGATATGTTCTACCTTTTGTTAGATGATCAGTCATGAAACATTTTCGATACATTTATAAGTACTGCCTTATCAAATATTTGTCCATGCCTTTAAACATAATTCATGCTTCAAGTTTTTCATCTTTCATCTTTACTTTTCATATTTCAAGTTTTTTCAAGTTTGCATGTCAAGTTTTTTCAGTCAGTAAAAAAAAGGTTTGATTATCCAACATTTTCCAGCAGGTGGCACTAAAACACTCCACTTTATCTTCCTCAAAATTGAATACGTTTAAATTATTTATGAGAAATCTAAAAAGTTATGACTTTGTTTTTAAGAGCAGGAAATGGAAATCTATATTTCAGTGGAGGAGGTTTTGTGCAGCTGAGTGAGTTTAAAGATTGTACTTAGTGTTTTTGTCATGGATACATTATGACTACCTGTCTTATATGCTCCCGGTCCTCTGCGTGTTGCCAAAACAGTGCCAACCCACTGAGGCATGGCCTCTACAGGACCCCTGGACGTCTCCCGTGGTATCTGGCTTCATAAAGTTAGCAACAGATCGATCAAGGTGGATTTACTGAGGTGGAAGTTTCAAACTTGTTGGTCCAGCACATCCCACTAATGCTTACTGTAGTTCTATTGATATCTGGGGAATTTAAAGGAAAAGGCCTCATTTATAAAGTGTGTGTACTCTTACATCCATGCCAATGTTCAAATCTATAATAATAACTCTTTAATGTGGAAAAGTACTTACTGTTACGTTAAGTCTGAGCAGGCGAGTGTACTTTTTCTTAGTTTTTTAAAGTGGTATTTCTGCAGCTGTTTGAACATCTGAGGGTGCACATGAATTGATCACAAACAGTAAAGGTGAATTGTTAGAGATGATATGTGCAGTGTAAATAAACATCTGCTGCTAGTGTGAAAATGAACCGATACATCAGACACAGGCTTTGTTTTTGTCATTAACATCTGTTATATTTGTACAAAATTATTTTTTTTTTGTGTCAGTATATTAATCGCACGTTTAAGCAGCAGTAGTAAACTGTAAATATGAAGAATTGCTAAATCGCATGTTTTTTTTTTCAGACCAGCAACCATAATCAAATGATATCATAATCAAATAATATATTTTTTTTTAACGATACGAGAAATCAAATTTTACCACCAGCAGGACCTTGATTTCAGATTGGATATGACGAGTGCTCTTTTATATAGTAATAATATTAATTAGAAGTACTCTGCAAGGTGGAGATCTGACAGCAGTAAGCTGCACACAATTTCAAAGTCATTTGCTATTTATAAAAGTAACATCTGAATTTGCAAAATGATCTTAGATCAAAATAAGAATAGTTTCTGCGCAACATTTTATGAATTAAGGCTGTATCATGTTCAAATTAATATATCTTAAGCAGTGTACCTCCACCAGGAAAAATAAATAAAAATCATGAAGATGTGTACCTGGTTTGCATGGCTAGGTATGTAACAAACTTTTCCAGAAAAACATTGGCAAGAACATCAACTCTACCAACTTGTTTTCATCTCGCTGTTCATACAGAAACATAACTCTTTATGTGATATGAAAGAAAATGTGACTGGTAGAACAAGTTGTGACACTCAAGTGCGCACTCATTTGGATCATCACTTTGGATGAGTCATAATGATGCAGCAGAGACATATTCCTTACATAACCATTATTACATTTTTGTATGACAGCACGGCAATATTCATGTGCATTTACTGCACAAATCAGAGCCATAGCTTTAAACTATGCACAATTTAATTGGTACAATTATGAATTCAAAGATAATCAATCGACAGGTGTTTGCGTCAGTTCTCAAGCCCATGGGACATCAGCGTCAACGATTTCTATTCACTTTGAATTGGTGACGTCAAGCATTGCTGAACTGAATTGTGGATCTGTCAGCACTGCTGCAGCATTTCAAGCGCCATTGGAAGCGTCAGTCAATACCAATTGTGGTATAAAAGTAGCCAATTGCAGTCTAATTTAATTGGCTGACACTGCTATGATGATTCCTTTAGCACCAAGCTTCAGACACGACCTCTGTCAAGTGTTGAGACTGACATCCCATGTGAATCAGGTATCAGTGTTGCTGCAGATCTGAAGTACATGAAAATACCACAATTAATACTGTTGCCTTAATTTAATGGCTGACATCAAATGTCTCGTACCTTCAGTCAAGTGTTTGAAATAACTCCTTCATACTAGTGTGTTCATGAGTCATGCTGGTTTTTTAAGATCTTTTTAATACCATTTCAAATGAAATTCAATGCCAATTTTGTACCCATCCCGACAGAAGTATGAGGGAAAAATGTATAATCAGTATAAATTTTGAACCCTAGAAAATATTTATGTACAAGTGACTACTTGAATTGAATAAAACATTTTATTTAAACTATCAATTATATTTAATACATACGCAACAGCATAACACACATTTGATTTTTTATTAGACAAATAAATTTGAACTTGGTGTTGAACACTATAGCCTTCGCAGCTCTGCTGTCTTGGCTGCGATTTTTTTCGCCCAGACTCTCAAGTCCTGTCAACTTCTGCTTGTGGCTTTTTCTTAACGCGTTTGCCATAGAGTTGGTGTTGAGCCAGATAGGATGTTCCTGGTGGCAATTCTTCTAATGTAGAAAAAAAAATTTCTTCATTACTGAAAGCCAAAGCTTCAGTAAACGAAGAGGTCTCCAGTGCACAGAACTGCACAATAGGTGGTTGGCGGTGGCGAGCAGTACTCCACGCATTGTGTTTAGCACCCTTCATATGGGAGTTCAGGGTCGTAACACCTATTGTCTCTAGCTTAAAAAAATTCCGGCACCAACAGCAGTAGACCTCGCGGTCATTTTCTTGCCACAGGCTTGACCTAAACGTAATTCGGATTCTTTGGCCACAGAAGATTAAACCAACACTTTCTCATTTTAGCTGACAAACTAGGCTAGGCTATCTTGTTCTGTACTTCACTTGCCTTGTAACCATATTAACGGGTGCGCATGCTTGTGCACTTTCTGCTATGACGTGGAGCGCGAGATGCACTCAACGTTACGCTGCATGAATTTTTTTTATTAGCCTACATTAGTCACAGTTAATTTTGTTATGGTATGAACTTTAATCCAGGCAAACATAAATAAAACAAGACCTTTGTAACGAAATCCAAGACTTTGTATACCAGATTCAAGGCTATTAGGGTCTTAATTTGAGAATATTAAATTTGAGACTTTTTCCATGCTTTTGAAACCCCGTGGGTACTCTGTGAATCAGTAACTGCAGTTCAGGTTTGATATCCCATCTCTATTTTGTGGTGTATTTGCAGTTAGCACTTTGTATTTCATTTTGATTTATCACGCAGCTCAGTACACCTCCTATTGATCTGGCAGGATAGCATTGTTGCCCTTGTGCTTCAGTGACCCCAACACCCTGTCACCAATTTGTTGTTTGTCCTCTTCAGATCACTGATGGTAAATGCTCACCACTGCTGACCAGGATCAACTCACAACTTAGTTGTTTCAGAGCTACTTTGACCCATTCAACTTGCCATTACTTGGCTTGTCAGTGTCCCTCGGATATTTATTCCTGCTCATTTCTCCTGCGTTCAGTGCATCAAAGCCTCTAAGTCACCCTAAAATATTGGAGTCTCCAATTTTGTCATGCCATTTGTATTGAATGAATGTCAGGTAGAATCTGTCCATAACTCTTCTCAGTGTGGTCAAAGCTGCATCAAGGAAGACATTTATCAGCATCTAAAATGGTGGTGATTTGGCCACTGTATGGTGTTTTGGAATTAATGGACATCCAGATGCATTTACTACTGTAAATCAGCAAGACACCAAGAAAACAAGGTTTGCCTTGAAGGTGCGGATGTGTAGGGAGAAGATCAATGATATTTGCTTGACCTGTGACTGGTGTTTCTAATTAGTGAATAAATTCAAGAGATGTTTTATCCAAAAATGTAACTTCCTGTTTACTCACCCAGTGGGTACCATCAATAGGGTATATGCCAAGCTAGTGTTGTTCCCATAGTGATAAACTTCCGGGGATCTGTTATTGTGAGCTTTTTTCCATCTTATACAGCATCAATGTTGTAATGTTTTTAAAATACAATCAGTTAAACAGACTTTGGCATTCGTTCAGTTGCTCAAGCATAAAACGAGACAAAAAAACGCTTACTCGCACGCACCCGTCAGAATCAGCAGGCTAGCGCAGAAGCTCCATTGAATACTGGAGTAAAATAAATGCTCATATTATAAAGACATGGCGGGGAAAATCTAATTTAATGCAGTGCTTCTTGTACTATCTGAGACCCACTTTATATCGGATATACCTTTTTTTAAAGAAAATTTTTTTTAAATGCGCCGATTTTGCATTGGCATACAGTTCACCGGAAGCGGTTAACCCAGGTTACTGGCAAATTAAAAGTCCTATCAGCATGCTTCAGCATATAACCTATTCTCTGGCTACCAACAGTCTTCAAAATATAGAGGTCATAAAGGTTTGGATGACAGAATTGTTATTTCTGTGTGAACTATTCCTTTAAGGATAGTTTGGGTGAACAAACAAATGAGTTTTTTTTTTTTTTGGAAAAGCAGTTCTTCATCAATGAGATATTTTGCATCACAAATCCTGGAGGATTTTTGAGCATTATGGGAAACAAAATAAATCTGTCAGGAGTGAATTGGAAATATGAAAGTTAAGAGGCTAAGACGCTTGCCCAAAACACATGCCTATAAAAGATCTCTGTTCAAGAATTTTGGCAGTCGTTGCTCCACGATTAAGATTAATGCTAGCCATTCTTTTAAGGTTTACTTATTTATTAGGTTCATCTGACTTTTTTTTTTATGAAACATACAAAAAAGAGAAATCATTCAGATTTTTGGCTGAACTAGTGAGCTTTGACAAGCAGCAACACTTGTTTTTGACCTGCAGGAGTCCCAATAATTGTACAAAGCAGAAATAAAAAGGTCAGGTGATTAAAATGATCCATCAAAGGAGAGCACATCTTCAAAGGAACTAATGTCACCCTGCGGTTATTAAATCAATGTAAGCGCGCTCTCTTGATGAGGGAGCAATTGAGTGGAAAAAAGACATTTTGCCATTGCTAGTGACAGAGCGATGAAACGGAAAGTGATTGAATGTCAGAAAAGGAAGGAAAAAACGATGCCAAAATGAAGAACAAAGTCTTTTGCAGGGTCCTATTGATCACGTTATTTTGTTGATCACACAGATCCTCTCACATGATTTAAATTATTGGCAAATAAAATAATTGGCCGCCTTTGCTTGCGGCAGGAGGGAGGGATGGAGAGTCACGGGTGGCTTTGCCAGTAATATACAATAGAGTACTAAAGCACCCTGAGCTACAATGAGAAAAACAGCTTCAGCACCTCTACTCCAGCAATGCAGAGAAAAACAGCTCACGAATCAGACAGAAAAGAGCCAAAAGTCATTTTGCTGTCTGTGCTTTCAAAAATAAGACTTATTCCAGCTAAAAAGGATTCTCTTAAACAGTCTGCCTTTCACTTTTGGAGTGGTCGACGACGCAATTTCGACACTTTCCCAAAGGAAACCCCTCAGAAATATTCTGTACTTCTCCTTTCTTTAATCATGGATGTATACTGTCACAGGTAGGGGTGGGTGGATCGATTTTAAAAGCTCACAAAACACCAAAACACTTTTTTTATGTTGATAATTAAATAAGTAAAGTTTATTTATAAGCTAATTTCGAGAGGATCACTTGCTTACGATTGCTTGCAGCCGGCCCCGCATTATTCAGTTTATGATTTACCAATCAGACGATTCCTAAGCACCATAAATACCCTAAGTTCCATATGACAGCCATCTTCATTTTAAAGAATTCCGCCCATACTCCTCCCACTTTCCTAGATGTGTGGCACGGTGGCCCAGTGGTTAGCACTGTTGCTTCACAGCAAGAACATCACTGCTTCTAGTCCTTACCAAGCCAGCCAATGTTTCTGTGCGAAATTTACACGTTCTCCCTGTGCTCTGTGTTCTCCGGCTTCCTCCCTCCGTCAAAAAACATGCAACCTAAGTTAATTGACTAATCCAAATCGGTACCATAGACATGCTCCTATTTAATAGTTATCTCTTAAGAGCAATCACTGTCTGTTCATTAGTTACTATAGCAGGGGAGTTCTCGAGATCTGCCTGAGCTCAAACTCCACTCTCGGGAGGGAGCCCCGGGCTCAAGGATCTAATGAGCTCAGGGCTCTCTCCCAGGACAGCATGCCAAACAAGCTTTATAATCAATCATCAGCTAAGTGTGAACTCTTGAAATCTCCCACGTTGCTAAAAACACTATTAGGACACATATATTTCACTAAGAAGTGAAAATTGGTTGTTTTTGCGTTGTTTGAAGCAAATTCATTCTGGTTTGAAAAGAAAATTTGAATTAATGTCATGGCTATGAGGTCATTATGTACATTCCAGCATAGGGATTGGATGTCTATACTGGCCGGTACAAAGTAATATCATTGAGCACACCTTTCATTAATTCTTGAGAAAGACTAGGTTTGAACTAATCAACACACTCTATTGTAAAGGAGATACAACTTCTTTAATATGCATGATATAGCTTTGAAGACTCCTTTCACCTGTGACAGTGTTCAGCGAGATGCCACTTTGTGTTCCCAACCATAATTTAAACACGTAGAAGAAGAAGAATTGTTCAGAGACATGCGTTGTTAGTGTTGCGTTTTTAAATGTGGCGCAATGAAGGTTTTTTTCCATTTTACAGGAATTTGTGCACAGCTAGCGTTTTGATCCACGTGTGTGGATTACAGTGGTCTGCTAACAAGCGATAAAAATATGTTTTATACATTTGGAAGAGGTGAAATCCGGATTTGCAGTTCGTCTTCTATTAAAAAAAGACGTAGCTCAAGTTGGTGTTTATTGTCCTTTCTCTACGAATTTGTTACGTGTGTGTGATCAGTGTTCTTTGTTTATGTTTATTCAGGTGGTAAAGTTAGTTAGTATCGTCAGCACTCTTTCAGTTCTTAAAGATATACATTATTCAAATTGATTTAGTAACTCAGTTTACAGTAAATTCACTAAAATATTAAGAACTAAAAATTCCACACAGCTTTCAGATGTGCTGTAAATGCTGCTCTCCGAATCACTGTCTATTTCCCCTGTGTCTGTGTTTTAATGGAGCGAGATGAGGTCTCAAAAACTATTCACAAAGTATAATTCATACATCAACAACACAATTCATATTTTAAAAACACAATTCAAAAATACACAAATTCAATTTGTAAACTCAAAACACGATAAAAAAATAGACAATTCCATTTCGTAAATTAAAAACACAATTAAAAATACTCAAATTCGATTCAGACATTCAAAACATGATTCAAAAATGCACAAATCAAATTCATAAATTCAAAACACGATTCATAAATAGACAAATACAATTCATAAATTAAAAAACAATATATAAATACACAATTCCAATTTGTAAATTCAAAGAAATTATTCGTGAATACACAAATCCAATTTGTAAATTCAAAACACAATTAAAAAATATACAAATCCAATTTGAAATTCAAAACACAATTCAAAAATATACAAATTAAATTCGTAAATTCAAAAATACACATATAATACACAATAAATACACAAATCATAGTGTACACAAAATCAGTAATTTGGTGAAAATATTTCAGATTTTTACTTGTGAATTCATGAATTGTTTGTTTTATTTATTAATTGTGTTTTGAATTAAATTGGATTTTGTAAATGTGAATTGTGCTGTGCATGTATGAATTATATTTTGTAAATATATCATTTTTGAGACTGATCAGACTCCATAGTGTTTGTGTTGCCGCTATAGCGCACGTAATGAAACTCCCCTTTTCATGCAAACCCTTTCCCTCTTTTGCTACTCGACCCTCCCACCTAAACAAAGCTGGACTCTTTCCTGACTTTTTTCAAACTAGAGGTATGAAAACACCATGCTGAGACGGGGGATTTCATGGCCCTTTAACATCTATAGTAATACCGATTTTGGTACTGTTGGTAAATCTTTGCTAACTTGCACTAATGTACTTGCTCCCTTTTCAGATGATAAATCCACTAGAGGGTGTTGTCTACATTGTTGAGAATCTGAAATACATTATATAGAATACATTTTGTCATACGTTTTAGATACACATCATTGATTTTACATAGCTTTTTTTTATTTTTTGTGTAAATATGTTTCATCCGACTTGAATCTGAGCACTCTGCATCATAAACGAGTACAACGCCATTCACATGAGTTGGAGGCATTGACTAATGTTTGTAAGCTGAAGCACACATTTCCAATGAGCCTGTATAAGTATTTTTATACCCTGTACTTTCTACTGCTTGCTTTATCATCTTTTATACCCTTATATTTGCATAGAAGCAGCTACATAATGTGATCAAAAATGGACTACATCTTGGCCTAAATGCTGCTGAAATGCAGGGCAGTTGAAGCCCAGTGGAGCCAGTGATGGAGCCGTCCAGCAGCAGCTCACGTAACACGCTCTCATTCTTCCACACATGCATTCATACACTCAGTCTGTCCATCACGCTGCTCGAGCAGGTTCTAGCAGACTGTAGTAATTAGTGTAGACACCCGCTGCCCTCCTCCAGACCTTCAGTCGTCCCAGATCAGCATCAGCCACAGAGAGCAACACATCCAGCCATGATGGAAACAGCAGCAGGAGGTGCTCAATTCCCCAGCAGGAACATACAAGGGCCACTGCTCATTTCCATGGTAACTTCAGAGGGCGAGTGAGAGCGTTCCAATCTCACAGCAAGCTCTGTTTCACACATATGGTGAAAACAGCAGCTCTGGTGGCCTAAGACTTATGCACAGTACATGTATTCACATTTAATTTACAGTCTTTTTATTAAAGGTGCCATATACAGCATTAATTAAATAAGTAAAACTGAAGAGTTCAGATGCAAAAACCAATCAGGTAAAATTTCCATTGAAAAATTAACATTTTTCTCAGCCTCCTTTGTTTATGTTGTGTTATGAGTTATTTCCCTTCAAAGACCATAAAAGGCAATTATTCTTTGCTATAAAAGTGATATTACTGATCCAACATTCAGGAGCCTTATAAAAATGCTCATTTTAGAAGAAAAGTATCTACAAAGTAGGTATAGGACTTAGGTAAGTTTAAAAAACATCCAGAAACAGAATTAGAAGGTCCATATTGACCATATTTGGAATGGTCATGAATATGAATGAGCTATGCTCTGACTTGCAGCCTCTCTCTCAATCATGCATGACCACGAAACATCTCAAGTGTTTGTAGCTCATCAGAATAGTAAATGCGTCTATAGACTACAATTCTTTCAGCACTCTGCTCATCACTTATTAGGCATAAGGTCTGTTTAAATATATAGTTTAAAAATTTGCAGTGTATGTTTGTAATAAGGCAACAAATGTGCTGAATATAAGAGCTTAATGCATGTTTGTTTATGGTGTCATGTCATTCAGCTCCTAAGGCTGATTTATACTTTCGCCTGGCGCCACATCGTGGACCTCCGCTGACTGCGCGCACTTCATGAAACGGACGAAGCATTTATGCTAAACACGTTTGCTGTAGCGATATTCTTTAAAACGACAGGGGAGAGGAGCGGGGGGGGGCACCGTAAAGTTAGATGCATAAACAGAGAAGTACGAAGAACGTTTTCGGATTTTAAATTTTTAAACAAATCACTTTTATTTTATTTTACTTTTTATTTTTTGTTATTAATTTGAATGATTAAAAAAGATTTTTATAACCATTCAAGATTTTTTAAATCAAACTTTGAAACATCACTTGCTTTTGTTTATATCTCGGACAGTTCTACCTAATAAAGTTAAATATCAATGACAACAGAACATGGGTTGCTTTACAAATATATATATATTTTTATTATGGCAAGAATAAAAGCCAAAAGTACACTTACTAAAAATACTGACTTTTTAAAAAGATTTAGCCCACTCCTCTGTGTCCTCTACAAAAATGGTCCAACATTCTTGACTGTTATCATCAAAAAAGTCTAGAAAAATCAGGCATCAGTATATTGTAAACTGATAGGTTCAAATATTCTTTTCCAGTTTACAAAGAAATAATTTTATTACTTCATTGGTTTTTGTAACAATTAAATTATTTAAATCTCAAAATTCTAATATATACATCAGTGTAAAACCTATGAATGGTGGAACATTATCTTTAATTGTGTATTAAAACCACCTGTGCCATGGCCTATTTTTTTTGGTTTCAAGTTTTTCCAAACTTTTTAACAAAAACTTTCCTACTTTCCCAAGGCTGTTGCAATTTTTTAGCCAAGAATTATTGGTCATATGGTTATCCCAATGATCATGCATGGACGGATCATAAAGATGTCTGTACAATCTCTTCAAAGTGTTTTATATTCAACTCAATTCAATTCAAATGAAATGCGGCACTGCACAAACTGTTTGCTCGAGTCTCAAAAAAATATGTGCATTCTGCCAGCTGAAATCATAAACCTCTGCAAACTCCACGATGACGTCACATTCGCTGCGTAAACTAGTGAACGTGTCAAGTATACATCAGGCTTTACTATGACTTTTCTGCAGTGAAAGAACCTCAATAAACTTTACTAGGCTCATCTGTTTATGTGGTTGATAATAATTCCTACGTGTATTTTCAAATGCATCAAAACCTCACAATACAACTCGAATACACCCCTGTCAGCCCTTTATATTCTTAAAATTACTCAACCTCTCCATGACATTAGTTAAAAAAAAATTCTTTAAACAATGTGTGAGTCTGAATGTCAGGCATTAACATGAGCTGTGGGAGTACAGCTCATTAATATTCAAAACCCTTCCAAATATGGTCAAAACCAACCATATCTGAGGGCAATGTCTAGGGTTGGTAATGGACCTGTAAAATTAATTCTGGAGATGTTTTTGCACTAACCTAAGCCACATAACTTCTATTTAGATTTTAAAGACATGGGATCAACACGTTTTATGGCCTCTCAGGTCTGGGTTCTGCGGTCTCCAAATGATCATTTCAGGATCATTAGCATGCTGGAAAAATAAAACCATTACCAATGAATGCTTTCCAGAATGAATGGCATCATAGATTAAAACTATCAGTATTTTTGAGCATTCACAATTTCATTAATTTACACAATATTGCCAACAGCACTGGAAGAGACACAACCCCAAACCAAGACAAACCAGAGCCGCATGCTTGTTCACCGGAGGCCATAAGCTCTCATTCTTCCATCTCATTCTTCCATCTCTCTCCAACTCTGTCTGTCACATGTACAACTAGATCAAAAAGATATTCCAACTGTGGTGTACTTTCTGGTTGTAGTATTCTAATAGTTATCTAAATTATAACTGCTCTTTATGTAACGGAGGCCAACTAGTGTGTGCTGTGCAGGTAAACCTCACTCCTCTGACCTCTAAAAGGTGCTCTAGCGACTGACGCTAGAGGCCATGGTCTTTAGCCTCCTTGGTAGAGTGCCTGACTCCCATGCGGAAGGTCGCCGGTTCGAAACCAGCTCAGAGCGGGTTGGGTGGCGTAGAGCCGGCGGGGTTACATTGGTGCCGTGACCCGGATGGGAGTGAGGTTTAGGGGGGTGAGTGTAACGGAGGCCAGCTAGTGTGTGCTGTGCAGGTAAACCTCACTCCTCTGACCTCTAAAAGGTGCTCTAGCGACTGACGCTAGAGGCCATGGTCTTTAGCCTCCTTGGTAGAGTGCCTGACTCCCATGCGGAAGGTCGCCGGTTCGAAACCAGCTCAGAGCGGGTTGGGTGGCGTAGAGCCGGCGGGGTTACATTTATACCATCCCTAAAACAACAAATGTAATGGTGACTTAAAACTTTTGCCCAGTACTGTACCAGTGATTCTGCTGTAGCACTACTAGAGGATTTGGGGGATTTCAGGTAGCTACATTCAACATTTATTTTAATAAGTACAATTTTATCACGAGTAGTCCATTGAGAATTATTGCAAATTTGATCTTGGGATTTAATTTAGATCTCAGCAGGAGCCATTAGGTGAATCCATGTCATATCCTAATTACTACAAACAGGATTTTGAGTAGTAAAAAGAAAATCTATGAAGGTCAGGTTGTGCAACTCCTAATACTCAGAAAATCCCCTGCACTATTCAATCTGTATTATGAAATGTCACGTTCAAGATGTTATGGTTATCAAGATAAAGATGTCAGTGCAGATATATTTACATCTAGATGGCAATTAATTCATACTGCATAAAATACAACAAAAAAAAAAACACTGCCTAAATCATCAAGATCAGGGGTTCTTTTCAGCCCATGACCCCTAAAATAACAGTCTCATGAGCCCCACTATCCTCAAAAAGTTATAAACAAACATTGCACACAAAGACTCACACACACACAAATAGGAACTATATGGTCCTATGGTCAGGGTCCTTATTTTTAAGGTACGAGTGCCGCAAAGGAGTCATTGGAGTCAAAGTTGAACATTGTGTCATCAAATTAATCTGCTGCATCTAATCCTATTGCTGTGTTGTTCACCAGCATGGACCACGACCACACTAACTAGACTTTATTTTAGGGAGGGATGAAAGGTATGGTAAGGGTACAGTGGGATGAAGGGCAAGGGAAGTAAGAGGAATAAACAGTGAACAGGTAGGTAGGTTGATTGGGCGTCCTACGATGATGCCAAGAGACTCAGAGTGGGGGTATCGTCTCTGTAATATTTTGGTACAGTGATTGGACCCCCTGATTCAACCTAGGAGTGAAGAGAGAGTTATAGTATTGTTAATGGGAAGTGAGGAAATAGAGGGAGGCAGGGTGGGTTCAAGAGAACTTTTTCTTAAATAAGATTTTAGGGAGTAGGTAATTGGTTAAGGCAGGCATGTACAAACTCGGTCCTGAAGGGCTGGTGTCCTGCAAAGTTTATTTCCAACCCCAATCAGACACACCTGGACTAGCTAATCAAGCTCTAACAGGCTTTCTAGAAACATCCTTGCAGGTGTGTTAAAGCAAGTTGGAGCTAAAATCTGCAGAACACCGGCCATCCAGGACCAAGTTTGGACACCCCTGGGTTAAGGAGACAAAGTGAGGCATGGTTCTGCTGGCAAACCTTTGTTGACAAGTTAACTCCATTTAATAATAACCCAAGGAGTCACAATCCATGGGAAAAAAAATTAAAGGCTAATGGTTTTTTAGTTGCATGTTGTTTTTATGTCACTATAAGTCTACTTTTATCTTCTATAGATTATGGATAAAATATAGTCATTTTCATAGTTTAATAACATAATGAGATTTTTGTAAATCACCAAGCGATCTGCTCTTTGGGAATCACTAAACTAGATCAGAGGTTCTCAACAGGTTGCCACATCTCTAATTTGCATCCTAAATAATAAAAAAAAAATCAATTAAACAACTTGAATTCAACTTCCACACATACACCCTGAAAACTCCTGTGAAATCATTTAACTTGTGTAAATGCTAAATAACTTTCAGCTCTTGAAAATTCTGCTATTCATTTGAATAAAACTTTATTTCATTACATAATATAAAACAATATAATGTTATATAATGCATAACTCCGAAACCTACCGGATGGGATCCTTGTCATATTTCAAAATTTGTAAATATTGAAAATACCCAGTCCCTTCATTTCTCTTTAGTACTGCTATTAGCTTGTTTGTTTATAAGCGGCAAAAAACAGCACCATGTGATCAAAATTTAGAATTTCCAAGACTGTTAACAGTACACCACACTGGCCCTTTTCAAATACTTGAAAAAGGCATAGTTCGTCCAAAATGAACATTCTGCCATGATTCCCTTTCCTTCATGTCAATCCAAAACAATGAATTTATTTCTTCTGTTGAACAAAGAAGAACATATTTTGAAGAAACTGGGTAACCAAACAGCTGTTTTTTTTTCAAACCAGGGAAGTTAATGGGCACCAGAATGACATGAGAGGGAATATATAATGACTGGATTTTCATGTCATCTATCCTTTTAAGTCAGCCAAATTTGTAATGCCAAAGGCAGCTTAGTGGGTGAGAGCTCCCCTTTGTTCAAATCCTGTGTTGGGTCACTGTTAGATTGCATTGTTTCTCCCTTTTCTGATCGGGGACCCAGTAATTTTCCTAATCTTTCCTTCTCTCAGCTCCGAGGGGTGCCCCCATAGCTCCAAACTAACTGAAAGGAATGTGCTAAAAACCTAAAACAGGTTAAACGATTATAAGAAAAATCTAATTTATAAAAATGGTTCCTCAACTGACAAGCTCAAATCCCACACCAGCAGCTTTTAACAAACATGTCATCACAATGAAGAAGAGTACTCCCCAGATTCAAGATAAGATTTTTAAAATGAAAATAAAAAAGGCCACAGTTGAGCTAAATGATCACAGATGACATGAATGAAGTAAACTTAGAAAATGAAGCTGAAAAAGTTCAATAAACCGCACATTTCTGTTGAGTTGATGAATGTGGAGGCCAATCAGAAGAACTTCTGCAGTCAAATGCTGGAGTTTTGTTGAGCACATGTACACATTGTTTTGCCATGATACTGGAATTTTCAGCTTTAAAATGATACCTTGAAAAACCGAGAGACGTCACTTTCCACTCCATGTTGCTCAAATTGCTTCAAATAAGCACAGGTCCTTTGAGCTCAATATGTGCTGGTTTGTGCAGTTAAAAGAAATGCTTCATCTATTTTTCAAGAGTTCACACTTAGCTTATGATTTACAAAGCTTATTTGGCATGCTGTCCCGGGAGAGAGCCCCGAGCTCAAGGGCTCCTCGAGCCCGGGGCTTCCTCCCGTTGGCAGAGCAAGAAGGGAGCCCGAGCTCGGTGGATCTCAGAACTCCCCTGCTGCTGTAGCTAAGGGAACGTAAGGAATTAGACAAGCTTGATTGTTATGTATGTTGAATGTCTTTGGATGGTGGGAGGAAACCGGAGAACCCGGGGAAAACCCACGCGGACAAGGGAAGGACATACAAACTCCCCACAGAAACACCCACCGGTCCTATAGAACTAGGACCGGCAGTATTCTTGCTGTGTGGTTCGCAGTGCTAACCACTGGACCGCCGTGCCGCCCAATCACAGGTAAAGGAGGAGAATAGGGGAGGATGGGGGTTTCTTCCAAACGAAGATAAAGTGAACTGAAAACTGAGGCTATTTATGGTGCCTTAGGGCTCATATGATTGGAAGATTAGTGATTAGCAAATACAAGACTGGCCGTGATAAATCATAAGCACGTGATCCTCTCGAAATTAGTTTATGAATAAACTTCACTTCTTGTTTAAATAAAACGAAAATAAATCGGGAGCTGTGATGTCACAAATCAGCACAAACGTAGCACAAATGAATGGCATAGTTTTGGGGATTATTTTTTTTTATGGGTTCCAACTTTACAGAGTTCCTTAAAAAACATCAATACCATTCAATACCAAACCCTTATTAACATGGAGAAAAGACCATCTTCATGTGCTGCAGTACATGGTGTAAGCCTTCTAGTAAACTAGCATCTAATAAAGTTTAGATATTAATTTTAAAAATATATATATTAAAGGCTCTTTTGAGAAAAAGAAAGAGTAAAGATAACTTTGAAGCATGGGTTTTATTTTCATTTTGTGTATTGTCAACTGTCATTAAATCAATTAATGCTAATCATTTACCATTTCCAGCTTTCTCCTTCCCTCAACTTTGAACCTTGTGACAGTCATACCAAAGCCTGGAGGTAAATGGGTGAGTGCTGATTTCCTTCTGTGTGTTAATCTGTTAAATTCTGATCATATCTGCACATTTCTAAATGATAAAATAAGTAAATAGCCCAACGCTTATTTAACTCCCTGCTTGTGAGAAGAGAGAGCGCAAGAGAGCAAAGCTGGTATCGATACTAACTGAAAGCAAGATTGTGTCATTTTAAATACTTTAGTAAGGACATTTTAATGTTTTTGACAACAATAAAAGTAGTGTAAAATCTAACAATGGTGATTAAATTCTGCACTTACTTTGCATATTCTCCTTTTATAAAAGCATTTAAAATGATTGAAGCTACTATCCAATACAATATTTCAAAGACTACAAATGCAAGAAAATCAAACCCATATGCCTAACCAAGTTATGTTCCAAATTTGAAGTTGATATCACAAAACGTGAGGCTCCAATGAGATTATAGTTAGAATGTTATACCAAAAATAGGTGACGCTCATTAATTTGATCCATTCAGCTGTCACAAAACAGACACTAAATACAAAACCGTGACTATCCGATGATTTGTGATTTGTCAGGATTAGAAAAAAAGCTTGATTAAAAACAGAACAATTTGCATTATGAAACCAAACACCAATCCCTAGGGGAAGGAGCTTGCTTAAATGTAACTAGTTTCTTGAATAGTAATTATTTGACATAAAATACAACTCAGATATAACAATGCAATTCTAAAAACTCCAATCAAATATCACAAAGCAAATTGCACTGCCGTAAAAGCCACAATCTCTAAAACATTATTTTTCCTATTCTCTCCAATAATTCTATTTAATCAAATTTTTATCTTTTTATCTATGATGAAAATCAACTTTTGTTAACCGTTTGGACAGAACTGTGGGTAGGTATAGTGTGACCACAGGCAAATTGGAGTGATTAAAACACAACAAGTCTCTCTTTTTAAATTTCCTGACGTTAAAATAGAACCCAAATCTCAGTGATTTTGAGGCCCACAGCAACGTGACATAGGAGTGCGGTTTTCCCCGCCCACCAATTTGATTGACAGTTTCATTGACATGTTTCTATAATAAAAAGTATACACATGTCCACAGAACATTCTTTTTGCAAATAAACTGAGATTAAAATATTTGTAACAACTGTCAAGTTTAAAACATTTTTTTAAACCAGAGCATGTTTGTAATAAAGAGAGCAAAATTGGTATGTAATTTTCAACTGCTGTAATCACCACGGCGGTGTCAGTAAACGTGCACTTATGTGTGTGTGTGTGTGTGTGTGTGTGTGTGTGTGTGTGTTGCGAATGGCATTTGTGTCAGACTCATCATTTCAGAAAGGCTTGAATAAACTCCACCACAAATAAATTAAATAAACTTTCTTGGTATTTTTGACTAAAGAGCTGCATTTCAGCTTCACCCGTGTCTGTCACTGTGCTTTTTATCTGACATAACACAGTGGTTCCCCTGAGGGGGGCGCCAGAGTTCACAAGGGGGGCGCGGGAAAGGATAAGTGTTGAGGTAGAAAAAGGCTTAAAAATGCTCCACTAATATATATATGTATTTTTAAGTACCAAAAAAACTAAAAAAATAAAAACATATGCTTAAAATTCCAACATAATAGTAAAAAAAATATCTTATATAAATAATTATTTAAATTGTGCTTACACGCGCAACATGCTTGTCAACGTGTCATAAAGGCAAAATCAAAACAAAAATGGCAGAGAAACGTAAATGCAGTGATTCTTCAGAGGTGAAGAAAAAGATTAGACAGTATGACAAAACCTACCTAAATTTTGGTTTCATTGAAGACCAAGACACGTTTCGTCCAAAATGTGTCATTTGTGGTGAAAAACTGGCAAACGACAGCATGAAACCAAGCAAAATGAAAAGACACCAGGAAACGAAGCATCCAGAGACAATAAGTAAAGATCAGGAATTCTTCGAGAGAAAAAAAGAGATGGCTCTGTCAAAAAGATCGACAGACATCAGAAAAGCATTCGAAAGAGCAGGTAGTGATTTACAGAAGGCCACTAAAGCTTCGTTTGACTATTCGCTGTTGATTGCCAAGGCAAAAAAGCCGCATAATATTGGAGAGGAGCTAATCAAACCCGCCTGCATTAAAATAGTGGAGGAAATGTGTGGTCCGCAAGCTGCTGAAAAAGTTAAAACTGTCCCTCTTTCTAACAACACTGTGAAAGACAGGATTGATAAAATGGCAGAAAACTGCAAAAATCAGTTGCACGAAAAACTTAGAGAAGTCCAGTTTGCTATACAGCTGGATGAAACGACCACAGTGGCGGGAGAGTCTGTGCTTATTGTGTATGTACAGTATGTTGACGGAGAGGAGTTGAAACGGGACATACTCATGTCTACCAATTTACCCACAACAACTACAGGTCAAGATATTTTTATGGCTGTCGATTCTTACCTCACATCCTACAATCTGCCCTATGCAAATCTCGTCGCTTGCTGCACGGATGGTGCTGCCGCGATGATGGGTAGAAATAAGGGGTTTAACAGCCGTTTGATGGAAAAGAGCCCGCACTGTGTCATCTTCCACTGTATGATCCATCGCCAAGCACTCGCCAGTAAAAAACTGTCCAGAGACATTAGTGACACACTGGCAATAGTTGTAAAAGTCGTAAACTTCATTAAAGCTCGTCCTACCAACCAGAGATTATTTGCGCAACTGTGTGAGGATGAAGCGCACCAAACTCTTCTGCTACACACGGAGGTGCGCTGGCTCTCGCGCGGCAGAGTGCTTGTGCGCTTTCTAGAACTGCGAGATAAAATTTTGGAATTTCTGCAAAGTCAAAACTACACACAGTTGGAACAGCTGTCAGATGTGTTCTGGATTAAAACGGCATACCTTGCTGACATATTCACTCTTTATAATGAGACCAACAAAAGACTGCAGGGCTCGGAGTCAACTATCTTAGAATGCAAAGAAGCAATCGATGCTTTTATGCGCAAACTAGTGTACAGAGCTGGAAAAATGTCACAGGGGCATTTACAACACTTCCCACTGCTGCTTCAATACTCTGGTGATACCATGGGCGCATCTTTGCGCACGGAGTTTTGCCATCACATGACGTCACTACAGGCGGAATTAAAGTCCCGTTTCGCGGATGTTGAGAAATTATCCAAGGATCTGTGGCTTATGGATCCCTTTACATCCAGACTTGAAGATGTGGAATACCTTGGCTGTGAAGATGAGCTCGCTGAACTTCAAGCTGATTCACTATCAAAAAAGTACTTCCAGCAGAATGGATTCAAAAGACTTTGGATAGTAAGGGGACCTGTTGTCGCACCTAAACTTGCAAACTATGCAATTACAAAAATCATTCTTCCTTTCAGTACCACCTACCTCTCTGAGACAGCCTTCAGTACTCTTGTGGCTATAAAAACAAAGTCCCGCAACAGACTGGAGGTGCACAGCGATTTTAGACTGGCTATCACTGGCATTACACCTGACATTCCATCACTAGTCAAAGGCATGCAAGCCCAAGGTGGACATTAGCTTTGTGTTAGCCTTGTAAAAACCATAATAAAATTGACAGTACATCTGTTCTAACTTGAAAGTAAAAGCACAGTTATTGTAATGTTCATGTTTATTATAACATTCAGTGTTATACATAAAGTGTATGTTCATACACAGATGGAATAAAAAACATTTATTTGTTTAAAAATGAACATTTCTGTGTATTCATATAAAAAATTAATTAAACTTAATTGTAATAAGTGTAAAACTAATTAATGAATATTTTCTAAACATATATATTAATAATACACAAACACACACATACAGTCTGTGTGTGTGTGTGTATATATATATATATATATATATATATATATATATATATATATATATATATGTATGTGTGTGTGTTTATATGGTGGGGTGGGGGGGGGGGGTTCAAATGTTTGTATATGTACATGGGGGGGGCCCCCAAGGAAAAAGGTTGGGAACCACTGACATAACACATGATGAGAAGCAGACACGCAGGTGGGAACGGTGGGCAGGAAAAAAGCAGCTCATCTGCAAAGCCACAGGCTACAAAAACAGCTACAATCTATTCAGACACCAAAATGGCCAGATTCTGGGGGCTATTATAAATAATCTGATGAGTATTTTGAGCTGAAACTTTACAGACACATTCTGGAGACACCAAATGTTTATCTTTCATCTTGAAAAAGGGGTAAAATAAGTACCCTTTAAAATGAAACTAAATATGTTACCATATTTAGCGTCTTCCATTCACTTCAGTTTCTCACCTTATTATTCGTCTGTCATGTGGAGAGTGTGAATAACCTGCTAATATTAGTGTAAACATATTAACTTTGAGTGCAGTGTGAAACAGGCCTAACACCGAGATCTGCCATGTCAGAAAAGAGCATCGGCTGTGTGCTTTCGTTTTAGCATCTTATGTTGTCCTGTTCCTCGCTGCCAAACAGCTGCTGTTTTTCCAATCCCCACCCCTCCTTCCACGGCTTCCTGCCTTTCCCACTCTCTCTAAGAATGTCTGCCACCATCTGTCCGTTTTTCCACAGCACTCCTCTCTCCCCTTCATCAGCCACACCAGGTGCACTGCTCTTATAATCTTATGGCTACAAACCCATCTGAACCTGCAGAGGTGCGCACTGTGCCTCGTTCACAGATGACGGCATCCTTATTCAGTCACACTTTATTTTGATGGTCCGTTTGTTGAATTTAAGTTACATTGCATATACATGCCAATTAATTCTCATTAGATTATAAGTAGACTGTGAGGTTGGGGTAAAGGTTGGGGTTGGGGTAAGGGTGTTTAAGTTGACATGTACATGCACTATGCTAACCGTACCGTGCCCAGGCCCGTTTCCCGGATCGTTTGAGAAGTGTGAGTGCGCTGAATCAGGCTCAAGCACGGTTCACTTGGCCGGCCTTGGCCCGGTTGGAAGAGGTGGGCTTGAGCGCGGTTCACTTGGGTATGCTTGTAGTGTGAGTGCAAAACGCTCCAAAGCCCGAAACTGAAAGCGAGACGTGACTTTTAAGGGGCTGTTTCATGTGGATTTACTAATCATTCTTACTGTTCAGTGAACGTAAAGACGCAAACCCCTCACTGCACCACAGCTGCACACCTTCATCAAACCTCCTCATTCCTGCAGCACGAGGGCTTTATGATTGTTTATGAGTGTCAAAAGTGGCTGATCTGTTCGGCGAAATATCTGACTGCGTGTCACTGCATCCCAAAGCGATATAACTGAAGAAGTTCCTACTGTGCTGAGCGAGAGCGCTTCTGACCATCGCATCATCGATGACATAAGCGTGCCCAGGCCCGAGTAGTGCGAGTGCGGGCCGTCAGGGAAAACGGGAGAGGGGACAAGCATGCTTTGGCCCGGTTCGAGGCAACTGTACATAGTGTGAGTACGGCCTTATAGTCAGTTAAAGGAGTATATCAACAGATATTAAGCAGACAGTATACTAATACTCAACCAAATAATCAAAATAAAGTGCTACCCCTCTTTCTCTTTAGCATTTATTTTACTGATTGAAGTTTGTGCATTAATGCAGAGTTTTAGGCCCAATCACAATTCTATTTTTGTACCCCTACCCCGTTCCCCTTGTCCACTGAAAATATCCCCCTAACAATGGTGACAGCACTGCACTTGCTCATGTCCTCATGCAGTATGTCTTCGCGATCTGCTTGTGGGACTGCAATACAGGAGTTATTATTATGGATTATAGATTACGAAATTTATCGTTTTTATTTTAGCTTTTTTTAAGCATGACGGTAAAACACAAAGTCCATTATAAATGAATTAAAACATGTGCTTATTTATTGCAAAAACTTGTGATAATGACACATGTCATTATCACAATAATGACTTGTATGACATGTATGACAATAATGACATGTCAATAATGGTTTCGAGTGTGGTCCTAAAAATCTCTGTTCGAAGGGGTATCTACCCCTTCTCCTTAGCCCTTTGCCTTCAAGCTAAAGAGAACTAGGACACCCCTACCCCTTTACATGAACGCGGAAAACAGGAGGTAGGGGTAAGGGGAAGGGCTAGGAGATGGAATTGGGCCTTAAAATCCACTTCACTTTTTTATTTTTTAAATAGGCTCATTATACAAAACCTTTTGAGACTTACTACTGTATTTACTGTAAATACATCTAGCAAATCTCTGTGTTTAGCGGGAGCACATTTAGCTTAGCTTAGCCCAGATCATTGAATTTTATTCGATTAATTTCAGGTGCCGTGCAATTTTATTGTGCCTACTGCAGCCATGGTACAGTGTTCTAACTTGTCAGATTGTCCTACCTCCCTTTCAAAAATTAGATAGCACATTTTGATGACGCAATATGCTACGCATTAGATTTTGCTACAAACATAAATTTTAGCTGTAATATCGCCCTATACCTCAATTTCTAACCCCAACCCTAGAACCATTCAAATACAGTGTTGGTAGCATAATCTGATGGGTAGGATAAATTATCTGGAAAATGGTCTGAAAAAGTGAAAATATCCAGTGAGCAGCAGTTCTGTGGGTGCAAATGCCTTGTTGATGCCAGAGGTCAAAGGAGAATGGCCAGACTTATTTGAGCCTCATATGGCCTCCACAGTCACCAGATCTCAATCCAATAGAGCACTTTTGGGATGTGGTAGAATTGGAGATTTGCATCATGAATGTGCAGCTGACAAATCTGCAGCAACTGTGTGATGCTATCATGTCAATATGGACCAAAATCTCTTAGGGATATTTCCAGTACCTTGTTGAATCTATGCCACGAAGGATTAAGGCAGTTTTGAGAGCAACCTTTTGTCCAACCGGGTCCAACTCGATACTAATAAGGTGTACCTAATAAATTGGCCGGTGACTGTATGCTATGCTAAGCTAATAGTGCTCTTACCAGACTCAGAGATAAGCTAAATGGATTCAAAAATGGAAAAAACAAGCGTTTAACTGTAAGGGATTAATAAATTTAAAAAAAAATTTAAAGTAGAGTGCTCCTTTAATCACAATCATGCATATTATTTTAAAAAAGGGAAGGCAGAATGTGCGTGTGAGTGTTTAATGTAACGAAAGATGCTGTGGATCATTAGTTGGGTCAAATATCAAGCACTGTGTTTTCAGACTGGCAGCTGTTCGCCAACACCTGTTGAACCACATCAGGGCAGAAACAATGACAGAATATATCAGAAATTAAAAGGAACAGAGAAAGTAGGTTTAAAGAAAGCCAAGCATGAGCATAAAAAAGCCGCTGGAATCTGCGCTTATCTCCAAGCGCATGTTTGGCACACACCTCTCTGTCATGCAACTGTGAATGCTGTGCTCACAGGGTGCATGTACTGTATGTGGGCTATGCATGTGTTTAGAGTTACCAGGGTGTCTTATGTAAACAGGGTGCAATGGCCTTTACAACAGAGTTCGTGACCCCTACAGGTTAATCTGCTATTATTTTTATAACACAGTGCTCCAGTATAAAGTGTATGAGCGCCCGTCCTCTATTTTAGAAGTGCTGCTTCCGGAAGGATTCATGAACTTTTCTCATATAGGAGGAATTTTTAAAAACTATTTATTAAATAGTTTATGAGCTCTGAACTAAAGCAACATGCTATGAGAGGAATAAAAAAAAATCAGTTTGATTTGTAAAAAAGTTTGTGAAAAGGTGCAAGGCTCTGTACTTAACAGCTTTACAAAGGGAAAGCACCCGCTTCCAATGTTATCACTCAACTGAATGGAGGTTATCAGTGGTTATCATCTGATAGATATGGGCCAGTAGGGGCCTTCTGCGCCTACTGGTAGGCTCAGAAGGCGGTTATCATCCATCCACCTGGCTACACTAATAGAGAAGACTCCAGATCTGTTTTTACTTTCCGGTGACGGTTGGGTTTAGGGTTGGGGTAGACGTTAATAAAGTACAATAAAAGGGAAATTTAACAAATAATAAAAATAATTAGCCTTTTAAAGCTACATGTGACAGCCTTTCTGACTAAATTATAATTTTTTTTTACTGTGATCTAAAAAAGTCACCCAAATTCACGCACATGAGTGTGAAAACAATTAGCTGTCAATCTGAAGGGTTGTTACAACCTAAAGTGCTCAAAACTGGCCACTTTAAATGACCCTTTTGCAAAGAAGGATTCAAACGGTACCAATAATGGACACTTTTCTCTTCAATAATTATTCATACAAATTGTGTTTTGTGCTTTTAGGAACTCTTTCGTCACTGAAAACTGTTATGGGTTTGTTCTTGGTTCATTCCGTTTCCTGTTTTTTTGCTTTCTTTTTCTTAATAGGTGACTTGTTATGGTGTAGCAGGTGTGGCTAATCTTCTGGCTTATTTAAGGAGCTTCCAAGCTCTGTTTGGGAAAATGCTTTGGAGGATTGTTTTTTCGTTTGACTTCCTTTGGCTTACCCACCACTTCTATTATTTTTAGTTATTTGAACTTTGCTCCTATGTAATGTTATTTTGAACGTTACGTTAGACATTTAATTTGGTTACTCTGATACCCCTTTGCATTTTTTTTATCATTTTGTCTTTTTGTAACATTTAAATAAATATCTTTTTGCATATTTTCCTTCAACTTGGTTTGGGTTCCCTTCATTTTGTTGGGTGCTTGAGCTGACATGTAACAAAACAAACAAGCTACATGTATTAGCCATCAGTGTTGGGCATTAACGCATTACTTGTGATGTTACTGTAATGGCATTACTTTTGACAGTAACTAATACTGTAATGCATTACTTTTTAAATATGGCAACTCTGTTATTACAATATGATGCGTTAGTCCGTTACTTAGTAAGTTATTTAATTTTGGCTAACACACGTCTTCCTGTTTATAGCGGCAATGCACTGTGGGATTGGTGGATGCCAACCAACCACTGTAAAGAAGACGCATCGTGTATGAGGTGCCAGACTGGGCAAAAGTCAAGCAAAAGTAGTACAGTGAAGTCAAGGGGTCACTATACTCTAAGTAAGCGCCGTCTTTCAGATGAGAAGTTAAACCGAGTTCCTGAATCTTTTTGTTCATTAAAAATCCCATGGCACTTCTTGTAAAGTATAGGGGTGTAACCCCGGTGTCCTGGCCAAATTCCTTCCATCAGGCATTACCCATCATGGCCTCCCAATCACCTCCATCTGCCAAATTGGCTTCATCACTGTCTCTCCACTCCACCAACAGCTGGTGTGTTGTGAGCGTGTAACCCCGCCAGTCCTACGCAATCCAATCCGCTCCGAGCTGGTATCGAACCAGCGACCATCCGCATGGGAGTCGGTTGCGCTTCCAAGGAGGCTAAAAACCCTGGCCTCTAGCGGCTGTCACTAGAGCATGTTTAAAGGTCAGAGGAATGAGGTTTACCTGCACAGCACTTACAAGCTGGCCTCTGTTACAAGCGCACTGGCGCCGTTGTCCTGTGGCTGCCGTCACATCATCCTAGTGGATGCTGCACACTGGTGGTAGTGTGGAGAGACACCTCAACCCCTTCATGACTTTGAATCCCTTGTATGGCCATACATGATAAATTGTATGTATGGCCATACATGATAAATGCACTATATAAACACACATTACATTACAAAAGAGGTATGCTCGGGAGAGAGACTATAAACATTACTATAATTAATTACTATTACAAATACTACTATGTTTGTTGTTTTAAATAAATTTTAATAAATCTCCATAACAAAATTGATTAGTATACGCAGTGACACACTAACATTTTTCTGAATGTTATTTAAATTGTATCGTGTTTGTATTGCTCAGAAAAAAATGCATTTTTTTTTTTTGATGTTTGAAATATTTTTATAGCTGTTATACAACAGCAGATTTTGCACTTTGAATATATATAGTTTACTTTCTATAAGTTGCTGATATACAACATTTAATTTGTGGTTAGTTCGAAAATTGCTCATCGATTTCATTTTTGAGCAGCTGTTATGATTTTATTTTGCTTAAACGCAGAAATTTTATGGTTGTCTATAATGGCAGTTTTTTTTTTTTTTGGTGTCGAGTTTTACCAAATTGATTCTGAATGATAATTTGCATTTATTTATTTGTTTGTTTGTTTATTTCATAAAGGTTTTGTTTTTGTTGTATATTGTCGCTATTTTCACACACAATCTGTGACGGAACATGTTTGAGGGTTAAATACAACAACATGTATGATGCTGTAGCAAATTTCGCTTTTGTTTCTGAATATATTGTTTAGCTGGTTTGACTTATATGAATTATTGTTTACATAAGGACCTCATATTCAAGTTTGTCTTAGTGTTTTATTTTTGACAATGCAAATTAATTAAAACTGAAGTTGATCAACAGTGTATTCATACAGGGCATTAATGGGAGGATTAAAAATGTTCTTTGTACTTTAAAATTTACTTTTAAAAGCAATGCGTACATTTTTGGTTTAAGTAATCAATAAAGTAATTTAGTTACTTTCTGAATGAAGTAACTAGTAACTAGCACAACACTGCCAGTCATTAACTTCTTGTCTGTTTATCTACTATATAAAAGTACACAGACACAAACACACACGCGCGCGCTCTCAAGTCTTACATGGTTTGCCCTTTTTCTTCATTTCCCCACTGATAAACAGGAATGTACTAATTTACACCCTCTTGAGTATTACAATATTCGCTCCGTTCATCTTCCTCCTCACCATATGACATTTCCTCACATTGATTCATTCGTCTGCACTCATCTGTAGACAGTTCTGTTTTATTCTTCCATCCTGTGCATTCCCTGAGTGTCACGCAAAGGCATCTTCTCTCTCTCTCAGGCCATCTCTTGACCTCAGAAGACCTGCTTTACCCTGCGCTGCCTCTCCATTCATGTGTTTGCAGACAGGATATCGAAGGCTCCAGTCGCCTGCCTGAATCTCTTTTTGGCACTAAAAGCATGACCCAAACCAGACAGAGTAATAAACAAGAACTTTTATTATTTGCTGAAAGCTAATAAGTAATTAAGAGTCTGAATGCTCAAAGAAAAAAGCACTGTTCAATATAATTACCTTTTTTTGTTTGTTTTTTGAAGGGAAAAGTTGGTTAAAATGAATAAATGTGGTCAAATCATACATGGATCAAGCTAAAATCCATCTGCAATTTCTCATTTTTTGTCTTTTATCCCTTTCTGTTTAGCACAACATGTTTGTGTTTTTTTTTGTGGTTTTGACTTCTTGGTAAAACAAGAAATATCATAAACTGGTTTCTGAAGACTGAGCATAATGGAATATGTCTTTCTTGGCTTACTTTCAGTATTTCTTATTGGGAAATATTAAAAGGAAAGAAAGACATTATGCATTAAAATATAAATCAATCACTCACTCTATTAATATCTTTCTATCTATCCATCCATCCATCCGCCCGCCCATCCATCCATCCATTCATCCATCCATCCATATGAACTTTTAATTAACTATGTTTGGCTGTAAATACATTTACCAGGTAGTACTTTTACTGTTAAGCACTGTATGACTAAAAAACTCAGAGCTTCTGGTAGTACCCAGAATAGCAAAGTCCACTAAAGGAGGCCAGGCCTTCTCATTTATGGCTCCTAGACTCTGGAATAGCCTTCCGGATAATATCTAAGGTTCAGACACCCTCACTCAATTCAAAACTAGATTATTTTTAGTGAAACATATACACAATCTATAACATAACGGTATGATGTATGAGTGTGCTGCATGTGTGGGCTTGACAACTACCTAGAGAACACACTCCTCCTGTTGTAATGCACCAGACACTTTGTTAGAAATACTCATATGCTCTACAGATTTGTTTCTATGTTTGGTTATATTTTCATTTATAGCACTTCATTTTTGCATTGATGTTTAATATCTCTTGTTCAAATACATTATGAACAGCAGCTATGCTAATTGTTTTCTTTGTTCTCTATTTCGACCTGGGGATACTCCTTTCGATGCCTCTAGAGATTGTGCAGCACCATTGATGTGATCCAAGACCTTTAAAGAGATTATGCCAAGCATTGAGAACCTTAAGGACAACATTTAAAAAGAGATGATGCCAACCATAGAGGACTTCGAGAACAACTCATACAAAGAGATGATCCCAAACATCGAGGACTTCCAGGACAACACATACAATGAATACTAGGAATGTAATGATTCACCTGACTCACAATGTGGTACAATTCATGATACTAACGTCATAAATCACAATTTATTCATGATTTTTTAACAAAATTATTTGAGAAAAAATAAGGTTAACATGGGCCCCATTTTTTTCTTAAATGCAGCAAAAAATTTTTACAAAATAAAATGTATTCTGCAATAACTAAATTGGAATTTTAAAACCATATCCAAATATAAAAAGTAAATAAAACAAATTAAAGAAGACTCTTTAATTCAAACAAATTAAAACTTTGACTGTGGATTTGACATTTTTTTAATGAAATATCAGAATATCTATGTTTTCTGGTATAAGCTGAGGTCTTTGCTCATTTACAATGTCCCATGCTTATGAAAACATTTTTTCACTGGGGCCTGAGACCGCTGGTGTGACTTGGAAAGCCTTTCCTAAACCAGAGAGCAGGGTGTACAGAGATGATCAATAGTCCCCTCTGCTCCAGAGGACTGGCCATAGGCATAAAATAATGAGTAGAATATATAATATATAATATAATAAGCAAATTATTAAAAGATGCATAAACTAAATTGAAAAGAAGAGGGTAAAAAGGGAACAACCTAATACCTGGTTCTGTAACAGAACAACTTTCTCATTCAGTCTAAAAATTATCTTCACACTCTATAAAAAAAAGCTGATGCACTGTGTGATCTCTGTGACATCAACACTCATCGGAGCGATCAAAGATGCCAATCCGGTACGCATGGTTTGGCCTATTAATAGCTTTTTGCATATAGTCGTCTGTGACAGTAGTTTTTTTACTGTGCTGCATTATATTCGCTGTTCTGTTGGTGTAGGTAAGCATCTTTTTGCAGTATTTTCACAGTTTGTGTTTGTCTGGCGGACTTCGCTGTCATTTTATTCTGCTGCTGATGCGCAGGTAAAGCAAATTTGCACCTGTAAACACAGCGCCCCCTCTGTTTAAAACATGTATCGCTATTCATTCATCTTTTCTACCGTTTTGAAGCGATTTTCAACCGACTAACAGTGAATCGTTACATGGCTACTTAAATGCACAAATACACTTCATTAAACATGTACACAGACACATAGTATAAAATAACTTATATTTAATTGTAACTTTAACTTAATCTGATTTTTAATATGCACCTTTAGTAAAGCTGCTTTAAAACAATACATTTTTGTAAAAAGCACTATACAAATAAACTTCAATGTGAAATCTTCTGTGAAAAGTGCTATATAAATCTATCTTTTGTGTCCTGTATTTCTCACTATTTCTAAAAAATATTTTGCACCATATGTCCATTTCTATCCCATTCCTCCTTCAGAATCCTATCCGGGTACACATCATCCATACAGGAAAAAGTTTTGGGCCTCTAAAAAAAAAAAACAATCTCGCCATTAGATGAATTTTTGCATTTCCATTAGTCTCTTTTGCATGGATACTTCACCCCATGTGCCCTCAAGCGACCTTCCCACTTAATAGTCCACAACAGGAGCGCTGCACATAGCCTTTGACGTGCCACTTTACAATAGCCGTTGCCCAGACAACATAATTGCAGATTATGAGAATAAATGCAGAGCGGGGTCCTTCATAAAGCTATTTACTATGTGCACATCATGGCCTTGCTCCTCTACTCACACACTGATGTCAACCCTGGATAGAGGGAAATACAAAAAATATGCACTTCAGACAATAAATAGGATGCGACAGACGGAGATAAAGCAAGGGAAATTGGAGACAGAAACACCGAACTGCCTTAATGAGGCACTTTTAATGCTCGTGACGACCCGGTGGCAAATAACTCGATAAAAACAAAACTGCTCATGGAGAGAGTCATTTGGTTAAATCCACCGAGATATGCAAGGAACTGAATGATTAGCATGGGCCCTCACCCACACGTATGCTAATGATGCTAACCGAATAGCAATTAATTAGCCCTATCTGCTGAAATTAACTCCGCACTGCCTATCCAGAAAGCGAAAGGGTCTTTATCACACCCTCTCCAAAAAAAAAAAAGCCTTATCAGAAGTCTGAGGCTGTGCACTGTGTTTATAAATGTTGCTTTCGCTCCTCCTCAGCATTTTTTAATTCAGAGGTGTTGGTGAGAAAAGCGGTTCGCAGACCTGAGGTGCATCCGAATGGATTCTCCTGGGTTCAGGACTGTCCTCCTTTACTGCCTGCTCCATTCATCATGATCACCTCTTTCTCTCTCCTCTCCTCCTCTTTTTGCCACGCTACCCTTTATGTTTTCCACGGTTCTTGCACCTGCAGTGTGAGCCATCTGCTTCTCATACCATTCCACTCATCTGCGCTAAGTCCTTGTGGACAACTGTATTCCCCTCGTCATTACTTCTCACTCTACAAGACACAACACAGCGCAACTTCATCAAGTAGTATTCACAAGGCTTTTAACTGTACATTTATTTTCAATAGCGATATAGATTCTCCTAATGTAATGTGACAACACATTCCACAATCTATACTATCTTCTGTGCTAATGAAACACCTGTCATGAACCTCCGCTGTGTCTTTTTAATTATTTTTATATTGATCCACACTGGATCCGGCAGCTTAGTACTTGTTTTATGATGTACCAACTTTGAAACTTAAAACGACCTTGTTAGTTTACTCTCATCATTCCCACCTTGTATTTGTTTTTGTATATTCTCATAAAACAGATCCATGTAATTTAGTTGATTGTATTTTATTCACAAGGTACACACAGTTCACAAACGTGAAAATTATCTCACCATTTACTCTCTCTCTTTTGGTTTTAAGCCTTTGTGGGTTTGATTTCTTACATTGAACACAAAATAAGATCATTTGGAAAATGCTGGTTGATTGTACCCATTGAATTCTATAATAAAGGAAAAAAAAGTCAACAGGCTCATTGTGAAAACATTAGTGATGGTAAGTTCGGATCATTTTACTAGGGCTGCAACATCAAATCGATTAAAATTGGTTCAAATCAATTAAAATTGATTACTAAAGGTGTTGGCAACAAATTTTATAATTGATTCATTGTGTCACGCAGAATAATAATAATCAAATGTGGAGACATTTGATTATTAAAAAAACTTTAGTTGAGCACAGAGCGGAGTGAACACACTCTGCCTTTCTCGCGCACTGATGCTAGCAGAATTCATCACTTATAAACAGGATGGAGCAAAAATACGACCAGAAGTAATGTTAGAGGAAAGATACATGGTGAAGGCAGAGAAATCTGTGGCACCCTAGTCATTAGTCATCCAAGGTGTGGTAGTATTTCACACTAAATAAACAAAAAAAGTGTGTTAATGGCCAAATATGCAAAAGTGATGACGGGAGCCCCACATGGCAATGATCCAGCACCTGAAACGCAAACATGTTGGAGTCTTCAATGAGGAGGAAGGGATCGACAGCAGGTTAAATCACAACAGAATTCTACTTTTGTTCCGTTTTGAAGTGAGGAACCCAATGTCCCTGATGCTGGAGCTTACTTGTTATCCAGCTTGACAAGCATAACGTGAAAAAATTCAAACTGACCTTTGGCGTGTAAAATGGCACAGAGCCAGAGAAAGACAGGTCATATTATCAAAATTATGCAGTGTTTTTAACCACCCAATGCTTATTTTATGTTTTAGACATCTAAATACACACAAGTACTAGTAAAACAATACATTTAGAGATTGTAAAACACACAAGAAAGTCTAAGAAAGTCTAACAATCCATTCAATATAATTTGCCGATGTGTGTCATTCACATCAGATACATATAGTAACACAGAGATAATTTTGTTTACATATATACATGATGTACACTATTGGGTGTTATGTTTTTATAAAAACTTCTATAAATAAAGTAAAAAGATACCCATAGTGATAGTAACAATAAAGTTCACTCTATTCTTCTCCCAGCTGGCCAGCCACTTGCTTGAATGCATTTTGGGAGTAACTGATGAATTTACATGCTGAATCCTGCGTGTTTTAATTTCATGAATAAGGCAAACATGGCGATCAAAAATAATAATCGCCAACAAAACTCACTCCCGGTTCCAGACAGAATATATTAAACTCACCAGTAGAAGAGTTAATAACAGTAGTAAAGTAACGGTGGTATACTTACTTTGCACTTTGCATTGCAAGACATTTTTATTCACTCACCTTTTTTGGTTCATTCATTTTTCCATCTGTAGCCACACTGCAAAAAAACACTTTTCTTATTGAGATTTTTTTGTCTTGTTTCTAGTACAAATCTCTAAAAACTCTTAAATCAAGAAGAAATTTCTAGACAAGCAAAACATACGGTCTTGTTTTAAGATATAATATAGCAAAATTAAGTGAGTTTTTCCTTAGAACAAGCTAAATAATCTGCCAATGGGGTGAGCAAAATAATCTCATCTCATGTCAAAAGGAAAAACAAGATCATTTTGCTTATCCCATTAGCAGATTATCTTGAGTACTATTAAAGGTCTACTTTTTACTCATACTCTGAGTAATATTTACAACAGATACTTTTTATACTTGCACTACATTTTTAGGCAAGTAATGGTAATTTTACTTAAATAGGATTTTTCAGTACTCTTTCCACATTTATGATTAACGTCTGTAATCTGTCTATTTAATGACTAAGCTAGATTTAGGCTATTCTTAGATGTCTATTAGATTTTCGCTGACAGCCAAAGTTTATGCTTAATTTTAAGCTGTCAAGCTGTCTACGTTTAGATGTCTATTATCTGTCTATTAAACACAAAATTGTTTGCTGGGTGGGTTGCTACAACCAAAGACTGTTGCAGCATCCCAATTTGCCTACTTAAACTACAACCTAAAATAATACTTTTATGTGAAGAAATAGAACTCTGTTGATTATGTAACAGAAAGGACATACTACTTCCTCACTAACGGACTGTTATGTTGCATAGTTACAAGCTCTGTCAATCATCTTGTCACATCATCCACATTCATCATCCATGTTTAATTTCCCACCACACTGGAGAAGCAGCAGCAGGTTAATCTGTCATTTGTGAGTCTTTCATGCAGAGAAATCTCCTCAGGTGTTCGCATAATTATGCATTCACAAGTTAATGGCCAAACACCTCTTCACAAAAGTTCACAGTGTTGTTGCAGATGAATTGTGGGAAAACATGATTTCAATATTTCCCAGTAGGTTAGACATTACAGTCATTCAAACATCTTTATCAAAGCCTCTCCACTTAGCGGACAATCTTGTGCGTCATTCCAATCAAATTTACGTCCAAACACACAATGAAATGGCAAAGTTGACCATCTGGGTGACTGTGAAATGCTCATTTCAACATACTATGATGTGGGACATGCTAATTCTAGGTTTTGAATCCTATTTTGGACAAATGTTATGTGAATTAGAATGCAACATGGGTACCAACAAACAGCATTTTGAGAAAAAGATAACAGATTTTATTTTTGGTAGAACCATCTTTTTAAAAGTTTAGGGTCTGTTATTTTTTATTGTTTGAGGGTGCTTTCACACATGTGAATCGATTCATTTGTTTACATTGTTAGGGATTACAATCGTTACATTGTGGCACTTTGTTCTTGGTGCGGTTTGCTTTCACACAGAAAAGTTTCTAAATGGACCAAAAGAGTTAAAATGTCACGTGTGAGTAAACTCTCACACGGTTTGTTTTGCAGATTCCCGCTCAGCTGTGTGTGTGGTGGTGGTGGTAGTGGAAATGGCCAGTGGTTGTTATGTTGTTGCTAAGGTGTTGCTAGGTGGTTGCCAAGGCGTTGCTAGGTGGTTACCAAGGTGTTGTTAGGCAGTTGCTAAGATGCTCTTGGTCGTTGCTAAGGTGTTGCTAGGTGGTTATTAGAATGTTCTGATTGGTTGCTAGGCGGTTGTTAAGGTGTTGCTAGGTGGTTGCTAAGGTGTTGCTAGGTGGTTGCTAGGGATTTCTGAGTGGTTGCTTGGCGGTTGCTAAGGCATAGCTAGGGGGTTTCTAAGTTGTTGCTAGGCAGTTGGGATGCTCTAAGTGGTTGCTAATGCATTGCTAGGTGGTTGGTAAAGTGTTGCTAGGTGGTTGCTAGGGTGTTCTAAGTGGTTGCTAGGCAGTTGCTAAGACATGGCTAGATGGTTGCTAAGGTGTTGCTAGGTGATTGCTGGGCAGTTGCAAAGGAGTTGCTAGGTGGTTGCTAAGGTGTTCCGAGTAGTTGCTAGGCAGTTGATAACAAATTAGTATGTTTCTAATATGAATAAGCATGTTGCTGGCATGTTTCTAGCATAAATAAGCATGCTGTTAACATGGCTCAAATATAAATTAGCATGTTGCTAGCATGTTTCTAGCATAAATAAGCATGTTATTAACATGGTTCAAATTTAAATTAGCATGTTGCTAGCATGTTTCTAGCATAAATAAGCATGTTATTAACATGGGTCAAATATAAATTAGCATGTTGCTAGCATGTTTCTAGCATAAATAAGCATGTTATTAACATGGCTCTAATATAAATTAGCATGTTGCTAGCATGTTTCTAGTATAGGCATCCAAGAAGTATGTCCAAATTCATAAAATAAAAAAACAGTATGCCAGAAGTACCCAGATGACTTACTTCTGGCCAGATTCTGAAGTGTGCGTCCAATGCATGCTGTGCTATCCCATGATGCCCTGCGAGAAAATTCATAAATTGGAGTAAAGTGACGCAACTGACTCGGGTAGGTCACGTGACCATGACGAAATGACGGATGTAGTCCAACCGAATTCCATTCATACTGCTTCCATTCATACTGTATAGAATGTACTTTTCCAGCGGTCGAGTAGTATGTTAAATTCAAATGCAGTACCTACTGAGTAGTAGGCAGTTGCTAGTATAATTAGTATGTTTGTTAGTATGAAGAAACCTGGCTATCTGCGGAGGTACCAGACACAGCTGCTGAACTTTCAGGGTTCTCCGTGCACTGCGCAGATAGAACGATATAACTCAGGGAAAAGCAAAGGAGGAGGTGTGTGTTTCTTTATTAACAACTCATGGTGTGATAAGAGGAACAAACACCCGGTTAGATCATTTTGTTCTCCTGATCTGGAATACCTTATGCTTTGGTGTCAACCATACTGGCTACCAAGGGAGTTCACAGCAGTTATCATTACGGCTGTCTACATCCACCCTCAAGCTAACACAGAGCAGGCACTCAGGGAACTGTATGGGAGCATAAGCGAGCAGGAAACCGCACACGATATGTACAATGAATAGGTTAGTCAATAGACAGGCCCGGATTGGCTAATCGGGAGGACCGGGAGAATTCCCGGTGGGCCGGCCCGTTTTTTGGCCGTGAGGGCCGGTGTCCCTAGCTCCAGAATCTGTTGCTCTCAGCAGTCACACTCTTTAAATTAATTAATATTTTAACTTGACCACAGTCTTCTTATTCATTATTTTACTGCAGCTTTGCTCTTGCAGATGCAGCCTGCAGGTTAATGATGATATTACTCAGATGAGTCACTTTTCACTGTACAGCCGTTGTGGTCCAGTGGTTTGCACGTAAGGTTATGACAACGCCAACCTGGGTTTGATCCTCGTCTGAGTAATTAATTTTTTTCATTTTTATTGTTAAGACATATAATACTGTTAAGGTTGTTGAACATTTGAAGTTCTAAAGCAGCTGTTTTCTCAAAAAAAGACGTGATAGTGTAATTAGAAACTGAATTGGAAAAGACCTTATTTTAATATAGTCAGTCGGGAACTAAGGTGGGCCGGTCTGAGGCTTGAAACTCCAGGGCTGAAATGATGTCCCACTCCGACCCTGTAAATAGATTATTATATTGCTATTATGGATTAGTGTTAGGCAGCATTTATTGTTACAGGGGACTTTAACAACGCCAATCTCAGGAAAATCGCTCCAAAATACTATCAGCACATCACCGCAAACACGTGTGGTGTTCGCATCCTGGACCACTGCTATTCTCCGTTCTGGGATGCTTACAAATCCTTCCCCCACCCACCGTTTGGCAAATCAAATCACTCTTCTGTTCTGTTCTAGCCTGCTTACAGGCAGAAACTGAAACGGGAACCACCCACCCTCAGGACGTTTCAGAGCTGGTCAGACCAATCGGATTCCATACTTCAAGAATGTTTTGATCTTTAACCTCTCGCTCTCTCGGTCTGTGGTTCCCACATGCTTGAAGACAGCTGCTATTGTGTTTATACAAATATATATCACCTTCAACGGGACACCAGTGGAAAGAGTCAGCACCTTCAAGTTTGTTGGAGTCCACATCGCTGAGGATTTAACATGGACTGCACACACAGACGCAGTGCTAAGGAAAGCACAACAACAACTCTTCTTCCTCAGGCATCTCAGGAGGTTTGGAATGAGCCCCCACATCCTCCGCTCGTTCTACACCTGGACTGTGGAGAGCATCCTGTCTGGCTGTATCACCACTTGGTATGGAAATAGCACCAGCAGCAATCGCAAAGGCCTACATAGGATTGTGCGAACCGCTGGACGCATAGTAGGAGGTGAGCTTCTCTCCCTCCAGGACATCTACACTAGGCGATACATGAGGAAAGCCAAGAGAATCATCAGCGACTCCAGCCACTCAAGCCATAGACTACCTACCCTCAGGCAGACAGTTCTGCAGCATCCGGTCACGCACCAGCCGACTGAAGGAAAGCTTCTTCCCTCAGACTATCATGCTGATGAACACTTAACACACCACAAACAGACTCTTCCATACCCCTCACTGCACACCATCAATATGTAGCATGCACTGCACTTTAACCAACCCATACTTAAAGGGCCATGAAACCCCCTCGTTTCAGCAGGGTGTTTTCACACCTCTACTTTGGAAAAAGTCAGAAAAGTGGGCGTGTCCAGCTCTGTTTAGGGGGGAGTGTCGGAGGAACTAAAGTGGGATGGTGTGGGAGTGTCTATTTGGGCACGCGCGAGTTTCAGTCAAAATACACACAGGAGAAAGTGATGGTGTTTAACCTACATGGACATCTGTAGTCGAATTATTTGCCAAATTATTAAATGTTGGACTTTAACTGCAGTTTGGTTCTTTCATTCAGGGAATTCATTCATGCCCCTCGCGACAAACGAGATATTTGATTCGAGGATCTGCTCTAAGCGTGTATTTTTCATGCAATGTTTGATACCGCACGGCAAATGAGAGAAAAAAAACCTCAGCATTTCCCAGAAACTTAGATGCACACGGCAGGTAGCGTCAGAGAGCCGCGTGTGTTATTCCGGTCACAAAATGCGGTGCTAACATGTTTGCACTCAGTGCAATAGTTAACTTGCTTACTTGAATAGTTAACTAATTGTTAACGAACAAACTGAATAAACAAAGAGCACTGGTCGCTCACTTACCAAATCTGTAGAGACAGGACAATCCCCAGCAACTAGAGCCGCGTCTTTATGAAGAGAATACTACAAGCGAATCCGAATTTCAACGTTTGCAGATGAGAACAGCTCTCAGGTAAACAATGTTCCTCCTTAGACACGTAAGCTATTGTTGTCGAGCGTCGCGTACACTTTTAATCCACACGTGATCCAGATGAGCTCTCACAGAGAGAAAATGAAAACGAAACTTATGGCAGCAAACTACAGTATAAAAGCAACACTTCACGCTTGTTTTGCCAACACAACTCAAAAAATGTGTTTTGGTGTTTCGTGACCCTTTAAATCAATACTGCCTACAACTATGGGTACACCTATTCATTGTACATATCACTGTCATTTTTACATTGTCCTGTTTTTTTTTTTATTTTGGGGGGGGGGGGGGGGTGCTGTTGTATTTTGCACTGTCTGTATTTTGCACTGTCAATATTTTGTACTGTCTGGAGCCACCACCTAAGCTTTTTACTCATGGCACACGTGCTGCTGATAATTTGACAATAAAAGAGATTTGATTTGATTTAGGATGTTCCTACTATGGATTAGTATATTGCTATTATGGATTAGTGCTCATATGGATTAGTAAGGATTAGTATGTTTCTAGTATGGATTGGTATATTGCTATATGTATTGGTTTGTTGTTAGTTTGTTCAATGTAAAGTCAATGCCAGTTTTTTTTTTTTTACAATGAAAGTCTATGGGACAATTGCTAAGGTGCTGTAAGTGGTTGCTAAAGTATGGCTAGTAAGTTTAATGGTCATCAGTGAATGGCATATTGGTTGTTTGAGCTAAATAAGCCCAAATTGGTGCCACACTCAGCGCAGGACACAGCTCACACATGACAGTTGAAAGTACCTCACACCAGACGCGCACATTCGCATGATATTTAAAATTAAACTATTTCGATGGCATTCCGATGCGTGGCATAAATATGAACAGTGTCCTGAGTGGTGGCTGGGTGCCACAGAAATATTTTTTTACTAGTATGTTACAAACTTTCTGTGACCATACAGACATGAGAAAGGATTATTTTTCATTTTATCGTTATCAGCTCCATTACAAAATAAATTATTGGCCAATAAATTATGGATTCTTTATAATGGTTAATAAAGTTCAGATGTGAGCTGCAGGCCATAAGGGTTTGACTGGGCTTTCTCCAAGATGTGACATATTGTAAAAAGCAGACGCACAGTTTAGAAGAGTTTCTTTTCTCAAGGGACGGCAAGATGTCAGCAATGTGGGTGTTTTTCACCATGACAAAAAGAGGACTTCAGAATTACAATTTGTAAATAATTTTGGAAAAAAATAAATGTTTCCTTGCGGTTTCTTTGTTTTTACATTTAAACAAAATCAGTTGTCAGTGTTTTGGTTATGTAACCAGGCTTAAATTACGTTGTCATGCCTAATATTCCTTAAAACCTCAATACATTTTTTAACCGTATAGCTACTTTAAGGTGTCTCGTGCATATTGTACTCAGTAAGGTGTTGGGGGACCCCAAAAAGTGGTGAACACAACTACTTCCTGTTTAGAGGAAGCAGTGGCTCCATTCCAGTACACTTTCAGACACACACTCGCTTCCAGTCCCTAATACTACTTGCTAACTCCCTTATACACTTGTGAACTTCCCTTCCCTTGTTCACTGCCATTTTAAAGTGCATTCTCCTTCATAAAGTTCAACGAGGTGTGTTTAGATGGACATACCCTTGATCCTTCAGTTTCGACAGAGTTGCCTTCATACTGTATGTCCACCTTAGCATCGATATATCCCAGAATGTAATGTGATTGTGACCTCACAACAGTGTAGTTGAAAAGTGCTCAAGGATTTACGGCATTCCATTAAAACCCATTCAGATGTTCCACCAGTAGTGGACACTTTAGTTATGACAAACATCCAACTGAATATCCATAAGCATAAAAAATTGGACAGGAATGCAGCCAGAGTTGACAGAGATCTGATTGGTGAGTTTTTATTTGAACATTCTGGTCATAAATTTCATTGTTGTTTGTATAATTTTAGCCTTAATAATCTGACAAATTTCACAACCAAACCTATCACCACTCATTTTTTTGGGTCCCCTGACACATTTCTATTGTGGTCTGGCTATTTGCAGTGCATTTCTGTATTTGTATGAGTTGTGATAATTTGCTTGCATGTGTGTTGTGAAACTGATGATGTTTTCTTAATTTGTCATTTTAATTTGCATATGTTTTAGTAATTTGCAGCACATTTGATGTCTCTCAGGCCCCGTTTACACTAGTGCGTTTTAGTTTGAAAACGCATAAGTTTTGCTACGGTTACGCCATCCGTCCACACTACGCCGGAGTTCTCGAGCGCCGAAAACGGAGCTTTTTGAAAACGCTGGAAAGGCCGTTTTCATTCTAAAACGCTGCTGCTCCGTCTCAGTGTGGATGGGGAAAGACGGAGACATCTGAAAACGGAGGCGGGGCTGCAAACGTTCACCTATCTGATTGGGGCTTTTCCTCAATATTAAGTAGCCCACACACACAGTTCAGTCTCGCATCCTCTTCTTGTAAGTTAAGACTTCGCAAGTTTGATTAAGGCTGCAGTCTCCCCCTTCTCAGTTTGACATGGAAAACATACCGAGGACACGGGTAAATCTTCAAAGGGAACAGTGTACTTTATAACTTCATTCACATCACCTTGGCTACGTTGTTTCCCTTTCTCAACAATAAAATGTAAACATGATTTAAGGAACTGCCTATTTTCTTTTTAATATTAGAAAACTTAACAGACAGCAGAAATGTTGAGGCGTCGTGCTGCATGAGCGTCATCTTCACTGTGTGGATATTTATAACAAAACGGAGCCGATAACAACGGCTTCCTTTCAATTTCAGTGAAAATACGAAACGCACCCTCTCTTTTGCTGAATATCAGTTTTAATAATCGATAATTATAAAAGTATAACATACAATAAGTTTATACATTGTAGGAAATAAAGACGAGCGATCAGTCAATGTACCTGGATTAATCATTAACTTATTTGCGCTTAACCAAACATGTCACCCGTGAACAAGTAACTTAATAGATTCCAATGACCAAAGTCAGGGAATTGACCTATGTCGTTAGATAAAGACAACAACATGAATGAAATATCACGTTTAGCAAATATAGTGAGATTAGATTCAGCGGTAGATGCGTGATGAGCAGTCCGACAAGCAGAGCTCTCATCTGGGTAGAAATGCTGGAGCGCTTGCCCGAGAGTGTGTGTGGTCATGTGATGTGCGTTTTCAGCGTTTTGGTGTGGACGGAGAGCTGTTCAGAAACGCTGGGTAAAACGCAAGTGTGGACGCGGATCGTTTTCATTCTACAACGCCGTTTTAAAACTAAAACGCACTAGTGTAAACGGGGCCTCAGTCACAGCACTAGACCGGCGTTATGTTCTGCACTTGGAACAAGACCAAGGGTAACAAAGGTGTTGTTTTTTGTTGACACTTGGAAGGCTTCTTCACAGAATGCCCTCCTGAGGTGTTGCTATGTCCTCTCAATATAAGCATCTTTGGGCTTGCTATCCAGCTTATTTCTTCCTATTCAGCTTATTGTAAGAGTGGACACAGCCATTGCAACTTACAGTAAATATGTTGAGACTTCTGATCTCATTTACCATCATACAGTGCTGCTTGATGTTGCAAACTGGTCTTTTCTTTTCATAGTATTTTACTTTATATGCATTATCACACATACTGGTTAGTAAGTTTGACCGTTTGTTATTCTTAGTCGTTTACTGTTAAGCCTTTAATCACACTGTGTGATTTAAGCCACGATCTGGTCGTCTAAAACAAATTTGGATAATCCTAAAGGATTCCTGTAATCCTAGGCTAAAATCTGTTGTCTTTGATTGGTGGTGTGACATGCTCACCTACATGATTATTTTTCATCAATTTGTCCCTCTGATGAAGTTCTGGCTGTGTCAGAAGGTTTCAGACACTTTCCTGCAGTGTGACTTCAGCAACTAAGAACAAATAGATGTGCTGAATCTGATGTGACAACTTGAAACCATCATGGAGACATATCAAAACAGCTTTTATTTTGGTTCTTAGGCATGTTGTGAGCAAAATTAATGCTACAGATTGTTTACTGTGAGGTATTTCAGAAAGTGGGTTACTGAATGTGTCACAAATGGATGACAGCAAGTTTTTTGTGTCTGTTTTTGTGCGTCTTGAAAGTCTTTCAGTCTAAAATCATGACAACTGAGATCTTACAGTCTGACATGGGAATCCTGTTCGTGCAGTCTGATAAGTTACAATTTTAAAGGATTATTTAAAATTACACAGTATGAGCTGGGATTTAGGCAAATTAACAGGAAGAATTAACATTTTCGCAGAAAAGAACTTCCAAATTGCAAATTGGAGGTAATTTGGTAATTAAATGGAGCATGTTACGTCTTGACTCATACAGAGAAATGTAGAATTTGTAATGACTATTAAAGTTTCACTGAGAATCAAATCATTTTATGTGTTGTAGGTGTTGATCAGCTGTTTGACTGTCTATGAACTGATGTGGCTTTTTATCCCAGGGTGAGGCAGAGATGGATATATTTTGTAGCATTCTACAGTGCTAAAGGTTAAGTCGATTAGCATTGCATTATATATTTTCCTCAAGAAAATAAAAGATAGCTTGAGAAGAGTACAGATAAGCCATATACTGTTGCAGTCATGTAATAATTCTCCTCATGTTTCAGTCAAAACATTTCTATCTGCATTTTAATTAGCTACACTGATAGCTGGATGCATTTGTCCATAAAAAATGATTTCCAGGAAAGTTAGTTTATTTACTTCTGTGACGCGTGGACTTTCTGTGCTGGGGCAGCTTCCTTCACTGAATATGAATGAATCATAAATGATAAGTGGGAATTTAGAGCTTGATAATGGCGTAGTCTCAAGATCATCATGTAAATCAACTATTATTTTTTCAAAACCATGGTTATTGCCTATACATGTAGGCTACATTGTGACAGCCCTTAATTATCATAATATTGAAATTCAATGTTTTAAATATTGTCCTTGATACCAGTACTTTATATCAGTATATGCAAAGCCAAATATCTAAACATTCTGAAATTAAGAAACATTTTTAAAATTAAAAATATTGTAGTTTTCAGAAATAATGTCAACATTAAATGAGTTTTTCCTTAAAACAAGCAAAATAATCTGCCAATGGTGTAAGTAAAATAATCTTATGTCAAAGAGAAAACAAGATTATTTTACATATCCCATTGGTAGATTAATTACCTTTTTTTTAAGGAAAAACACTTATTTTATTTTTTACTCATAATTTCTAAAAACAATACAATATTTTTAATTGTCTAGCTTCTTGGTTTAAGATTTTTTAGATATTTGGACTAAAAAAGACAAAAACTCTAAGAAAAGCCATTTTTTAAGTGCACTAGTAACACATTAGTGATTAGTTTTGATAAAAATATGCACTCGCTTTCCATATTACTAAAACATATATGTAAACAACACATATAGGGCCTGTGTTTCCTTTACAAATATTATTGAGAATATTCCATATTATATTCTAAAACATAAAATCACTTAGCTAACATTTATTCTAATCGAAAAGTCTACTTTTACAATTTGACACATTTAAACCACTGCAGTTTAAACCAATGTCATATACAGTCCTTATACAGATACATTTCTTAATAATTAACCTACTATAAATTAAAAGCATTAATGTATGCTATATATTTTTGTTTTTCACAAGCTTTGGAGAAATAACGTAAATTCCGCTTTTAAATAATAGGTCACCTATAGCTTTCATCATGAGCCATGGCTGCGTTCAAAATAGCATAAATGTTTTCAAAGTGCACTACAAACGAAGTATTATGGATCACCTTTATCAGGCTTGCGTTTTCACTGCCAAAAGGCTACCAATGGTACTCGCGATTGTCCATTTCTGAAAGAATGTCAGAAGCACTTCAATAATTATATAAACATTATTATCATCAGCTTAAGAATTTTGTTATTCCAAACATAGACGCGCTGTGAGCCCTCAAAAGAAAGGGAAACCGCTCACGCTTTTAGACGGCCTCATAAAACAACATCCGGACATGGCAGGTTTTGTTTTTCTTGGCTTTGTGGCTGTTCATTAAGACGACGACAAGGTTTGTTTGAGCTCGGGTTGACCATGGTTCGTTATTATATGTGTAACCCAGTAGAATGAAGTTCTACAAGTTTTTAAGTTTTAAAGTAATCTTAAGGTTATTTATTTATTTATTGTCTATCTATTTATTTATTTATTCATATTGGTTCAAGAACAGAATTAAATCTTAAATGTGTTTTGCATTCATTTGTGAATATACATCCTAATGTTGATGTGTAATGATATGAGCGTCTATCTCTGAGAATATGATAAGATAGCAAGTTTGATCAACCTTCACTGAAATACATGGGGTTAACAAGTTTGGTAGGTGTTCCTACATGATTGGTTTATATGCGTGTAGTCCCGCCCTCTGGGGTGGAGTGTGAAATGTGATTGGCTGTTGGGAAGAGAGAGAGGAGAGGGGAGACACAGCCGGCAGTTTTGGAAACTGAAGGGGAGACTCGCGTCGCGGCTGTTTTGATTGCGTAACATTCACGGAGTATAAAAACAAGTGAATATATATTGCGTGTGAACAACACGTTTTTGATTACTTTGAGTTTGTTTTGTGTTTGTTTTAAGTTCGCGGTGTGTCTTCATCATATAAGTTTCCAGTGTCAGTTATTAGTCAGTTCAGAGTGAGTGAGCATTTTTTAAATGCCGAGATTGTCAACTGACAGTTACAGAGGACTAAAGCTGAACTGAGAGAGAGACGGTTAAACCGAAAATAAGGAGGAGAAAAAAGAGAGACTGTTAGATTAGCATGAAACAACGTTGAAAGAGTCAAAGAGGAGCAAATAGCACCACAAATAGCCTGAATACTACATGAGATTTGCCTCTCATCAGCTGGTGAGAAAAAGTGAAAGTGAGGATTTGAAAGACCCGCGGCAGAAGTTCGCCGATCGATCGCGGCTCGTTGGCCCGTTGTTCACAAGTGTTGTCAGTTTGGAGAACTGTCATATATTGCTGTCATCTGGATCGCTGTCAACTGGATCTCTGTCATCTGGATCGCTGTCATCTGGATCGCTGTCAACTGGATCGCTGTCATCTGGATCGCTGGCATCTGGTTTGCTGTCATCTGGATCAAGGTCATCTTCATCTGAGGTATCTTGTTTAATTTTATTTGTGCTCAGGAGAGTGAAGAGGCCATTTTCATTTTCCCGGCCACAACGTACACTAGCAGCGATACAGGCCTGCAACGGGGGGTGTATGAATGTGTGAGTGTGTGGGCCCACAGAGTATTGAGTTGTTTATGGAGATGCAGTGAGCATAAAATACTGCTGCGTGTTTTACAGTATAGATTTATACTAATAGTTTATATAGGGTTAATTCAGTGTGTAATTTAGTGACACAATTGTAGCCACTTTCAAAGAGAAACATATTCAGTCACTCTTAGTCACTTGTTGATTTATAAGTTTAATTGTTAGAGTGTAGAAAGGTGGTATTTTTCTATATTGGTTTAATTAATATTCTTCATTGTACTGTAAATTGCTGGGTTTGACTTTGGGTCATTTTACTGTCTTTTAGCTGTGCATAAATTCTATTTTTTGTATTTTGTTTTACATCTGGGGTTTTTCCCAATATTTACATTTCTATTCTAATTAAATTATTTATATTTTCTGATTTATCTAAGAGTTTTATTATTCACAGAGTTTATTTCAGGTAATTTATTCAAACACAACAAATATTTATATTTTCATCTGCCTTATTTACATTACGTCATTGAAATATATCAGAGGGGCCTACTTCAACATATCTGTAGGCGTTTAGTGTATTGAACCTGGAGCGCTATCTTAAACTTAATACACCTAGGTGGCGCTACATAAAGTGGGGGCTCGTCCGGGATCTCCCTCTGATACATCAATGATAAGTTCATAAAGAAAGAAGAGACAAGTTAAATTATCTGTATCCAAGCACCTACTGTCTTCTATTCAAAAGTTCATAAACTGTCGCTATGGCTTTGAGAAAGGACCCCAGTCTTCAAGCAGAGTTAACAAAATGGTGTGAAGCAGCCAGTATTGATTCTACTCATGCTTTAATCCTGTTAAATGTACCTGTTTACACAGAAGTGGCAGAGATTGAAGATGTAATGGAAACTGTCAAAGCTCTGGGAAGGGTTCGAGTGAGGGACACAAGAGAAGGACCTACTGCCCAGTCTATGATGGTTCTATGTGAGTGCCGACAAGCCACTGACTCCACCCGTATTCCTCCTGAAGTGACAAGGGGGGAAAAGAGTGAGCCCTGGTCAGTTATCGTGATTCAACCAAGTGAAAGTGCCTCTAATACAGATGCTGAAGGATTCTCTGAAAAGCTGACAAAGTTCCTGATGGAGGAAGGGAAAACTTTTAGTGACGTAAAAGCTTTAATTACACCCCACAGTGCTGGTGATAGTTCTCCTGAATCAATTATACGTGCAATGGGTGAAGTACTGGAAAAGACCATAAAGCCAACAAGTGATGGAAATGCATACCGACGACTTCGGACATTTTCAGCCATTGTTCCAACCCCAATTGGAGAGGAAAACATGGATAACTGGATAGATCAAGCAAGGCTCATGATAACTGAGTGTGACTGTACTGAAAAAGAAAAACGACGCAGAATCATGGAAAGCCTTAAAGGACCAGCAATGGAAATAGTGAGAGCTGTTCGTTTCTCAAATCCAGAAGCAGGTGCTTTAGAGTATGTGGAAGCATTAGAGAGTTCCTTTGGATCTTCAGAGTATGGTGAAGATCTGTATTTTAAGTTTCGACTTATGCGTCAAAATGCAGGGGAGGCATTATCAGAGTTTCTGAGGAGAATTGACAAAGCTCTAAAAAAAGTGGTGGAAAGAAATGGCCTGTCTTTCAGAATGGCCGATAAAGTGCGAGTAGAACAACTCATTCGAGGGGCAGTGAATTCTGATCTCATGTTGCTACAGTTGAGGCTTCGAGAACGTACAGCATGCCCACCTTCTTTCCTGAGTCTGCTGAAGGAAATACGTGAGGCAGAAGAGAGTGAAGCTTCTCGCCACAGAATGTCAGCTAAAGCCAAATACATACAGTATTGTGATGAAACCACAAGCACATCTGTCATTCAAGAACTCAAAGGAGAGATTCAAGAGCTGCGTGCACACTTATGTGGAGTCATGCCCAAAACTGTTTCTACTTCTTCTTTGGTGGTTAAATCCAGAGAGAAACCTAACCAGATGGAAAAAACAGAAGATGTAGAAGTTCAAGAGTTAAAGAAACAAGTTCAGTACTTACAACAACAGTTGGCAGTTATGAGTGTCAGTCCTTCTCAGGGCTCACTAGAGGTTACAGAACAACGGCCAAAACCATCACAGTCCACTTCATCATCATTTAGCCGAAAGTCAACCAGAACAAAAGATGATTATTTCTGTTACAAATGTGGACAAGACGGTCATATTGCGACAAAATGTCAAGCCCCACAAAATTCAGACCAAGTAATCCAGAAGCTAATTCGTTCTTTGCGGCAAGCTAAGAGTTTTAAGTCCGAGGCTAATGAAAGCAGAAAAACCCAGAACCAAGTTTGTTTCTCTAAAAAGAGTCAGACAGACATAAACAAAGCCAGCAGTATTCCAAAAGGCCTAGTTGGACCAGCATCAACAGTAGAAGTGACAATTAATGGACATTTATGTCAAGCCCTGTTAGACAGTGGATCACAAGTGACAATAGTGTTTGAGAGTTGGTACTCTAAGAATTTAGATTATGTACCGATTCACCCCTTGACTGGATTATCCATATGGGGCCTCAGTTCGTCCAGTTATCCTTATAAGGGATATATAGTAGTGGATGTCACTTTCCCGTTCTCAGTCAGTGGAGTAAAGGAGCCGCTGTCCATCTTGGCTCTCGTATGTCCTGAACCTCAAGGGCCCTCCCAGTTACCAGTCATTATTGGAACAAACGCCAGTTTCTTCCAGCGCCTTGCTACTCTCAGTCATGATGTAAAATCATCCAGCACTGCACAAGCTTTAAGAATTCATACTAACCTTCCTGAAATCCATCTCAATCAGCAGACATGTAAAAATACCTTAATCGACCAGCCTGAGGGGAAAGTACGGTGGATGGGACCTGAAAAGTGTGTAGTTCCATCTAGAGGAGAAGTACTGGCTGTCTGTAAAATAGAGACTGAAAAACCCTTGAGAAAAGAAATTTTTGTGGTAGACTCACCTGAAGAGGACAATCTTCCAGCTGGTACATTCATAACTCCATTTGTGCTTCCCTTTTCCACCATTCAAGATAACAGTGTGCAAGTGTTAGTCCATAATGAAACCTCAAAGGACATTTCAATTCCATCAGGTACAATAATGGCCAATGTGTACCTTACTGACACACTTACTGTTGGTTCTGGGGAAAAAAGCTCTCAAGTAATTGACCCAAGCCTGTTTAAATTTGAAGACTCATCCATTCCTGAGTTATGGGAAATGAGACTCCGTCAGAAGTTGGCAGTCAGAAGTGATGTCTTTTCTACCAATGAGTGGGATGTGGGATTAGCCCAAGGAGTTGAACATAACATTAGACTGACAGACACCAAACCTTTCAGAGAGCGCTCCAGACGCATCGCTCCTGCAGACATCGAGGATGTGCGACGCCATATCAAAGAACTTTTAGAGGCTGGAATAATTACAGAATCAAGAAGCCAGTATGCATCGCCCATTGTAATTGCAAGGAAAAAGAGTGGAGCAGTTAGGATGTGCATTGACTACAGAACTCTAAATGCTCGCACCATCCCCGATCAGTACACTACTCCCAGGATTGATGATGCTCTGGACTGTTTGGCTGGCAGTAAGTGGTTTTCTGTGCTAGATCTTCGCAGTGGATATTATCAAATAGCTATGGCTGAGGAGGACAAAGAAAAGACAGCATTTATCTGTCCTTTAGGATTTTTCCAGTTTGAACGTATGCCTCAAGGGATTACTGGAGCTCCAGCCACATTTCAACGGCTAATGGAAAAAGCTGTTGGTGACATGCATCTCCTTCAAGTAATAGTCTATCTGGATGATATCATTGTGTTTGGGCGCACTCTTGAAGAACATGAAGAGAGACTATTAAAAGTTTTAGATCGACTCAGAGAGTGTGGCCTCAAAGTTTCAATTGATAAATGCCAGTTTTGTCAGTCCCAAGTACGTTATGTGGGGCACATTGTGTCAGCTGCTGGAGTATCACCAGACCCAGCTAAAGTTGAGGCGGTAACCCGCTGGAAAATGCCCACTGATCTGAAATCACTGAGATCCTTTCTTGGTTTCTGTGGATTTTACCGACGATTCATAAAAGACTACTCAGCCATTGTAAGGCCATTAACAGAACTCACTAAAGGGTACCCACCAACATCTGGCCAAAACAAAAAGACCGCAGATGTCAGAAAATATCACAAAACGTCTGAGCCTTTTGGAGAGCGTTGGGATGATAACTGTACAGCAGCATTTCACAAGATCATTTATTGTCTCACACATGCCCCAGTACTTGCTTTCGCCGACCCTAACAAATCCTATGTTCTTCATGTGGATGCTAGCCTTAATGGTCTGGGAGCTGTTTTGAATCAGGAGCATCCTGGTGGACTTAGGCCAGTAGCCTATGCAAGCCGAAAGCTGAGTGCATCTGAGCAGCGTTACCCCATTCATCAGCTTGAGTTCTTGGCGCTTAAATGGGCAGTTGTGGACAAGTTCCATGATTATCTTTATGGTGCTCAGTTTGTGGTGAAAACAGACAACAATCCACTTACCTATGTGCTGTCCAGCGCCAAGTTGAGTGCAACAGGTCACCGATGGTTAGCTGCTTTAGCCACATACAACTTTAGCTTACAATACAAGCCTGGGAGTCACAACACGGATGCTGATGTATTGTCACGCTACCCCTTTGAATCAGCTATCTCAACAGAATGGAAGGAAATTTCAAAGTCAGGAGTAAAAGCTATTTGCCAGCTGGCAAGAATTAATGAAAGTGATGAGTCATCCTCCAGGCTAGTGGATCATCTATGTGTCTCTCCTCACAGTATCCCAGAAGCATTTGCTTGTCCCACTTCATTGAGTTTCAGTCCTATGGAACAGTTGAGCCATGAGGAGTTAAGTAAGGCTCAAGATGAAGATCCTGTAATTGGTATAGTGAAGCGAGAATTGGAGTCTGGACAAATACTTACTGATACTAGGAGTTCAGATGATTCAATTGCTCTGTTACGGCGGCAGGGACCCAAGTTGAAAATTGAAAATAAACTTCTGTACAGAGTCACCAACAGTTCCTGCAGAAAGGAAAATATACAGCTTGTCTTACCCTCAAGGTATTGGTCCCATGTACTGCGCTCCTTGCATGATGACTCTGGTCATTTGGGGGTAGAGAGAACAACTGAACTACTGAGAGATCGATTCTATTGGCCCCGAATGTCTAGCTATGTGGAGCAGTATGTTAAGAATTGTGGGCGATGTGTAACAAGAAAAACAGTACCTAAGAAGGCTGCTCCACTGAACCACCTAACCAGCAATGGGCCATTTGACTTGGTATGTATTGACTTTTTATCTATTGAGCCTGACTCCAGAGGTCTAAGCAATGTTCTGGTTGTAACTGACCACTTCACTCGCTACGCACAAGCATTTGTAACCAAAGATCAGAAAGCACTAACTGTGGCCAAAGTACTGTGCGACAAATTTTTTGTTCACTATGGCTTACCCACCCGAATCCACTCAGATCAGGGAAGAGACTTTGAGAGTGGTCTCATAAAAGAAATGCTTAACATGCTTGGTATAAGAAAATCCAGAACGTCACCCTATCATCCACAAGGAGATCCTCAGCCAGAAAGATTCAACCGAACACTGCTGTCCATGCTCGGTACTCTGAATCCTACGGAGAAACACAGATGGAGTCAGCACATCAACCGATTAGTGCACGCTTACAACTGTACTAAGAATGATGCAACTGGATATTCCCCGTACTATCTTCTATTTGGAAGAGAGGCTCGTCTGCCAGTGGATGTGTGTTTTGGAACTTCACCTGATGGAAAAGGAGCTGGTAGCCATCGACAATATGTAGAAAGAATGAAGTCAGAGTTACAACAAGCATATCAGTTGGCAACTGAAACTGCACAGAAAAGTCAAAAGAGAAACAAACGATTGTATGACAAGCATATAAAACATCAGACACTGGCTGTAGGAGATCGTGTGCTGACAAGAAATCTGGGTATGACTGGAAAGAACAAACTTGGTGACAAGTGGAATTCTGTTCCTTACCTGATAGTTGAAAAGCTGAATAACTTACCTGTATATCGTTTAAAACCTGAATCTGGAATGGGAAGTGTGAGGACTCTTCACAGAGACCATCTCTTACCTGTTGGGGATGATGTGAGATTGTCTGATTCAGGAAAAATTCAAAATACAGCTGCTCCAACAGAGATCAGGACAGAATCTGTGGGGAGAAAATATGGAAGAGGATTAAAGGAAATAAATCAGAACATGACAGGAAGTGGATTGAGAAATGACTCAGACAGTGAAGAGGATGACTTGTGGTATTACTACCCGAATAGGGTCGATGAAACTCAAAAGTATGTAACACAGGAGGAATCTTCAATAAATGAGGGAGCAGTTTACAATCAGGATGAATTGGAAAGACCCGCTGCAGAGATGGATGACACATCAGTCACTGACCAGGGCCACGAAGCAGTATTGGAGCAGACTCCTGAGGAAATTGAAGATGCTGCTCTAGAAGGGGGAGATCCTGGAACAGCCAATACTACTAGAGAGGTAGTAGAGCATGTTCATGTGCGACCTAAGAGAAACACAAGACCTATAGACCGATTGAACTATGATTGTCTGGGGAGACCCACTAACAAGTCTTTAACCTTAGTTCACAGAGGAATGGTTGTAAAAGTACAAGGTGGGGATAGTTCACCAAAGTTTTGTAATACAGTGTGGTGCCACCCTATGGCACGGTGTACTCATTGTGTTCAAGTAAGCAATTGTGCTGAGCCTGAGATCACTATTAAAGTTTAATGAGGTAATCTCATGAGGACATGAGATGTTTAGAAGGGGGAGCATGTAACCCAGTAGAATGAAGTTCTACAAGTTTTTAAGTTTTAAAGTAATCTTAAGGTTATTTATTTATTTATTGTCTATCTATTTATTTATTTATTCATATTGGTTCTAGAACAGAATTAAATCTTAAATGTGTTTTGCATTCATTTGTGAATATACATCCTAATGTTGATGTGTAATGATATGAGCGTCTATCTCTGAGAATATGATAAGATAGCAAGTTTGATCAACCTTCACTGAAATACATGGGGTTAACAAGTTTGGTAGGTGTTCCTACATGATTGGTTTATATGCGTGTAGTCCCGCCCTCTGGGGTGGAGTGTGAAATGTGATTGGCTGTTGGGAAGAGAGAGAGGAGAGGGGAGACACAGCCGGCAGTTTTGGAAACTGAAGGGGAGACTCGCGTCGCGGCTGTTTTGATTGCGTAACATTCACGGAGTATAAAAACAAGTGAATATATATTGCGTGTGAACAACACGTTTTTGATTACTTTGAGTTTGTTTTGTGTTTGTTTTAAGTTCGCGGTGTGTCTTCATCATATAAGTTTCCAGTGTCAGTTATTAGTCAGTTCAGAGTGAGTGAGCATTTTTTTAAATGCCGAGATTGTCAACTGACAGTTACAGAGGACTAAAGCTGAACTGAGAGAGAGACGGTTAAACCGAAAATAAGGAGGAGAAAAAAGAGAGACTGTTAGATTAGCATGAAACAACGTTGAAAGAGTCAAAGAGGAGCAAATAGCACCACAAATAGCCTGAATACTACATGAGATTTGCCTCTCATCAGCTGGTGAGAAAAAGTGAAAGTGAGGATTTGAAAGACCCGCGGCAGAAGTTCGCCGATCGATCGCGGCTCGTTGGCCCGTTGTTCACAAGTGTTGTCAGTTTGGAGAACTGTCATATATTGCTGTCATCTGGATCGCTGTCAACTGGATCTCTGTCATCTGGATCGCTGTCATCTGGATCGCTGTCAACTGGATCGCTGTCATCTGGATCGCTGGCATCTGGTTTGCTGTCATCTGGATCAAGGTCATCTTCATCTGAGGTATCTTGTTTAATTTTATTTGTGCTCAGGAGAGTGAAGAGGCCATTTTCATTTTCCCGGCCACAACGTACACTAGCAGCGATACAGGCCTGCAACGGGGGGTGTATGAATGTGTGAGTGTGTGGGCCCACAGAGTATTGAGTTGTTTATGGAGATGCAGTGAGCATAAAATACTGCTGCGTGTTTTACAGTATAGATTTATACTAATAGTTTATATAGGGTTAATTCAGTGTGTAATTTAGTGACACAATTGTAGCCACTTTCAAAGAGAAACATATTCAGTCACTCTTAGTCACTTGTTGATTTATAAGTTTAATTGTTAGAGTGTAGAAAGGTGGTATTTTTCTATATTGGTTTAATTAATATTCTTCATTGTACTGTAAATTGCTGGGTTTGACTTTGGGTCATTTTACTGTCTTTTAGCTGTGCATAAATTCTATTTTTTGTATTTTGTTTTACATCTGGGGTTTTTCCCAATATTTACATTTCTATTCTAATTAAATTATTTATATTTTCTGATTTATCTAAGAGTTTTATTATTCACAGAGTTTATTTCTGGTAATTTATTCAAACACAACAAATATTTATATTTTCATCTGCCTTATTTACATTACGTCATTGAAATATATCAGAGGGGCCTACTTCAACATATCTGTAGGCGTTTAGTGTATTGAACCTGGAGCGCTATCTTAAACTTAATACACCTAGGTGGCGCTACATATGTATACAGTTTTGCGATGTAATGTCACGGCTTTGTATTTAAAAATGGCGCTTCCTTTGTTTTCATTCCAATAGCATTCAGCCTTTTGGTACCCTTTTGCCAAAACAACAGAACTTGCAATCTTAGATGGCTAATGATATCTTTTCGGAAATGCACCCCTAGTTTGAACAAGAAAATAACTGTTTAAAAAATCTTCACTTTTTATAGGGGAGAAAAAAGAATTGAGACAAATCCATTGAGGAAAACCTGTAAAATTGTTAATAATCTGCTTGTTAAGTCTAAAGTCATGCAGCACAGTTTCTGAGTGGTATCAGATACTACTATAATATCATTGAAAATCCTGGTCGTAACGTTTATATGTATGTCTAATTTGAGATGGTCAGACAAGATTTGCTTTAAAGCGTGTAACGACTGAACAGTACTCATAAATGTCTTCTGAGAACAGCTCTGGTCCCAAAACCAGTGTTCTATACATCTAAAAACTGAAGAAGCAAATAGTCCTTCTTCACTTCATGTTCATTTTACTGTTTGTCTATGCCTGCCATGTCAAAAGTCTAAGCTATAGCAGGATCGCTGCCAACTATTCTAAGCCCCTCTCTCATGCTGGGGATCTGGGCGAATGTCCTGGCCCTTCTTCATCTTTGACCCTACAGTGTGCGGTCATATACTCTCAGACTGGCCTGGGGAAAAGCAGCTTCTGCAATTCCCACAGCACTGTCTGCGGTACACAGAGTGTTATCTGGGGAGGGAAGAAAAATGGGCAAAACGTGGAACCTCGTAATGAGCCTATTGTGAGGTGCTGAGAGAATAGTAGATGACAGTCTGAGGAGGAGCGTTCTGATGTAATTGCTCACTTACACTCTGCTCCTTTTAATTAAGCCGTATAATAACGATTAATCAAAGCATGACTAATGCACCTCACCAAGAGCTGTTCTGAGTATACCTACATCCGCCTTTCATTAAAGAAAAAGGAAAGTGCTGGGTGCGATTGGAAAGGGAGATGATAGGAGGGACGGAGGAAGGACAGAGAGGACATCAGCTCATGTGCTAAAGACTGTGATGTTTCCTGTGGATTTTGTCACCGCAGGATATATGATTGAGTGAGTTTGCGAAAGATAAAGCAGGTTCAATGACAAATAAGAGCTCCGCAATATAAAAGAGAAAGAATATTTTTAAAAACTCAGAGCAGAAGACATTTTAAAGGGCACATATGATGAAAAACATCTTTTGTAAGCTGTTTGGACAGAACTGTGTGTAGGTATAGTGTGTCCACAGTCATATTAGGGTGAGATAAAGACAACAAGTCTCGTTTTAAAAATGTTCTCACGTTAAAATAGGATCCAAATTTCTCCCATTATCCCTATATACAAATTTAAAAGAAGAGGCTTCAATCCCAGTTTGTGGACTTACATCAGGTTTAATTTGTATATTAACATAATGGATGTCCAGACAGCAGTGTAGGGATCCACTGATATGGATTTTTTGGCCAATATTGATAACCGTTAACTCTTCAGATTTGGAGGCTGACAGCCGATATACTACAGGCGGTTAATATAACTATTTCAAAATGTTATATTTTTATACAACAAACAACTGATTTTATTTTACAAACTTCATAAAAGTTTGAAGAGATCTGACGAATTGAATAGCCTGCTCAAAGCAAAAAAACTATCATTGAATATTCAATCAATTCCATGCTTGTTCAAGAAAAAAAGGTCAGGAGAGGCTTTTCTTCAATGTCATACATCGTAACAATTTATTGGATACAAATAAATAATTCGATTCACAGAATTCTGTTATCCTCAATGCAATGCAAAAGTTACATTTAGGAGGTGCGCAACCATCTTATACAGGCAGCTGATATTAACAGGTGGAGCTTAGTGAAATTCGTCATTTGTCAATCATTGTCCAGTCTTACATTGGCCGCACTCCAGACATAAGTCCCTTTTTCTAAGAGTTCTCTGCACAACATTAAAAGCATTAGACTTTCTGTGTTCAGTTTTAACACCTTTCTTCAGATGGGAAATTTCTGCAGAGCTGAATTTAATTTTGGACCAGCATTTATCTACTTCTGCTACAATGCTAATTCAAGAGTTCACACTTAGCTGATGATTTACAAAAGCTTGTTTGGCATGCTGTCCTGGGAGAGAGCCCCGAGCTCAAGGGCTCCTCGAGCCCTGGGCTTCCTCCCGTTGGCAGAGCAAGAGGAGAGCCTGCAGCTCGGTGGATCTCAGAACTCCCCTGCTGCGGTAGCTAAGAGAACACAATGGATTAGACAAGCTTGATTGTTATACATGTTTAATGTCTTTGGATGGTGGGAAGAAACCGGAGAACCCGGGGAAAACCCACGCGGACACGGGGAGGACATACAAACTCCTCACAGAAACACTCACCGGTCCTGTGGAACCAGGGCCAGCAGTGTTCTTGCTGTGGGGCTCGCAGTGCTAACCACTGGGCCGCCGTGCCGCCCAATCACAGGTAAAGGAGGAGAATAGGGGAGGAGTGACGTTTCTTCCAAACGAAGATAAAGTGAACTGAAAACTGTGGCTATTTATAGTAGCTTAGGGCTCATATGATTGGAAGATAGTGATTAGCAAATGCGAGATTGGCCGTGATAAATCATAAGCACGTGATCCTCTCGAAAGTAGTTTATGAATAAACGTCACTTAGTATGCACAGCATCCCAAACACAACAGTAGAAGTTCAGTTAATATATGACCCTTAAATTACAGTTGGGCATGTCAGTATTTTTAGTCATGTATTTTGCCATTCAGACATTTGTGGTATTTTTTATTTTAATCCCATGAATAACTGAATTATTTGAATAATATTTTTTTTATTTGAATATATTTTAATAATGGTAAAAGTGAATTTATCCTCACTCTACTGCCACTAATTTTTTTTTTTTTTTACAGTTTTTAGCTGTAATATATTTAAGTGGAAACAATACAACCCAGACTCGTTCTGATTTTGTACCCCTATATTCATTTCTGGAGAGAGCAAAATACATCCCAGAAGTAACTTTTTTTTTTTCTTGCAGTTTTCGTTTTCACGAATCCAGAGGCCGCTGTGTACGATTTTTCAGATCTCAAATTTCTCTTGTAAATGCCATCTGCTCCTGCTTTTCTCGTGTAAATCCACCAGGGGGCGCTGTAGACTGACTGACTTACCAACCGACCAATCCCCTCACCCACCCTCTTTCCTAGACCCAACCAGTTGTGTTTTTAAAAGCACCAATTGACCCGCCTACCCACTTCCCTAAACCCAACAACAGTGTTTTAAAAAGCAATCCAGAAAAAGAAAAGCCCTCAGATTTTTACCAAATATTTAGATTTTACCACATTGTCACCCTGTTATTTCCTTGTTTATAGTTTCTCTTACCTGCTTTCTGGAACTGTTTTTCACCGAACTTGAACCGGTTGTCGTGGTCAACTTCTCTCTGCTTCTCAAGTCCACCGATGTACAAGTTGAGCTACCAGACAAACTGGCAACAGCAAAAAAGCACTGCATATGGAGGTAAGCAGCCTACTGGTAAGCAAAAAAAGTAATGGCGTCATACCACCCCATAGCGTTTGTTTTAAAGATGAAATCCAACCATACGTATAGCTCTGGCTACATAATTCGCGATCTCCAGAAATGTGTATAGGGCTGCATTTTCAGAATGAGCCTATGTTGAAACTATAATTTGTTTTTCCTCTATAATTGTTGTGTATTTATATTTTAATCTCCACTGTCTTTCGTCACTTTTGATCAATGCACCCTTGCTAAATAACATATTCATTCCAAAAATAGAAAACAAAAACAAATCATAATATGCTTATGCTTTGGTCTCCTGCTCCTTCTTCTCAAGCCCCATAAATCTGTCATGAATTTATAATTTGATAAATCTGCCAAGTCCAGCATTTTATGTGCATTAATGTCTGTAATAGAGTTTGTTTCAAATGTGATGTCCAGTAAAAGGTTGAATAACTGTAGCCTGCAGCTGGCTTTCTGATAGATGTTTAAGTTTGGCACCCAACTCCAGGATCCTCGTCCAAGTGTTTTTCTCCCCCTCATACCTCCCTCAAAGGATTCAGAAGTTAATCAGATGCACTTGCAGCAATCCAGATCCAGATGCAGTCATTCCTTCTCTCCGTCAATCAGGCCTTCGTGTTTATGTAGTTACATGTGTGACCTTGATTTGTCCAATAACCTTTAAGCCCTAAATTTGCATCAAACGATTTATGCAGTTCACAGACTGACCCTTTCACCCTAACCTATGTAGTCTGTATATATTACAGGACCACTGCTCATAACCATCATTGTTCTCATGATTAGATAGACTGTTCATGTGCGTTTAAGGGCCCCTTCTGATTAAGATGGTGGTTCATGTCTGTTCGAGGACCCTGTGGTCATAACAATGAGGCTTAATGATAGCATATTGTGTGTGAGGATCCCCATGGTCAGTTTTAGTAATTGATGATTATGAAATGGCTCTCTGTCATGTTTGGTGCCGTATGATAAAACACACAATCACTACAGCGTTAGGAGTGAGGTTTTTGGATCTGTACTCACCCCTGAGGAATCTGCTCTTGCTCAACGGTTTCTCTTTCGAGCTCAGGAGATTTGATGCTTTGAGAAGTGTATGGTCGAAGATGTTTCTAATAAAAAGGGGAAAACAGAAAATTGAGGCAACTATTAAGTCAGCGAATTGAGTTATGATTTTAATTAAAATTGTGCACATAAATTAGCAATAATGTGCCAATTAAATTAAGAGTATTGTTGTAAAATTAAATTAACACAATACACACACAAAGTATGCCAGAAGCTAGCTCTCTGCAACTCTCACTTAGTCGCCCCCTAAATTAAAGCAGGGCTGCACCCCGTCAGTACCTGGTTGTGAGACCACATGGGAAAGCTAGATTGCTAGTGGTGTTAGTGAGACCGGCAGGGGGTGCTCAACCTGTGATATGTGTGGGTTCTAACGCCCTAGTATATTGATGCTTTGATATACAGAAAATCTGTGGTCGTTAAAAAACCCAGGATGTCCTGCATGAAAAAAAGTAGAGGTTTAACTCTGGCATCCTGGCCAAATTCGCCCATCGGCCTCCTAACCATCCCCTTATCATAATTGGCTTCATTACCATCAATCACCTGGGGCCTCATGTATCAACGCTGCGTACGCACAAAAACTTTGCGTACGCCAGGTTTCACGCTCAGAATCGCTCACGTTTGGATTTACTAACAATGAACTGAACGTGGGAATGTGCGCAGCTTCTACGCAGCTTTCTGGCTGGCGTACGCACATTTTTTGTGCGTGTCTGTTTTATTTCCATTGGCGACTCCTAGAGGCAGTTGTGTTAAATTCCTCTCTACAAAGTGTCTGAGCCTTGCAATGGCAGCTGTGTGGGACGGGTTCATCTAGCAGGTATGTAAGGTTTCCATACCATACAGTTGACCAGCTAAACATTAAAGCACAATTTGCAGCGGTCGCCTGTTTTCCCAATGTAATCTGAGTTATCTACCGCACGCACATTGTTATAAAGACACTATCTGAAGATGAATTTGCATTCGTGAATCAGAAACATTTCCATTCAATAAATGTGCAAATAAAATATGATGCACAAACTTATTGATGATTCCTACTTGTCTTTCTTGTGATAAATAGTAGGCAAAATCTGATATGTAGCGGGGGAAAAAAAGAAGAAAGAGTTCATCAGACGCTGGATTCGAGCTGAGTTTATGCTCGAACGTGTCAAAACATGATCACATGTGTCTTACGAGCGCGTCACTGAGACTGTTAAAAGTGCTGCAACATTTTACACCTATAAACCACACTATTTCTTTTTTTAATTCACTCAGTGCGATGTTCAGACCCAACTGTGTTAACCGCATCAGCTAAACTCTCCCACTCTATTTTTTTTCTTTTGTTGTTAATTCCGGAGAACAAACTTGCAAATAACACCGCTTTTCTCCAGTCTACCTCCGAAAGCAGCACCTCCAATTCACATTCTGTTCAAAGTTTCTCTTTTTGCTTGCTTTTGCCATTGCTTTTTCGTTGGGTTTTTCCATTAGCATAGTCATTAGCATATTCATACGGGGGAGGAGGCAGGGAGGGGTTTTGCACTCGTGCATGTTGCGCTCAGTTTCACGTTCATTCGGATGTACAAAAGAATATGCGTGAGATTCGGCTTTACAGCTTTTGTACGCAATGTTTTAGTAAGATTTCCACGTAAGTCTTCATACATGAGGCCCCTGGTGTGCGGTCTGGTCCAATATGGCTGCCATTACGTTATCTAGGTGGATACTGCACACTGGTGGTGGATCCCCCCACCCCATCCCCCCTAAAATGTGTAAAATGCTTTGAATGTTTAGAAAAGTGGTAGATAAATGTAAGGAGTTATTAAATTAATATTATTAAAATTAAATAAAATCACAATACATTTCATTAAATGGTTAATCACTAATCAATAGGTTGCGCTATTACTAAAGTGTTGTGGTCAGTGTGAAATGACAATGACGAAAATGAAGTTTAATGTAAATGGGCCCTATCATACACCCAGTGCAATGTGGCGCAAGGTGCGACGCAATTGTTGTTTGCTAGTTTCAGCTTGGTGCAAGAGTCATTTCGACATTTTGCGCCACGCTGTTTAAATAGCAAATGCATTTGCGCTCTAAAAAGGAAGGCGTTCTAAGGCGCATTGCTGGCGCGTTGCTATGTTGAGAAACTGTAATAGATTTTTCAATAGACCAAAACAAAGCCTGTCCAAAGTCCAACGCAGAGCGCATTAGTTATGCGCCTCGCTTACACACTGCTTAAAACACATTCATTTTCTTTAGTTTATTCTGGTTCTCTACGTTATTGTAAACACTGCAGGTTCGTGAAGATGCTCTGTTGTTATGTTCTGTTATTAATATGTTCGCATGTTAAAATAGATCAGTATTTTAGAGTGCTATATTTAATGTGTCAGACACAAAATTGACGTCAATTTAAAAAAAAAAATTAATAGTTATTTAATATTAATCTGACCACTTTACCGTTAATATCCGATTAACGAGCGGCGCAGGGCCGGTTAGCAAAATTAACCGAAATGAGCATTCCTAGTTTGATCCCAATGGAGTTCAGCCCTAAATCTTAAAGGTTCTCTTACTCTCTCCTGCACTTTCCCTTTCTTTAGGCGCCACCATAAATGCGGTGGAGGCTGGGATTGGCTGCAGAGACCTGGGGCTTTCGTCTTTTGAAAAAATGTAATGGGTGTGAAGCATGAAGGCGAGATTGTGGGCATTTGGTGTAGTATATTGTGAAAGCTGTTGTGAAAATTGAAAATTCTGGTTGTCTGATCCTGTTATCCTACCCTTTTTGTGTGCAAATTAGATTTTCTTTGTCATTTATCCATCCCGTGTTTTTTTCTTATTGTTTAGTTTGTTGTTTTGAAATTAATACTCTACACATTGTATACACTCCCTGATAAAAGTTGTCACCAATTCAAGTTTTAGGAACAACAATTAATAACTTGACTTCTAGTTGATCATTTGGTATCCGAAGTGGCTTATATGAAAGGCAAATTATATTTATTTGCCAAAATGAAATATGATCATGTCTTGATTTTTAATTATTGCCTCCTTTTTTATCCTACCCCAGATATGCTCAATATTGTTTCTGTCTGGTGACTGGGCTAGCCAACCCTGGAGCACCTTGACCTTCTTTGCTTTCAGGAACTTTGAAGTATGAGGAGCGCTATCCTGCTGAAAAATTTGCCCTCTCCTGTGGTTTGTAATGTAATGGGCAGCACAAATGTCTTGATACCTCAGGCTGTTGATGTTGTCATCCACTCTGCAGATCTCTCGCACACCCCCATACTGACTGTAACCCCAAATCATGATTTTTCCTTCACCAAACTTTGACTTCTGTGAGAATCTTGGATCCATGCGGGTTCCAATAGGTCTTCTGCAGTATTTGTTATGTCTGGGATGCAGTTCAACAGATGATTCATCAGAAAAATCTACCTTCTGCCACTTTTCCAAATGATCAACTAGAAGTCAAGTTATTATTTGTTGATCCAACAACTAGAATGATTTCTCTGGGTTTTTGATATAGTCAGGGAGTTAAGTAGAAGTTTTGTTGGGTTTATTTAGTTTCATTGGGGGTTTACTTAGGTGAAATTTTATTTATATTTTCTGTGGGTCCTCTCTGAGGTACAGGTTTCACATAATTGTTTTTGGGAAAAAAAGAGAAAAGAAAAGATGGACCCAACTCCAAGGGCTTCCAAAAAACACATTTTATTCATTGTGTTTTATTTTTTAAGGTACTGTAATTCATTGACACCATAGACCAGGGTTGTAACAGTGCCAAATAATCATAGCTAGTTTTGTATCAACATGCTAATGCTTTCATAAAGCCTGACCACAAAATTCTAAATAACTGAGATCTAAATTGTTTTATTGCTCAACCCAGTATGCTCCACTAACTCTTATAAAACAAGCCAAACACAAAATCAGAAGTTTTTTATACCTCCTGACCACTAAGTGGCACTGTACCAAAACTGTGATAGTAACCTTTCATTACACCAAAACTGCTTTGCAAAATTGCATTCTACTCCTTGTAGGTACTAATAAAAAATAATAATAATAATTTAATGAAATGGAATTCGGATGTACTTTATCTGTATTTGTCATTATCACATGACCTACCCGTGTCAGTTGCATCACTTTACTCCAATCCTATTCATATATTTTCTCCTGTGAATTTATGGGGAAAAGTAATGTCAAAATCGGATGAGCACTTCAACATCTTACCACAAGCAAGTCATCTGGGTACTTCTCACTTACTGTTTTACAAATACAATAAATTTAGACATACTACCTGGCTCACATGCTATTTTTTACATTTCCATCCACCTATTTTTATGTGAATTTTGCATATGCGCATAAAAAATCGGTTGATGGAAACGCCAATATGTGCAAAAATTTTGAAAATGCAATTAAGATACGCATAAACTATGATGGAAACACTTTTACCGAACAAAATCTAGTATGCCCACAAGGTTATGTGATTTTGTTATAAGAGATCATGTAATAAAAATGCGTTAATGGACAAACCAGCAGGCTGAGCACATTCTAAAACATCAAAACTGTTGTTTTGTTCATTTTAAAATGCCTTAACCATGTCAGTAATTAGTATTATTAAATTATAAATGAATTCCAAAACTGTCAAGAGCGTCTGTGCTTCGCATCTTATGCCTTCAAACGCCACCAGGCGTTCATTGCATGTCGGCATCCTCCTCTGAGGTAAAAGTCTTTTATTAAATAAAGAAATAATTCATGCAGCTTCTTCTACCGCAGCAAATTCCGGTTTTACTGTTGATATTTGGTGCCAGTTAATCAGGAAGTGTTGATTTTGTTCTCTTTGACTCGTTGGATGGAAACACTGCTTTATTCACACGCCTTTTATGCGATATTTGTGTTTTGCGCATACATTTATTTTGCATTTTTTTGGATGAAAACATAGCTTTAGCCTCCCAATTTGGGAGCCCCTTTTTTGAGAATAGTTAGATGAATCAACTTGGATTCCAGGCTTTTCTATTAAAATTTTGTTTTGATTTTTATTTATTTATTAGATTTACTTTGGCATGTCTGAAGATGGTTTAATGTTAATGCAACCCCTCTGAGGAAAAAGGAAAATGACATCATAGGGTGCAACAGAATGTTTTTAAGCCAAGAGCCACATTTCACAGCTTTTTACCATAGTTTTATGGGCTGCCATAGACTTGAGCATAAGAAGGAGACGGCGACAACTAATGCACATAATAGGTGCCTATTCACCTTCGGGCATGGCCCATAATTATTTCCATGTTTTAGCTTATGAGTGGCTGATATTATGTGCAATTCTGCTCAATTTGACTGAATCTGAAGAGACTTCATTTGCTTTCCATTTCATCTAATTTCTGTCTGTGAGGAATAAATGAAAAGTCTTATGTTTGGTTTGTCTATTCCTTGGAATTCAATTAGGCGAAAAATCTAAATGAACTTCTAATGCTGCTTTCATTGGCAAGCTCGATAGTGTTTACATTCTGTTGTTTCTTATTTTGGTCAGTGGTGAAAAATGTAGGACTGAGGTGATGAAAAATGGATGTCAAAATATAACAGCTGAAAGGCATTGCTTAGTGGAAAATATAAAGGGGGAGAGAGAGAAAGACGGAGAGAGTAAACTTATACCTTATAAGTAAAAAAAATAAGCAGGTTTTCCACACCTGACTCTCACCTCAGCTCTAATACTTGGCTATCTGTTTGAGTCGTTCTTTTAACTCTATAGGTTCTCAAACCATGAAAACTTAGAACACCCAAATCCCTAAATATCAACACTCAAAAGATCACTTCAACGTAAAACATTTTCACAGCAGTTCTACTAGAAAAAAAATGTCTCATATACAGCACAGTGTTAACACATCTTTGGCTGCCAGAATAGAAATCTGAATCTTCGGAAATATTGGTCTCCAGCACAGCGTCTACAAGGACGCAAGGGAATGTGGGATAAATCCTAGAATGAGAGGAAGTTTTGAGGATTTGATCCAAGTCCATTGTAAAGACAGACAAGTTCCCTTAGAAAAGGATGTGTTGCGTGATCAAAACATACATTCTTAGTCCATGTGTGCACCAAATCCTCTGTAATAGTGAACACAGCACTCAACGTGTCATAATATGTACTGTCTTTTTCTTTGCATAGAGCCGTAGTTTATGAGCCAAGTCA